>NC_141795.1:4122831-4847965 GCF_054643075.1 Acanthaster planci
GGAAATGAGAGAGCGCCGCAGGTTAGTTGCAACTCCTTTCCCCCATGCTTTTCAAAAGCCTATACATGGCAGCCTCCATCTAAAAAGCACCAGAAATACTATCCTCGTACCCTCTGCTAGTAGAGCGTGCCGGTGATACATTATAGAGGGTGCGTTGTCTTGGCTCACGGTACAACACTGAACTGGGAATAGCCGTGTGAGCAGTGTCAAGCAAGGAAGACGTTGGGACGATCATTAAACCCGAGCTAATTCATGGACGCTAATCCATCCCGCAAGACCATCAGTGGGATTGTGTAAGTTCGTGGGCCGGTTTGCACAGCGTAAAGTGGCATGGGAGAGGATCCTGAGCCTAAGGGTAACTTTTTCTTAGTTTTTGTGTTTCCGTTGGAAAAGATTCATTTCGAAAGGCTGTCGTTTTAATTTGCTGCCCAAAGTTGTAGCCCCCAACTTTGTTTTATTCAGGAGAAGATGCTTTGATACGCCACTTAAGCGTGATTAACCACTGAAGGAGCTATTTCACACACACAACATGTTACTTCCACTTTCAAATGTTGGCATTTTGCTGCGAACACCTCTCCTCTTAACGACATTTGGTAGTTGGATCAGTTGTAAACGCTAGCAAGTCGGGTTCTGCGTCTGTCATTCATTCCATCAATTACAAGTTTATTCATTCATCTTGCCATTTCCCATTTATCTGTCATCGCAGGTGGTATCAAGATTCCGCCTCCTGGTACCCCTCCAGCGGAGCCAAGAGGCAGGTCAGCCCCGGCATTCAGCCGCGGTATCTCGGGTGGGTCCAGCCGAGTAGACGAAGTACCTCCAGGCTTCTCACCCGGGGACGACCTGTTCCCACCAGGGGACGTCTTGGACCTCAGAGCCACTGACTCCTCGTTTCAGAAGAAGACGGTGACGTTGGCTTGGACGGCTCCCGGTGATGATCTCGACAACGGGGCAGGTAAATAGAGTCCTCATCTGAAACTTCACACACCTCAGAATCTCATCATTATGATATAAATCTGCGATCCTAAAAAGTGAGAAATCGACTTTTTAAGTGGAATTGAATTCAAACTTTCCATAAGAGTTGGTTTAATTATTATCTTAAAACTTAACACTGTCTACAGCGCTTTTTGTAATGCTGTCTCAAAGGGACAGTCACTAGAATATAATGAAGCCAGGACCAGAATAAGTTTGGAATATATTACACAAGTTAAAGTTAAGAATATTAATTTTGTTGTAGCCTCCCGGTATGAAGTCATCCGTGCTGAGTCTATCCAAGCCTGGCAGAACGACTCGACTCCGGCTGCCCATCTGATCCTCAACTCCAAGCACATCCTCCAGGGGAGCCTCTCTGCGCCTCAGGAGTTCGGCAACGAAGAGGAGTTAGTGGTCCTCGTTCCGGTACCGGAGGGCGCCACCGTGGCCTCGTACGCGTTCGTGCTGCGCGCTTTTGACGACGCCGGAAACCCATCCGGGTTTTCCAACGTCGTACAGGCCGCGCTCAGGGAGCGGATCCCCGAGGCGCCGGCAGACGGCTTGCTGGGCTGGCAGATCGCGTTGATTGTCGTCGGTAGCATCGCCGTGGCGCTGTTGCTGATTGCTGGTGGGGTAGTTGCTTTCAAGCACTTCAAGCCCAACGATAAAAAAGTGAAGCAGTCTTCCAACAAGGAAACCCGGGAAATGACTTAAAGATGAATATGTCCCTGGACTACTGCTACAGTGGCTTGCAATGCGCTATGTTGAGGTCCCGCTCACAACTGATCTTATGAAGCAATTGCTTTTCCTTCAAATTAGAAATTTCTTTATTTTATAAAACTGTTTGTACTATTTTACTTAAATAAGGCGCTATATTATTTTTAAGGCAACCTTTCTGTCATTACAACGTTTGGCATTATCGGAAGCCTGCTTAGTTTATTTTGCGCAGACTTTGCGGACAGGGCAAGGGACGGGCTACCGGTATTGTATCAAGTAACTCTTTCTTTGAACTGCTAAAGTAGCTGTGTTGTTTTACATTTTGCAGTAAATTGGCATAATATTATACAATTCTCTCTGGTCGCATAATTATAGCTCCACTACTATACTGTTAATTCGACTGCCGAGATCTCGCAACGATACTTAGGTCGGATAAATCTACGGTAAGTTAACACAGAATGCTCTGTTTTTCAGGAATTACTTCGACGTCGACCTCTTTTGTTGAAGCAGCTGCGACACTGAAGGAAAATATGTTGAATCCAAAAACAATATCTTATCTAGTCAATAAAACACATTTCCGTATCACACAATAGGACAACGCCGCCAAACATTTGTTAACAGGTGACACCTTCAAGCTTCGTAACTCTCAACCAATCTTCGCAACTGAATCAACTGAATTTGGGTAGGTTTATAGCTGGTTTTTATATTAGCATCAAAGCCAATAGACAAGTGCTTTATCTACCAGAAGTTGAAAATGATAGTAAGTGCTGAGGCCTAGTTGCGCTATAAATGATAATGTTTGAGTTAGAACCCAAAGTTGAGAAGTAACACAAGTGATAACTGACGAGCAGACCGCAAACCTTGGCAATCTGTTTACAAATAGCATCAACTATGATAAATGTTTTATTCATAAATTTATGCTAGTGCTACTTATAACTTTCCCTATAGTAGAAGTCATCATGCAAGTATAATTGAGAGTGTCTTCTTGTGACCTTTACCAACCCCAACGACAATTGATACTCGTATCGTGCATTACTCACGGTTCGTGCTCCGCGCATTCTATAATTTCGAGAACCCGGCCGGGGTTCTTTGAGGGCCGTGCACCGTGACTGGACTGCTGCTGCGAAGTGTCGAGGTTTGCCGGGCGAGCATACCGCCCCCATTGTCCCGATGAGCGTCACTGTGGTGCTGTTGTTAATTCCCATGGTCACAAGCGTTGAACCGTGTGAGCGTGCCCTTGAGGCAAGACACTTTTTCACTCTTTCTCTCCAAGACGGAGTAATAGGGTACCCGAGAGGGCAAAGATGGTCGTCGATGATTCATAATAGAAATCAAATCACTAAACTGCTTTTCGCTGAACTTGCGCCCTCGAGCTGTAAACCTCTAGGGCGCTGAAAGGGTATTTGGGATGATTCGGCCTTCGGCATCTTTGGGTGGATATGTTGCGCATTATGAATGTCTTAATTAACCTGAACAGATGAATGAGCAGTCTACCCTCTGAAAACGCAGGCAACATAGACAAGGGAAGGGTATGATCATAGCCATGCCTCCCTTAAGAAAAAGAGGTTAGCATTTAAAAACTGTATAAATTACTTCATTTATGACTACTGACTCGCAGTGAAAGTCATGATCGGTGTCTGTGGTGCTATAGTTCAATTAGGGTTTTTAAACAGCAATGATATCTTACTGAATTATTCGTTTTTGTCAGATACAATAATAATTAGATCTGTAGTGTTTTTATTCTTTGCTTTATTTTAAGCAAAAGTCCGCAATTGTCCACTAGGATGAGGTGGTTCATTTATCGTGTAAACCAACAAGCAGATTTAGAAGCCATTGCGGGGGCACAGGTGGTACAAGCGCGTTACATGCCTGTTTGACCAATAGGGTGTCGTGCACGCGCGCGTCAAGCTGATAGATGTGCGCGTGTGGGTGCGGTGCCTCTGCAGTGACGGTGTGTCTGTGCTCACATTAATCTATAACATTATGTAGCAGACAAGTGTTCCAATGTGTTGAACAAGGTATTAGAACTAAGAAGTGGTCTTCACACCGACCGCCCTAAGAGACAATCTCTCTATTGGGTAGTTAGAAATGTTGGTGTTAAATTTTCACTTGTGGAGTGTCCGTAATAATTCAGGGCTTAATTACATGTGCTTGGTTTTAAAATTATGGCATTTATATTTGTAGTACCGCTACTGAGTAGTTGCTAATAAACAGTGAAGTATATTGCTCATTCTCCTTTGAAGTAATTTTGAGTGATGATCTCTTGGAGCAGTAAAATGTTATTGCGGTTATGTAGTATATGACGCTTCTTGACTGTACTTGGTTTCCATTCCTAGCAACCCTCAAACAAATTAGGTCTACCTACTTTTTAACAGGTTTGTGACAAAACATTTGCCGTACAGAGCCGTTCAGTTGAAGCCAGAAAAAGGATTGCTCGTTTTACTTGGTCGGAATTGGTTGATAAGTTTGCTCTTTTAAAAGGTACTGTGTAGAACGGAGTATAAAATGCATTTTGCTAAAAAAATATCAAGTTAATCTGGTAAGCGTTCGATCAGTTTATTTTTCGCCTTCTGGTTACAAGTAGACATCCTGATGTTTGTCTGAAATTGAAATTTAAAAGAGAACTATACCACATAATCGACTTCCACGGTAAGCTTTCCTACCCTCACTCAGTTTCGCGTGTATCAAAGTCTGTTTGCTCAGCAAACTTCGGTTTGAAAGGGCGCGTGTCAAATAGGGGACCTTATCGTGAGGTGAACGGCGGGGTTTACCTATCGGGAGGAATTCCTTCACAAAACACCGTCATGCCATGTTTCAATCCGTGGTGCCCGACATCTTCATGTGAACAATGACACTCGAATGGTGCTCTCTGGCGGTGTCGGGCTTCCAGCAAACGCATGAAGAGCCAGCAGAGGCTGCGCAGCTTCGAACAGCCATATCGATTTATTAACAACCAGGATCGTTTCTCTTCGCTCAAGTCTCGTGCTGTATTCAGTGAATTCATTCTTCCTAATTTCATTTCAAGATTATTACTAACAGGGTACCTCCCATTTGGAGGAAACTATCCTTCCGAAGTCATCGGAGAACCAACAAAAAAGTGAACAGGAATGAGAAGATGGTCATATGAGCTTAAATTTGATTTGTTAGTTTCAAATTGGAAGCATTTGTCGTCCATTTTAAGCAAAAGTTTTTCATCACAATAGTTTCACAGTCCCGAAAATAGGAAATGATGCCGTGGGAGCACACTTTACATCTGCACGCGTGCTGTTTAACATCTACGAATAAAGATTCGAATAGGAGGCAAGAGCGCCCTCATTTAAAGGTCCTTTCAGCTATCATGGTTGCTCTGTCTCGTTTACCAGTTCGAGGTACAACTTTGTTCCTTGTATCCCTTGTTACAAACAAGGGATACATCCAAAATCTCTGTCTTGTATAACCATGGGAAGCAAAACTGAGAGCTTTTAATTAAAGGTTGCTACATGTATCGATTTGTATCCTTCTAGAATAGCACCATCACGCGGCAAACCACTTACCGATTTATCTTTATCATCTTTGCAATTTCAACAGAAAAAATGACAACATTGTAACGCAGCCTCACTGTGTGTTTGCAGAAGAGAACCCGAGGTTATCTTTTGCGCGAGGCTCGTCACTGGGTGCAGAGGTCAAGCAGTCGACCTCTCATGAGACGCGTCAATTGTCCTACACCTGTGCTACACACAGACGCAAAAAACATCATGTAGCTGAACACAGTGGTGTGATTTTTCGAGGCTTGTCCAACTCAAATTGGCGACAAAATGTCTTGGGATATGCTTCGGCCTGTGGAAGCGAGTCACCCAAGGTCTTGCCCGGGAGCAAAGTTGCTGCCGATTTACGCCTATCCAAAGACTATTTTAGCACCCAGACATAATCCCCAAAGCCTCATAGTCATCACGATCCCGATTCGACACGGGTGTTTGTGAAGTGCCTTTGAAATCGTGATCAAAACTGATAATCTGTCCACTCGTTGAATCGATAAAAAGAGACAGTAGGACAAAATGGCCAAGAGAAAAGGAGCTTTTGGAAACCGAAGTTCGTATTCAGCTCAATCTCAGTAAAATGTAATGGCGATTCAAAATTTCATGACGGGATAAAGAAATATGGGCCTATATAAAAAAATCTGCTTTACTGCTCTCCTTTACGTGAAAAGAAGATGTATCCTTTACCACATCCACGTGTGCGTACAGTTATTTTGAAATGAGCAGCTAATTTGCTGTTTTAGTCATGTTCCCTTCAGTATTAAGTTTCTAGTGTCTATGTGTCACAATCTAACTTTTTTTACCTGTGATGGAGCCGAAACTCCCGCAGGTTCGTTTAGTTTTCTGTCACTTTAACGGGAATATCAAGCCAGAAATTTCCTCTTCGCTGACCGCAGTGCGGTCTGTTGTGAATTTTCTGGTTTCATAGGTGGGGAAATTCAAATTACTGAAACTACACAAATCGAAATGTCCCAACTAAGTTCTTAGTTCCTAAGAGTCAATTATCTGGCTTGTAAAAAAGTGTGCTTATTGTTCGCCCAATTCTAATAAATTTTGTAATAGTGAATTATCATACTTTTAAAGTGACTAATAGGAAATATCACATGGTTAAAAATTGAGAGCAAGTTTTACTCAGAAATGAATCCAAATTTCCTTTAACTTGTCCACGAGTAGGTTTTTCGTGACTTGACTTCATGAACAACTACGTGGGAATGATTCGTGACTGATTGTTGAGAAATCAACTACAAAATATTCCGGTACAAAACACAGCTTCTAAAACTTTCAACTTGAAAAAAATTCACGCCCTAATCGACGATTCCAGCGTAACCGATTCTGATCGACACTGTAGTTTGTCAAAGGTGAAGCTGTCAACGAATCGTGAAGATTAATAGACCCCTCTTTGAAGTAGCCTTTATGAAGTCTCTGTCCAAATATTTATCCAGCTCCTAGTTTCACTCGCAACAATTATAAACCCTATTATGCCAAGCAAGATAGCGGTTCGATATAAAGCCGCTTCCTTTTTTTCTCTCCAACCTCGGGGCAGACAAGGGATTTAGGCTTGGAACAAAAATTCATGACAGGAAAATTTCACGCTCTGTTAATGAATCAAATGAACTACTCAAAAAAGTTTTTGGTCGGTTATTTTTGAAGCTTTATTCATTTTAATTAACGAAAACTGCCATTCAAAAAGAGTGCAATTTAAGTTGAAACCAATTAAACGTAATCTTGCGACATTTAGATGTGCAAATGTGACACAAAAATTCAACAAACGCCTCATTATTACAACCCAATCGAAACACACCCAGGCACACCTCGTGCAGGCTACGTCGTTCCCTTGAAGGAGTATCTCGTATCAGTTTGGACATTGTTTGCGTGTTTTGTTGACGTGCCTAAGAAGACTGTAATTGAATTTCACCACGATATTGTTTCCTCCGTCTTTCTCGAATGCGAAGGCCGGCAACGCTAGGCCAATGACTATCGGTAGCAAACCATTTGATAATAGTTTTGAACATCAGCTTATTTGAAAGTGCCCTTTTTATCTTCTCCCTACTGCCGGGCACATTCTGCTACTCAAACCTTTTCATGTTTTTAGCTTGGAATTCAATATTCACAAAACACTATGATTATAACACCTTTAAAGATGTAAATTCCATGGGGGAAAGGGTTGTTTTTAATTCGTGTTGATAATGAATCACTCGGCTGTCCGTGACTGAGCATTTTTCATCTTGATATGCGTTATCGCTCAAAAGAAAACTCGCGCTTGATGGTTCGATTTCATGAACGTGATGTCCGGACGGATAATGATGGATTTTCAGCGCCAAAAATAGTTGCCATAGCTTCGACGGATATTATAACATGGAACGCGGGACTGTCACTAATCTGAGAGTTTAATGTCCCGAGTGAATCAAATAAACTTCCATGGAATTTTAGACATAAAAAGCAAAATGTCAATTTTACTGCTGTGAAAACCCAAGTATTCAGACCCATTATTAGTTTCGTTTCAATTTGCTGGTTGAATGAAACCACAGACTGTCTCTGCCGCCACTGTCTATATCTTGACATCTCTGCGATCATAGGTTGTTAAAATGATTATTTCTTGAAACGCAGGACTACGACCCCGTTTGATACCTGCGTTGTTGATTTACACTTTTTCTTTTGGACATTTTTCTTCAGAGGAAACAGGGTCTCCAGCAGATATTTAAGCCAACAACAACTCAGTGTGCATGCAGTGCAGTGTATTTCATCGTCTAAAAAAAAGCTAAACTTCACAGCTTCATTTAAAAACGTGCGCATGTCATTTAACCTATAAATGGATCTGATTAGCATTCTAAATAAAAATATATGACAGGCCAAGTTCCTTTTGAAAGGTCAACGGGGTACTAGTTGAGTTGCTAAAACATATCAGAACTGTTTCTACGTCAACACCGCCGGACCCAATCACTGACTAACCTGACACGTCGCTGTAGAACATAACATCCGTGGAAATGTTGAGGTGGACTCAGAAGTCCTAATTGCACTCTGGAAACGCACGGAAGCGGTGCTCAGAAAAATGTGAGAGCTGGCACAACATGCGTCAGCCACGGGAAGCGATGAGGGCTGAGGGTACTTGGCGGGCCTTCGTCCTGCTCGTTTTAGCGTGCTGTGCTACCACACACCAGGCGTCGTCACTGGGCGGTAGTTCAGCCATTGCTATACAGCACAACGGGTACACCAACGTTGCTGTGTTCATCGATCCAGGAGTTCGTCCAAATGATCATCTGTTGAATGAAATAAGGGTGAGTTTTGACAGAATTCTTTAAAAACAGTGTGTCTTCATAACTTTGATACATTACAAACTATTGAATCGTGGAACTATATTCAGGGTCTAATGTTTAGCCTTTGGGTGTTTGGAAATATTAAGAATATTTACCCAGGACATTTCAAAGCATAACTGTGGGTACAGCAATATATTGCTTTATGAACAACGACCAATTTTGACTTGATAACAGAGACAAGTCACGGCTTCCCTACCCCTCAGAAATTTGAGTCGCTAACGGTAGTGTAGACTTGCCTGACTTGGAATTCAATTCCTCGGCCATCCAGGGTGGCACTATTAAAGTGATCCCCTCTTACAGCTTTACTGGCCAATGTGCTATTGAAAGTGAAATCAGTCATCAACTAAACGTTACACATCTGCCAACGTTGGCTTCCGTAGGAATAGTAGGAAGTGTATGACACCATATTTGCTCTGATTTATTGGTTTAATCAAGATGTTGGGAACCGGCGCTACTTTAATTTTAATGCAAATGTGTGTGGCAAACTGCCAACTCTGATTCATAGTATGTAGCTGAGCCGGCAGTTTGCTACGCAATCCAGGATGACTGTTGGTTTGTCTGTCACAGCAAACTTCACTCATTGTCACGTTTCTCCTTGGTTTCCATCAGGAGATGTTTCGGGATGCTTCAGGCGAAATGTACAGGGCGACCGACCGCCGTCTCTACTTCCGCAACGTTACCATTTTCGTGCCCCAGACCTGGCCGGCGAGTCCAGACTATCTGACCCACGTCGATGCTAGGCCGGAGGACCCTGATGTCATTGTGGGGCCCTCCGATGGCAACCCCCTGCCGCTTCCTTACACCAGACGCAACAGAGGATGCGGCCAGGAAGGGCTGAGCATCATCTTCAGGGACACCTTCCTCCTAGATCATAATACAACAATTGCCTATGCATCTCTTGGTCAGCTGATTTTCCTATCTAAATACAGTTCTTGAAATGCATTTTGGGTTACGACAACACCTGTTTCAAACTTCTTATTGTCATTGTAAGGGCGAAGTAGCAAGTTTTGGTTTCTGCTAATAGTTTACATAATCATAAGTTCTGTAGTGATGTCTTCTTGGGCAGAAAATTTACGTTGGGGGCTAATTCAGCAGTTTGCTTTTCTTGTGTTTGTCAGTCAAATACGCAACAAGGAGGCAATTAATAAGTAAAAGTTCAACAGGTGTCTCAATAGGCCGCCGGATTGTAGGGTGAAGCTGATTGCATTGGAAATTCGAAACCGGCAAGTGAAACGAAACCGTTTTCCGTTTGGAATCAGGAAAAGTGTTGGTATACGAATGGGGCCAATATCGCTGGGGTCTGTTCGATGAAGTCTCCGATGACGAGGAGAATCAGTTTTATTATTCCAGTTCGACACAGCAGTTTGAAGGAATCAGGTAAGACGATTTGCCTTCCTGGGTAAAAAACATGCACATCATAGTGGACGACAGGGCAATAAAGAAAAGTTAGCATTCTGAATGACAAAAAAAAATTAATTTTTCAGAGATTGAAAAAAAAGCCCGTGCCCCTTCTTTTAAATTTATTACATGTCTGATTTTCACAAAGCCTTTCTGCGAGTTTACGATCGAATCTTAAATAGATTACTCTTGACTATACAGACCTCGAACAGTAATTTATAGACTTATTATTTTAGGGCTGAACAAGGTTGTTTGTGAAAATGAACACACCTGCGTATATCAGGAACGCCGAGTTAGTATTCCGTTGAGACCGACTCGACCCACAATGTTTACAATCCACTGAGAGACAGGTCACATTAGAACATTGCAAATTTCTGCCCCACAGAAAGCAAGTCCTCCCCCCTAAATTAAGTCCTAGATCTACCCATGCGTCAATTATGCTGGCTGGTCTGTGGAGAGCAACGTCTTTGCAAGCTGTCGAGCAAATTTTAAGAGTAAGGTCTATTGCAGGTGCTCTTTAAACATAACGGGTACGCCGATGGTAGTGGAGTCAGATGGAGTGAGTTACCGGCCGTGCTATGGGAACGTCGTTGACGGGTACGAAGATAGTTGCCTTTTCATCCCCTCGGAGGCACAGCAAAACGCCACGGGATCTGTCATGTACGGAAGGGGGAGATTTCACAACGTAAGCAGCCCTACTTAGAACAAATTCTTACGCCGATGGAGGACCAGTGTAGTGCAAATTTAAGCTACTGAAACGCCTGGAATGTGCTTGTGGGTATACAAGAGCACTTTTTACATATGCCGCGGGTGGTCTGGGGGTAAATCCGGGGTTTTTGTTAGATCTAGCGCTCGTTACTAATCAGGAGTTCATGACGTTTGCAATTATCATAACATCACTTTTCCTCCTTTTTATCAAGTTCACCTATGCTTCTGATTCTTGGCTCGATTCAGACTCAACTAGAACGCAATATTTCCTCTCTCTATCTGAAAAGATCGTGGACTTCTGCGACTCAGATACGGGAAAGCTCACGAGCCTTCACAACCGCGATGCTCCCAACCGGCAAAACTACCTTTGCGACCGTCAGAGCAACTGGGAGGTGATGAGAGGACATGATGACCTCAAAGGCAGGTGTTTTCTACAACCCTAACAGTAGAAACTTGCTCAGGAAAAAAATAAGACGTGCTGCGTTGTGCTGAATCCATTTGAAGTGCGTGATTAGTAGGCGCTTTCGCTTCACAGCTGCAAAGTTCGGCCCCAATCAAACAAAGAAGTTTTCATTTATAACTAGTCATAATCAAAAACAAATTCTCTTGTCCAAACCAAAATACAATTTGAGACAACTACCTCGACGTTCTTGCAGTGTGTCACTCCAACAAACGAAGTGATTGGACTAGTGTATTGACTTTGCTTCCAAAGTGCCTTGAAGATGTTCTCTTTCACTTCACTTTCTTTCTTTATCTTAGATGGCAACAACCCGCCACGTGAGCTTTCGGAAGATGATCTCAAGCCTACCTTTCAAATCGTTCAGCGTGGGCCCACGAGGCTTGTTGTAGCCCTAGAAACATCCAGGGATATGCAGGTGCATTCACGCTTTCGATGCTCGGGTTAGATCCATCGTGTATGGAGTTTTTCTATCCAAACTCCTTGGCCAAACTTTAGTGTGCACTTTTTACAACGTATTCCAAATGTGTCCAGGAGACGGTCGTGCTTAATTAATAACAAATCTGCAATACGTGCAAAAATTTCTTCGTTTGGAAAGTAACTTTGTAATTTTTTATTATTTTAATTATCTTTTTATTAACTTTTAATTCTTCAATGACTGTACATGCACTTGCTGAAATCGAACTCTGTGATCATTTCAGAGGTTTTATTCTAACACAACTGTTTCAAAGAGAAAACAATTGAACACTTTCTAATTAAGCCTATTGTTTCCACTCAAATCTAATTCTTGGCGGAAACATGTCGATGACAAACACACTGCCTTAAAGTTTGTATTTTCTGGAATGGAAGTAAGGATCCCTCGGCACGTGAGCCTAATATTCTGCAGACAGCTTGCCATGGACATGTAGGGAATGGTCAGGATCATTTTGAGAGATTTAGAAAGCCCTGGCTGAAACATGAAGGCATGGATATGAAACCCGATCACTCATATGACAGGCGAGTGGGTCGTCACAAGCAGATAGCCTCTCTGCTACTTTCCCCACACAGGGGGAGACATTCCAGCGGATGATCAGCGCCACAGCGGCTTTCATCTGGACCCTCTCCGCTGGTGTGTCGTTGGGACTGGTGGAATATAACGACAATGCCCACGCACTCAGCGACATGGTTAGCATTTATACCGATGACGATCGTCGTACCCTCCTAGATGCTCTACCAAAATCGACAAGTGGATATGCGTCTGTAGGAGGCGCGTTACACAAAGCAGTTGAGGTAAAGACTTTTAATTTGCCGTTACACCTGCGAAAATCAATTACTATTTTTTTAGGAGAAAGCACGTAGGAGAAAAACCACATGTTTGCCACATCTAAAAATGTGTGTGGCACAACGGGAAAAATACATATCAAACATCGGGCATCTGGAAAGTGCATGCTTTTCATGCATGAAACCACTCTTGTGACATGACCCTATTCTGAAGTGTCGATTGTTCTTAAGAACGAACAGTTAAAAGTAACGATGGCAATATATACATGTAGAATTTTACAGAACAGATTAATATATTAGAAACTTACCTATCAATGATTTCCGTATGATATCCCAAATGCATGTATTTTCCATACGAAAGAATTTCTTGTGGTGACCAAGGGATTTCGGTGATTAAGCATGTAATTCCACTGTTGTAAACGTGATCTTCGTTTGAAGAGACACAGAACAGTGGTCCAACATTAGCCGTTCGCCATTCTTGCTCTTTGTTGGTGTAAAAACGTCCTCAACTCCGTGCAGTCATATTGATAGCAAATAATTTGGACGACTTGAATAGCATATTTTGGCAGCTAACTTATACATATGAATCCAAGTGGACTTGTGAGGCATTAGGGAGAGTGTGTACGCACCATGATCCATGGATGATGCAAAGTCTGTGTGTGACTAGATCTGCATGCGCCGTGCATGTGAATGGAAAAACAGGCTGTGCACCCAGTTAACAGCTTTAGCCAGGAGTAAAGCTTTTGTGTACTTGCGGAAAATGAACAGGTGCATAGCTTGCCAACGCTGGACAATGGATTGAACGCACCTCACAACTCTAAGCATTAGTCAAAATGGTTTTGTTCTCTTGTACAGTGGGCAATAAAGGAGGCGAGGGACTTGATTCGAGTCGGAGAAAAAGACTCAGCTCAAAAGACGGAGATTCCTTAAATGGGCGCATCCAAGAACCTCAACTCTTTCGTCGTTTCTGCTTAATACCCTTTTTTACATCTCCACAGTTAATACAGTCTGGTGACAGCAACCGAGCGGGTGACCGTATTCTTCTCTTGAATGGATACCAAGGAACAATTTTTCCCTCCATAGACTTTGTTATGGGTAATATTCTCCAGGCAAGGGTTATCGTCGATACGGTCGCAATGACACAGAATGCCGACCCCAAACTCAGCGAGGTGTCTCAACTGACAGGTAATTTCTTTAACCGTCATTACCTCACAAGAAACAAGACAACGACAATCACTACGTCAACAACAAACAAGCAACAGTAAAACAATAACAAAATAGCAATAATTACAATTCCGTCAACACGGTTGCTATGACGCAGAACGCGACTCGGCGAGGTGACTCCGCCTTCAGGTATTTCACAGAGCACAACGACAGAAAACGACGGACAGAACTTTCAGTGCCAATTCAGCGGCGATGCCCCTTCGCTTAGGTTCAACTCTTCACGCCGCTGATTTTTATGCACAAGTGAAAATTTTCTATCCCACTCTGACCGATTCTGACATGTTCATGAACCAAAACGCGAACTCTCGTCTCTTTCACATAGGCAACAAAGCACAATCTCTACACTTCCTTTTCGATGACCAAACCGTTTTCAGCTACGTGGTATTTCTTTTTCGCCAGGAGGGAAATTTTATTCTGCATTAAGTGACTCAGGGGCGGCAACCACATTGACAGACGCACTAACGAAATCTGTCGATAGAAGTGACATCGATAACTCTGAAAAGCAGCTCCAAGTGAGTGCCGTGTAGTGCATGCAACACTTTTCTCTTTCTGGACAACTTACTGCCTTATTGTCTTAAAAAAAAAACAACTCTTTCCTATCCAGACACGTAATGAAAACTGTAAATATTGTGTAAACTTTCTTAAAGAGGATTAAAAATACTGGAAATGTTTATACGGAGGATTGGCGAAGACTTGTACCAGATAGGAGTAATGGAACCCAGAATAAACAAATGTTGTTGACTTGAGAATGAAGGGGATAAGGGTTCATTTCCTTGGCAACCCCTAGAAGTTTCCAAGAATGCGGTTGATTACTTGCTAGCATTATACAATGGGCAAAACGTTGTGTAATTATACATGATGACAGGTAAGGACTCTAACAAGCGAGCCGTGATTTCTCTTTTCTCATGTGCTAGATTTGGAGCATGTCTTTCACCATTCCAGTCGGTGAGTCCCGGACCGCATTAACTTACATCGATGCAACTATCGGCAAGAACACAAAGTTCACCTTTTCCTGGGCAGAACGAGGTAACGGGGCTAAGAAGCTTAATCAACAATTTCCGGAACCAACAGTGTATTTCGTTTTCTCGCTGAAGCAGAAAAATACACTACAATAAGACTTGTTGAGATGATTATTCTTATTCTTTTCGTGTCTTTGCATATTGATTTAAACTTTTTTTAAAATTTCATTTTGCAGCCATACCAAATATTACACTGAGCAGCCCGGCAGGAGATGTCCTGACGCCTTCCTATCCGGGGTTCACGGTCAATGCTACATTTAGATTAGCCGTGTACAGTTTGATTGGAATAGCTGCGGTAAGATTGAACTTGTTCAATGAATGTTTGCGATTCTTTGTGCAGATTAGGCAGTTTTTAGTGTAGGACGCCACCACTTGTGGACTTGAAGCAGCCGGTGGCTAACAGCACGGGAAGGTCGCCTGCAACTAGAAACGAACACTGCATTATTTTAGGGGTTTCTGTATTTACTTGTTTCGAAATATGGTGTAACTGATAATTCCGGGGTGGCTTCCTTTTACTTGTTTGAAAGCTCAAAAACAGTAATTAATTAAGTGAAAAATTAAGATGCATCTTGATTTGTCATCACAAAAACAGACACAGTGCAAATTCAGATCATTACCAAGCACTCAAACAATCGATTTACAACAGGAGGGTCCGTGGAGTATAAATATCGAGAACATAGACCCATCCTTGCTAATCACCGCTGAGGCTTCGCTGACGTCATCCCCGAGAGACGCTGACGTACCGCCCATCTCCGTGACGTCATCAATCAGCGACTTCTCAAAAGACTTTGAAAAAGAGGAGGCCCCGTTAACAATCTATTCTGAAGTGCGCCAGGGATACGGCAATGTGGTCAACGCTACAGTTACTGCCTTGGTGTCGATTCCAAACCCAGCGAACCCGGTAGAAATTCAACTATTCGATACTGGGATAGGTAAACTTAATCAATAGCCATTCCAATTTGACATGAAGAATAATAGTTTCGTCGATACACCGTATGCGATTTGAAAAATGAACACTATCGTTTCCCGGTCTCAAAACTCTGTGCCTCATGGGAAGTTTTGGGAAGAATTTCCCACGCTTCATAAAACATTCTAGCTCAGTAAACGCAACGCCGTTATATTGTGGAAATATTGTGAAATATGGTTCCACCGCAGGAGCTGATATCACCAGGAACGATGGAATCTACTCCGCATATTTCACGAAGTACAGCGGGGATGGGTTCTACGGAGTCGAAGTGCGTGTTGAGAACAACGGACACGATGCAATAGTCACTGATTTGCCGTTCTCGTCTGATGGAGGTACTTGGACATATTTCAGTTCACTTAGTGTGCATTTTGCTTTCTTTTTTGACTAAAACTCTGAATCCCATAAATGTTCTTCCTTGGAGATTACGTACTCATATGCACTTAGCCTGCTAAACGAGTTCTTTGGAAATCCATTTCCTTCTACATATAATTCTTTGGACGAGACTCTGGTCTGTTTTAGGTCCTCGGAGGCAAGCACGCTCCGTTCAGAGTTCAGTGCCGATCTTCAAGCGCGTGGTTTCTACGGGCTCGTGCAGAGTCGTCAAGGCACCGGCGCCAGACACAGACCCGTTCCCCCCTGGTAAAGTGACGGATTTGCGGGTAGTCGCTTCCTCGTACACCGACAGAACGGTGCGACTGGCGTGGACCGCGACTGGAGATGACTTCGATAGCGGAAGAGGTACGCATGCCTGTGTGGATACTGTAATCTTACGTGCGCAATGTTCACGCGTCTTCCTATCTTTCAGTCTCATTGCTTCAATCAAAACTTCATGTTCTAGGTCACTGGCTCTTATTGTACACAGAGATAGCTATGAGGGCGCTGCGCACAAGTTAAACACACGAGTAACATACTGTTTTGGATAAGCCAAGCATTGCTGCTGATTTATCTATCGATGGGTCGCACATGGGGCAAAGTGCTAATGAGCCGATTTTTTTCCACCTCGGCAGGTCGTTCAAAGCCGTTCATTTAATACCTGCGAATGGAATAAGACTACAATACCCTTTCTCTACTGATGATGGATTTCATTAAAGTCGGATTGTTCTTTATCTTTCATGTACCAGAACCGAGAGTTTCTTTTTGTACATACCTGTCCCCAGGTTTCATAGATAATCTCCATTCCGCTTTGTACATTACTCTTTCCAAACCTGCAGCTGACTCTTATGAATTGATGAGAGGAGTAAATGCCGAGTCCATCCTGACAGGCTCTGGCACTGAGATCATTCCACAGTCAGACATACTCCAAGGAGACTTGAGCGACCCCCACGTGTCTGGCTCTCCCGAGGAATTCACCGTCACCGTGCCCGTCAGCACCGACATAGCTCCGTTCGCCTTTGCCGTGGTTGCCCGAGACGACGCCAATCGGACGTCTCCCCTCTCTAACATCGTGCTCGTTGCGCTGCGCAGATATATCCCCGCCGCCCCGGGGCCCACTACAACCGTGGTGCCCAGACTAACCACCACCTCGGTCGCGACGGGTATTGCCTCGTCTGCGTTCACGGAGAGTACAGATCAGGTCGGCACTGGCACCATGCCATCCAACCCATCGGTCACGACTGGAGTAGACTCGTCCATATCCATGACGAACACAACTCATAGTGAGACTGGCACCACACTCTCAGAATCGACATCCGTCGGGGCATCGATACCAGTAAACGGCACAAACGAACCGATCCTCACTCGAAATCAGATCATCATTATTTGTGTCTGTGGAGGCACTGGGTTTTTGACATTTGTAATTTTGCTGTCTGTTTCTGTATCCAAATTCAACACAGGTTCACGCACACCGGTCGTGACGCCTGAATCGGGGCAGTCCATCATTGAGCCTTTGAGCAAGGAGATGCAAAAGTACGACGATTCTGATGTTGAAATAGTCGATCTCGGCACGCAGGGTAAATACACCGCAGACACTGAGGTTTAAGTCGAAAGCATTAACCAACTGGCTGCACGGATGAAACGCAGCTTCAATCTGGGAAGTTTCTAAGTGAATTTATAATCATTGGCAGAGAAAAAAACTGTTAAGCTCGTAGTTGACAAGAACATGCATGACACGCCCAAAGGTATTTGCAAACGGTTAAAATTAGGTAAAATGTGATAATTCTTGCCATGTAAAATTACGCACGAAGAATGTGTAACATGGAGCGAGACGATATCAACTGCCCATTATCCGCCCACTCATAGCTATCAGCCCAGCCATCCCTTTGAAAAGTATAACCTTATAGCACTCCGTATTTAGGCGCACCCTGGCAAATGCAACATGCTTTTTTGTACTTTTATCATTATACAATAGACTTATGACGCCAGAGCACAACGTACACAATTTACATTTATTTATTTTAGCTCATAAACTCTTGTACATAGCAAAATTATCACAGACGTAAATCATAATATCCCATTTTTTTGTAAGTTCGTGGTATATGAAATAATAAATGCCAAGCTATGACCTTTTGTTATAATAGAAAAATGAAAGAAAGACTTTCGTTTTCATCACAAGATACACTCAGTCTATAAACCACTGGTATTAAGCCCGTGCAGTATCTAAATTGGATGAACAGTGAATGGAAATAAGAAGAAACGCG
This sequence comes from Acanthaster planci, assembly GCF_054643075.1. Lineage (NCBI taxonomy): Eukaryota > Metazoa > Echinodermata > Asteroidea > Valvatida > Acanthasteridae > Acanthaster > Acanthaster planci. The sequence continues at coordinate 4,141,019 of NC_141795.1, forward strand.
GGTACATTGAAAGTGCACGTGTAGTTCATAATTGCATTTTCACAATTAACAATTGTGGATGGTCTGTCACATCTTTGGTAGCAAACCCTTTTCAAGGGCGGACCCAGAACCAACTTTGAAAGGGGAACTTGTTGGGGCCACACATTTGTGAATTATTTCAAGGGACCTGCTTTAGCCTTTCTGTGGGGTGAGGGTGCTTTACAGGCTTTTTACAGGCTTTGAGAAGAAACGGGTGAAATAGATCAAAACAATTGCCTTTCTTTTTTTTATTTTTAAAACAACTTTGGAGCTTGTTGGGGGGGGTCATGCTCACCGTTACCCCCCCCCATCCGCAGGATCCGCCCGTGAAGTCAGTATCACACATACAAAAGCAATGACTTTTGGCTGATTTTAGAAATATTGCCTCGCTTTCCAGTCGGTCATTCCTTCCTGAGACAGGGATATCAGTGGAATGCAGCTATCAATTATGGAAATCGATTGTCAAACAATGTGTCAATTCAAAACTGATGTTTGGCGGTAATATTGTCCCCATTTTGTAAAAGTTGTAGAAGACAATACCACATGTCCCGCCCACTCTGAATTGAGATTTGCTTTTTCGGGAAATCACGTGTTTTTGTATACTGGAAAAAGTCTGAAGACCGCAAACTTCAACGATCTGCCATTTTAGTGTAAAGGAATTGGATTGCGTACAAAAAAATCAGTCCAAAAGCCACTTTGGAAAAGTTTAAAAACATGTTTATTTTTTTAAGATTTTACTTCATAACAGTCAGAAAGTTATCGAATCTTCATTTTCTTTGCTAAACAAGAAAATAGCACGAATGAGTAAAATGCATGGGCTGCCCTGCAGCAGAAGTACAAAAATATTGAGGCCTCTATGATCTATAATGTTTACTTTATGATACCATGAAATGGTTTCATTTATAATATAATGTACAATTTGTCAAACAAATGAATGGTATCACAGTCAATAATTACTAGCAATTAATGAGCACCATGTTGATTTATTATTTCAGTGAATCATTGGTCTTGATTTCAATGTGCAATATCTACCTAATTAATTAGTCAATCTCTCCGTGTGCTAAACCTTTTGGAGACCAGCGACTCCAAAAGGCTGATACCATTTCCTCTTGGACAATAAAGATTTTTGTAATAAATCATAACACGGGCAACTGTCAACCGTGAACATGTTGTCTCAATGAATGAAATTTACAGATTAGTGGTCACAATGAATAGAATCTCAGCACAGAATTGATGTATAATCTCAAAGTAAGCGTGCTGGATTTTGCTCTAGTTAATTTTTATTTGTAATTGTGGGAAACAAGCTACGTTTATTAATTATGAACAAACACATTCTTTGATGTCGTCTATTCTGGCCCGCCAATTGGGGTGTCAGTGCCTCATTAGCAGTTGTTAGTGTTGAGAGTAGTGTTGTATAATTCAGTTCTCACAAGTCCTTGCCAATCCTTACGAGCCTATACACAGGTCATTCACAAGATATGAAGTCCTCGTGCATTTGCAGCAGGCCGTTTGTTTTCTCCTCCTTGTAATTTATGACCGGAATTGGTTTAGCGACTTCTGATTGGATCCGTGATGGACTCGACTACAAACAGACCGCGTTGTGAGCTGATTTTCCCTTAGCATCCCAGGTTGACATTCCGAGGTCTTTGGGTTGATCACAGGAAATATAGGCAACAATCGATGGAAACAAACTGAAAGCCTGTGTGTACCTTTTCCGACACTGTTAACTGATGACCACGCTATGCAAAAAAATGTGGAATTAACGTCAATACCGTATGGTGTCTTTGTCCATTACTTACCACTACGGTGAAAATATAAACCTGCACATCCATGCTTTGCGTGCTACTTGAAGTCTTCATATTTAAGTGAATGTTGGACAGCATCTACAGAATTGGTGGTCGATGAACTACCAGTACGATTTGACGCACTCGATGTCGTTGACCAGCGACTTGGCTAGGCAAATGACCAGACACTCCATAATGATGAGTACACCACCAGCCACGCCCAGCACGATAGCGTTGCTAATGAACCAGTCCTTCATGGCGTTCACGCAGCCGGTGAAGTAGACGTCCGGCCGGGGCTGGCTCGGTTCGCGGGGCTCCAGGGCCCCGTAGCCACACTGATAGTTGACCACATCGGCCACCGGGTCTGCCTGACAACAGGAGTAAGGCACGCTGCACTTGGATCGAGCCGGTGAGCTGCAGTTGAAATATCTACAAAGGCATGCAAGAGCGAAGCGAATTGACCATGTCACACTTTTTACGAAAAAGATTGGATAATGTGGTTACGCGACGCAGACTTGAAGCAAGCGGTTCTCTTCTGTCTCATGAAACAGGAATGGAATTAACGTTTTGAAATAGCTGTTAAATACTTGTCAAATCACAAGAGAAAGATGCTTCAAAGATGACGTCAAAGATAACGTCACATGATCTTCACAAGAGAGCAAGAGGGCGAAACGTTTACTCACATGCTATTGTGTGTAATGAAGTCCAAAATGCAGAGAGTGGGAAAAGTGCTCTGATACCATTATTGTTGTGAGAAAGGGGCCTTGATGCAGTCCATTTGTGCACTATATTCGTATGAAGCAACAAAATGCTCAAACTCTGTAGAAAGGTGATTTGCGCTTATATAGCTTACGACGTTCGAGCTCGGTAAATGCTGTATATCATGAGAAACGACAATCTCGGATTTCGATTTGAAATCAAAATGACAGCTTACCCGAAATAATTATTCTTATACGGGGAGCTTATTGTCCAATAACTATCTTCAAACCAACCTAGGTTTTCAACAATAATTTCGACAGTTGCTTTTTGGACAGAGCTGCAAAGGTGACACGGGACTGAAGCCGCTCTGTTAATAATTTTCCAACACCAATCTCATGCATGTCTGTTTTTTGCTGACTGCGCGTTCGTCCGTGTTTCAATACAAGTTTTGTTCGAGTGGTGCGACTTGACACACAAAATTCAGTAGAACCTAGTCATGATTTTTTGCAGGAAACCATTGAAAGGTCTTTAGCAGTGACCCTTACGGATTTTTTTAACTGGAACCAAATTATGATATTCCTTGAAAGTAAGTTACACGGTGGTTTGGATACCAGTCGCGCAGAAGCCCTTGTTCATGTAAAGCATCTGTGCCAGATTTGTCCAACCACGGTATATCCGGATATTTGATCGAGTATCGAATATCCGAATATTATATCCCTAATTTTGAATATTCGAGTGCAAATTAATGAAAATGAAGGGAGAATTTTCTTTTGTTTTAAATGAGAAAATATTGTGGAGCAGATTCAAATGAAAAGTGACAGAAATCCTACAATGATTCAAAAAGTAACTTGTTCATTAAAACTTATTTAAGGGTAAGAAGTGTTGTTCCTCTCTAAATCTTGCTAAATCGTGACTGGAGTCCTAGACGTGAGAGGTGATTAGTGATTATAATGTACAATTGTGTGCATTATTGCAACAGTCTGCCGGTCGGTAAGACCGATCGAATCGAATCGATCGATCGAATTGAAGGTTAAGTATTCGAATAGCGAAATATTCGAATCGACTTAGCACTAAACCATGGTACAATGAGGTATGTGCGAAACAGCCAAAGAGCATGGCTTCACAGAGTGCAAATTTCACCCTGTTCAGGGTCACAGGTTTTTAGGGTGAGGTACCACCCCCATTCATCATAATGATTGAACCTCTTACATGTTTTTCTCCCAATCAGCAGGCCCGTTGGCTGAACCGCAACACTGAAGGTTCTCTTGCAATCCGTCGAGTATAAATTGCGTGTCTGGGTCGTCTGTGAAAAGACCATACACATAATAGCTCAGTGCTCTTCCTAACGGTACGACGTGACCTTACAGTTGGTACAAAGGGTACCATTATTACGAATAGGAGCGATTCCAAATAGGTCTGTAAAGCGCCCTCAACCCAAGAGATTACAAGGGAGAGGCCTTTTTGACATGGGCATAAGTTTTGACACCAGATGGTATCTTTCGATACACACAGACCAGCAAATTTGGTACCTGTTTGACATGCACGATTTAAGTAAGAATGTGTGAATACCATTCAGTAGGTTCACAAAGCTCCATTATGTCGTGTGAAACCTCCCACAAGCAGCAAAGCTTAGGTGATATAAAGGTAGAATAACGCACGCAAAAATGTCAACTTTGAAGTAAGGTGCTACTCTCAGGCACATGTTTAGGCCTACTGTGAAATAAACCAGAACCGAAATTCAGAAAATTGAAAAGAAAGCATGTGAATTATTTCGCGCCGTATACTCACCATAGTAATCTCTGATGGAGCTGTTGATCCATCCCTCCAGAATGGCGAACACTTTGTCCTGATAGAAGTAAGCCAGCACACCGATGGTGATCTCGGCTAGGAAGATGAGAATGAGGGTGTAGGCGAAGAACTTGAGCATGCAGGTGTTCTCTCGGAGAGCTCCGATGCAGCCACTGGTAGCCAAGATGAAGATGACGGCGCCGACGATGATGAAGCCGTACATCGGGTCGAAGCCGATGCCGGCCACCTGAGTGTGGGACGAGTGAGTCTGGAATGTTACGGTGATCCCGTCCACAAATTGAAGATGACAAACTGTCTTCCAGTAAAGGGGTCAATGGGGATCTTGAAGTTCAATTGTTCGCAATATTGCTGGGCGCAATCATTTTTATTCGTTCAAGCACCCAGCCCTTACCACACCTATCATATGAAGAATGCTCACCCTCAACGTTCATTTGGGTACATAAATTCATTTTAAAAATGCATGTAAGGCTTTCAGAAACTTGGTGAGCAAAACTCGCCAAAATACCCTTTGAATGGTCTGGGATAACAATTTCTGTAAATTTGCAAATTATGGAGAAGCGGTGATGGTGATCACAATCGCTTTCCCTCCGATTCTGCACTTTGAAAACAAAACAAAAATCTTTGATCGACACCCAAGAGGTTAAGTGACTCAAAGTCCAGCCCACCTCTGCAATTGCCTCGACACTGGCCAACGCCTTCGAGACCACGCCCCAAATTCCGAACCCCAACAGGAACACGCCCAGTAGCCAGAAGACCATGTTGAGGAAGAACAGGGTGTACTTGATGCAGGGGCTGACCTCCACGCCGGGTGGGGCCCTTCGAAACCGTCGGAGCGACGGCCTTCTGTGCTGCTGATGCTGCTGTTGTTGCTGGGCCTTCTGCTGCTGTTGGCGCATCTTTGGTTGTTTCTGTTGTCGTTGTTGCTGTTGTCGTTGTTGTTTTTGTTGCTGTTGTCTGGGTCGTTGTTGCTGCTGTTGCTGTGGGGGACGTTTCTGCGCAGATTGTTGCTGTGCCTGTGGCTATTTCATGAAGGAAAAAAAATACAATGATTTCAAATTTCCACATGACAAGTAATTTGTTCTTTTCAAATAGGTAGGTTTGGTTTCCTCAAACATTACATGCTCTTTAGACACATATGAAAGTTAATTACCAGACACTATCTTATTAAATCTCATTTGGGAGACTGTTCCTACACGGACTCTAAATGTAAAGAAGTCTTATACCCACCGGCGGTTGTTGTGGTCTGCCATAAGGCTGCTGGGGTTGCTGGGGAACACTCTGTAAATAGTAACCTTGATCTCTCATTTCGGGGTATCTCATCTGTTGGTTGACGGTGTAGGGGGGCGGTGGCTGCTGTGCTGTCTCCTGGCGCAAGGGTTCTGTCTTACGCCCCATGGTGATGGATATACCTGTTTGGTAAATTAAATATAGACCTATGACCGCGTTCAAAGGCCGATAAAAGAGGTTGTGCTGCATTTGTGACTATTATGTGGCCCAGCATTTTAAACTGGGTCATGTTCAATGTTTAAACCAGATGAACTATCCCAATCTGAGCCAAGTGAGCATGCTCAGTGCGCAGAAATTAAGTGTTGGTCCTAGTTTCTTTACCCTGAGTTCGACTGTCACGTGGCATCGGGCTTGCGGGATCGAAGTCATTATGCAATTTCAAGGGGATTGTGATTCCACAGAGGTTGACTTCAAATCATAAAAAAGGTATTACTTGTGTTTCCTTGAGAAGAATGTGCATGATGAGCACAGAACAGTCGATGGCGGAAATAGGGCTAAATATCTGACCCGGGATGCGCACCTTTTTTCAAGGGGGGACCACAAGAATATAAGCTGCCCCATCTGCTAGGGGCACATGCCCCCCTCCCCCCAGTAGTTAAGCCACTGCGAACAGTACTGAAATGACTCAAACGATAATGTAAGCATCCACCAATGGCGATAAGTCAACCTTCGCACGTTATGTTTATTTCTATTCACCTACAGTTTAGCAAAACTATTTTTTAATTCCAATATAGACAACACGGCAAAAAGTCGCACAGTTCCCAATATTTCAAAATACTGGAAACATGCATGGATATGGAATTTTGTTAAGTTGATAAGAGTTAATTAAGCGTCACTTTGGCTGTGACCTGACACAGCGAGTGGTACAAATATAACCTCAACGACATGCTGTGAACTATCACAAATTGTTCCTTGGAAACTATAGGACTGTAAAAGACGTGTGAGATTACCTTCTTAGATCTGAGGTCTTCCTTTAGACAATAATGTTGACATTTTATCAGATGTAGTTCTGAGCATACACTCTGTGCGCATATTCGAGTGCAAACAGAATCCCGGATACTGACAAATGCAATATGGTTGTCTTCGGTGTTCGCGGAAATTAGTGACGAAAATGGTGGACTTTGGAATAGGTACGCCCTGTTATGGAACGAACTGTACGTGCAACGCACCCGATGTGTTTGCTCTTACTTTGGTTCAATCAATAAAATGGAATAAAACATCATCAGATCTATTCCTCTTTTCCTTGTGTCGCTTGTGTATGGCGTGAATATGCAATTCAAAAATTAACTAATCCTTCCCTACAAACCGCTCATGCGTATATACGATCGCAACGGACCTGTCCCTTTAAATCAAACCCACAATAAAAACGTGTAGCTAAACTTGTCCTTTCGGAGTGCACTTTCGAAGGATAACAAGCTTAAATAACTTTTCTTATAACAATGACATTTATTTGTAATTATTACACACGCTAATGGACTATCAGTGCACGGCATTTTACACGTCATACGTGATGTGTCATATATCCGAAAAGAAAACCCTTTGCCTTTAATAAAGGAAGCCTTCACAGCAAAAATGCAGATATTAAGTACGTGGAGTTAATATATCATCGTATTGTGTAATATGGGCGTCATACTAATAAGCTAGGCTCAAGCCGACAACATGTTTTTCCCCTTCGAAAAAAAATCTAGGGCAACAAATCTTGGCGGTACTTAAACAGCATCAAACCGATCGTTTTCAACAAGAAACTGCTGGAATACAAAGACAAGTCGTAGCGTCTGGGATTTGAATCATGGACAAAATACAAAGCCTTTTCCATACCCACTACATTAGCCAATCCTGAGCACGACCCCACATGATGATGCCGAAGCTGTTATACAGGCCCTAAATTCAGTACACGAAAGACCCATTGTCCACTCACTTTACGCGCTCTAGGATTTATAGCACATCTTAAAGGATGGAATTAACTGTTGCTATTCCGTCAAACAAAATAGGCATATATCAAAATGGGCAAGGCGCAAAGCATAGTCATGATTTATGTTCTCCATTTAGTTTGGCTCGCAAATTTGTCACCCAAATGTTATCGATCTGTGACTGCGTGCGATCCCCAGCAGACCCGACCCCTATGCCACACTTCGCTGAAAGGGCTACAAATCTCTTGACTTTATTGATGTCACATATTTCTGCATCTGCACGGCTGAAATTGAGAACAGCCACATGCTTTCCTTTATTACGATTTGCTCAACTCAAAACAAAAGAATAAAGTAAACAAATAATTAAAAAAGAAAAACAAAGACAAGAAACAAAGAGAATTTAAAGTAAAAGACAAAAACTGAAACACTTCCATAATGTAGCCAACCTCGCGAGCCGTTCCCTCCAGCTCGGCCGATTAATAATCGCAATGATCTCACAAGATTTCCGCCTTCAACATCATGCGACAATTTTTGTAGCCAGTAAATACAACGTTACTATCATGGCAAACACGCTCAAGCTGGGCCAGGCGACTAAAGTGAAAGCGAAAATGGATTTCATGACGTCAACGAACTAATTGTCTTTCTCGTGATACTTGCTGTTATATCTACCAAATCTTCGCCTTTCACTCAAATCCGCGTGAGGAATCTGCCAATTACGATACCGTCATATTAAAAGTGGCAGAGTTAAGGCTTTTAAATCAGGGGAAAATTGTTTTCTCGAAACATGCAGTTGAGTAAGCAAATTTCATGCACATATTTTATTGAATTTAACAAAACATTTGCCAGTTCATCATGAATCCATATCGCCTGTAATTCCCAAACTATTTAGTTTATTTACATCAACAACACAAGGCACTTAACGCTCTGCGTGATCTTACAAAGGAATTTAATCGAAGAATTTTCTCACACTACATATAAGAACATTATGTATGGTTTCAGGCAATGCATAAAATTAATGTAGGTTGAAACCCGGGGTGGTGTTGCACTACAACGGTACACAAATGAATTGTGAAGCACACCTTCACTATCATCGCCCAGTTCTCCATCCGGATTCCGCAACCATTTCCTTGCGGTGTCGTATTTCTGGGAAGTTGCTGAATAAAACTTGTTTGTGCCAGACTCATCTCCTATTTCATGTTGAACACACACACACACTCACTCACTTAGGTCTATACACGGAGGAGTGTGGTACTAAAACGAGATTAAAAGATCACCGTCTTGACCCAATGTCCAAGGCTGAGAATGATCCTATAAAATTAATCACTTTGAAAATCGTTGTGAACATTGATGCCGGCCAGAGTGAGCCACGGTTCACATGCATCAACGGTACAATAATTGGACAGTCACTGTCATTTATATCAGAAATCCATACCGCTACAAAGAAAAATACGAACTGGCTTTGTAGCATACTCAGCGGTGCACTCAGGATTTGGGGTGGGGCTCGGATCGAAATCCCCCCCCCCCCGATCTCGTTTGCATGCACCACATGGGCTAGGATGTACGGCTACATCGGAGCTTGTAGTTTAAAATGTAGATGTTCATTGTATTCGCTTGTCAGAAAGTAAAACAACCCCTTAAATGATATCTCTTCCCAATGGGGGCTCATCAAGCCACCCAAGTCCACCTTGCATACATGGTTGCCTCAGTTGGAAATCAATTTACAGCCTTTTGTTGGAGAACTTGAACCAGCCTCGAGCGTCATTTACCCAGAACGGGTGAGAATCAAAAGGCGTTGGTGATTGATTCATGTTCAAAATCTATAAAACTGAAATGCAGTAGGGCGAAAAGGGTGCCGACCTACCCGTGAAAGGAATAAATCTTCATTCATAACAAAGTATCTGTTAAAATTATAAATGCAAATCTGTATATACAAAGTATGGCACCAGCTTGACACAAAGGAAAGTGGCATAGAGTGACCGACACAGACCCAAACCATAAAAGTGCCTATAAAATTCCATATAGGCCTATGGAACATTGTTGGGTTTGGACTGGGTGGGTTTAAAATACAAATGACGGGGCAATCATGACCTACCTTGGTCTGGCTTGTGTTGTATCAACGGGGGAATTCCTTGTCTGAATTACTTTACTCCAATGGAAGACTAGAAACCAGGGAAGTGACTCCAGCTGTCAACAACGCGAGTGTGAATGATGTTTGAGCAGGAAAAACCGCACGGGCGCAGCGTTTTCAAGTGAACCGGATTCCGAGGTCGACCTGGTCGTATCATCATGCAATCTCGTGATATACACACATGCTGCACGTCACGCAGTGTGACTCCCCGATATCTCCACTTAGCATGAATTGACATGTCGTATTTGATGACACAAATGGTTGTAATCCATATTTTTTAAGCACTGCCTGGGTTCGGTCTCAGCAAACACAGCGGTCAAAGTACACCCATATTAATATACCCCAGTGCATACTAGTTAATGGTTAACCCATGTGTTGTGAGCAACCGGCGGCATTACATTCTCGATGGGAAAACAGTGTAGTTTGAATCGGCTGGGTTCTGCTGGTAATGTATTCCTGCGCTGGTTGGTAGTCGTGGATACGACACCCACCGCATATTCGGTTAATTCACTGGGCTGAGATAGACATTAACTAGTAATACCAGCCAGCCAAATATCACGCAAACACACAAGTTCGAAAACACAGAGCGAAGTATATTTTCACGGACTGTAAAAAATCTCTTGGCTACGATTTCATTCAGGGTTCACAGAAATTTCAGGGGGAAAAGATACATAATTTTTCTACCTTATTCGGTTCTTTTTAATGATTTTCCCTGAATGCTATCTCTGCCGTGGCCTCGGCGCTATCATTCCTAGGTCTCAGTTTAATTAAGCAACGTTCCCATGGATTATTGAAGGCCTATACTCTGAACATACGCGTATCATGAACATCGGTTGGCCATTGTTTGCGAAGAATGTCTGCCACCGTCACGATTTCATTATTACCATAGCAACGTCGGGGCTTCTTTCACCAGCTGACTCTAATTAAACGTACACGTTTATTGATGGCATCCCGTTGCCATGGAGACATCTGAATCTCCCGCCTCGCCGATCTCGATGTTGGTATAATTGTATATCCATCGGTATATCCTGGGTGTCTTGCCGCATGCAAGACGACGACGTGTGATGCCGTCACACTATACTTCCAACTTTCATTTTAGAACTTAAGGGGAGGGTTTTGAAGGGTTTATTTCAAATGCCAAATAGAAATAAACGATTTTCAATGGTGACAATGCACTTTTTTGTCTTCTACGAAGTCCGAGTTTGGAGTGACACTCTCGTATTCTGAGTGAGGAGTCTTGCTATTGATCAAAATTAATGAACAAATGAGATTAGTGTCCTGGTACATGTATGTATATACACGTATAGGATTCTGGTTACAAACCTCATGCTGGGTGGTACCATTCGGTCGTCACAAACCAAAACAAAAGGCAGAAAATGTAACTACATGTATAAGCTTATACATGCAACCAAAGCATTCCTTTGTCATTGTACAACCTGTTACTTGTGACTGGTCTTCTGATGGTCTTGACTACAGCACTGATCCGAACGTACGAATTAAACTTTTCTCTTACCATGTCTTAAATACACTTCCACGGGTACCAACCACAGCCAATTCCGTTTACGGGTTACCTGCAGGGCTGTGCTGGACTTACCGGACCGCATAGGGCGTGGTGGGTCGGTGCTTTCTCAGCACGTTCCCGAAATGGGATAAGCAAGTGCAGGATCGTCAACAGATATTCAATAGATTGCGCCAAAACAGCAAACGCCGCGCTGCTTTCAAACTTCCATACTGCGCAGTAACTTCCCTCAAAACAACCAACATGGGCCTACAGATTAACAAGTCACAACAATGCAACAGCCAATCAGATCTTTTTCCAACTTTTCTTGTAAAAAAAGGGAGATATTCCATGAAAGTTTCCACAAGTATACAATATAAACGTCGCCAATTATCGACAAAAAAGCACCAGGTTTCGCATTTACATGTACTAAAATCACCTGGTAGTTTTAAAATAAGGCACTTTAATTGGCCAAAGTTTTAATTTTAAATAAGACTCCTCTTAAAAGAAAAAACTAACTTTTCTTTAAAAGAAGACTTCTTGTTCAAAAATTGCAGCTGTTCATGTGACTTTTCAGTGGCAGTGCACTTTAAATAAGATTGTCTTAAGAAAAGTTGCTTCGAAACGCATGTGCGTATTAAACCATTTTTATACATGGCATAAGAACACCTTTACAAGCTCACATAAATAAGTTAGATTAAAAAACCTTTGGCAACTTTAACTGCATAAGGAATGCTCATTTTATTAACCCTTGAACCATTTATAATCGTTTTAAAAAATCAACAAAGGAGACATCAAAGAACACTAACATCACTTAAAACATCTACAATGGAGATCACATAGTTCATACTAGTAAAAGGACACGTTTCCTCCTAGGCAGTCAGTCCTTTGCGTTTAATCACGTTGTACGTGTAGGTTAGCGAAAGGGTTGGTCACGAATCACTCTTTTGGTGAAAGATAGTTCGTCTTGATGACTGAAGCAAGAACAAAGAAACCACATTTTAAGGCTTGGACGCCAAAAAGAAACCCCCAAAACACACACACACAACCCCCCCCCCAAAAAAAAAACCTACAATACATCTGCAACATATTATGGGCAAAATGGGTGAACAAGTCGAGTCTGCAAGGACCCGCCCCCTCCATGCAGAGTATTATACGTCACTTTGCTTGACCAATCACATCCCACTCGGTTCGAAAGAGAGTGGGGCAAGTGGATTTTTTTCCCAAAGCTGTTGGTGCGAAGTTATAAAGTCCGTCTAGCTTCAATAGGATCGGGAGAAGCATCGGCCTTTCAAGTTGTTCCGGACAACAGTTCTTGTTCCGATGACCAACACGTTGCCATAGTCTCGAGTCAATCCCTAACATCCTAGCGGCTACACAATACATACATCAGAACTCGTTTTCAGCTTTTAAAAATAGTTCAGGCAATCAAAACCAAATTAAATGGAAACTTTTACACACGTCACTGAAGGTCAACTAATTATGGTCTCTTTTGTTTGTCTTTTTGGTTGTGTTTCGCCAAACGGTGACTCTAACAGCCAACCGCAAGGGTTTTTACCTTTTGTGGGACACACTAAAATATCTAAAACACAAATTGACGACATCTAAATACACTTCTCATTCGCAAAGATTCGTGCGCTTTCCCAAACAGTCCATTCAAGTCAAAGGTCGCTGCAACATATTGTACCTTCGCTTGTCTCGGGACAACTTATGTATCGGATAGAAAAGCAAAGTTACGCTGACCGCTGAGTATTTCAATCCTGAAAGTTGTAACGCACGGAATGGAGGCTGCCTCACTCCCTCAAGGCCGTTTTTGAAATCCACTCCAAGGTTTAAGAATAACACTGTTGCTGTACATTTATGTAATGTTGAGTGTATTTCCCCTCTAGTGTGAGTAAACTTCAACGTGCTATTCATATTTATTCAACACTTTTCTCTCGACCTATTGGTTGTCACAAACTATCACCAAATTTCAGATCTGAAATCCAGCAAATAGGTACGGGTTAGCATTTTCAAACTTGATATTTAACATCCTTTGTCCCTGTTCATTTCTAGGGTTTTGAAACATTTAGAGTAACCACAATTTCACAGACCAAGCGCTGGATTCCACGTGGCCAGCCTAATCATCCAGTGCAAGACTCTTTTTTTTTTCTAAATTAGGGCAAGTCAACGAATCTCTTCTTCCGTTCAAACTATTTTCATCCTGAAGTTTCCCCAAATTTTGTTAACTCATCTTTTCCAATACCAACGCATGCATTTACATATGGCTTGGTACTGTACTATTATACATGCCCACCGGTGAAAGCCCTGCATGACAATTTTCTCAGTCTTATGCCAAGTATTCCAAAATAAAGAACCATATCTCTTACTAACTTCATCCCCCCAGGAACATAGCTGTATCAAACAGAATCCTAGAGCTGAAAAAGCTGCAAAGCCCGCTGACTTCAACGGGCACTGAACTACAAAAGAAAGGCTAGAGGTCTGTTGAATCCCATGAAATTCACAGACAGCAAAATGAAAGTCCCCTGAATTCGGGAGCAGAGTTTGCAACCAACCCAAATTCAACACGAGTGAAGTCTGCTGAATCCAACGAAAACAAAGTGCTGTAACCTACTGAATGCAACAGAAGCTAAAATCAACCCAAAGTACATGTATATGATGCCCTCACTGGTCAAAATCGACAAGATCCAAAGGAAATTCTCTTCCTCTGGGTCTTGAGGGGTCAACTCAGTGGAGACAGGCTAACTGCCCAAGTGTTTTAAAGGGGACATGGTCAGGTTCTGTGACGGGGTTCCGTGTTTTTTTATCACCATAATCACTGTAGCAACTATCACCATCATTGAATTTCAGGGACCAAGAATCTTCTTTGAACAGATCAAAAATATGTATCTGAAAGAAATCAGCAATAAGAAATCCAAGAATTAACCTAGCTTGAACTGTAACAGTGCCAGAAAGTCAACAATTATATTTACTCCCCATTTTATACACAGGCCATAATTTCTCTGGTTGGTACTGTGACCAATCATATTCAGTCAACGAACAAAAGCTGGCGAAGTGCAGCATTTCTGTGGTCACAGCTGGTGAATTCCGCTTTATGTAGGCAGGCGATTCCAAACTGTTAAAAACTCATTTTGACTGAAAGACAACTTTTTTCTCCAAATGAGCATAGGAGGATTCAAAGAAAGCTCTTTCACCAACAATAAAACCCCAAACCTCCAAAATCTGTAAAACGTTGTTTCTCCGCATTTAAAGGTCTCTTTCAGGTACTCCAGACTTTCACACTGACACAGCGTATCATTATTATTTACTTCATAGTCGCCCATACAACGAGTACAGGCATCTTCACAAAATGTGTCAATCAACAAGTGTCCGAACTGGCAAAAAAAGAGAGACATATCAAACCTTTGTTATGTCTGGTACCCCAACTGCGTCAGTATGGTTGGTTGGCACTGTGCTGGTAGCCACCCGTTGGGGCCTTACCGTAGCCCGACGCTTCTGAACGCACAAAGCAAAGACACACAAAAAAGTACATGTAGTCATAGCCACGATGGGGACCTCTGGTGGAGACACGGTGCATATTAGTCTATCTTGCAACTTCCTACATGTATACTCTTTCGGCGATGAAAAACTTCGGTACTTCCCCGAGGCAAAAACAAGGTCCTCGGTGTTTCACTAGCCAAGTTAGAGGTCTTAACTTCTTTTCAAAGGAGACTTTCTATCAAACTTTTGCAACTGAAGCCAAGTGACTGGAAATTTCATCACTGTTTTTACGAAGAGACACTTCGGCCCCAAATTGTGATTTTTTTTCCAAATTTCTGTTTTTTGGCAAAATTAACTACGCTATGCAATGCCTACAACTTGGTGTAATCATTTTACCAAATTTGCTAAAATCAGCCAAATCAAAATGATTTACCTGAGCAAATTTCATTGATACCACATTGCATTTTCACAAAGAGGCGAATTTATCTTCCACAGATAAAACGTTACCAATAAAGGGCAAAAACATGGGCAAACTTGTTTGCCATTTCCACGAAGGGGTGAATTTAACACCGGATATGTATACAAATGTAACAATTTTGCACTCGGCATGCCCTATAGCGCATAGCATCTGTTTTCGTGAACAAACAAGTCACATGAATTTTAGCATTTTCAAGAAGAGGCAAATTGTTTGTTTACAAAATTAACATGTTAACTTGACTCTGATCAATATTATTTGGTAGTTCATGTGTCTTTTTAAGATCCCCTCTTTCATGAAGTAGCACTGGTGAAGTCAAAGGCATACTAAATGCTGAAGAAATGAGCATTTGAAAAAGCGACCAACTTCAAAAGCGATTTTCTCAAAACCCAGGTTTTATTTTCCGGTTGGAAATTTGCCCCTTCGTGAAAATGGTGATGATTTGATGCCTGAGACTCAACTGATGCAGGTCTTAGTTTGTGTTTAAGTAGCTTATTGGGTAGTCTGGTGAGACGACTATAGAAGGAAGTACAGAAACAGACTTTGGGTACAAGACAGTTCTTCTCATAGAGTCATACATTGATGAAATACCGT
Source organism: Acanthaster planci (assembly GCF_054643075.1). Classification (NCBI taxonomy): domain Eukaryota; kingdom Metazoa; phylum Echinodermata; class Asteroidea; order Valvatida; family Acanthasteridae; genus Acanthaster; species Acanthaster planci. Next base: position 4,156,701 of record NC_141795.1, read on the forward strand.
ATGGTGTTAGATTGGAAATAGTTTTGGGTCTCTCCTGCTCATGAACCCTAACCCCCTAGGCCTTTTAACTAGGAACCATCCTCAATCCTCCAAATTTTCTTGACAATGTTATTTGGAGGTGTGCCTACTGCCTGAATCCTTCAAAATCCTCTGGCAATTCCTGTCATTATGTTGAGGCAGTGCGAAGGGCATTCTTGAGCTGTGCAGTTGATACGAAAGAAATATTGGGCTGAATTTGTGCTTCACTATGCCAAAACAACACAAGGTCTTATCCACGACCTTCACAGATGGCATCTTTCGAAATCAGCCATGCACTTTTGCCATTCACCCTCAATCCTCCAAAATCCTCCAAAACCACCCGAAGGATTTTGGAGGATTCAGGAGGGTTAGGGCTAATTAGAGTCCACAATTTTAGTCTAGTTATGTCCTGCCTGTTCACAATATATAACGTATTTGATCAATCCAACCTTGTCCATAGTTTGAGCCATAGTTATACTGCTGTTGTCCACCCCCATAATTGCTGGTGTCATATCCGGTCTGGTACCCGCCCTGGTACCCAGACCCATTGGCGTATTGGCCACCCTGGCCCTGCCCATAGCCCTGATTGTAGCTGTACTCGTATCCCTGGTAGTTCTGAAAAGAAAAAAGAGAGAACAAGATATTGCAAAAAAAATGTGTGAAGAACAAATCCACTTACATTTAACATAACTTTGGATGGATTTTTTCTTAGAAAGGAGGAATTCTGTAACACTTGGTTGTGCCCTGCACAGATGTATTGCCAAAAGCGCTCTGTACCTTGCTGTTAAGGGCTTGTTGGACAACTTTCACAAGCTTACAATGAGAAATTTAAATATAAGCTTCATAACCTGAAGCTGCAATAAACAGGAACATTTAATGCAAGAAACAAGGATGAATTTTAAGATAAAATCCTGCCAATGTGGCTTGACGATAAACACCGATCCATTGTGCCCACGACAGTGATAAGCGTACATGGTGACAAGTACTGGAGAGTGTTGAGGGAAGGATACCAGACTCACCTGATAGTGTTGGTCATACTGCTGTTGGTTGTAGCCAGACTGGTCGTACCCGCCTTGGTAATAACTGCTACCATCTTGGTAGCCTCCCTGGTTATAGCCGCCCCGCCCACCTTGGTTGTAGCTGCCCATCTGGTTGTAATGCCCGCCCCCTTGGTAGCCCTGGTGGGGACCGTAACCACCACCTCCCCCGTCTAAACAACCAATCAGAGCAATAGTATCTTATTCAAAATTCTTCGTAGAATGATGTTCCATTGGCATAACTGGGGTACCTTTGGGAGGGGGCCGTTGGAGACCCTCATCTTCTGAAGAGGGCAGTCTATAGGTTCAGCAATAGTATAAAATATTCTTACCAAGGAAGACTACCACCAGTTGTTTCTTTCTTTTAACCCCAACAGTCCCAAATCCTCCAGTTTCAAAATGATTTTACATAGGCCCTACGGGGTTAGGGTTAATAATTTTTTGGGGGGGACCTGCCCTCCAGTGATGGGGCCCATGCCACCCCGATACGTAGTTATGCTAACGTAACAAACTGATGTTTGTTAACAAAATTGTAGAAAGGCTTAGATGATTCATAATATCTTGGAATTGTTTCAGATTCCATTGAGGAATGGCTACTCTACAGGTTCACACTTCACAATAAGTCCAGCCTGAAAGAATGAGTTCAGTAACCACTTCCTGCCGGGTCGCCCGGTTTCGAGCACCGTGTGTTTATAAGCGTGGCCGGGGTCTCCGAAATCGGACAAAGGGAACTGGGCCTAAACCGTACTCGGAATAAAAGACCAGGCTGCTGGGCATTACCGACATTTGTTCACTTTCAATAGTGGAGATAGTCCAGCCTTGTTTTGAAACAGGATACCATGGTTTGGGGGATTTAGTGTGACCGGATTTCCACAGGGAACAAAAGCGCTCCACCATCGCAGCGATTAGTCACACAGCACCGCTGCACGCTAATCTGGCCCCTATTGAAAAGAGGTCAGCAGCGCACTGTGCCAGGTCATGAACAAAGGAAAATTACATAACATTGCACAATCTGGGCTCTTTTTACAAGGCTGCAGGCCTGGCTGAAATATAGATTTTGTCTATCAGATTAGAGAGGCCACCAGACAGTAATTTGTGTGGGTATAAACGTCCATAAATTGAAATGAATTTTTGAAGAATTTTGAAAACTGAAAATCTTGAAAAAACCCGATTATGTACACTGCATTTTTCAAACCACTCAGCAGCAAGTGGTTAAAAAGCTAGTGACAATGAACTCACTAGTCACAGGGCCGAGACTTCATCGGGACATGCTTCACTGGTTCACAGATTGCATAATGGCGATTCTACCTATAAACGGCTTAGTTTTTTTCCTACTCACATCCGCCCCGTCTGCCATTTCCTCGGAATCCGCCTCTATCACGGTAGCCGCCGTCTCTGAACTTGTCTGTCTGCGGCAACACGGGCTTGACCTCCACTCGACATTTCTCCGTGCCGTTGGACAGGTCGTGGTATTTGACCTCTGCAATTGTATCTACTGTCGACTCGTCCTCAAACTGAATGAAGGCGAAGCCACGGCGTTTCTGGGTCACATGGTTGACGAGGATCTTTATGTCTATGATCTACAGGCAAACATGGGGAGTGAAAATCTGATCATCTCTGTTAAATGATACAGCAAGGTTCCAACTCCTCATTGGTTTCATTTTTCCCACTACAGTTAACTCTGACTAAGTCGACATCGCGTAACCTGTCGTATTGTCCAAGTCAGCCGTTTGAGAAAAGGCCCCATCTTCTGTAATGCATTTCCATTGAAAATTTCATTTTTTAAATCAGCATTTATAGGTCGTCCTTTCATATAAGTGGGAACCTTTTTCTCGGTCTCTTTTCCACAAAAATTCTTTTGTGTAAGTCAGCATTAAAAAACCGTGCTTCGGCAACAGTTTCCTTCGCCTCGGTTGCCAAGAAGTGTTAAGTGACAAGTCCTGTGCAAGCGCAGCCAGCATGAGTACATCAATATCAGTAACCCCTCTAGTGCTACACGCATGCGCTCTGTCCATTTTAGGGGTCGCCTTGTTGAACGTAGTCTGGTTCCCTGCCCAAAGATTCCTTGATAACCCTTGACAATAATTCGTCGGCTAGTCAGAATCATCGGGTCTGGTATCCAAACTATATAGAACACACTTAAGCAATGCGTGTGTGTGGATGAATGTATGCTTTCTGTACCGTAGCTGTATCATGTACATGTAAATACTGCACTGTTGTGTCGTGATGTGATATGCAAGTGGTTTGCCGTCCTTGCTTTGTCCTTAGGGGCACATGATCAATTATCAAATTTGCAGCCCGTGAGGATAATAATTGAGAGTGAATTTGCTGGGATCAACCATGGAGGTAGAAATAAACCAGGGTAAATCCAAGCCATTGAATTAGTGCAAGGAATCATAATGTACATAGGCAATACATGGGTACGTGTAAGTCAGCAAAATGACGACTTACAACACAAGTCGGCATGCGCGTAAGTCGTCATAATTTCTTGAGTCCCGAGAGTGCCGACCTAGCCCGAGTTGACTGTGTTTTGCTTTAAACATTGTACATGTACTTACATATTGACATGCTTCTATTTATAAACAGAACATCAATTTCTAATTTACATAAGTTATGCTACAGGCAGGCATCACAATAACTACATTAACCCTCCTATGCTGAAGTCACTCTTTGAGTCACTTGGTAAACACCTCAAAGAAGCACAGCTGTGTTGTGTTGTGCACTGCACCAACAGTCCCTCACAGGAATATCAGATTGCACTTTTGTGCTGCCCAACAACTGTGCTTCACTGTTTCATGTGCATAACTGTGCAGTAAACCAAACGCAGTGAAGAGGACTGCACAAAAGACCCTGGGTCATTTTGTGCTGGCAACCAATTGTGTACACACAACCTGTGCATGTTTGAGATCCATATAGAAAACACATGCAAGAGAGTGACTGTGGGCACTTGTGCATATTTGTGCTGTAAAACCAAAGGAGGGTTAAGCTTTTAAAACAGGAGCAGCTTCTCGTGTGATTGAGAAAGAACAATTACATGTAATTCTTCAAGATCCACTTGCCAGTCCCTTTGTGAACTCATTGACGAATTCTCAAGTTTTGATATAATAGCCAACATTTTGAACAGCTCCATGCAGATTTTGGCAGCCAAACATGAAGGGTATGAGAATTTCTCACTCACCGAGCCAAATGCAGAAAAGTAGGCATTCAGGATTTCCTCTGATATGAAGTTTGCGATGCCGCCCACAAAGAGCTTCTTAGATCGTGGCTGGCCCTGCCGGATTGCTTTCTTCACCTCAATTTTTTTGTCGTCCACCACGTGTTCCTTAGCCAACACCTGCGTGACAACAGTAAACATCTCATAGAAATCTCTCCACTATCTCAAGCCAGGGGAAGAAAGGTAGTGAATTTATTCATGGCAATGTTGGACTTCCTGTCCAGAAAAGCCACTTTTGTCATATGCATTATGAGCTGCAACCAATGCACACTGACGCAAATGTGGCAATGTGCCGAAGAACAAAACTCTCATCCACATGAAAAAAAAATTCATCCTACGAAATTGGATCGTCCACAAAAACATAAAATGGTGAGTCCTTAAACGATGTCTTCAAAGGAATGCTGCATCTTTCATCTCAACGTACAATAAACGAAGCAAGATTTGCCATTATTTTTTCTGAACAACAGATATTGCAGACCACGATTCAGTCAGAGAAAGTATACTTTTTCTGATGACTGCAGGTTGACTGTAGGTTGCTACAAATTTAGTCCTACAGAAAATAATTCAACCCACCAATTTGGCAACTTCGGGACTCTTGAAAAGCACAAAGCCGAAGCCCCTGGACCTCACATTCTGCTCATTTGGGTCCCTAAGATTACCCATTCGCTCCTGTGTGTACTTCACGTTGACGTCCACAACCTCTCCAAACTGGGAGAAGTAGCAATGGAGACTGTCTGCAAATCAAAACCAAAATAGAGTGACACGGACGTACACACAATGTGGAAGATTTCAAGCGATAGTTTGTCATCAAGTGCACAAGTTTACCCTACCTAGGCATGCACATGTGCTTGTAACATGTCATGTACATAATTAACTGAACCCATAATGTTTTGGTTTACCAGGCAAGTCAACAGGGAAGTTTGTTACCTCAAGCTGTATTGGACTGCTGCAACTGCATGCAACAATTCAAATAATGTACGTTGAACATGCACACAACAGCTTTTAAACACTGTTGGACAATGTGGCATTCAGTTCACTTATCATTTACAGAAGAGTTGCTTACCATTTGTGGTGCAATTGTTTAAACCCCCAACAAAAATTTTCCTGTGGAAAATGGAAAAGAGAATGAAACCATGAATAAACGTAATAGGCCTATTGCAAATCTGCAAAAAGTGAAACAGAAAATTCCACACATAAGAACAAAACTGCAGACTTTTGTTAACAAGCATAAAATGAGTGGCCGAAAATTAATATTATGCAGCACTTTTTGAACGTGATACAACATGTAGTTTGTGCAAGGAAAATTACTGATCAGTTAGTTTTTTTGTCAGTTTTTTTTTTGGGGGGGGGTTATTGTAAACGAGGAACACTGTCGCGGCAAATAATGGCGTCACGATTGTAAAATCTTCTAGCATTTTTTATCCACCCTCCAAACAACTATCTGGCAACATTTAGGTCGCTACATGTAATTTCCAATACAGATTGAGTTCACTTGGAAATGGACCAACAACACATGGCCGCCGAGTTTGCACGCGGTACCCTCATGCATTGTCAGGAATTGTGTATGATGACGTGACGTGATCATTTCCGAGCCACCGTTTTGGTCTGCCTATTTTGTGACCGAAATAAGAACTTACGCAGGATCATCTTTGCCCTTTGAAGCGAATATACTTTCTCCAGGTTTCGAAGGTGAGGCTGTCTCATTATCTGTCGTTCCTTGGTTCGGATTGGCAACTTGTCCGCCGTTTTGTTCGCCAGTTTGCTCATCAGTCACGGGGTCCGCCATGTTGCCTGAAAATGACTGTGATTGGTACTCGGCGCACGCGCGCAAGCACGAAACCATATACTTGCGAAGTGCTCGTGTACCAATGACGAAAATGCTCAAACGTATTATGCGTAATCGATTGCGCATATGGTATCTATGGTGGCCCGCAAAAGACATCCACTAAGGTTTCCCTATCGCACTGGGCCGTGTTATCCACCGGACAGTCGTCTGTCTTGCAATGATTAAATGGATGTAATCATTTTATACTGTAAACATAAAACTCTTCACCAAAGCGATGGCAAAAAGTTTGATGGCACTGATGGCGGGTACACTTTTTGTTTACTGCAGTGCCCCCATGATAGGCAGTGGAGCTACTCGGGGTGGATTTTATTCGGTGGGGCTTGAGCTGACTTGAACAATCAAGATTTAGGCAAGTCGTACAACCCAGCAAACCTGCAAGGCCTCATTCAAAATTAAGCGACAGAGGCTCAATTTTTTTTTAAATGCTGTTGTAACTTGAACTTACCTTGAAGTTGAAGTGTTTCCTGTAATCGATATTAATTAAGCTTTACATAATTATAAGAGGCCGCACAACAGTTTGTTTGAAAGATGCAGTGCATATGGACGAGTTGGGCAAAGGCTTCTCGGCTCTCCGTCGTGATTTCCTGTAGTCTTGATTACGGTGTAGTATGCATTAATTATGCTCTTCTCAAGTGGTGATGCCTCAGCAATTCGGCATCGTTTGTTTTATCAAGCGAATTTGCACAAATGACAAGTTCGGCGGGAAGTTCGCTAAATCAAGCCAGCCACACTGTGAAGCAACGACGATACATACTAGCAAAGGTGAGTCCCTATTTCGCCAACCGCAGCTGGTGAGTAGTTCATCTTTCCTTTCTCCAGCAATTCCCTTTTTCGGATGGAATTTTGGTCCTGCTCCGTCATTCTTGATTTGCCCCTTGGAAGTTGTCGCAGTGAGTTTAATTTGGAACCACACCGATTGATCTCAGCGACTAACTAATTGGCTTTGGCATAGACATTGCTGGTGGCTTGGTGCAGCAGGTTTGTATACTATGCATGAGAAATGGCTTGCCTTCGGGTGTTATAATTCACTGGAGAGGATATGCCGCAGCAATCGCGATAAACCAGTTATTTTGCGTACTGCAGTTTCCAGCTCATGGTTTTTTTTTTTGACAGTGTGTGACTTCACGTGCACAGGTTGCACTTTTATTTTTTATTTTTTTTGGGGGGGGGAGGTACCTTTAGGTTCATTAAGTCATCCCGTCACCGCACCTTTTCTGTCAGACAACACTAACACATGAGTCAATGTATCTTCCAGGTTTGTGACTTGGCAATTGGTGTTTGATGTTGGACAGAGGTGAAATTCATGAGGCTATTCAATTGATTGAAACATGTTCAGCAATCTCTTGGGACACCTTGGCGTTGTTCAGCTAGAATGTATATAGTCTTATGTATATAAACTTATTGTTTGATAAAAAAAAAATTAAGACGGGGGACTGTGACACCTCACGGTTTTTAAGAGTTATATCGCCGCCTTTGGTTTGAGATACTGTGCGTCTTATAAATGCTTTGTTATTAATATATTTAATGTATTACCGAAAACTTCAAAATAATACAAATTTAGAAAAATGAATACATCTTAAGTTTACAAATCAATGTACGGGCCTACACATGTTAAACGGCTGAGTTTATGTCAGAAATGAACCCCAATTAATCAGCTGCAGCTTTTAACTTGAACTTCAGTTGGAATTTGTATCTTGAAACCACCAGAAAGTGATACCACCTCACTGCAAGGAAGACAGCCTGACAAATTAGTGATACGGAATTAGGTTTTTGTCCAGACTCGTTTTTATTGTTTGGTTGACCGAGGACGATCAGGACCAGCGGCAGAGATGGCACGGTCTTAGTAACTCGGACAAGCAAAGAGATTTATTCCCGCTCCGTATGGTGCCATCTAGTGTCCCCTCAGTCGTTGACCTGCACTGACCCCCTACACGCCGGACCATCTTCGTAAAGATTGTTGACCAGCGCTGCGCATATCGGCAAACATCTTCAGAAAGATCATCTGCATGTTATTACATTTTGATCCTGAAGGGCCTGTTCACCATCTCACAGGCCTGGGTATATTTTGGCCTATACGATTTATAAAAATCAATGTACACCAACGCATATATTTTCGATTTGTTTGTCCCAGCAGAAAAGAGTAATCAGGTTCTCTTCTCACACACAACGGTACACAACGGTACCCAACGCAATTCATCTGTCAATTTACACATGTGGCGCCCTGCAATTAGCCGACGAATTCGCCTAAAGGAAGCCCATACGGGACGCATCCTGGCTCTCATAAGGCTGTATTTGATCACTTCGCCGTTGCTTTTTTTCGGCACAAGTTTGTCTAGCATAAAAGAATCCCTGTCATTCAACTGATCTTTATTATCAGGTGACCCACAACCACTTTACCTTTTGAACATTAACCTATTCGTTACACTTTTTAGCAACCACAGGATATGTTGCGATTCCATTTATGTGTTTGGTTTAGGGGGTTGGTTTCCTTTTTGTATCGTTATGAAAAAGCACTAGACGAGGCTAAATGCTACTTTTAACATTGTTAGATAGGCTTTCGTGTAATTTTTCAGCTAGATTGAAGCTGTGTATAGGCCCTATTGGTTTTTTTCTAAAAATAATTCAGCTGCCACCACGTTGTTGAAGATCGCCGCCGTTCACACTCGAACGCCTACGCTTGACCGAATCACACCAACACAATGACAGCGACCTCATTTGACACGAACTGGATGTGTCCCCGTTTGATATGGAGTGATGAAATCTGATATGGACACCATGTTGGAGTTCGCTCCAGACGCTACGCCAACATTCAGATTAACTCGATTCGGCCCGCTGGCCTCGTCCAAGACGGTGGATTCGTAAAGCGCTAAAGAGCGTTGGTTCTTATGCACCATTGAGATTTCTTTTCGTAACAAGCCCTCGACGAGTGATAAATGCCAAAAAGATTTGACTCTCCAATCACAATATTTACCCGAAGATCAATACATCAGGGATAGCCTAAGCCTTGAAAGGATCTCACTCTTTGTTGTTCTGATCCTTTTTCCAAATCCTTCTATTAAAAAGAAAACCAACGTTTAGTTTTGGTGAAGTGAACCCCTAAAGCCGTGTCTTATTAACAAATACTTAACTCGGGATGAATGATTTGTTTATAGAAAAGCAGGAACTGAAACAACTAACAACTACGATTACTCATTGCACAAATGAAATATGCTGCGTAACTTAGTCGACATATCACAAATAGGATCGCGGTAATCCAAATATCTCGCTTGACGAGACTGAACATAAGTGCGCGCGGTCGGTCAAGTCGCTATACAATGTGGTCGGGGGACCAAAGGCCGGAATACCTTTGTAATTATATTAAAATTCATTTTATTTTGCATTTTGGAAAAATAGGGTTAACCCTTTCATTACCACTGGCCAGCGGGCCTAAAGAGATTGATCCCAATGCCGAAGTGCGTCAGCGGAGGTGACGTGACACTTTGTCTGATCAAGAGCTTCGCTTAGACGGCAGTGACTGATGAGATTCGATAAAGGGGTAAAGAGTTCGTCTTAGGATGCTCCAACGTTCAGTTTGGGCAGAAAAAGTAATTAATATGTCAGCTTCCATAATTTTGGTTTCTTTTGGATTTTTTCCTATTCCCAGCTTCTGAATAAACCATTATGCAATCCAAATTTACTCCAGTCTTCAACATTTTACTTTCAAGATGTATTTTACGGCTCACAAAGACCGTAGTTCATCTTAGAGCTTATTCCATACGAACATCTTTGTGCAGTCTACCAACATTAGGACAATGAAATTGTCCGCAAAAATGACGTTACAAGCGACAAACGGGCTGAATTGTGGTTAAAGCAGTAAATGAACATGTCGCGACAACTTGTAACTGGTTTAATGCTTGTATTACGATGTTGCATGGTGCCCATACTGTGCTCAGTAATGAACCTATAGTGCTGACTCGTACTGTGTGTTGATATTAAACTTTACTAGTGGGCAAAAATATCTGGAGAGAAGAAGATTTTATTTTATACAGTCCAGTTCACATCAGTCCAAAAACGTTAGCAAACCAATTCCACCACGACAAAATGCTCCGATCAATACCGTACACAAACATATAAACCAGCAAAATTAGCATAATGCAGTCAAGCCCGCGTGAAACGAAAACAGACAAATATGAAAGCATCACAGTTGTTGTTGTTTCTGGCATCCCAGTGAGCAGTCAAGCGCAATATTTATCGATTACGGACAACCGAGAACCACGCAGAGACAATAATCGATACCCGTTCTCGAATTCACTATCCACAAGCCTCCTGGCTACAGACGGCTCGTCATGATGGTGAGACTGCATTCACGCCAGCCCAGGAAGAGCCACCCTGTCAAGTACGCTCCGAAGATCTCTAATATTTAAAAGACATGATTTTAATATTGAACTTCCTGGTTCACACTTTGCCTGCCTAATGTACGGCCCGAAATAACGCACGTATATCGACCGGAAGCGGTAGCACCAGTCCTAGAAATGTTTTTGTTATTCGGTTCGTTGCTAACAAACACGGCCTTTGCAGGCCGATATGGTGTTAATGCACCATGTGAAGTGTGACGTCATACTCGGAGTTTACTGCCAAACAAAATCATCTATAACTGCTTCATCGTCATTGATTATGAATGAAAAAAATGCAAGTGGCGACATGGGTGTTTTTTTACCCGATCATGTTTCGCTCGATAGCGTGGTTTTAGAATACCAAGTGAAAGTCGGTGTGACTCGACCTTTAACGTAATTAAGGTCAAACCAGCACTTGTCACCAGGAGCCATATGTGGGTTGTTGAAATATAAACAATCCAGGATATTCATACAGTAACATATGTAAAACGCTGGCATTGCAGTTTCTCAGGACAGACTTTTTAAGTGATTGCGCTCAATCTTTTTAAACCAGACAATTCCATCTTTCTCTTCCTTTAATTTTTTTCATTCGGATAATAATTCTCTGGGTCGTTTTCTTTTAATCATGCTACAATTCCATGCAATTATAAGTTGGTATATGAACATCAATCCCGATCTCATGTTGTGCATAATGTTATGAGGTTGACTTCATGGTGATATCACCGGTAGTCAAATTACAAGCAATTAAAATTTGAGTTTTTGTCTCTAAAAATCTACGTAAAGACAATGTGAGATACAATTATCTTGATTGAGAGAGAATATGAAATATCCCATAAAGTGAGATCTCAGTGCTTTTTGTGGCAAGACTAGTGAAAGACTAATATCTCACAATCATCCTTTTTGTCGTGTATGTAAAATCACCCGATCCTTGATTCTGGTCGAATTGTGTTTCCCATTGCTCCTGTAATACATTGCCTCTTTAACAGAGCACAAACACTTATCATTGCAACAGAAAAGTGAGACTGACTATGCAGCGGAAGGACATGTTCTCTTTGTGCTTCTGCCCTCCATGATAAGGTAGCGTGCAGCCGTGGAACTATTGCCTGCAACCTACGTGACTTGCATTTAGAGGCAAGTTCGATCAGCGACAATAGTCAACCCATGGTCGATTTTGACTGGTAACCATGCATGCATTAAATGTATATCGAGTATCAGGGAAAATCGACGATGTGGTTAACAAATTAGTACTGATCGAACTTGCCTTAACAATATGCGCAAGAATATTGTGACAAGTGGGACCCCCTTCAGACTATGTAGCGATAACTTGCCAAGACTTGAGCAGTTTATTATCACAACGTGATTCCATCCCAATCCACTATGTGCATGTTACGTCGTCCCAAGGAATAATACCAATAATAGTCTGTATATTTTTCGTGGGAGATGATACGAGTTGTAACCACTGGCGCAGAATCGCCATGCAAGAATCCCTGTCAACAATTAGAAAGGTAATTCCTATATATGCACACACCGCAATTATTTGCCAGAAGAGTTGCCAGAAGGCGCTCTCGTCCTGCCTTCTCTCCTGATGTGAAGCATAGAAACCACAGGGGAACTGCCCTTATTTCATTCATACAGCGGCGTATCCAGCTTTTGGTGTCAAAAAAGGAGGCAAATTCAAAAGGGAATGTGGCTTGGGACTCATTCAACATGATGTTGGGGAGAGAAAACCACAAACCTTACTCACGGTGCCGACATCCTTGCTTTGAGCTGGTGTTATTTTGTTAGAGTTTAAGAAAACGACACTAACAAACAAGGCAAGGATGTCGGAACCGTGAGTAAGGGTTGTGACCTTTGGTGCTAATGAGATAAACAAAATTAACATACCAATTGCTTTCTTTCTTACTCACCTATGAAATATTCGTTGTAAAAAAAGTTCTGTCGGTGGATGGGGGGGGGAGTTGCCCCCGTCCCTTGATGGATACGCCACTGTGGTTCATTAAGAGAATGTGCAGGATATATAGGCCTAGTAACATTCTATAAAAGGTTTTGCCGCCGATAAATTCATCTTTTCCCTTTTTCAGAGTCGAGCGCTTTAAAATGAAACACCGCTTTGAATATAATCAGGTTTTAATTACAATCAGCGGTACAGAAAAAAGTGTGGTATGATTCCAAATTGACATTGAATTAGGTTTTACCCGTTGCGTATGTGCAAGCGCATCAGTCAGGTGACGCCAAAATGGCTGTATACCTACAGGGACGTGAAAATATTTACTTGAATAATAGATTAAAGCGTCTGAACACAGGGTTTCCTTTCCAGTGCGGAAAAGAGTGTCCGGAAAGCGACTAAGACTGATAACTTGGGGGATACTTTTAAGGAAGATATGACATCTTGAATCGATTAATGCAAAAGACAACTTTGTTGTTCAGTCGTTCGTAACTTTAAACGGGGGTGGAACAGATGCCTCGTTCTAAGCAAGATCGAATGCCACCTCAGCTCTCTGCCCCAGGTGAAACCAACGATGATATTTTTACAGATCCCAATGATAAATGGACCAGCTGTCAAATTGGTGCGAGATTCGCTTCGGATGCTGCATGCACTTAAGGGAGAGAGATGTCTATGCAGAGTACAATACACGCCAGGGGCAAACGTGTCAAACCTAGTCTCTATGGATTCATCCGGAGAGCCGCCACTATAAAGAGTGAACAATATAGGCTCATACGAACGCAGGCGCTCTTAAACTTGACGCGAGCGTGCAGTTTGGTGAGTCACAGCCATAGAGATTATAATAGTAAGGTTCAGTCAAGTAATCTTTTAGATTTCCACTTGTCCCACGCCCCGCCACCAATCATGCGGTCAGGATTGAGCCTTTTTTTCTAAATAGCAGGAGAGGGCATAATCACGACATTCGCATTTTGGCCCCCCCCGGACATATAAACTGTCGATTGCCGATTACCCCTTTACCCAACCAATCAGTGGAGATATTAGAAAACTGCGCATGATCCGTACGCACCAACAGCCTCCGGCTTGATGGGATCATCTCTCGCCCACAGTGGTCATTTGAAGAAAAAAAAACAAAGAGGCAAGATTTTTTCCTATTACCTAACAGTGCTATCTATTGTCTACTTCTTGTACCTGGTTACAATAAAAAAACAGTAAAAATATAGTGAAAATAAATTTTTAACGAATCATGGATAAAAACATCATATACGAAGCAGAAAAGGCACAGGGATAAAGCACACTCTAAACGTACTAAAACTCTGACTACTTACAAGTGATGGTGCTGATTTGACAGACTGGTTGAAGTTAGGATTCGTTCAAGTTCTAAAAGATATCCAAAATATTCCTTTTTGAACATTTTGACATGGCTTGCGATCCCGTCCACAAAAAAATTTCATCTGGGCATTTCGCACATGTGGAAACCTTTCAAGATTTGACTGCTAATCTCAATACATGGCGACAAGATGTAAGCGTACCCCGGGTGTCTCTATATTTCTTTCTCCATTATGAGGAAGAAATGCAAACTTGTAAAAGGAGCACGTGGTCTCTACAATTGCATGTCAATTATGGATCATTTATTATCAATACAGGTGTATACACTGACTGGTTTAGGATGATGGAGGAGTCGAAGGGTAAAACAAAAGGAAAGATATATGTCACAGCAATAATAAGCTTTGAAGCCGAGAGAACTATTTCCAATCAATCAACAAAACTAGTACCCCAGGGAGAAGATAACAGGCTCGGTTATCAGCTAAACTCGAAGAAAATACTGTAGCAGGTTGCTGTGTTTTGCTCCGCTTCAGTGTACACCGTATGCTTCATTTTCTGATTATCATAGTGCACTTGATTACAAATTAAAAAAAACTTTTCGCTACGTTTAGGCTTGATTTAACAATGTGTGTGGACAAGTCGTAGGCTATGACTGCTAGTTTAAAGTAGCAATATTTGGACCAATACAAAACGATTTAGACACGATCTGAATCGTGACATGATATTCCTCGTATATGAATCAACCACTCCTTATGACAATGTATCACACAGGAGAAAACCCATAGGTCTATACAAAAATGTAACCAAAATAAAAGATGAAAATGATGCCAACGCTTCACCGCTCAAACTGCGTTTAGCGTGTGTGATGTCTACACCGGATAAGTCGGTCGGTATCAGAGACAATGTAGTGTTAATTTCACACCCCAGTTATTGTATTGTGTATCAATATTTGGCGTGGCTTCCACTCAGTCCGCTGCCATTACTTGCCGGGGAAGTGTCACTGCGAGCCAAGCGGTCCGAGGAGATCAGACAGAGAAAACAACCCAAGAGGAGGGTTGGGGCATTTACGGAGAAGCGTGTCAACAAAGGGGGAATCAATTTGTGGGGGTTGGACGTGAAGACGAGTGGAGAGATGAGACAGCTATATAGTTTGCCATTTTGTCTCACTGCCATACATCAGCAACCCTCCTTTCCCCCTTGTCTTTTTACATCGCTTGGCCTGCATTTCTGGCACATCCATCGCGGATGACACACTGGGCGAAGCGCCGCCGCGGGTGACGGGGTGAGTCTCCAGGGCAGATGAGCTAAGACACCGGAAATGGCTCCAGGATCGAGAGAGCTCAAGATGCAGAACTGAATGCCCGATATATCAACTAGACTTTATTCATCTTCGAATATGCCGCTCCATATCAAAGTATAGGTGCACCACTGCACGCACATGCACCAGATCTTCAAAGATTTGCTCCGTTAGTGCTTTCCTCAGGCTAGTTTTGCATAGTAAACCATTAGTATTTTTCTTAGTATAAGTTCTTGTCCCTCTTTTTTCACAAGTTTATTGTGAAAAGAGCTGAATTGTAAACTGAACTGTAAATTTTGTTTGAAAGCAAATAATCGGGCCGACCCCAACAATTGCAATGAAACGTTGTCATTCGATGAAATTGTAAAAATGGTACTTTAACCTCAAGATTTTATTGCGTTTACAATTTTTATTTCACGCTGACCTTTGGAAAAGGTGGGGCGTTTTTGTTTATAAGGAATACCGTAATGCCGAAGGCATGCCCCTGGTGTCACGTGATTCCACACAAGCGTTTAAAAGGTTTCTATAAGCTTTAGGGATCACGTGATAAAACAACTCTATATTTGAGAAATTGAAATTTAAATAAGTAATTGCAACCTAAAACGCCGAGATATGAGGCATTATTAGTATTTCACTTTCAAATACGAAAGGTGTGCATTCGTTCAGTAAGAAATAAAGCACCTATTGGACTATAATACAATAAAATTCCATACCAATGACAAACCGTTTATCAGATAGGAGGAAACACACAATATAGATAAAATAGCTGGTGAGGTATACATTTTCCACAACGGATCTTCACAAGAATGTGTCTGCTTGCAATGTGTGTTTTTCAAACTGAAGTGCATCTGACGAAACTGCATTATTGTAAACACAGAACAACCTTCCACAAATTGATGTAATCAAGGCTAGATATCAGTCACGTTACCGTATCGCAACGACGGGCAAATCAATCGCTCAAAATTTAATTTTCTCCCACGACGTTGTGTTACACACAAAAGGAAAGCGGTATAAAAACTGAGAGACCTTCGTTTCCTTCGCATTTTCGATTCATATCGCTGCTCCGTGCGCCGTTTTCCCGCGCCATCGGGCTACCAGCCGCGTAATTAGTCATTTCATCTGGAGGTGACGTCACTGGAGAAGGGAATTGCCATGGCGACGAAGGCGGTGCTTAGGGTTTTCATCCGGTGGAAGTGAGGCGAAAGAATGCGTGCGGGAGACAAGAAGAACGACCGAGACCTGGTAAGGAGTGTGGTTGAAGACCTCCACTCCAGACGAAAAAGTTACCAGGACACACCATAAAGGCTGATGGAGTCCTGGACTTCGGTATGTCGGAGGACTAATCCATCGGATGAACAAAACTGTGAAGACTATTTGGTAAGTTAACCTTTGTACACCACTTAAGCAAAATTCGAACGGAAAAGTTGAAACCCTGTTATGAGTCCTTTTTAAAAGCAAACATGTGTAGGATAGTTGTTTCAGAAGGCAACACATCTTTGGTGCACTTTGGTGAAAAGTTGTTTTTTAATGACGCCATGTATATGATGTCGTCTACAAAGTCAGATATTTTACGAATAAGTCCGTGGATGTAGAGGGTTGCTTAGTTTAACAAGTCATCTTTGTCAAGTCAGCCTCGCGGGGTATGTGGCAAAGTCGATATAGGGTTGTAGCTTCCGATCATAACGGTCGGGGTTGGAATCCATCATAGCAGCATGGGGGGTAAGTCACTTAAACTTTACCTGCCTCTCTACATCTAGGAATAAACGACTATCCTTGAGGGCAGGTTATGATTATGATGGGAAAGTTGCGCCTGATATGGCAGCATCGGGCTAGTTTTCTCCCAAGGGAGCTGAGACGGTTTCATGAATGTTCAAATGTTGTGACTCCAATGTGTAAGGATAATGCGGATAATATATCGGCACCTTTGATTTACAGGTATTATTTAAACTGTCACCGTTAGCCTTATAAATACTCTGATATTATCCTCCTCATTGTTATTATCATCCTGCTACTGTGTTAAGGTCTACGACTTCGTGCCCCAAAATAGAATGTCACCGAATGTTTCCTTTGTCACAGAATTGAAATGAAACCAATGGCGGAGCTGCCAGCTATTTTGAAAACTGGAATTCATCGCGTCTTGTAACACCACTTGGGAGGCCATGATAATCTTATTTATGTAGTTCTTGGTCTCGTTTCCTCGTTGCCGTCCCCAGAAGCTGAAAAGTCTGACAGCTTTATCCATTAACCTGAATAAGCAATAACTGGCCGACAACAGACCGACACGTTTGGGCGCAGAAGTTTATGAAATGTAGGCCTAGTGACGTCACGATTGGCCAACCTCACCGCGCAATAATCTACCTAAGTGCAGCGCTAATCACGAAAGGGTGGCGGCTGTGTATTTGCAACCAGCCTGCGAATATTGATTATTAGGCCAAGCATCAATCATGAGGCTTAACCATCAGCATCCTCTCAAATAAAAGCCGGACGGGGGGCGTGTGACGTTTCTTGGTAAATATTTCACTGTCTTCAACGCACTTTTTAGAGGCAAACGAGGGAGATTTTGACGATTAATAACAATAGATTTCCCATCATTTAATAAGGTACTAAGTGATTTGAAACTTGATTTATTCTTTTTGAGAACAACGCCTTCTAACGTCTTTTCCTGTTTAAAGCCTACTTCTAATTTATTTTCCCCAAAATCTTCAGAACGATAAGGTAGGATTGATCCAAGGAGTATTTACACAATGAAACACTGCGAAACTTATCTGTGCTAAAAATTTGTTTCGTTCTTTTCTATTTTCAAGTAAGGTACAAAACCTTAGGTGTCGTTCTGTTTTCTCCAAGGAACTTTTACACCCTTCGCCTATCTTGTTCAGGTTATCCTTAATTTATGAAGTGGTTAGAGAACTTAATAGACAGGAAAGAAGTACATAAGAGAGCTCCACTTGATGTCCTTGATAAATTGCTCACACACGCTATCAATCTCCTGGCTGTTATGAAGCGGGTGGCAGTGTCGAAGCTGTACGGGAAAAAGGGTATGATACCGGCTATTTATTCGGCTTGACCCCTTTTGGAGGCAGGTTGATGATTGCCTGGAGGGCCTGACACACGCTTAGAGAAAGAGAAACGCTCATTCATTTCAAAATACGGATATAATGGCGAAAGGGGACGTGAGCTTGAGGACCTACTTGTTGGACGGTCCACGGAGCCGCGCGGATAAAATCGAACTCTCCTATGACTACGACGCTGAAGGGGGCACAACTTTATTCCCTGCCTGACTGTAGAGCTGAAATAGTCTTAAACTTTTAGGTGAGAAAGCAAACCATTCTGTAACCCACCAAATTTTATTAAATTAAGCGATGATGGAGATCAGCACGCAGTGTGGACAATGTTGGTAATAAACAAGATGGCTAACACCCTGTATTATTTTACATCAGTAAATGTCCTGACCGCAACAATCGGATATCCAAAATCTGAGGGGCCTGACCTCTTTGCTGAAATGCTTGGATCGGTCCCTGACATCTCTATACCAATACAAGTATTGTTTCTAATCAAAATGAGTATTTGTTTCTTGAAATGGCAGCTAATAACAGGTTTAACTTCCTTGTAGGGGGCATGGGGAGAAAGCTTTTGTTCTTCTGTTTGCTGTTATCATACGTGTAGCTATACAGGATTTCCATGTCCATTTCGGTTTAGATTCGCCCACTCTCCCCTATGCCTTCTGCTGGTGTATTAACCTCATTTCTCGAATAAAGGTTGTCCAATGCAGGCGATCCACAAAAGTGCGCCTCCAAGAGTTTGCAACGCGTTGACCGATCAGAATCCGCAAAATCTGTCGACCCTTTCCAAACGCCCACTGGGTCGACAGATTTTGCGTCCTGTGAATGGTGAACGCGTTTTTGCAACTCTTGGAGGCGCACTATTGTGAAATGCCCGTGTAAAGACGAAATTAACTGCAGTATTTAGATCTCAATATACTTTAGAAACACGACAGGAGGGAAACTAAAAGCAAGAATATAAGAAATGGCGTGATATTCTAATCGTGAGCATTTTTTTTGGTTAACGAACGTGCCAAAATAAGAACGTGTTCACGTGAGCGCTCGCTTTACTTTTTCAATGGGCTACGAAACATATAGGTTGGTCATTAAGAATGAAAACGTCTGGTTTCCAAAATCTCTGCTATCTTTTTGAAAAAAATGAACCATTGAGTGATATATCACCAATTAAACGCTAAACTCTGATCTTTGTAAACTGGACAGTAAATCTCCTCCTGTGAAGCAAACGAATAAAAACAGAGAACGACTATCGGGAGAGTACTGACGATGGATGACCGTCCGCTGTTGTCGCACATGGCTTCACCCCCTCGCGCAAAACGAGACTTTGAAGACCCTTACTAGTTCCTCTGTGTCCTTCTGCATAAAGTTTGTTTTCACAGCCTCCTCCCTTGCGATTCCGCTATCGCGCGTTGGACGGGCCTGTCCTGTCAGCAAGCAAACAAGCACGGCTCTCTTCACTCCTTCAAGTTGATCGTCCGTTGCCCAGATGTCCAACACCGAAGTGTCGGCATGGGGTACTGTTCTTTAATTAGAGGTAGTCATGGATCTCACACCAAAATGCCCCTTTTTTTGCAAATGCCGCTTCATTTCCACCTGTTAATTAAGGTGTTTTTATTTTGTTTTCCGCGATAACAGAATCCTATGGTCTCCATTTCAGGACTTCGTTGTTTGCATACGTAGCGGTGACTGCAATATGAAATACAATATCTACATTGGAAGTCAGCGCGCGCATATCCATATACAAATATCAGAAAAGAATTTGAGCGACACACGCCGGTCCTTTGCAAAAGAGTTAACCAAACCAGGTGGATTGTGATGATTTTAAACATTTTTGGAATCGGTAAAGTATATGCTGTTTGTATACTTAATTTTTTTGTGCTTCATTTTGACTCTGAAAGTTGCTGTCTCGGACACTGTCGCTCAGTGATTCTGCTCACGAATACTCGCATGAACCTTACACAATTGGCATTAGACGTCTGAAACTAGTCTTGCGTCAGCGATATTTCAAGAACAACACCGCAAGGTATTTTACCCTCGGCCCCTTGAAGTTAGTCTCTTCTTTTTCATTCAAGATCAGACTGGCTGAAGCTAAATAATCGATGGCTGTCCCAAACCCAAGTCGGAGCAGCACAAGCGCACGGGGGCTGGCATCTGCCAGGGAGGCCTAATACCGACTCAGTTCGTTGACATTATCTGGAGCGTGTCTTCCTCAGTACACGTGTATTGATTTATGTACACTTTGAAGGGAAATTAAAACACAAATTGAAATGGCCATCAGCAATGACTTCCTAAAGGGATGGATCTGTACAATCTCTTTTTTCCTCGATCTTTTTATGATCTGCCCCCTTCTTTCTGTTTCAATTATTCTTTGTGTCTCCTAGCTTCAGATTCATAAATCTGATTCGTTTCGTAATCCTCTGTTTTTGCCGATGAGATCCCCATTTTGATAAGGTGCAGACTGAGAGATGGATCCATTTAAGCTTCGGTATAAGACCCTCTTATTTGAGGGCATAATTTGTCAAAAGACGTAAGATGGTCCAAGTGTGCTTTGCGAGGCTATTTCATGGTGTCGCCATTTTTTCCCGGGGAAAACCTCATTTTTTCTGGGGATAATAATTCGGGGCCCTGGGCGAAGCATTCATCCGCTATCAACTGATAAACACTAATTAACTGCGGATAAAGTTGCGCTTTTAAAAAGCAACTTGGTGATTTTTCATGCAACTTTCACAACTGTTTCTTATGTTTCCCCCTCCCATTTTTTCATTTGAATATTTTTTTGCCCTCTCGCGACGACCACGGTCTACTTTTAACGAACTGTTAGTTCAATTTTCTGTATTCTTCGACTGCTAATTGAACCACAGCGGCTTTAAAAATCTCCAGGCTAAATACAGTTTTGCTTTGTGGTAATCCAGGTGTCGAAAGACGCCCAAAATTATTCACACATGACCACAATAAATGGAGTGTGCGAGTTCCAACGTGACAAGCGCGTTCATCTTGAAGTTTATGAATAAAATATGGATCACCTGGTCATTGAAAGGCGTGTTGTAGCTACTTTTGACTACAAATCTCACTTAAACTATATATCTCTATTCACCGCTTTACTGATATTGACACTTCATTTAACAAACTCTTTCTGGAAACAAACGCTTTTATAAGGAAACTTAGCTTGTCTCAACACGCATCAACAGACCGCTTTGCTGCAATCTCAGGCTATTCACTTGTGTGTTTACTCAGGTATATACTTCACTGAAAATAGTCAGTTGCCCAAACAGATTGGAGCTTTGCAGGGATTTTCAGCAGAAGCAAGGTCTACTGAGACCGTTGATTGTCAGGTCGATAAGCAGGCAACCGTCCAACTGTAAACATTGTTCGACTAAACCAACGAATGTTACCTGTATTATTTAGGTGTCCAAACAGTTTCAGTAGATGTCATTATCATCTTGGTATAAGATCCGTCTATTTCGCGCAGAGACTGCACGCCAGGGCGAGAGAAAGGAGACTGCAGCCCAGAATTTACTGATGAAAATGCACTCGCTCACGTCACTTTGCATTTCGTATAGGGTCCAAGAATTAGGTCCCTGCTTTCCTCATATTTTGTAGCATTTTAATAAACTTTTATCTTTCGTATGTTGCAAAGATGGGCGCTTTTGCCATGTACAGCAATTTCAGACTGCACTTTAGTTAAACCTTAGGACACTCAGCTAAGCACTTAGCACCCGATGTCGTTAATTCAGTTCTTGAAAAAAAATCTCAGCGATGTACCAAGTGATCTTCCCAAGGTAACATTTTTCCCTCCACGCAATAATGTAACTCTATCTGCAACTCACTACGGGCGCCGCGTGATTGGCAGATTGGCATCTCAGCTGCTTGCTTGAAAGCCTCCATCTTAGCCACGAGAGCACAGTGCAAATGAATTTATCATATCCATCCACGCAGGCCGTACGTCCAAGGACTAAATGCCACTATTAATCATAACATACACCGCAATAGACTCAAGTTATATCCTACGGCAAATAATAATAGAGAAGTAAAACAGTCTATCCTGGCTTGGAGAAATTGACAAGTTGACTTGATAGCTTGTAATCGTAATCGCTCTGTTTCCGGCAACCCGATATCTTGAATACGCGTGGTTGGTTTAAAATGCCAATTTGTGGACAAGCACCAACCCGATAGACTTAATGGGGTGGTTTTTAATATCCGTGACAATCCCTCGATATTAATCACATCTTAAGTATCGTTCAGAGTAACTATTCTGACCTCAGATGCTGTCGGAGCGTGTAAATGTATATTGTGTAGTTAATCGGTGTTGTCATCTCCTATCTCAGCTGAGGTCTGGGAAAAATTCAGCGCCTCACAGACGACAGGAGCGGAAAGGACCATCTCCAATTTTGGTCCACATCTCAGGCAATCGCAGGAAATTGCATCAGTTTAGCCTCTTCTCACTGTGTTTACGACACCACTAGATTCAGGTCAACAAATTGGAGACCTCATCAATTCCAGCAATGCTAAGCTTAATTTCTTTCGCTAAATAATTGCCTTTTCTTGCTGCAGATTCTGTGTGGCAGTAACATCGA
The DNA here is from genome assembly GCF_054643075.1 of Acanthaster planci. Taxonomy (NCBI): domain Eukaryota; kingdom Metazoa; phylum Echinodermata; class Asteroidea; order Valvatida; family Acanthasteridae; genus Acanthaster; species Acanthaster planci. The sequence goes on from NC_141795.1 coordinate 4,179,384, forward strand.
TGGTAAAAATGCAATGTACCCAAGACTTGAATCATCCAGAAAGATAAAAATGATGAGTTTAAGTGTGGGTGGAACTGCAAAATGGGCAAATGGATGTCACATCGCCAACTTTAAACATTAGAAACACCGAAAGAACTTACGTGGTAATATCAATCACAATCCTCATGAAAAACATGAAATGCACAACATCAATCAAATCACATGACAATTATTCATTACCAGCCACGGCACCTCATTCGTCATTACAATCGACAACAATTTCATTTTGTATTTATTAACTTGGGGAGGGGGAGTTTAATTGATTTCTCTTATTAATGATTCAGTCTAAAAATATACTAAGAGGAATTGAGGTAATGGTTTAAGTAAACATATATGCTGTCATTCTCGATTGGACGAAAATTCACCTGCACCAGTCATATTCGTTGAAAATCTACTTGACACACATTGAGATGTGTACACATCCCCCATAATCCTTTGTGATCCGCCATAATAGTTGTCATTCAGACCATGACCTGATTAGATGTATTGAGGAAAAATGGCTTTCTGTTTCATCTGCCTTTTGCGAGTGAATATAGCCATAGTTGCGTTCAGCAACGACCTCTTCGTACATGGTCTTGACATCAAAAGGTTCGTGGGAAATCTGTGACGTCATTACGTCATAGATAACATCGAATATCTATAAAAGGAGGTGGGGACGTATGGATTGCGCCTGAAGTATATAAATGCACAATATGATTAAGTGGTTTTGAAAAAATAATTAGGCTAATTGATCTAGATTGCTTTTGAATTATCCTAAATTTAATATCGTATGCTCAGTTTATAACCCTGGATTTTGGGCACATTTGCGAGCCGTTCGCTAAGATGTTTACAGAGGTAAGCCTTCTACTCCAGACATCGCAGTATCCGAAATACCACTGACAGGTTTTGCTGATTGCTGAAGGTGAACAAAAAGTAGAGTATTGCTCCCGGACCGGATGGGTAAATCTCAATGATCTCCAATTTCCAGGCGATTTAAAGGTTTCAGAGAAACAACTCTGACCACTGTAGGTTTCCTTTTTAGTAGCACTTGCGAGTAAAGCAAATTTATTTTTACTCCCTCCGTCTCTCATTTTTCATTTCTTAATTCACCCTTTTGTTCTTTTTCATTCTATCTTTTGGGGGAGGGGGGTGAGCAAAGATCTCCCTCTCTTTGCCCTCCCCACGACGCCTGGGTGCACTGCCATTGACAAAGTTTGACTGATAACGCTGATTATTGCATGTACTTCTATCATCGTAGGTCATCTTTCATCAGTACAGGTGTCCTCTGCAGAAGGCATAGGGAAACCAATGGTCTTTTCATCTGAAAAGGTTTGCATTTGGAAACCAGTAACCTGGAGCTGATAAATCACAAGTGAAACATAGTATTTTTCCCCAGGAAGTGCAAGCAGATATCAGTTGTTGCCAGCATCCATCAGTCGGGTCGCTGTGACTAGCAAATCTTCTGTCTCCAAACAAGACCATACTCGCTACTGAACTATAAATCACAGCCCGAGGTATCCAAGAAAACGGAATTTGTTATAAGCAGAACAGTGTGCTAAGCAGTCTTAGGAACATTTTCCGTGTCCTAATAACGAACAAAACACGTTGGAAAGATCGGAACCAAGATGTTTCAAAATACGTTTGAAGGGGCGAAGATTAATGGGAAATTAATCTGGTCTAAGAGCTTTTTGATTTATTGCGAGTTGGCTCGGACACCGCTGTAAAGTCCTGGTAATTTGCCTATGATGGGGACCTAAATAGACCTAATTGTAAAAGGTTTCCTGTGTGAGTCAGAATTTCCTTGAAAGCACTCTGTGCAGAATCCAGCTTCAAGCATATTTGAAAACAGAAAATTGATTTAAGACTCACTCACTGACTCAAGTCCACTGTCAGCGGCTGTGTTCTTTTTTTCTTCGATTGCACTAAATGTCGACAGAGTGCAATCCTCTCTCTTTAGCGGGCCGCTGTATTTCGTAGAACAATTTCTAAGAATATTAATTGTAAAAATAACAAAACAGTCAAAATTGTTAAGTTTTTTTTTGGGGGGGGGAACAGGAAATATAGTACATTCACACAATGAATTTTGCAATCTTTTGCCGTCAATTCCAATCTGAGAGGAAAAACACAAACGAGTTGGAGAGAGGCCGTGAATTAAGACAACAGAATTTTCTTCGAAAATGAAAAGAACTTCATTGTCACAAACCGCTTTAAGAAGATCTTGGGTCAAGAACGGAAACATGTATTGTCCCATCACAACATTAGGGGCAAAGGTCTTCAATATTTCAATATCTAATCGCTACTTCTGCCAAGAACACTTAGGAAAGGAATTAATAGATCTGTGCGCTTTGGGATATAATATCCTGTTTTCAAGTGAAAAAAACACATCTTTATACCTGCTAGTCTTTACATTCTCCACACCTCTTCATTCTGTACTAACACCTTTCACAATAAAAGTGCACGAGCTTATAAAGATTCAAATGAAAAAGAAAATGCGATGTAATCTTGACCCGGAGCTCAGAGCACAGCGGACGGGTAAGAGGATCAAGATGCTGTTAGTGTCAGTCAGTTGGAAGGCGAGCAATGAACTCCATTGGCAGCCGCCAGGCCTCCAATACAGCACACAAATAACCACGATAACTATAACTCCACTTTACCCTACAAAGCAGTTATTGCTCCAAGGACATGTCTTTGACCACTATGCTCAAATCCTGCACGAACACAGTGTATCATCTATCTACAGAGTTAAGAAGGCCTGGTGATGGTACCCAAGGTGGTGCGTGGATAAACCAGAGGGTCCTTGCTCCATGGATAGACGGTAGTCCATCCTATCTTGGAGGAGATGGGATCTTATGGTGGGACCATAGTTCGTGGTAATGCCTCCCTGCAGAATCCAAAAGATTGCTGCGTGATAATGACCCAACATCTTACCCTGTGTGGCGGGCAACACTATGCTACAGGTCAATTATATACTGCTGTATTGCCCTTGCAAATTAATTTCATTATCTGGCCATCCGGAGGAAGTACATTCAGGACATGTATATTGTACCAGATTAATAATAAGTTCAGGAAATACACAAAAGGAATAAAAATATCGTACAACAGACGAGACAAACATGAATTGGCAACAGACGAATACTTTGTTGCCTTCTTATAATAAGTTACAATAATTGTAACCATCCTTTGTGATATGGTTACATTTTGAAAGGAGAATAGGAATTGCTGCTACCATCACATATGGAAAAAGAGAAAAGTATGGAGGTCTCGGTGGTTAGCACTCTTGGGCGAAATGAAAAAAGTAAGTTTCCTGAGACACAGAGTTCATCGATTTTTATCTGGCGTGCGTTCAACTGCAAGGAGATTATGTGCGAGTGATTGGGGAATAATATCCCGGTTGGAGCCTAAATGCGTGTGGCTTATTGGAGCGCGCTCTCCCGCAGGGTACTCGTGTAGGTTCCTTATGTCATTACTGCACGATCGGCCCGGACCGAGACGTGGCATGAGGTCCCAGGCTTAGGATTCCGGTGCGCCCAGTCTGTTTTCCTGCGTAAATCCGTTCGAAATCTAATTTCTTGTTCAAAGCGAATCCAATAAGCGCAATAATGCGCTCCATGTGTAGAAGCAGCGAGTGGTTCGGCGTCCGAGCCAATTATGGTTTGCTCATTCCGTGAAAATTATCTCCTCACACTGCCCTGCCGCAACGTGGAGTGGTGAACGGATTCGTTAGAGAGCAGACTAGTTAGTTTATTGGAGGTTGGGTCTTTGTATCAAAATCTTCGAGTGGTATTTTGACTTGAAACTGTCTCTCATATGAAAAGGTGCTAATAGGCCTATACGTTTTATTTGTTGAATGTTATTTTTTGTCGGCAATGCATGAGAATTTATTTTCGGATTCATTGTTGCCTTCTGCCTTTGCTTCCATTAACAGTGCAACATTGGAAGGATTCAAATTCTCAGATGGGCTAACTTTCTTGTTCGTATTGTCTCTTGATTATTCAAAGCAAGTCCAAATCATATTAAACAACTTGGATTCTTGTATAGCCTACGACCTCTCCACCTGTAACTTGCAGCTGTTTGCCTATACATGTATTTGGCACCTATCTTGATCTATTATGTCTTGCATCTCTTCATTTTGCAAGTTAATTTTTATTTCTTATCGAGGTTTTTTTTTTCACAAAACAAGTTTATTATACCACTTGGGCAATGTTTATATCAATACGAAATGAATACTACAATAAAGATTAACTTCACTAAATACATATTGGATGCGTCAGAGTGCCTCCGCACTTTGTAAAGCAGGTTTTTTTTCTTAGCTTACGATGATTCATTTTTGAGATGCTAAGTTAGACCGATTTTTTAAAAGAAATCATAATCCTTTTTAAGTCAGGATCATTTGCGTGTGCTCCAGCAATTCTCTGTGTGGGCCATTCGTTCCTGTGGGATAAGGGAGAATTATCTTGTTAAATTCCTGTTTTGGTTCATGACGAAGGACTAGAGCAGTCTTTCATCTAAAATATTATAATTACAGTAGATGGCAACTAAGAACTTGAGAAAAAATTAAAAGGAAACAAATACTGAATTTTATTTTCACAGTCCTCAACTGTAATTGGTAGGATTCCGGAAATACTTAGCTGATCCAACAACCATCTTAGCTTGCCATCTTAGCTTACCTTTAGGAGTGTAGAGTACATTGTACTTCACTTCATTTGTGATGAAGCGCAAATTCGATCTTGTTTATCTGCAAGAAACGAGAACTGCGGAGTTTTTAGACGATCCCTTATAACCATTGTTTACAAATCACAGGATACGCGCAGAACACGCAAAATGACGAGCTTTCATTGGTCAAAAGTCCTAACATGGTAACACGCCTGCATGCAAGGCAGCAATTGGCCGCGGTGCGTACCCGCGCCACTGCACACATCCGCCATTGTCACCACGAAACGGGGAGCTGTTAAATTTGCGACTTTTCGTGACTGGTTTTCGTTGAAATTTGCTGTCTACAGTGATGTTTTCGCCCCTAAACACGCGTTGAGTGCTTGGTCAACATCAACACTAGAAGAATTCGAGGTGAGAATAATTCCGGCAGCCTGTGTTTCGGGCAATTTTATGTAGGCCTGACGTTAAGCGGTGTAACCTAAGTTACTCTACGGTACCACGTGCTCATTCTTGATTCGGTCTCTGGGGTCTGTCACGTGGGTAGAATGATAGGTGTGTAGCCTACCTTAATTAACTGGAGATGCTAACCAACTTGTGTTGCACGCATTGATTGTAAGCGTCAGCTTGGCAGATACGATGGGTCCATTTCTGGTCTGTTTGGGTCATGGAGGTAGGTTACGAAAGGTGCTACACTCTGTTGCTTGTACATGTACATACGTAGACCCATTGTAATAATAAAATACAAATGCAGCTAGTCTGTCAGCGGCTTAGCCAGGATTCTGGGCAGGAGGACAGGGGGGGGGCTTCACGCTAAAGTGTGTGGGGGGCTGACTAGATGTTGGACATATATATGAACATAATGCGGTCACATCAAGGGGGATGCAGTAACTTTTTCTTTCACACGATAAAGTATTTTATGGGGCAAAAGACGAATTCAGATTGAATTTTCTTTGCCAAGGCCCCAAAACACAGACTTACAAACTTTTGAAAGTAACCTTTTTATAACGACAATTGCAATATTCTCTAAATACTCCGGTGAAGTTTAAGGCCGATTGAACTCCATGACCGCAGTCCAGCTCCAAACTCCACCACAAGAATTCCGTCAGATACGTAATCCTTTTACATGCCAAGTGAATTGTTGATATAACCATCCGGGATGATTTCAACAGTCGTGTAGTTTTATTCATCCAAAAATTGAAGGATTTGTTATCGACTTTCCCGTCTTACATTCCGTACATTCTTGCACCAGCACAGCGTTCATGCAAAATAGGTCACTGTCGCATTGACCTCTTTTTCCATTTTAGAAATTTACCCGAGTGAAAGAAAAGCAGTTGGGATATGTGCCATTCCTGTATGTGAGAATTTAATCCTAGATGAAACAGGGATGCCATTTTCTTGCATTTTTTGCCAAACGTCACATGTACATTCACCAACATGCATGGTTCTCCACAGTTCCGATTCAGAGAGAAAGTGTGACGTTGGTTTATTGAAAAGTTGTATTTTATTTCAGTGCAGAAAAAGAAACAAGGGACGATATTGCATTTGACTCGAAATTTCACCCAGATTACTCTACAAAACAAACCAGCCTTGTAAAAATTAACCCAAGTCACGCCACATATCGAGCCAGGATCCTGGTCTGTCGTGGGAGATGAGTCAGACAACATTTTCTGGCTGAGAACAAATTATTGTCGTCGTTGACAATGTCAACAGAACTTATTTTAGGAAGGGGTGCGCTTTTTCCAGAGTGGCAGAAAACATTAGTACCATCCAGAAGCTGGTATAAGAAGTAATTAAGTAACATTGAAATCAATTATCCATTTTTCAATTAAAGGTGATTACCGTTTAACCCAATTTCAAGAGTAACATTATAACGTGAAAATTGAATTCCCTAAATTGACTTGAAAAATATAATTTGTATTTAAAAATCTTACTTAGTATGTTTGAACTGGCTTGAAAGTGCAAGACACTCGATCGAATGACGCAGTTTTCATAACGTCACACCGCCCGGTGATTGAGCTTAGGCAACAACGAAGCCCGGCTAGGGGCTAACACCGCCAGACAAAATGCTTTTCCGTGCAGGTGGGTGGGTTTCCGGTACTTGTTTCAGGCCAAAACTGGACGGTAATCCGCCATCCTGACAGGTGTTACGCTGGCATAAAACTTGTATCTCTTCTTCCTTCCTTGACGTTGAATATGATGAAGCGTGACTGCTCCTAGCGTAAGGTCTATAATGCATAAGCCATTGACAACGGGTATAAGAAACTCACCTGGCTGAGCCCTTATGGCTCTTTTCCCAGAAACCGAGCAACATATAATGTCGTGAATGTAATGTATAAACTATAAGACTCCACGACACATCGAAGGTTAGCCCCACATACTATGGAATACTTTCCTTTGTTCGCCTGTATTTGAGCTTCGAAGCTTTTCATGGTGAAGGCAGCAAATTAGTTGGTGAGATTTGCGGCATAACAATGCAAGAATATCTCTTTTATGAGTATGTGTGGTTCTGAAAAGAACTGGAGGGTACTCTGGAGGCTTCTTCTCAGAACCACACATTCTCCTAAAAGAGATATCTTTGCATGGTGCTACCGCAAACCTCTACAACTAACTTCTCCCCTGTTCGAAAACTATCACAAGTGAATTTGCGATTGGAATTATCCAATTGTCCCATGAATGCGTTACCTTCTGAGACAACTCTGAATTACAACTCCAAACCAATAAGAGAAAGAGAAAAGTAAAAACAAAGGGGGAAACAGAAGGCGTTTCCAATTTGGGAGAATGATAGTGACCATTTCCTCATAAAAGTCTTATATTGAAATGAAACAGCTGATATACGACTGGTGCTACTTACGTGACAAATTTGACACATTACAACGCGGTATTAATAAATCATGGTGTCTCAAGCCATTCGGCTAGGTCACATCACAGTTACATGAAGTCATGAGCATACTCCGGCAAGGTAATATGATTTTTAAATGCAGATTTTGTAAATACCAACTCCTTTATGAGATAGATTTGTGTGTGTGTGCCATATTGTAAGGGCATTTTTTACGGTAGTGTGAATTTGCATACTTATGAGCACAAGTGTGACGTCATCTAAGGCAGAAACCTTGGTGTTATAGCCACTTCTGCACTAAAATTGTACCGAAAACCGGCTGTTTTCACTCAAGGTATTTTCAATGAGCAAATTTTGGTCCCACAATTTGAACAGACCCCTCCACAAACAGTGTGCTCTCAATATGACATCACAGCAATAGCGCCTCCATTTGAAAGGAAGATAAAGAATTTTTATAAATGTTTATTTACAATAAAACACGGTCATTTTCATTGTAAGGAAAGGAATTTCAGATAGGTTTCTTACATTTGAAAGCAGTAGAAAATTGTGCAAAATGTGGCCTCAAGTAAAACTGGTGGCCTGTTAATTCTTTACGGTTGGATGCACCTATGTTCCTTTCATGCGCCCAATCGGGCTCTTGCCATTGGGTTGTGGTCAGCGGTAGGGCTTGTCACTTCAGTACAGTATTCTACGCCACTCCACTGCAATTCTTAAAGCCTGGCCATTTTTGCCGGATTTGAGAGTCTGTTTACACTAACAGTATCGCGCCTCAATTTGCCATTTTCCTGGTGTTTATCCAGATCCTAAACAATCTGAGCTCTGTAGCAAATTCTCTTGCTCCAAATACAGTGTGCCAGCTCATAATTCAAAAAACTGACTTGTGAGGCAAACCAAATGGTTTACGGTGAAGTCTCTCTCCAATAGAACACCCCTTAATAAAACCGGCGAGTGGCGTCCCCATGTAACGTATTTAAGACTGTAATACGTACCATTTAACTCATTTTTCCTCAGGCATACAGGATACGTCAGGGACCTCGATAAACTATTCAAGTGTAAGCTGTCAAAAGAAAGTGTCAAGTTACACTAGCTGTTGAATTTCATGAGCCGTACGAAACACAACAGTCACAAAATGATGAGCGGTTCCAACAGCTCGATATATTAAGTAGCTCATTCACGTCTTCATGCTCATTGGTGTCCTCTTTGCTAAGACCTGCGGTGCGGTTTTGAAGTTATTTTGTAGCAATTTCATGAATGTATTCTAGATCCAATGTGTCTGGCTCATTTCCAGGTAAATAGTGGTCTGTTAAAGTTAATTTGAATGTAGGGAAGTTGCCAATGGATGCATCAATGTCCGCTGTAACTCGATTTTAGGATGTTAGAATTGTCGACTAAGAATGAAATAATGACACTTGGGACTATCTATTATGTTCCCGGACGGACCCCATAATCTGAAATAAAATTTTACTTCCGACGGTGCCGACCGTTATCGTAGGTTGCACAGGTTCCTAACAAAATGAGACAACTGTTCCTTCTCCCCATTGCTGGTCTTGAGTTGTCGATCATACCCGAAGCTATCTGTTTTCCGCTTTCCTATAGATTCGAACTTTCGGCCCGGATTCGTGCCCCACCCTTCCGTCTCGTGCCTTTCTACTGCGCTGGATGCATTAACACGTTGAGTCTGGCGCTTCCTTACAAATTCACACACCCAGCTCACTCCTCAAAATGACTAACACGACATCTTTCTTCGTCTCTTTTCACAGACATACGTTCATGAAAGCCTCGAGCAGTCAAGTTGATGCAATCGACACAATGACTGATAACACCTGAACACGCGGCAGTTTTGATTAATTTGTAATGCCCTTTAGCTCTCCAACATACACCATGCTTCCACTTGAATATCAATTCCTAGTATCGGGAAACATGATGGGTCACTGACTTGTTCCAACTATAAGTGCCTTCGAGAAACTAAAAACTATCCTCTAAAATGAGTAATTGTAGGCCATTCTGTTCAATGTTGATGGATTTGAGGTAAGAGAAACAATCCCCGCAGATGATGAAAACCCTTCGTGAATGGTTTCCTATTCAAAGAAGCAAGAAATGATCAAAACCAGGGTTTAGAAATCCACTTTAATTTCCGATTTGGTGCTCAGTGTAAATAATAGAATGGACGTGATAGCACTCGCTTAATTAGTTTTGTGCTTCTTTTTTTCTGATCATACCCGCACCTTCTAAACATGCCCCCGGGCTACTGTCCAATATCAAAATTTATGGATATCAGTTTCGATCTTATTAAATGATGACAATGGATAACAGGGCGTGGATTTAGCAGTCTGCAGACGAATTTATGCTTTGGACCTAAAAACGTGTTTGGCTGTTGAAGGATTTCACTTTTTGTCTTTAAGTGAAGCTGGTCAACGGGAGACGGCCGTTTGATAAAAAAAATCTCACTTCAGCCATGAACACGCTGAAGTATTGCGAATGAAATATTGGCCGTGTCACCCAGTTAATTAATATATGCCCAGTACTGCTAACAAAGACGTCAAATAAAGACGTAAATTTTTCAAACAATTATGATGCAAGATAATTTTTGAATTAATTAATAGGGTTGAGGACAACACAGTATGCATATGCAAAACTCAGCCTAAAACAGTAGAACGCACTTTCCCTCAACTGAAGCGAAAGGGGTCTTTGTGAATCTTGCTCTGCAGAAAAATATTTGTTCATGTATCTGCTTTTCTGAAAATTTGTTCGATATTAAGATTGTGGGTTGTATTGGGCGCAGTGTATATGACATCATTTTGTTTCTAAAGGACGGGTTGAATTTTTGTACGTGGGTTTGTGCTAATTAATAGAAAAACCGATTCAAATTATAGTGCTTCAAAGGGACATAAGCGATATTTCAATTTGGTTTAAGGATACAGAAATCAATTTACACCACTAAAATTGAGTTCATAGAACCCGACACTTCTATTTTAACACTTCTCTTGGTAATGCTTAACCAAACCACTTTTCTGTATCATGAGATTGGTAAGAACTGAAATTAAAATCATGTCAAATTGTTGGTCATAAACTCCATACTGATTGAAGGGTAAAACACGCACGCAAACAAAAGGAAGAGGGTATACACCGCGCCAAAAACATCCATGCCGTTCTACGGGCTCAGACGAAACTTCTAATGAATTCACGAATGCCGTCAATTGTATTAACAAATTCTTTCACAAATTGTGCATTGCAAGAAATGAGAAAAAGACGCTTTGATTATGTGGCGATAAGAATCCCCCAGCCTAACCCGTACGCAGACCGGCGTAGCTAATAGGTTTCATGACTCGGACCTGTTTTTCCTATAAAGCTTTGCTTAATTCACCGTGGCAGGAAGTGGCCGCTCTATGACTGCCTTGAAGCACGGCCAGAGCCCTAAAGGCGTCAACTAGGCCAAGTAAACATGGCAGGAGAGTATCAGACCGCTTGAGTCGTCGCCATGATCAGAACATTCAAAGAACAAGACTGTTTACCAGTAGATAAAGGGTTACGTTTGAATAAGAAGTGATGGTTAAAATACAATGGTGTGAGGTACCTAATGAATGTATTTAATGATATTTACTTTGGGAAATTGCATTCACCCAGTCGAGATTTTGTCTTGTTTGGGACGCGTTATGACCTGTCATCTTAGCAAGAGAATTGGCAATACTATTGGATAAACTGTGAATCGGAGTGGCATGAGAAACATGGTGCTATTCCAGTTTGAGGGAAAGTCCCGGAAAAAAACAAACAGACAAAACAACAACAAACAACAAACCAATATTGGTGCTTTTTGCAGCCGTAGAGCATTCTCCATTCTTTTGATATTAATTTCGCTCAATTTCAACATGAATGTTATTTGATTAGTCATGCGCCTTGTGGAAAGTGTGGCAGTTTTTACTTTGGAAACGGTGGAAACGACCTGATGTATGTTTCATTCGATTCCAAGATATTTGTAGCATCCCAGTTCATATTTACTAAAAATGTAATAGTCTACGAAGATGTGATGAAGGGTAGCCTACAACTGTAAATACATCAGTGATGCTATTGCTGCCATCCTTTGACATGCTGTCGTTTATTTGGTTGAGGCTTTACAAGTAAGCATTCTTTTTTATTTTTTGTGGCGTTCTTTGTATATATATTGTGATTTTTTTAATCTGTCAGGACACGCATGTTTTCATTTTGAAACCTGAATCTTTATCTACCTGTGGGCCATTAAAACAGACATAAAGGCGGTGTCCTAAGAGTAAAATAGGCTCGTGGTGCGCTTGGACGGCTTATAAAAAGCCGCTGCGAAGCGCCAATGTATTAAGTATCATTTTACACGATATTTTGAAATTAAGGGAAACTGACGCTTGTGTTGGCTTTCCACTCATGTCATTGCCCTACCACGAGAGAACCCAAATGGAATTTTCCAATGCAGCGGGACTATAGGTCCATCTCAGTGCGAAACATTATCAACTATCCTCATTTCCGCAAAGGAAATTTACCCTCGCTACTTTCGGAATATTGCAGGCGCTTCAAAACATCTGCCTTGCCGTTTTTGTGCAAAATTACTAGAATACCGTTATCCTGGGAAGGATATTGTTGTTTGCATAAGCTCTTAAGCTCAGAATCTTTTTGACTGACGTCTGAAAACATCTTTATTAAAGATAAAAGTCAATGGTAAGCGTGCCCAATTATACGGAACCTCATTGGATGCCATCAATTTCTAATTCGGAAATCATGTTGAGGGTGGCATTGACGTATTTCTTATAGTCACATTTAAACTGCAGCCAGGTTCATGTGATATATATTATCTCTCCCGATTATCATATGGGGCTCTAGTTAGATTTTTTTTTAGTTTTCTCATTAATCCGTTCATGTATGAGATTGACGGCAATTATCTTATAGGCTAGCAATCACCTGTTCCTACATAGGTATGGTATGGTTACGGATGGAGAGTAGTCTGACGCTGGATGGCCGTCTTGGATGTCTTCATTAGAGAGTAGCATGACGACCTGACGCTTCCTGTTTGATAGTAACATTTGTTTCAGTATTGAAAGGTTTGGTATATGAAGAGAAGAAATACTTTCTCAACATTGTTAATGCTAGTGTGTAGCTCATTTCAAAACGATTGTCAATTATCTAGGTATTTACACTGTTCACATTGCTGTAAGATATGATCAGTGTTTTTAGACGCCCCGTGCCTAGTCTGAACCATTGAACGACTTACGGGTTTTCCCAAATCGCAGCAAGAGAACTTGACAATCATTGTCTCAACTGCTATGCACAAACACATAGGGGAAAGTTGCATGCCGACAAATAGCTAGATAGCATACGCCACCCAAATCACAGTCTCATAACCTCAGCTTTAGCAGTGATGTGTGTCCCGAAGAGCCTTTGAGAGTTGTATTTTTTCTTACTTATAAAATAACGGCAGCTTTAATCATTTCTTCCAGGGTCTCCGAGCAATGGTATCTGTTTGGTTGTGGTAGTACCTTGGAATAACGCCCTTTGCTTTTTTGACTTCCTCCTAGGTAACTAAGCTGCGGTCATGGTCGTGATATCGCTATAGCGCCCTCTGTTCAATATCTGGGTGTAATTCTAAAACCGGACACTAGTGACGCAGCCCCACAAATTCTACATCACCATACCAGCATTTCCCCTATTTTCCTGTTTCTGCTCGTACGTTGTTTTATCTGACGTTCCTTGCCTGGAACGCATTCTTTTTGCTTTCTGCTGTAAGCGTCTCAAGCCTTCCACACAGAAGTCCACGCATATGTTGGACGTAAAAAAAGAAGTTTAATTTTCATTTAATGCAAACGAAGCTTAACAGTTTAGTCATCAAGTAACCGGTTGGAAAATGTAACGATAATGCATTTAATTATCTTTGGCAGCACACATTATTCGAAGTCTAGCTTACTAATTCGAATTAAAGTGAAGCGAATCAATGAACCCACATATAGGTTCCTCACTAACGAAACACTTTCCCTTTCAGTTATTTCCCATTCAATCATCTTTATCGATTCCTTCACTAAACTTTCAAATCCGTCCTTCCAATTCAGCCCTTTAACTTCCCAGCAAGATGCTACATTTATTTCAATAGTATTTTTTCTCTCTTTCCAAATGCAAATGCCATCGATTCTAAGTATGGGGAGAAGTAACCAAGATAATACTTCATGCAATGGAAGTCCCACTCGAATAGAAATTTATTTTGCTCACTTTCTGCGAGTAATGAAAAAGATATAGGAATATCGTTATAAATCGAATGATTCTGAGAAGAAAGCTAAGGGTGTGTTTCTACCTTGTAGCAATTTCCTGTAAAGGTTCAATTGTAGAAAAATGCACCTTAATTCAACTGTAGCAAAACTAAATTTATCACACCTAACGCCAGCATCTTTAATACTGACCCACACTGCGGCAAATTAAATAAAAGCAGACACCCTACTCGGCAATCATGTTTATCACCGACCAAATCATCGCAGATTTAAAGGTCTATAAATAGTTGATGGTATGCCCTCTCGACAAAAGCGAAGTGCGTATCATGATATTTTGCTGCCAGTGATGAGCAAGATTTAAAAGCTTACACGACATTAATCTGACTGGAGAGCCATGCAGGATATGAAATTGTCGTTAAGGACAGCCCAGAAGCGTGCTCTCTAACGAGCGTAGAGAAACAGGTTTGGCGAACTGCCCACTGGAACTTCATCAGCTAATCGAGCAGGTCGTTGGTAGCTAACCACCTCATTGATATGGTGTTTTCCAAATCAGCCAAGACACCAAAGTTCCTCCGCTATATACTTAGCGGATATTCTCTTTAGAGCCCTTACGCATAGTTAAGAAAAAGCATTTTGTGAACAATGGCATCTGTTGGCTTTTAACGTACTGTGTGGGAGTACGCAAACTGGACAATATTTCAAGCACTTAAGACGATTTATTTCATAGTATAATACAGAAATATAACATGGCAAAGATATTGTGGAATTACGTTTGTTTTGCAACAAGACAGTGCGATACTGTACGTGGGTTGTTTTTTCTCTTCCTGTACAGGCTCACATTCCGTCAATTTTGAAGGGATAATAGTTCAGACCATTACTAAAACCAGCTCGCAAAATTAGAATTCTCCATCGAGCAGCCCACGAAGTTTCCTTATACTATGCTGCGTTTAACTTACAAGCGCTACCTTGTCCAGAAAGTGGACCTGCCCACTCACTGCATAATAATTGTTCCGCTTCTTTTGATTGTTATTCTCAGGAATGGCACTTCGATTTAAAAGTGTAGCAGGACATAACGATAGAATACTAGGAATGTTTCTGTAAGATTTTCATGAACTGTGAAGCGTAATAGTTTAATTGCATTAAAGGGGCATTGCTGTCGTACATTTGTCTTTCACACCTGGATCTTACGATTGGAATGCACCCATATTATCTCAGTGTATCAACACACTTCGCACCTTTAAGTTAAACGAATGTAAGCAATATAGAATGAGCAGTTGCTTTTTAACCTTGCAGATGGATTTTGTGCTGGTAATTTACTATGGTAGAACATCCCTGACAGTCTTGGTGCATTCCAAAAATCAAACCGAATACCCCGACCGCTGCCATATGGTATCAGTTCCTATATTGGCAGCGCCATCGGTCTGACTATATGGGACCCAATGTTTGGATAGCTTGACGACCGCAGAGTCCCCCCCCCCGGTTGAATCAGATGTACGTTTTGCACAGACAACCATACCACCGGTGCAGGGTTGCAAACATGGCAACTTAGTTCTTGGATACGGCCCTCCGGAGAGTTTATCCACCGTCAATTTCAGCTTGGTGCAGAATCTGCGTAAACACTGAGAACGGAATCGTGAGCTCGTGGGAAAAATGCGCCATGCTGTAGACGACCTCGCTTATATTTCTTTTCTTTTCTTTTTTTTTCTTGTTTTGGGGGGATCGAATCTGCTGATGGCCATTACATACATGTATACTCTAACTGTAAATATAAGCATGAATCTTCCATGCTGTTTTTAAGTGTAGCTGAAATGAATTTTTCTTCAACACATTTTTTTCGGATCTTTGTATGAACACTTTTACACACTCCTATTTGGTTAAATGAATTGAAAAGGCCACACTTTTAAACAATCAACATTATCAATGTTTTCCTAGATAACTGAGGGCGCTGTTGCTGTGAAATCATCTAGGGAAGACATGGTTCAGTATTTAAAATGAAGCCAGAATTCATTAACACAGAGCACTTCTGAGAGACAGATTGATGGTTTCTTATTGCTATGCATATTAACAACAAGGAATCAGCAAAGAAGAAAAAACTTAGTTCAGGAAAATCTATAAAGTCACAGGACTTTTTTGTGTACAAACCAATGTAACATTGAGACATCTTCCTGAGATGACATCACAGTTTTGCTCATGAATATGGAAATACTCATCAGCATAAAACCAAAAAGGCATCGACATTCCCTCTGAAATAGTGAAACCAACGTTGAAATAAGATTTACTGAGGCACAAAGATGCATTTTACAGGTTTGTAATCAAAAACGTGGATTGAAGCTACCCTTTAAAAGTTGAACAAGGTGATGACTTGGAGCTAGATTAGAACCAAGACTTCTGAAACACACAGTGCACCAGGTGCTTCACATACATTCTTTGAGTGTTATGTACAGCCCAGTTATGATTATTTTGGTATGCAAATAGGGTTCACCGCAGAAACTAAGGTGTTAAATTTAACAACCCCGGTGTTATCAGAGGACTACACCAACACTTTCACATTTTGGTGTTATTTGGTGTTACTTCTAACACGCTCCCGTGCATTGGAACACTTAGATGTGTAGGCGTGCAAAGTAACACCAGCGATTTTAAGAAATACCCCTGTGGTGTGGTCATAAAATAACACCATAAAGTATTGATTTTTAACACGTCAGTTTTTGTATTATTTTCGGGGGAGATATTAAGCATCTGTAGTCACATACTATTTGTTACCATCATACCACTACAGCGGGGCTTTTCTGTACAAATTCAAAAGTGAGGAATAAATATACATGTAAACTCGAAAAATGCAAATACCAAGTGCTTCGTCCTAGCGTCTTACTGTACGACATTTCCCAGGCAACATAAGATGAGGACTGGCACGTGACAAAAATAAACTGGCACGTGATAGATAATTAGCCCTGG
The DNA here is from genome assembly GCF_054643075.1 of Acanthaster planci. Taxonomy (NCBI): domain Eukaryota; kingdom Metazoa; phylum Echinodermata; class Asteroidea; order Valvatida; family Acanthasteridae; genus Acanthaster; species Acanthaster planci. The sequence continues at coordinate 4,196,061 of NC_141795.1, forward strand.
CCCCTCTTGGCTATTAGTACTGACCTGAGGGTGGCTATGGGACACAGTCGACGTCAGGCGTACCAAGCACACAAACAGGCATCTCTTGTACAACTTTGTAAAACGACTCAATAGATCTCGGTACTCCTTGGTGTCGAATAATAACTGTTTGTGCGGAGTCCTCCACTGTCGCCACAAGCGACAGCGACAGAATCGTAAGCGGACCTGAGGGTGTATCGAATGACCTGTCAAAAACAGCGTGATGATTGCTGGACTGCAAGTCGGTTGAAACAGATGGGATGTTTACTGCATGTTTTTTTTTTATTTAATCGTTCTGGATGCTTTTCATTTGTCTCAGATACCAAATGATGAATAGGTCAGGTCAAAATGTCCGCGCTGTCAGGCCTGCTTAAGTTTTGAAATGAAAGTAATTGCCTGGAGTCTAGAATAGGCTGCAGAATAAGTGTCCGGGCAGATGTTTTGTTTAATTTCAGTTTACAGTATGGCAATGGTAAGACGTGACAATCGATACTAAAGTCATACATGTCAGGGATTGGAGTAGACTGTTACAGAAACATGAATTGGAGTGCTAAACACTAGATAAACAATTGGCCATATTTTGACCAACTTTTGCTCTAAATTGGTGCAAATATCAACCTCCCAACGGTTGGTTACAAGTTGTCCACCTTTTGGGTCAGTCTTTTGGAAAATGACCATCATTTACATTAAAAGTGAACAACATCTGGACAATTTAGCTTTGCCCACTCAACGTTCTTTTGCCTAACATTTTACAGTATAGATGGTGTCGTGTGGCCTAGATACGATAGTGAAATCTATAGCAGTTTGGTTCCGACCCCACCCCTATATGACAGCAGAGGCAGGAATCGTTTCATTAATGGGTACCCTTTTGTTCTTTTGGTTCCTACTATTGTATAGATGGTATTGATAAAGCTAAGCATTAAACGTAAACATTAAATTTCATCTGCTCCGCTAAAAAGTCTGAAGATGTAGAATAAAAAATGTGATTTCTAAAAATGCCGTTAGGAAAAGGAAATCCTGTCTTTTTTCTAAATTTATTCAGTGACATGACAAGGTCCTGATTCTTCCGATATTAAAACAATCTTTGTCAAAATTTTCATTTTTCTTCTACTTCACGATTGCAATCCTGCCTTTCGTTTTCTTTTATTCTTCGTTTGTTTTCTTATTTGATGCGGAAATAATGTGTAATGCTCGGATTTTTTTGATTAAAGTTACTGCACCCTAGTTTGTTTGAAATAAAACAAACTTGGGGAAAATATTTTGGCGGTTAATTTACGTAGTGGTTCTCTCCTCGCCTTCCACCTCTGCAGTCCTGGCTCGAATCCCGGCCCTCGGTCCACACGTGGATTGGGTTTTCAGTCCCTAAAGTCAGTCCCTACCTAATTCCATGGGATTTACCGAGAATGTTCCTCTGGGGTTTTCCTCCCATCTCTAAAACTGTTACTGCTTCTCACTGTCTCCTCTCTACAGGTTTCTTCAGGCTTGCAAGCCACATGTGTCAAGGGCGCTTTTGAGGAATCTTTGGTGGCATTACCAGAAATGATTAATGCTAATCCCCGACCCAGAGGACACATAAGTCTATTATAAAATTATCACTTTTGTATTCGACCCAATGCCGATTAATTACACACAATCAATCAGCAGTTGCGGTACTAACTGCCGAATTGCCTCAATAATTCAATTGCCCGTGAATTGGCCATTTAACAAGAGGGTAAAAAATGCCATCGATAGGCGCTGCCGTGGTGTACGATGACAGTGATGCATGGATCCCCAGGTCACTATGTGCAAAATTAGAAAGGTTCAGGGTACCGATCTTTAAATTAAGAAACTCTTGACGGCGCGCACCTGCCTTCCACACATTCCTAATTTATGCAAAGTGTCACCGTTCTACTTCGACAGTAACCAGAAATTGCTTTCGAGTGTGTAACGCAGGGCGGTTATAAATCACTGATTTGAATCGTTTCTCATCGACAGAACGTGCGTGTGTGCCGTGATAGATCACGTAGGACAGTGCCTCAGTGGACCTGAGACAGAAAATGCCTGAAGCCGACAACTTGTCTGGATTTCTGCTGCAGCCGTTCGTCGTGGGCACCTAAGTGGTAAGTCTGTGGTACAAAACCAATCAAGCTTCAAGTTACTCGTGGGGTTAAAAGATTTTTTACGCGAACAATCTACATCGTGTCAGTATTTTGTTTTGCTGTAAATTTGGACTGTAAAATAAGACTTTCCCTGATCTTTTCCACGGGTGCTACATGTCTGGAGAGTCGCGTGAACAACGTTCGGCAATTCAAGTCAGTTGTCGTATTGTGTTAGTTTCTGTCGAGGATTAAACTGTGGAAGAGGGTTGAGATCAGATGAGATGTATGTAGTAATATTACGAGACAAGTCATCTGACACGTTCAATGTGTAGAATGCTATCCAAGAGGTGATTGTACCCCGGAGCTATGGAATGAATTCCAAAGAATGTTAGGGATAATGCATCCAGACAGTAGGGAAAACCTGAAAAGTTTTCGATGTTTCAGGGTAGGATATGAGCGAAACAACTCGAGCCATTTCAAGAAGCACGTTATAGGGAGGAGTGAAGTTGTATCAGGAAGGTGCAACCTTCGTGCGGTCATCAATTTGACAAACTAAGATGAAGCGTCAATTTACATCCCGAGTGTCGCCTTTAGTTTGTCGCTTTTCCTGGTTGATTTCCTCGCGAGGACCTCTCGTCAGCCCCTAGACATCTTCTGGTAGCCAACTTGTGGGCCCTGGGTGCACCCGCTAGGAAAGGCTTTCTGCTTTCAAAATAGCACTAGAGAAAATGTTAGGTTAAAGCAGTGTAAAGTCAGACGCAACTCTGACTGTCTATAATCCATAATAACCAAAGCTTTAAGCTCACAAAAGTGTACGTTGCAATTTAAAGCTTCAAGGATAGCATGTTGCAAGTAGCAGCCACTCCCACTATGCTCATCGTTACCACAACCAAAAACTTAACGAAAGCAAACAAACTGCAGCAAATGAGCATGCCACTAGCCATCAACAAACACAATTTAATTAGGTCGGGGGGGCAAGGGTGATGGACAAAAGTCATGAGTGTAGGATATCCTCAATTTCAACATGTTGGACGGCAATTGGAGAGCTAATGTAAATGGTCTCGCCTGGTTTCGTTGGGTCCATACGGGTATTTGACCATGAATATCACCGTGTATGTGATCAAGGAAGTAACATGGAATCCACTCAGCCTGCTTATTCATCCCAAAGTATAGCTGCATTGATTTCCATCTCTTAAGTCGTCTCCGTCCTCACTACGTTGCTTTCAAAGGAAACTACGAAATCCATATTCCTGACAGAACTGGGACGAGAATGCGAGTACCCAGAAGAGAGAAAAAAATCCACACAATGTGTTCCTACTACAAACACAGCACTTGCTAGCCTATAGTTTGGGGCTGCATATACATGAATGACACTCAGCCATTCCCGAATTTAGATTTCAAATTGGTACTTTCTAAGTAGGGAATATTCCCCGGCCTTTCCTTCCATTAGTACATCCACTTTTACTTCTTGTTGCCACAAAATCATTTATGGATGATGAGATCGTGTCTCGCCGTGTGTTACAAGTACAGTCCCGTCCATGTTTCAAACATTTATATGCGTGTATAATTTGCAAAGGGCATGGCACTTAGACATACGACGCATGGAAAAGGAATGGCTGCTATAGAATCTACATTCGGAAGTGTTCCTAAATGACTTCGCCGATCGGCCTACATTTTGGATGGCAAACGAAGAATGTTTTAGTTTCTTTAATTAAGATTTTTTTCCATAGACGGCCACGCAAAGGTACGTCCATGCGAAACGTGAAAATGCTTGCTAAAAATATCCCGATGATGAGAGACGTGATCTAACGTAAATTTCCACTCCACGATTGGTGACAGGATATAACTAGCAATCATTAAATATGACAATTTTGCCTGATATTTGATAGAGGAAATTTTGTTCACGATCACAGTTGCCGTCCTTGACGGTTGCCACGCTGTAGAACTTAGCAAGGTTAAACGCACCGCTGTGCCTTCTTCGGGAGCCATTCATGTCAGCCTGCGTACACACAGCTCGTCCTGTTGAGAAGCCTGTGAACTCCAAATGGAACTGACATTGTGGAATCGTTATGCAGGTTGTTACAACGTTTGCAGGCCGTTAAAAGGCAACTCTAATAAGTTAAGACTGACAGTATAAACACAGTGCTTTGGAACTAGAATGATGAAGCGGATGATTTTACTTCAACGGACCATGCCTACTGCCAGTTTATGCAGAGCATCCGCAGCACACTTCTTAGTCACGCATCATCAACATGCCACTGAGTGAGTCTGAAACTTATTCTCTACAGGGAACACCAATGTAACCCCCGCTCTTCCCGTAAATGCACGCTGTCGACGACGTAATGCACTAATGCATGGCACATGCTTAAAAATTGTGGCTCGGATTTCGGGTGTAGTTTTACCGTGGCACCAGAGAAGAAGGCTTGAGTGCATGGCTGCACACGGTGGACATAATTTCATCGGGGGTAATGCAAAGAAGGGAGACCTGTCCAGTTCTGGTTACCATCCTGGGGAATGAGTCGCTCACTTGAGTCACTCAACTGAGAAGAAGCTAAAGATCTTAAACTGCAATGAAATCGGGCATGAAAATGGCCAAATCTGACGAGGACTATTCATTTCACGTCAGCCTTGTGCGCAGCAATAACTTAATTCAAAAGATCAATGCTTTAAGTTAGCCATATTGACGAAGAAGTTAAAAGTGAACGGTAAACTAGAAGAGGGTACGGTATTTGGGATGTCTTCTTCCTTCTGAGTAAACTTTATTTTGTTTGAATATAATGCAGTAGAAATTATAGATAAATTTTCTTTTGTTGTGTGAAAAAAGTTAGCAGAAGCTTCACCAGTGCTTGAAACTTACATGCGTTTGCTGTTTATTGATTTCATAACTAAACAAAGAACTCTTACAGCGATCATAATCAAAGTAAATGCACATATATTTTTGGGTATATTGGAATGTGTTATTTTGTTGATCAATGTTTCTATGGCTGTACCGCGCTTTGCAGGAAAAAGTGCTGTTTAAATGAGATTTCGTGAACAGTGAAAGCTCTAATACTTCTAACATGTTAACTTTGCCTGTCGCTATTCCACTCAGCAATTATATTCGTTATGAGACACACTATTTCCCTCCATTTTTTCGGCTCGCAAATCAACGTCTCTTGCAACCCAGCCAATGACGTAAGGAAGATCTAATAGCCACCTCATCAAATAAAAGTTGGTCCATCTTGATTGTATTTGATTCCCAAGTACCCAAATACTTGCCTGACAAAACTATCGGTATTTTTGAGTCACATCAATCATGGGCAGTGGTTTAAACACAACTCACTGTCCATAGCACTTCGAGTAACTTGCAGTTCACAGACGTATTAGGCAATACGGGATCGCTAAAGTCCCGCGCGCGACGAAGCAGTAAACGTGCCGTCGTTCTGGAAACGGGCTTCTGCTGATGTAAATGCCATAATGTCTATTTGGCTTCAACAATAGTTGTGCACATCTATGACTGCAGCGCTCTGGAGACCAGAGACCACGAGTCGCCTTGTCGTTTCCGAGCCCCGTCGAAAAGAAACTGCAATAGGTTCTACAGAAGAGAACGCTCCCAAATTCCTACAAAGACCGGTTAATATATAAATGCACCTTGTAACAGAGCATAACCGGCAGTTGATGATATACTGAGAAGCTTGGTACAGAAAAAATTTTGTCTTCTCCACTTCATGATTGCTATCAGGTTTTTAATCCTAACAGAAATAAAGTCTCAAATTCCAATCCATTAGTTTCGCACACCCAAAGGGCAGTAAGGGAAGAACAAGAATGAGCTATGTTGAAGTCATTGATGTTGAATATTGTCCATAGGCCATAGATGGCGCACTTAGGCCATGCTCACTGCTTGATAAAGTAGTTGAGGAAATGGAAAGGAAGGAAAACGGCCTCCCCCCCCCTTGGTCATCGCCCTCGCTGTTGGGACATACTGTAGCCCCATAGCTCAGAGTAATGAAAGATTTTGCTTTTGCTACACTCTGCTGGAAGTTCGGATGTATCTGGGTTTTTGTTTTTGTTTTCTAGCTCTCAAGCGAAACGTTTAAAAGTGGATTGAGGTTTCCTTGGCGAAGACAAGGCGACATCGTGCATGTCGTATCAGAAATCTTACTTCTTAGCTCCAACTTTTTTCCTTTTGGGTGTGCTTATTTAAGATGCCCATTCGAATAGTCTCCTACGACAGTGTTCACTTTGGGATATTGTTTCTTTCTCTCACATCTATAGATTTGACTATTTGGCCTGTATATATTGCTGTAAGATTCTTTATAGTGTGCCACCCAAAAGTCACTACATAGCGGCGATATTCACATCGCGTCATGAAGAAATTGTCAATCTCCTTGAACCAAACTGTAGATTTCTTTTTTTCCCCTACGCCCTCGAAAGAAGTTGTGATTCAGTTCTGATAAGTTTTTGAACGCTTACATGTGTGATATATTGGTATGCTGACCTTAACATTACTAAGGGAAGATTTTACCGGTCGGAAGAATGAGTACAGTCCCATCTGAGACTCAAATGCATGATAGCGTATAGGCCTAGTACGTGGAAATCGCACCTTATCGCAGAGTGAACCTCGTTTTATTTTCACTTCACCAACGTTTTCAATGAGTACCGCAAGATACTGATATTTACATACTCCTGGATTCGAAAATTCCACCTGAAGTCTCCAGTGTCAAATACTTACGTGGTATAAGAAAATAACCTTTCTGTGTGTTCTGCTTGACAACTCTGTTTGTACAATTAGTCATCGTGATGTTACGCTTTCGTGTAAACCCGCGCCATTGACGTTTGTTGTGGAATAAAAGGTCGCATAGCAATTGGCCAGTGTCAAGATATTCGATACTCGTGAAACGTTCCACGGTCAAGTGTTGAGAGGCAAAGGAAAGTGATCACGTTTGTTATTTCTGTTGCAGCGAAATTCTTGGGGTGGTCTTCAACGCGCATATTTATTGTAACTAGCAGTACATGCACATTATAACTAATCAAAGGAGTAACTAATTCAGTGTCATTTGACAGACCCATTTTTAACCAATCGACTCGACATTGCACGCCAGTGTAGACAGATTTGAAGGGATCTCCCAATTGTCCGAGGTCCCTCAGTCCAGTGGTTCGAAAAACTTTGATAGTTGGAACGCATTAAGCTCCCTTCACACAGGGTTCATTAGGCCGAAGATACAATACGGGTTCTTTCATCTGACCGTTTGACGCGATAGTCCGAATGTCTGCTAGTCCAAAGGTTGATTGGTGCGAAGATTCTGTTGGCCGAACTTAAAATACGGTTATCCTGCAGTCTAAGGTTCATTATCATAACCTATGAAAAGGTTGGATCATAGTCCGAACTGGGGTCAATTCATCCTTCGCACTCTTTAACTATTTTCTGTTTTCGGACTGACCGAGCTTTGGACTTTCAAGCTGTCTCCAATTTGAATATATTTGGTAATGAGATGGTAATCCACTAACAGTAGCGAAATGGAAAGGGGTGTCATCTTTCCGAAATGCACTAACTGCGGAATTTTTTAATTCACACTGTGCAGTACGTCGTCCCCAGCTAATTATGTTGTTTTCCTCAGGGAGAAATAGGAGACAGCCAAGTCAACCTATCTTCAACATTCCAACATTCCAGTAAAAATGCTGGTTTTCTGGATTTGCCCCAGCAGTAAACTCTAATTATGTCGTACATCCGAACGAGCACTTGGAAAACTCTCGCCCAAATATTTGGCTTTCCAGTTAAAACAAAGGCTTGACGAATGGCAGGTAACTCCACCGATCGGGGATGGGTATTAAATATCATCCCTCTGCCGTCTTTTATGTGTGTGGTCCAGAGTTTATTTGCTGACGTTCATCGCGGACTCAAATGTTCACGTTTAAAGTGCTGTTATTTCGAGAAAGGGCCTTTACATGGGCGACTCGACCTTCCGTTTAATACGTAGATTGACAGATTAATTTGGTTGTACTTATCTGTGTCATAAGTGGCGAATACATCAGGCAATCTGCTCGTAACTTTCTGTATGGCATAGCATTTTAAATCTTTATCATAGTATTATCTACAGATTGACTAGTAACGAGTTGTTCAATAGGCCTTAGCTGTATGCCTGTAGGTAACTTAATGCTGTTCAGATATTTCCTTTGAGTTAGGTGCCTAAAGGGCGCCTTTCTATAATGAATGTTTTGGGGTGCGCTGCGTACACGATGCGTTCGTGCGTTTCACTTTCACAGACACGAAAATCGACCCATTAACATAAAGGCGCCTTTCCGTATGTACGTTTTTGGGGTGAGCTGCGTATACGATGCGTTCATGCGTTTGACGTTCACGGACACACAAATTGAATCCATTAACATAACACACGTGCGTTGCGTTCGGCCGTCAACTTCGCCTAGAAGCGATGACGGATACGCAACGCTTGGCCAAGTGTTGACGCGCAGATGGAAGGGCTCCTCTACATGCAATTTCTTATCAATGGATATCTAAGATTAATGTTCTTAGACATGGATGGCACGCATTATATACCACAAAAACACCAGACACTAGAAACATGAAACCCTCTTCTGTAATGAAGTCGACTTTAAGATTGATTTTTATCATGTCTTGAAGCAATGAGGGTTAAGAATCTTGTGAGTTAAACATACTCCTCAACCTTTGATACACTTTCTTCGTGTGTTTGCATGGAACGGTTAAGGCCGCCCACCGAGGTTGGCCACAGTATCGGCGAGACAAATGATGTATTTCCACTAGGCCTCTTTTCCCGGCCGATACCGTTTGGTCATTGAGACCTCCCTCGGTGCCTCTCATCGAGTCTTCTCAATTCGTCATCTTTTTACTTGGCGCGAGGAGGCTTGCGGAAACCACGGGGCCGAGGCGAGCCGACGGACGTGCTACGCATGACGGCCCGCTGCGTTAACCCTAATTGTGGCGCGCTGCACAAGTGGACGTAGGCACGGCCCATCGATTAATGTCAAGGTGACACCCCTTTCCAGCTCTGCCGTCCACAGAGGCCCCCCGAACTAGCTTCAAGTCGTCCCAAGCGGTCCTGTTTCGGCCACTTTATGAAATCCCCTAACGTCACTGCAGCTCTAATACATGTAATGTCGAAAGATGAAAATGATGGGTGATGAAATGAAAAATTTCAGCTGAATTGTTTAACAAGTGACAGCTTTCGATATGAGCAAAATCGATGGCTTAAAGGTAGGTGCAATGTATTTTCTTGCAGAATTGAGATTAAAGAAATTTTGTATTCACAAGCAAAGCTGCGGTATTGTAATCTCAGACAAGAGCGTAGAATGTCAAGTGAGTTCATTTGTATCTCTGCTTTATCGTACCTTTGATGAAGCTGATAATCATGATGGACTGTCAGACAATAAAAAATTTTATACCTGCATGAATCGCTTATGCAAAACATTCTATTTTTTCTACACCTTTGAGAGCAAGTCCTGCAATATGTCCTAAATCATTCTCTGCCCGTAATTCCCCTTGCGCTTTTTCTCATGTGTCCGATCATGATGTGACTCCATGCCAATATTCATGCTTCTGAGTGGGCTTGTGAATTGCTCTCTCTGTTATCGAAAGAAGCAAGCGGTGATTCGGTCCAGCTGCGTCCGTCAGTAGTAATGTATTCCGTCATTTGACCTGTTTATTGGCATCATTTTGTAAAGACGCAGACGGACCCTTTCTGATGGAACCCCCTCTAATTGCCCAGATTTAGTAGCAGAGTACTTCTGACATCTGGCCATACTTGGGCCATTTATCACCCGTCTAATCTTAGACACGCAGCAATGGCTCTACTTGGCACGTGGTCGGAAATTCCTGGCTCTGTCTTAAAGACAATCAGGTCTAATTATGAGGTATTCGCAAGCTGCTGCCTGTCACAAGACGGCCGTTTTTACGTTTAAATGCTTGAGGTTTGGAGAGCGTGTACGATTACACCCCCGTGCTATTTGATGGGAAGTAACTTTGGGAAAGAAGCCTTGTTCTAAGGAGGCCCACATCAGTGGACATGAACAATATCAAGTATTCAATGCGGTATTGGGGACATTTTAACGACACCTTAAATTTCTTTACAGCCTCGTACGTAATTGCCTATTTCACAATTAGGAGACATCGTTTTACAAAATCACGATAAGCACGGTAGCTAATCATAGAGTCGCAGAAATATGTTTCACAGGGCAAACAACTGACCAACTGCAAAAAGAAATGCCCAGTTTCGGTGTCCCGTGGGAGCCATCGTATATTTTGGTTACCTCTCATGGGCTTGGGCCTGCTGAAACGTCTGTTGCTATCCAAACATCACTGCATCTATTATGCTGAATGTCCGCATAACAGCACTCTTACACCGTAAATAAAAATGATATATTTTGGCCTAAACAGACTCAAACAGATGCAGTCCCATAAAACCAGGGAGATGCTGCACTTTTCTTGCAATGTAGATACAAGGCACATGAATGGAAATTATGTTTGTCATCACATTTTTGCTTCCTCTCGCAGTCTATGGTCCTTTTTTTGCATCCCTCCAAGGGATTACATTATTTTGTGTTCTAAAGTTGTGTGTAAGGTTTTAAGGCTATGCTGCTGCTATGGTTGATGTAATAGACTCTAAAAATCGTTAGTTGTCAGATTGAAGTGGTTGATAGGTTAAAGTGCTCTTGTCCGTTTCATTGGGCGCTATCAACGTAGCTGCTTTCATCAACTGGCGTGTCATGATTCACCCTGGACTGTAATGAACGCTCGACTCCCGAAACTGTTTGCTCATGGATATGTGTAGGTAGCATGATCTCTTGTCAAACCTCCAGAGTGGAGTGGCTTGGCCACATGCAAAATTCAACCCGGCTGGATCAGTGTCGGCATTAGAAAGCGGTCAACTGTCTATGCGGTGTCGACAACACTAAGGGCCGAGAAGTGGAGCTCGCGGTTTCTTCGCCTCGCTACAAATTGAAGGTGTTGTTTTGCTTCCGTGTTCTCGGCTGCTATGCGTTTAGGGTTGGACTCTTGACCGTCGTGTCTGTTGCTTGCTCCCTGCTTGAACATTACATACCAGTGGACGACTTTACTGGGACAGAGGAACATAAAAAACGTCGTCCGTATTGATCACCTCCGTTAACTGAAATGCTGGTTGCCACGTTTGACCATATGTTCGTTCATATGTGTACAACACTCAAGTGAGTTCATCTCGGCCATCTGGAATAGAAATGTGGTTTGCGTCGACTAAGCCCAGTCCTCCGTGGTAGCTCAAATTGTATTTAGTTCGTGGCGACTGTGGCACGCCAGTGTGAAACCACCGCTTGAGTAAATAAATGCAGGGAGAGAGAGTGAGCGCGCTTGATCCGGGCAGCGTGGCAGTTGAGTCTGCTGTCAATTCAAGCGCATTGTAAGCGAATAAGAGGCCATCACAATTGCTCTTTATGCACATCCACCCTTCTCTGCCGAAGTTTATGGCAGGAAAGACTGCATTCAAAAAGTTTCCAGCCGGTGCATTCATTTTGAACTAGAGCGTCACGTTTCTTCAAGTTTCTTTCTCAAATCATTGACTTTTTTTCAAAGATTTTACGGCTTTTATGACAGGACTTCTAAAATTTTCATTTTCCGTTAGTGTTTCAAAATATACTACTGTGGCCAAAGGTAAGTATATTTAAACATCTCTCGATTTTTAAAAACAAAAACAAAGACATAAGGAAAATGGAATTAAGTTAACAAACTATCATGGTTTATAGGAAAAATAATTCATCGCTTCCATTTTTTTTCAAGATTCATAGCTTGTATTTGGTTTGTCATCTCCTAGACAAATCCATGTAGGTAAAATGGATTGAATCGAATATTTTCCATGGCCGAAAGCCACCAACTGTCTGCCACCAACTACCCGTTATTTGTTTTCGATTACATTATATTTCAACGTACACTTAAGTCAACTCATTGCTCGCACGCGCTCTGCGGCGTTAAAACTGACGCTTGCATCAGGCCCATTGCCAGAATGCTAACGAGCAGTGTTCCCGACGGACCCACCTTTAAAGCAGAGCAATTTATATGCGCCACTGGATTTAAAGGAATTCTCATGCCATCATCGTTATCCAATTAAATCCTTCATTCCAGTTTGGGTGTTAATAAGCGCACTTTAATCGTCAAAGGTAATTTAAGCTGACAGCTGGGGCATTGTTGGTTTCTATCGGTCACACCTTTTTCCCCTGCGCACATTGAGACAAGGTAAGCTCTTTTAAAAGCCTTCGTTATTCAGTGAATTCACTTCAACATCATCCCAAGAATCGGTTGAAAGCAATAGCTTGCCTTCAATTTAAATGTATCATTCACCCTGTTATTATGGCGTTGCATTGACATATCATTTTGGTAAGCGTTGTAAAGCTATCTCGAGCCACGTATAGGTATGTAAATTTCAAGCGCTCCAGCCAGTGTCAAGTCTGGGGATTGCTGAGGGTGTTTTTCTTTTGTTTTATTCGTGTTTTGTTTTTTATTTGTTTGTTTGTTTTGTGGGGGTTTTTTGGTCTTCTTTTATACTGTTTTTTTTAACTATACACCAGTAAGTGATAATGTTCTCGAGTTTACAGTAGGCCTAAACGGATGATTGACCAGTGGATCATATGCCGACGTTTCTCCAACAAAGACCACTTAATAATTAACACACAGTAGAATAGCAGTCCTTGCCTGGAGTAATCATATCCTGTTTTCAGGAAGCATGTTTATTTTCTATCACATATTATTTTTCATTTTAAGTTCATTTCCATGTGCAGTGATTGCTTTGATACCTTTCGGAGTGGTTCGACAGAATGTTGCCATAACGTCTCTCTCGGTTGAATGGTCCTACCAAGGCGTTTCGTTCTTTCACTGTTCATTTTGAATCGAAACTGCCGTTAATCATATTCTGGTTTTTACTGTTTTCGTCCGTCTCCTTCCAACTATCAAACTGCACAAACTAAGGTGTTAATAACCCTTGTTTATGAGGTCTTTTTAAAACCAAAACGACATAATCTAAAGTAAAAACCAGCGTAGTGCATGCACTCATAACTGAGAAAGACATGTATTTGAGATTAGTTTTAATGCGTATGTGCGTTTATAGATTGTTTCACCAACCTTCCAGTCGTGTTGATAACATAAGTGTTTTACCAACGTGAGACAAGTGTGTACGCCCAGAATGTCGCCCGTATCGTAACGCAAAACATTAAAATGTTGTTGAAGACATTGGCATTCACAGCATTGCACCGAATTCTAACCTGACTCATACTCCACAAGATAGAGCTCCAACTGGCAGAACAGTTGTGTCCAAGCCATACTGTGAGCATGTGTTCCTTGCTGTGGTGATGGAAGCGCGAATCCAAACTTACCCCGACGCGATTCGTCCAGAATGATACGTACACGTATGCTCAAACACTGCTATAGGTACATCATATGCATGACGTTGTATCATGATGTGGCATGAACTGGTATGAAGGGCCAAAACCTAGACCGTATCAAAGAATGATCGTCAAAAAGGGAGTGTAGCCTCGTCAATGCAAGAAAACACACACACACACAACGCCCTGTTAAACTGACAAGACAATAATTCCGAAAAGGGATCATAATGGGCTGAAACTATACCATAAAAGGCCAAATTTGTACCCTAAGGAGCCCGAGCTGACGTAATAATGAACCCAAGCCGGTACCATAATGATTCAAAGCAAGGTGTGCTCATCAGGCTGGTAATGTAAATGTAACCCATACCGTAAGAATCACAGTCATCAGCCCTTAGCCCTTGAAGCAAGGTAACCTCGGCCAGTGAGGAAGTAGTGCAATTATGGCATGTAAACAGAAGCAAAGTAATGATAACAATTCCGGTAAAAGTAAGCCTATGTTTTTGTTTAACCCTTTTTAGTTTTGGATATGCAACTTTTATGGACAACAATCTTTAGCTTCAACAGACAAGTCGTTTCTACGTTTAATCTGTATAATGAAGTGTTTCTTCATCCTGCATGCACGTTTGTTACAGGTTTCTGAACAGTTTTAAACCCCTTAGTGTAGAGCTACAGTAATAAGATAGAAAACAGTAACTTAGCTTAAACTGTTTCGCATTTGCTGCAACTGAAAATACCGATTTTCCTGCAGAGAAATCCGGTGTATTTTTTCTCGGAATAGTGGAAACGGTAGCCAGTGGTATTTACGAAAGGATGAAATTCAGAACCTGTGTAATCAAAGAGCCTTATGCAGTACGGTATCGTTACTTTAATATCACCACACCACCTGTGCGGGTTTAGACAACTGGTGCGTGCGTATGTGGAAGGAGATTTTGATTAGTTATACGGATTTGGTTCGTGCTGCACTTGGCAGGACGTATGGACTAACGTGGAGTACATATTCAGTCGATATTAGGTCAAGCGAGAAAATATCTGGGACAAGATTTTGCTCTCCTTGAATAAGTCATCTCGTCTAATTCTACTCAAGTACTTATTTCCTTTTATCAAAATGAGCACTCAGTCTGTCAGTTTTGTAAAGTAGCTAATAGACAGTTTGGTATTTTGGTAAACGATTTTCGAGGGTTTTCTTTATGGCCACCATGTTCATTTTATAAACTGTCTCGTTCTCGTAGAAAAAAAACCGACGAAATAACTCCTGATTACCTACGATCGAAATTTTTCGGATATCTGTTGAAAACTGCTTGTTTTTTGGCCACGAATCCTCATATCCCTTGGATCAAATTATCGTTTGGCATATAAATAAACGACGAATGGTGGTGAACGATCAAGCTTTTGATATGTATCATCTCATAGAGATCTAATCCGGTAGTACTGAACTAGTTTCTTGTGGGAAACTGAGAGCTCATTAGTCGTGGAGATAAAGACAGGCGAGGGCTATATTTTACCAAACTGTGTTACATGACCTTTTCCCTGGTGGGTTTACAGAAGACGATTCGAGTTGTTTTACTTAGTGTACCAAGAACTCATTGCTCATAAAGAAGGAAATTTTATCTCATCCAAGAGAAGGTTTTAAAGTGGTGAACAACATTTGTAAAACATTAGGAGTGGTCTTTCTTTCGTCTTTTGATGGCTCAACGTGGTGATTTCAACCAGAACTAACCTCGGGATCGCCCGCATATTTATTACAACGCACTCCAAACGCCAATATAGTATCCGGCGTACGTTTTGAAAAGGACTGTGTGATCTTTCAAGTTGTACCACTGACAGTAGACCGGGGGCGCAGCGGCAGTGGTCCCTGGCATTTGAAACCTCCACGTTGCAGCAACTCAATCGCTACTAGTCTTCTACCCTTGCAGTTTGGAGATGCGTACAGTGTGCTTTTGCATTCAGATGGGTCATTACACCAATGTGAATTCAAACAACCAACGAAATCGCCTCCGAAGTCCGCAAATTCGGCTTCTTCTCTCGAATCCCCTTCTCGCGTAAGTCGCACAAATCCAAGGGGGATTTAAATTTGAGGGAGTGGGTGTAAGTGAGGAATATTGGTATATGACATTTACAGGATCGTTCTTGATAGGCCTTTGCATTTAGAAGGGAATCGAGGGCAAAATCCACAACGGAATGAAACAAGTCGATCCCAGATATGAATCTGGGGAATCGAGATGCATAGTTTGTGAACTTCTGTTGTTGAAACCAGTCTCTTGCTATCGACCCATGGGCGCTGTGAGTGAAAACAAAATCACACCACTCTTAGTGTCGATCTTACTCAGTTCACGTTCCTTAAAACGGGATCAAAATAAGCCTGTTTGTTATTTCAGTAAGATATGTTATATTCAGTGTAGCCATGTGAAAAACAACTATTTGACACTTTTTCACCCTGACAAACCCAGAGGCTTTTGCAATTAAGTCCACGTGCGGGATATCCTTACAGAAGCCACATTCTGTACTTTTTTTACAAAGGAAAAACTTTTTAGGAGCATAAGAATTGATTCAAATTTGAACAGTGCTATCCAGTGTTTTTATCATTCTATAAATTTGGGGTCCAATTTTTTGGGTGACCCTAGCTGTCACATTATTTTGACATGTGATTTTGTAAGTTCAGAAGACATTTTCTAATTTCCAAGAGTCATGAAATAATGCAAATTACCTACCAAACAAACAGAAATAGTATGAAATCAACTGAGGTAATATTTCCATGTCTAATTACACAGGTCAGGTGTAACAGGGACTCAAGAATGGACAGTTTTGGACCCCAAATTGATAGACTGACCCGAATGTGGACTAACTGAAAACCCGTGTTTAATTACTTTGGTACCCGATATGAAGTTTGCAGTTTGTGAATCGGTACATGATAGAATCTGGGTATTCACGTGCCAAGCTGAAATACTGAATTGACCATTGACACAACTGGGGTTTAACCAGGCTCATGAGACCAAGTCGACCCTTGCATTCGAAGCTCGTTCGATCAGCAATAAGTGTCTAAAACTCCTCGAAATTCCCGTACATTTCCAATTTTAAGAACGTACGCGGCAACCGCGAGCAGACAGAGCACTTCTGTGAGAGAGGGAACTGCGTGCTCTGATTGGACAAAATGATGCAAAACTTGCCTCAGACGTCATGGGTGATTGCAAAGGCGAAACCTTGAGCCAAAAAATCCATGCGTCCCATACCTACTTCAGTGGCAGTCATAAATATCGAGTTTCGCCTGTCAGATATCGACTGTTCTCCCTTGCTCCGGATCAGCGAAGTAACGGACACTTCAGTGACCCCATATCAAAGGGAGGAAATTTAATAACAGCACGTCATGATCGGGATATGTGGTAAGGTTCCCGTTGGAGGGGCGGGTATGCCGTATCACGCGCGTGGATTGACCCAAATAGGCCCGTTTGATGACCAGCCAAGGGGCTTTTCCCGATATTCTCGACACGCCTTGGCCAACTGAATAGAACTATCAATTTCAAAAGAATGGAAAATCCAGAGTAAGCAGACTCACAAAACTCAATCAGGTAAAGTTTTGGGGAAACCAACAATATAATGTATATTTTGAAATTTTCATTTTAATTTCAGAAGTATTCAACGACGGGATATTTTTGAAATACTGATTATCATTCTTGCATTTGTGACGAGTACATATTAGCAATGTTTGTAGTGTGTGTTTGGAATGCTTTGTAACGCATTATTCAAACCTTTCTCGACCATTTCCAACCGTTCCGGTTCGAAATTATGTTGTATTTTCGGCACCCCAGTTTTCCACTAGGAATCCATTTTGCTGTCCCAATTTTGCTTTGGTTAGCGCCCCAATACTTCTTTGAAAGTCTCCAGCCTCCAGCATTTTGTCACTTTGCACCCCCTGGCTAAGATGGTGAATTCGTATGTCACAGTCAGTGTCATAAATTCAGACAAAAGCGCAAGATTAGAGTGGGGCCTATAAGCACTCAGCAACGCGGCTTGACACATTGTAGGACGTTCGGTTTTCGGCGTATGAAAAGTTGGCGGTTTGTAACTTTTAATTTCAAAAAGAATTCATTAATATCTCAAAGGATCCACATCTGCTCATTTTTAATCAAATTTTCAAAACCTTCAAATGAAAAAATGTTTTTTGAAAGAATTCTTCACCCGAATCGTGCTCTGAAATTGTCCATTAAGACTAAAATTCTTAACTGTGCCTTTTAAGGCTTTGTGACAACCACATCTATGCACCTGCAAGCATTTACGTTACAAACTCAGTGTGCACATTCCTTTGTTTTCTTGCAGTTAAGAAAACTCAGTAAAAAACTCATTTTTCTTGAGCTGGGAACATGATTTGGATTTTTGTCAAAGGTTTCCTTGACCGTTCCCCTTCCTTTTATGACGGATGACCCTAAATCCCAAATACTTCTAAACTCCTTTTTATATAAGGAGAAACCTCTCGTTTACGTGGGTAGGTCCATAAAAGGTCTTCCCTTCCTGCATTGTGTGGACATCTTTTGTTCACAGGTCCACACTTGGTATGCAAGGTTGGTGCACAGTTATCTGACCATTTTCCGTGCGAATATCAATTTCCAGCAAAGTTAATTTGTCTGATTTGTTTTTGAGAAATACATTAGGATATGCCTCATCCAATGGGAATATGATACGAACGGGGACATTGTAACATAGGCCAATAGTCAAGGTTCAATGTTGCTCTACCGTTTATCACCCAAACTGCTTTTCCTGTCTCTGTTTTATTCGCAAGGAATGAGTGACTACATAAGACATGGCCCGTGGGCTTAACACGTGCAAAAAGTCTAGTGATAAAACATTTGTGTCACGGATTGGCAAATATTTTACTGCCATCAGCCTCGACATAATGTACACAAGCCTTAAATAGGTGGCCAGTCTAAATAAGGACTGGGTATTTAGACTTTCCCTGTACGCGGGACGTGTAAAGCGTACCGATGGCCTACTGCCAAGATAATTTCTCTATGAATACAACGCGGCTGCATGCATCACGCCTCCTCGGACGGATGGTTGTAGATCGAATTGGCGATACCTGAGATTTCTGAAGTTGTAGCGATAGGATTCTCTATAACCGTTATGTCTGAAAACAGTTTTAAATCTCGTAGAATGCAAGGAGATGGAAGATGCTTTCCGGAGGGCAATCGTCTCTGCCTTCGATCTTCCACTTCGGGGGAATTTTCGATGCCATCGTGTACACCTGTCTACGTGTATAATATGCACGAAAGGAATACATGAGCAACTCATATGATAAGACGAAGGCTGCTCATCTTCTGTCAGTCTGCGTAGAAAGAGACCATGAGCGAAACTACGAAAGTTATCCATTTGTTGCCTCTTCTTAAAAAGTGATAGTACATTTTGAGTAAATGTGATGTAATGAGATCAGGTGAAATGCAGTCGCCGGTTCGCCACTGCCCTACCTAAGCTTAGCAAACGGAGGTATGTCTTCCCTTGTTTAATTTGCTAATACTATATCACAAGCAGCGTCAAAGTGTTTGATGCAATTCCGTAATGTGGTACGGAATTCCACAAATTATCCCTCAAGAGTTTTGCAGTCAACTTGCCTACTGTGATTGTGTTTTAGCTAATTAATAGAAATGAATATTCATAAGCTTGGGCTATTTGCTCGCAGAATTGAGGAGCCTGTATAAAAGCACCCACTCCATGCCGCGATAAAATAGCTAGAATAACTAAGTAGACTCAGCTCGTGATCCCGTTAGAGTCATTTACCAAAGTTCCTGGTATTTAAATGATCATACATGTTAACCAGATCAGTTTTCTTTCAAGCACCACAACTAGTGTACTTTGTTCTCCTAGAAGGAGAAATGCATCGCCAACTGACATTTCAGGGAGTTCGTAATGCCAATCTCGATCTGGCGTGAATGTCTCTAGTGGTATTAATATTTAAACCACCCACTGACGACTTTCAAGTCTTTGAATACGCCGTTTTCGCCCTTTCTTAGTTGGCAAGCATTTTGCAGCTTCCAAAAGTAAACAGCCAAACGTGTGTGACCATTCCAAGACCAGACTTGTGTACAATCACTTATTTCTTGACCTTCACCACCTTATAAACAGGTCTGGTCAAGCTTGTTTTTGTAGTTGTGATGTAAGTAAGCTAGGAATCAAAAGCATGCCGAACGGAGCAATTGTACTGTTTACGTTTCCCAAAATGATTTAAGTGCGAGACAGGTGCACAATTTCTGGCGCAGAGTTGTAAACCATTTCAAGACTGTGAGTCGTTAAGACTGTTAGTTGTCAAAATTTTACAAAAAGACTATTCAAATCTCCCGAGCTTTCCGTGGGGAGCGCCGTTACATCCCTAAATTAAATTTTAGTAGCATGAAAAATGCCAAGACCTCACACTGCAGCCATTGAAACACTTTGTCTGAATCGTTTATGCTGTGATAGCTCCCGGCACCCCCCCTCTCCCCAAGCGCGGCTGCGTTTGGACTGGGGAAAAAGACACCTTTCACATCGATCACAAGTCACTATCCCTTTGGCTCTAAAACAGTAGAAACATCGCCCTGCCCAGTGGGTTCAAATTGGAACTTTGCTCCTGCTTTCTTCAGCTTGACCTGTCACGCCTGGCAAGGCATGTCAGGAGGAAATGTTAAAGGATGCTTCAACTCGTCCTTAATCGATGCATTACTACAGTGGACAATGCGTCACATTAATGCTGTTTCTGAGAATCTGAACCCCAAAATTCTGAAATACCATTTTATTTCTTTAAAATGCAAGTGCAACGTGCATGCGAGTGTGACGTATGCTTAGACCAATTTGGCAAACAGGAATTAACCCGCCAGCACCATTTCATCACGCGTGTGAGTTGGTAGTCGACACCCTTGAAGTGTCTCATCAACTGATAAGATGCCGTGCCTTGCCAAATTGCACGGGTGCGTCCAGTTAAAGGACGCGCGCGTTCGTGGGTGAGGTACCACTGCATTAAAACCCTGTAATTATAAACTCCCGCAACTGTTCAAGAACTGGGGACGTTTAAGAGATTTCAGTGAATGGTGTCTTGTGCGAATTTGTCTCTCTCTCAGAGGGTGTACGGTTGTCGTTCTTTCCTTTTCATGCAGAGGCAATGCTCTGATCACTTTTATTGCAAAATCCGCGGGAGTAGTTTTGAAATACCTGGACGTACAATGCATTCATGCCGTGCATTTTCCGGAATGGTTTAAAAACACACAGGAGTCACCAAAGACACTTGAGCGTTCTCAAATATCGGCAAGCTCGAATTCGTCAAAGACGGACGGCCAAAATATCGGAGACAATCCACCGTCCGGGTCTTACGAGACAATTATTCTCCTCGAGGTAGACTTTGAACTTTTTCGAACAAGTCAGAAATACGAGAGGACGACAAACATGGACTGAAATTTGATCGCGGATCCTATCCACCGTCTTGGCAAAAAATGGATTTATTCAGGTTAGAAAAGTTACTCTGACAAGGAGAGACGTTGCATCGTGGATAATAACCGTTCTAACTTGAAGTGTATTGTACTAGGTCTGTCGCCTTAGGGTATTTAATGAAAGATAAGAAAGTGTTGCATGGATATAAGGGTTTACCTAGTATTTTGAAGACGCTAAGCAAACAAAGCTGTGAAAAAAAATGTATCTTAAAATTTAGAAATGGACTCAGGTGAGCCCTGCCTCACACACAATAGTTGAAACTCGTTACGAAGGCCATGCTGAACTTACACTTTAAGCCATGATAGCATGCGTAGTCAGAATCCTTTGATTCGTTGACTTCGCCGCGATCCTGTCAAAAGGTAAGGAGTGATTTATCTCAACTTTGCCGAGGAAAACCATGATCAACTTCAACAACTGTACCTGTTCTGGGTTCAGTGTCACTAGAAGCAAGCACATTATGAAACGCGACGATTGTGGGGCTTGTTACTGTGCTATAACCTTGTTTTCGCCAATACAGAGGTAAAAAAAAACACAGCCATATGTTAAACCACTCTCAGAGAATCAGATGAGCCCGAGGTAGAATAGAGACACTGTAATGTGACAAAAGGGCCGTGATTGCTTGTGATTTGATTCAGTGGTTTGACTCTGATTTCCACTCAGCGGATCTTAGACGCAACCAACGTGTGCTTTAACTATCTAATGGGGCATAGTGGAGTCCTGGTATAATTTCAGCCGACATTTTGCGAGAGGGCCACTCACTGCTAAACACAGCGACTTATCAGTGGAGGCCCTTTGTAGACGGTTTGGCTGTGTTTTCAGAGAGAGAAAAGCTACTTTGAATGCTGTCTGGCTCGAACTACAGCACTTAAGGTATCCGAAGAATGGTATTAATCATTAGTGAATTTGGACACCAAAAACCGGTTTTGAAAGCCTGTTTTTTTCCCAGTGGGACACCAAAGCTCTCAATTGCTCATATAGACGATATTATAATATTGTTTTGTTTTATATATTTATGTGGTTCTTAGAACCACTTTGAGTCAGTCGTTGAAATTCTCTTTTCGTCACGTGTTGTTTGCTACTTATTGGTGTGGTAATGCAAATGATGTAGCTGTAGGTGTTCCAAGCAAGACCGAACACTTTACACATTGGAGCAGTGCGCAAAGATGGCCATGGACAAATACTTCGGTTTGAATGTCTGAAGACGTTTCTATAGAAGTGTTCATTATCTTTAGCATAAATGCTTGCTGTTTGAATCCGCTGCTTCTTACAGAAGAAAAAAAATTGAGGATGATTTAACAAGTTCACGGTATTTGTTGTTTGGGTTTTTTTCATCACAACACATTCTCAGTGTAGGCCGAATTTCAGATTTAAGGCAGGGTATCTCAAATCGGGGAAGAGACTGCCCGCCAGTCGGTATGATGTGAAAAGTCCCTGGTACCTTTGCTTTCAATAGTTTTGGGGAAATTTGTCGTTGTCTGTTTTTCACACGTCTTTGATAACGCTCACAGGAAGATCTTATTTCAATACACCCACGATGGAAGATCAGCCTCTGCTTACGTCAACGACTTGGCCGGAAACGCCGGTAGCCGGCTCCTTCATGTACACTGTGAATACTGTGGGACATTGTGGTGACACCAGCGAACCTTTTGCCGAAGCCAATCATCCGCAGCAATCAATCTTTCAAGGACATTTAACAAATTATCTCGTAGTTCCTCTCGAATGACGGCAATACTATCGCGGTGGAAGCCCCAGAGCGCATCTGCGAGACAAGAAAAATTGGCTGTTTTTTTGTGCACCTTCCGTCACCGCCGTCAATTCTCTCTGTGAGATCTACATAATATGTGGCAGTTCTTTGAGTAAGCAGGATACCAACCATCATTGATCGTCGTGACAGTAAATATAAGAATACATCCTTACAAGGAAGCAGCTGCAATCTGAAATGATTGTGCACTGGCTGCTTGAGTCTTTTTTCAAGGAGCTAATCTGTAAGCTCGGTAACCTCACTCGTTGGGTAGCTATATATAGTAACACTACACCTGTATCCTGGTCTCGCCGATGTTTGACGCTTCGAAGCGACTTATTAAGGATGCAGCAAAAAAAGGCGAGAGCACTGAAGATTTATATACACAGATCCATCAGATGATCAACCATACAGGGAAACTGCGCAGCGTTTGGTGGGTTCTTTAAGTATAATTTCCGTGACGAAGTATGCATGCGAGAAAATGATCGTACGGAGCAATAGCCGTCGGTCCCCTCAAATCACACTCAGGGATGGGGAATACCGTTCTTCATGTAGCCAAAAGGTGCATGGTTTGTCCATCCATTGTCCAGGTTTTGTATTCGCTGTCAAACTCTAAAAATGCGTGGTCAAGTGCGTCAAATTTTTTTTGCTTAGCGTCAGTGATAACTGATGTTTGCCCTTGAGCCGTGTCTGCACTGGACCTTTTTTTTGTCAGTACAACACACAGATTGGCCAGATTGTTGACACTTGTGGACAAATTACTCACCCGGGGGAAAATTTCTTTCGGAAAAGGGGGACCAGGATTAGTTACACCGACATTGCCAACTTTCTGGTGTTAAACTAGTACAATGCTGTGCTTTAGTAACAGCATTCAGTGTAGGCCTAGACCTGGGCTTATAGGGTCAGGTAGTAATTTGTGCTTACCTGAAAGTTGTCGACAGTCAACACAATGAGGTGATTATTCAGCAGATACTAACAAATGTGACTGACGTAGGCCCGGTCTTAAGCTTCTAACCGAGCAACAAAGAACAAAGCATAAAGCATCTTTTCACAAGTAAAGCTAAAGGTTTGACTGGAAATACGACTACTAGGCTCAGTCTCCCTACTTCATTTGACAATGCACAATACGAACCATAACCAATATGCGCCCCCGCGCTTAATGCGAAACGGTAATATTGGGTGGATCTGTTGTATATCTTATTGTATGCTTCTTCCACTTCATTTCCAAAGCGCAGGTATGTGTTCCAATGTTATCTTCCCAGGAAAGTAAAGCAGGATATATTTCAAAAGGGGTCGATATTGACTGTGATACCGCGACTAGACTTGTATCGAACCGACGAGGGCCAGCAGTTACCATGAGCAAGCCGGGGATGTGCGTCATTAGCATTACATAATGGCCACCATGCGGCTTGACAAAGAATGAGGTTAAAAGTTACCCTGGGGACGAGAGTGCAGTGCTCGCCCCTCACGTGACTTGAGCTATCAAAATACTTAACTAAAAACGCGTGCCCATTTAATGTAATGATAGTAAATTCAAAAGAAGAACGGGTGTCTTCGTTGGAGATGTCTACATTAATTAAGTAGTTTATCTAATTTTTTTTATGAAACTAATTTTTTGTATTTTTCGTATGCGCTTTAAAGACCTCACGTCCACAAACAAATAATGTTTAATTTACGCATTGCCCACTAAAAATTCGAATTTTTTTTTCTACTGGAGCTGAAAAAAACATCTATTCAATCGTTTAAATACAAATCGTTCTCTCGTTTTGGGGGTCAGATGGAAATTGAAACTATCGATTGTGTGAATTCAACATCGTCCTGAATTCCACAATGCCTGAATCGTGCTCCTTTTGTTATTTCCGGCTGAGTTTTCTTCTCAGTTGAATTCATGCGCCAGTTGGGTTCGCTAGGTCTAGACAAATCGCTGCTTTTGCCGACGACGGAGATCTGATCAAACTCGTTAGGGCAGTGAACGTGCTATCGTAATTGCGCATCGAGGTGTTTGGACAGTTTTCCAGACAAACACCTCGGGCACAGTCTGCTTGCAGTGCGTGGCCAAAGCATCGCCTCGTTAGGAGTTGCGCTTTTAGTCAGACCACTCCTTTCGTGGTCAGCCACCATAATCGGTATTTGCCCCAACTCCGATTGCGAGTTAATTGAGGTAGCGACAACTGATATTTGCTCGGCATCGTATTGCGTTACATCTCGGGGCGATCGAACTGTCAGAATTTATGGTTTTTGTTCTCACTGTAGGATGAACGTAAACTGTGATGGATGTGTTTGTGCCCAAATTCAGAACTTTTCTTCTAAAGATTAGAGGTCGGAAACTAATGTGCGTGCTCCTTGCTTTCGGTCTGGTTCTCCTATGTATATTCCTTCATACGCAAGAGCACCATTTCTTTATTATAAGCGAGTTATGATTTGATAAGTTTACAACCATTTGTATTCAGTTGGTGTCCATTCTGCCTTGAGAAGTTTTCCTCTTATAAACACAATGCTTTCGATGTCGTTTTTCGTGGTTTTGTTAATTTGACTTTCTCACAGGGAACGTCATGCCTTTTGAACGTTAATTAGATCGGCATATCTCCGAATTTCCGCAAATTAGAAATATTCAACTCATAATGACACCACAGCGATATGCCTGTACATTACCGACACAACGTTGACTTGTCATTCTTTATTAGAATTCTTTGTTTGCTGCGCAACCACGCTATCTAAACTTTTCCCCCCATGAAATTAAATCCAGTAAACTAAGCGGCAACGGAATATGACACATTAAGACAAATTGAAACGGGGAAAAAGTGTAGTTGATTTTTACTATTCCTACCAGCCAGCAAGGGCAGGTCTTAGGCCTATTCGTCACAGTGACTTCCTTTTTATTTTCTAACGGATCAATAGCAATAAATATTTTCACTGTGATCATTTCATTGAGACACGTATTTTCGTCTCTGGTAACTGTTAAAATTGTCATACAGATTCGCCCGGCACCTAGTCTCACTTTGCGTCTTTATTAAACAAGACAAAAATAGTTCAGGTCACCAGTGTGTATTGCAAACTGTGATATAGTTTTTCGCATTAAAGGCAATTTGACACTTTAAACGTCGATTAGCCGACCTAATTTGTTGCAAACTACTTTCCGATAAACCGAACACCTCTATTTTGTGGTATTATTGGTGGGGTAATTACCCTAATGGCTCATTATGGCAAAGTACAGCTGCTGTCAAGTTTCAAATTTGAGGCTTGGTTTAGTAGGCCCGTCAGTAGATGATAAATTGCACCTTTCCAAACCCACATTACTTTGTGTTAAAACTGCACTCCAAAAATGAGATATCTGACATTTATGTTGGTTTTTCTCGTTCCATTCTTTCAAATTTCTTTTCCTTAGAGGTGTACATTTTGAAATCGACGCTGTTGTAATTGCCATATCTTTTGGGTTTAACAGAAAGGGTTTGGATAGAAGAAAAATGATCAATTGACTCAAAATCTTTTTATGATTTGCACCCTCAATTGTCCCCTTGACGACGATTACAAAGAAAAAAGTCTATCTTTTGAGTCACAGATTGAGGTGTTCTTTTCAGTTGTGGTAATTCCACGGCTCTATTCAATTAGAATATTGCTCAATTCGCAGCTTGCATTGCAGAGTACAGTTGGTTTGTACTCATTAAAACCAGAACTCAATTCACCTCAGCGATTAAATATTCGACGCTGGTTGTTCTTCACCATTTCCAATGGTACAGCAGCTGTTTGTGAGCTTCGGCCGGATTATGAATCTGCCGTACGACAGAAATAGAAGATATAGTTTGGATGATGTTGATGGCAGGAAGTCCTTTGATGGGTTGGTTTAAGTTGGATAAATCATCCAATATCGCTCGTGGTGAGCTACATGAAAGAAGTCTGTTGAAATATAAAAAGTGCTGCGTACAGCACACGGGCAGATTCCTTGTTGACCATCATTTGCAGTGTTTTGGATAGGCCTTTGATGTCACACAACTCGACTGCTATCTAGACGCACTCGTTATGCGAGATTAATTGTAGGCTCTGATGAAACGATGAGAAAGTTGGCAGGCAACTCAGTCGGATAGAACAATTAGTTTTGTAACGATTTCCGACGGACTGGAAGCAGTCTATATGTGTTCTGATGTTGGTTTGCGTACAATATCCGGTGGGTATTTTCGAGGAACTAGACGCCCCAATGACTGCTAGATATCGACCTGCTTCTCTGGCCGTTTTGCCGTTTTATTGACCTTAAATCACCTTAATAATTGGTTATTGCAGTATTTCCCTTTTCCGGATGAGTTTGTTATATGTTCTAGAGAAAATATCCGTTCTTTATACGTAATTTTTGTCACAAATTTTGAGGTTTTTGGCAGTTTTCCACAGGCAGTGTTCTAGTTTGTGTACTGGTTGTTTATAATCCTACGTCAAATGTCAAACTACTCTAATGCTGTCCAGTGTGAAATTTCAACCAGTTTCCGGCCCAAAAATTGCAGAAACCGTTTTTTATTAAAACACGTCAGCGAGTACCTTTTTTACTGCGGTACACGTACATTTTATTGAATGTGTTCATTGTTTTAATGTTAGTATTGATATTACTTTATTTCAAAGATTTTTCAGCAAGGTCACTCTTTTTCGTACCAATTTGTTTTGCAGATCGAACTTAACTTCTGAGTCTAGATGGGATAACAGTCCTCGTTCATAAGTGACCGAGGACCTGACCTGATTAATTATGAGAATAGGCAACGACTTTACTGCTACTGTGTTTCTATTCGTTGCTGTGCGCCGTGACGATTCGGCTTTCAAATCAGTTTGATTGGCCAAGTTTTCCGAGTACGCACGGAGGCAAAGTTGCTTTTGTTCGTCCGTGTCACATTTATATCAAAGCTTGCCAAGTGTCAGACTTTTCATCAAGGAGAAAGCCGGTGCACTGGCCGCGCGCTGACTGGGTTTGATTAGACCGATGCTTTATGTCGGACATCAGTGAGAGGTCCCCAAGTTTGAGGACCGTTTAAGGACAAAGACTCGAAACAAATTGAAAACATCAGCTGAAATGAATGAATCCAACCAATCATACGAGAATGGAAGTGAGGAATACTACCACCGGTGCATGGATCTGTACAGTGGTCCTATGTACAGTGAACCAACTTGGCTGCAAGTTCTCTTCGGCGTCATTTTCGGCCTGATCACGGTCCTGGGCATCGGGGGCAATGCCATCGTGTGCTACATTGTCCTGGGCCACCGCCGGATGCGCACTGTCACCAATTACTTTGTGGTGAACCTAGCCGTGAGCGACCAGCTCATGGCCGTCATGTGCGTCAATTTCACCTTCTACACCACCCTCTACATGACCTGGCCCTTTGGCCTGGTCATGTGCAAAGCCGTGTCCTTCTTCCAAAGCGTGTCGGTGTCCGTCAGCATCTTCACCCTGGTCGCCATCAGCATGGAGCGGTACATGGCCATCATCCATCCGCTTCGACCCAGGCTCGGTAACACGGGAACTCTCCTGGTCATAGCGCTCATTTGGATCAGTTCCTGTGCACTGGGCTTACCCACGGTCATCTACTCTCTAATCTACGTGGAGGATGGTGTAACCTACTGTTCGGAGGAGGATTGGAAGGACCGGGGCAATTACAGCTTTGCCACAATGGTCTTAACCTACTTCCTCCCTCTGGGGGTATTAGCCATGGCGTACACTCGAATTGGAATACGTATCTGGGCTCGAAAGACTCCCGGAGAGGTGGAAGCAAACAGAGACAGGAGAATGACTGAATCCAAGATAAGGGTAAGTGAATCTCACATTTGCTCCTTTAACATTTGGCTATTTATATAATATGGCGCCGTCTCTCCAGAATGGTCAGACGGATTTGAGTA
The DNA here is from genome assembly GCF_054643075.1 of Acanthaster planci. Classification (NCBI taxonomy): domain Eukaryota; kingdom Metazoa; phylum Echinodermata; class Asteroidea; order Valvatida; family Acanthasteridae; genus Acanthaster; species Acanthaster planci. Next base: position 4,224,567 of record NC_141795.1, read on the forward strand.
CCTTGACTGTCCATATAGACCGGTAAAGTAGGCCAGGTGAAACATATACTCAGGGCCTGGGCAACCATTCATGACAGGATACACTGGATTACCCCCCCCCTACATGTGTTTAAGCACCCATCCCATACCAATCGACGTCGGGGAAACCATAAAATCTTCTTCGCTATACAGAATTTGCCTTTGGCCATATTTCTTTTGTACTAGAAGGTACACTGTCCTTCCGCACATAAATCTCAACTTGTTGGCAATAAAAAGAAATGTCGTGATAGTATAAGGGAATTGGCATCGCTTCTAACTGAATAGAAGGTTAACATGGTCCACAATGAAACAAGATTTAGAGCTCATTTTGTGATATTAAAAAGCACTTGTAACTAGGCAAATTTAACGTCCATCGAGCATTGTGGCGAAATATGTTACGGTTTTCCGCTGATGAAAAACCAGGAAAAAATATACGGGTTATTAATCAAAGAATACTTTCCGTGGGACAGTTATGGTCATTTGTAACACAGCCTCGGCTGCTTTCATCCGAGGCTGCCTGGGAAATGTTCAGGAGGAAATGTGTCTCTCCCTCTAGCATAGCAACAGATGGAACATTTATCAAAAATGCTTTTACCAATGTTGTTCCGAAATCATTCGGAAATCATTTGCCTGTAATAGCACTTACCGGCTTCCTTTTTACATTCGAGAGGGCTCATTCACAGTTCCGTATGATCAGGCGAGCTATATATATAACCTGCCTCTATTCAAATTATTAAAGACTTATTTGTCTGATGTTGTTGTTTCATCAACTATATAAAAGGCTAATTCCGTGAAATGAAAAATTAAGTGTTAACTTTCTCAAGTAACATCTTTCTGATGCTGGATGTCCTTTCTGTTCCTATCAAAAATGTTTGCTGTATTTCAAAGATTTTACAGACAGATGTTTCTATTCAGGTTAGTTTGAATTTAAATGCATTCGAAAAGCAAAAGCCAACAACGCATACCTACTTCCATCTGAAATTTTAGTCAAGTACGTCACAACATTGCTCAAATCCCCCTGTGACTAAAAATGGTCAACAACGAGTCTTGAAGTGTGATTACAGCGAATGTCTCTGCCATAACCTGATCTGTCCTCACACTGTGCTTGCTGGTAGGCCTAAGGTCGAGAGTTCCTTCTACGCATCAAAGGTATTCGAGGTAAACAGGAAGAAAAAACTCCGGACGAAGAACACGCTATCCGTTCTTATTAAAACACTGCACGTGAAATTGTTATTCGGTTGGGTGCGTAGACGCCTACCATAGTAATCAATATGTAGTATGCACTCTTCCAGAGGCGGAGATTTGTTACGAAACAAATCTCCCATTTTGTTTAATATTCAGCTCGCTGAGGTCTGAGCTTAGTTGCTTCCGCGGAGTGATAGACCATCTCGTGTACACGGGGCGCCAACCTCAGATCGCTCAAGTGTGTTTGTCTCGTATCTCTAGTGGTCCGGGTTGCACTGTTTGCATCTTTCAATTCGAGTGTTGACGTGTCACTTAGCCACAACACACACCCGTGTTTGTGTTGACGTGGAGATGGGGGACATTGCCTGCGCAGAATTTAAAATTCTTTTTGTTTTCTTTTCAGATTAGATCAACTTTTTAGACATTCGAAGATTATAAAGAATGTCACTCTATGAAAACGAAATAAAACCAAATAACAGCTTGAAATCGGTTACGTAAAAATAAATTATTGCCGTGGATAGTTGCTTTCACGTATGGAAGATTTTACTACTAAATGGGAAGCAACCAATGCAAGTCAGTTAAAAACACTTACGAACAGGAGAAGTGAAAGTGCTGTCTTAGTCAACGAATCTGAATTATCTCGAATTATGCAAAGACGTTTATAACGTCTGTTAAGCAGTAGGGCCTATGCATTTTTAATCTTTTGAAAGCTACAAAAATCCACCTGTAGTGCTTTGATGAATTTATGCTTGGCCGAAAGTAGTCACTTATCAAAACTTGTTCAAAAGGATGTTAAAAGAGCTGGGGCATAAATTATCTTACTGACTGACTCTTTGCTAATTGAGTCATGGACATTCTGAATAGATCATTATATACCTAATTGCAATTAAACTTGTCATTGTTCATTGTGAGGCTGAGATGTGAACGCTTGGAGTCCGCCACCAACCGTGAGAAGACAAGCAAGCTTAAGATCCAACATCTTCAAACAACTGCAAAAACATCAATAGCAACAACAAACAACGACAAAATATGACTTATCTACTAAACCGACAATGCACTAACTATAAAAACATAAAAATATATTAATAAGTTACAAGTAATGTGTACATAGTGTACTAGGAAGACCCTTCAGAGAAAGATAAATTTCTCACAAGTTCAAATAATATAAAACTATATGAAAATGTGTTTCAGCTCCCGAGAAACCAAAGTAAAATCAATTTTTCAACTCGTCAACAAGATTTCTCTCTACCGATCCAGGATGGAAACGGTTACCTAGTTTTCCAGCCTGTGGCGCGCTGGGCCTCTGCGGCGAGAGGGAGTGAGTGATCGCCGTCGGATGTTTTTAGAAACGCATCAATTTGGGTGTCGGTGCAAATTGGTTGGGAGAGATAGCAAATAGCGCTCGAGTAGCTGTAGTTACGGATTGTCGTGTCGCATCACCCCACCAAGGGACCGCGTGCAAGGTCCCAGCCACTCGGTGAAATCAAAATGTGTGCCCTTTGGCGGCAACTTCCAATGCTTTATTGAAGTGACACCAGATTATAAATTGATACTTGAAAACTGGTTACTTATTCTGCGGACTGTGATCCCGAGCACACGGTGGGCTCTTATCCCTGCCATAAGGTACCTGGCCTAAGTGAGTGATCTTATGCCCAAGTTTAAGGGTTGCCCAACCTACGAAAAGTCTCTGCTGCTGTTCTAGCTATCCAGGCAGTGGAGGGCGCTGTACAAGCGTGCATATGAAAGAAATGGTAATACCACGATGCACCTGGTGCCCCTTGCATTAGTAAAGAGTAGCACAAGTGTCCGTTATGGCTTCACCTTTGACACCTTTGTGAGGAGTATTGGATTACGTTGTGCGTGGACTGCATAGTTTTGCAGCACGTTTTTCCCCGCGTGCCTATCAAATCCAAAAGTTCTGATAGCATTTCTTGATTTTATTCCTGTCTCACAGTTAGTCAAGATGTTTGCTGTGATAGTGTTCCTCTTTGCAGTCTGCTACCTTCCTATTCACACCTTCAACATCGTGCAAGACATCCACAAGAGCGTCGTGCTGTGCTACCCGTACATCCGGGTCATTTACGTAGTCGTCATAGCCGTAGCCATGAGCAACTGCGTCTATAATCCCTTCATCTACTGCTGGATGAACAGCAAGTTCCGGGACGGCTTCAGGAAAGTCCTGCGGTGCTTGCCAGTCCTGAGGCGCTCCCGGAACCAAGCTAGCCATTCCAGTTCCTTTCGGGGCTTGAAAAGAACCAGCACTCTCAATACCCACATGCAATCCTGACTATAGGCCGAAATTATTGTCTTGCACCGGGACAATAATTTCAGATCTCGCCTCGAATGATATTATTCTGTATTTTTTTCTCGGTGTGTGTGGACACTGTCTTGCCGTAGTTTGCAACTACAGCATTCATGGCGTATAATTTCCTCTTCAACGCATATTCTGATTCACTATCTGATTCTATCTAGTGGTTAAATGAAAAACATCCATTCAGATTTTATTTTTCTGAAATTAACTTCCAACTTTTAGATGAGCGTCTCTGGTCCATTTTTTTTCTGTTTAAATGACAGAATCCTTTATTTTGAAAGGAGGCACTGCCGACTCGCTCTAGCATAACTGTAAAATTTAAAAGCACAAATTAAGAGTATTTTTCTGATAATCTCTGATTATTCACACATGTATACAGTTTAGTCAAATAACCAGCAGGCACCATGCTGAAACCCACTTGCTGTGTTGTCTTACTTAAGTATACTCACCTTGGTCGATATGTACGGCTGTACCTGTGCTCCAGTCTGAAATTTTGAGAGAGTTACGTAATGCAGCCTTGGCCATTTATCCATGTTGGCCATATGTTCCTCACAAGAGAAAAAGGTCCAGATGCCAGGGGTCAAGGGTGCCTTCGCGAAACACGACGAGGGTGTCGACCATTTTGATCATATTAGGCTACGAATAATGAGCACAGGTGAGAGCGTCATGACGCCCGTCAAGCCACACAATAGGGCGTTATCCAGTTGAGTTCGTTCGGCAGATGCCATGTGTTGGTCGAACTCAGTGAGTGGATAGAAACTGTCCGCTTGCTCATAGGAATCTCTTGGACGTTTCTGGGCTTTACGAACTTCTACTCGTAATCCAACTCAAATGCTCCAAAACATCCTTCCATAGTGCGGCAAACGATCAGGTATTGCTCTTAAAATTGTAAAAAAACAAACAAACAGTATTAAAAAATCAAGGGATTGTATAAAATGCCTGTAACAATTCACTGTTCGCAACTTTATTGCGTTCTCAAGATTATTTATGTGTAGCTCCTCCCACAAGTTTTTTTTTATAATTTGGATCAGGTTGAATCAATCTCTGACTGTGCCTGTTTCTCCTACATCAGTCAGATGGGGTGTACTTTGACTTAAGCTGCTATGTTTGAAACGTGCTACGAAATATATGGATATGGTTCTTGTACTGTAATCAGAGAAGGGAATCAAATGAATCTCTTTGTAGTTGTTCGAGTCGTATTGAGCATTGGGGCTTAGCCAAGAAGCCATCAGTAACTTACCGCAAGCGCGCGTTGCTTGAACTAAAAGCATCGCACGGTGGATTTCAGGTTCTTTTGGAAAAAAAACAGGAAACAGTCTGCTCAAGACGAGCACGCTGTTTGAACTGTAGAGACCTTCTCTTACAACCAGCTCTATTCTATTTATAGCCACTACCCTTCCACCAAAGTACAATCCTAGTTCATAATTGAGTAATGATTGACATGCTGGCAGTCAGCCGATTCAAGTACAAGATAAGTGTTGCTGCATACTCAAGGGGATACTCTGCCTGTAGCGAGCTTGCCTCGGCACTCTCATCTGCATTAATGGATGTTGTATTTTTTGTTCCATATGCACTTTAACCCTTATTCTTTCATTGTCTCTAAATTTAATTATTAAAACAAAACGGCCTCCACTTAGGCGGAACTCATCCCACAAGCACGCCTGGGGCACAGTTCTTCACATTACGTATGCATACCACCGACAGTGAAGGTATGTTCAGGGTATACTGGTATGCCAATAACTGTATACCAACTGTGTGATATTGAACGTGCCTGAAAACTGTGACACTTCATTTCCTATTGTTGCTCCCATTAAGCTTACACATTTTGTATTAAGAGCTATAGTTTATTTACTTGCCTGTTTGACACGACAACTTGCCGTGTAGCAACGAGAAACTGTCAAGAAGAGTAAAGTACCTGTAGCGTACCTGCTTGAACTAAAACGTCTTTCAATTTAGCGGATTACGCCTATGTGGGACGATCAAAGGGTGACCTGTCGAATTGTGGTTGCCAAACGCAGTGTAACGCACGCATAACTAGCATATTGGCCTCGGAAGAAGAAACCAATCCCTTGAACATAGGTGGGCTCCCTTTCCTGTACAGTTGCCAAATTAACAGTGTAAATCTTGCCCGTGGTAAAAATATTGCTTAACAAGTTAAGCTTTTCAAAGATGGTCATAGTTACCAAAGGCACGGTACCGTCGTCATGATAGAAGGTGGTAGTTTAACAACGCCAGAACTTCAAACGCTATTTTGGACGCCTTCGCTGCAAAAACTGTGGTGTTATAAATCAACACTGTTGGTGTTATCAGATCACCACACCATAGGATGTTACTTTAACAGTGCTGGTGTTACTTTGCACATCTATAAGTGTTACAATGCCTGGGAGGGTGTTAAAAGTAACACCAAATAACACCAACAACAGTCCTCTGATAACACCAGGGGTGTTGAATTTAACACCCCTCATCAAACGTACGCAACAGCAAGTCGGAAGTATTTCACATGAACCAACCCAGAGAAACTTACTAGTGATACGTGTAGGCTCGTTTTCAACACAGCCCTACAGGTCATATAGGTGCATGTGTGGTATAGCTGCTGCGTAACAAGTTAAGCTTTTCAAAGATGGTCATAGTTACAAAGAATGCTGGCTGATCCATATTTGCCTGGGAGATTTCCATACAACAAAGTTAAAAGAAGCACCCCTAAAAGAAGGGGGGATGCAAAGTTGTTACTACGGACAAACGGTTTTATAATAGTACATCGTATCCACTGAAAGATTATTCTCGTTAAAGTATGTTGTAGAGGTAAATTCCATATCATGTTAGCTAAAACGTTAGGTTTCTGTAATAAAAACAGATCCAGATGATAGCTCTATTGTCCTTACAATCTGGTTGGGAAAGAAGCTGGAATTAGATTTGTAAGTGAACACTCAGTTCACCTTCGGATCATTTTCCTTCCGTGTAAAATCTAACATTTATTAAGTGGTACGTGTATGACCTCTCTAATGACTTGTTCTTGCCTTGAGGTAGATTTAGTGCTATCGAAATGTTAGTGCTTTTAACATGTTGAGATACATCTAATATTTCCATTATCTTTCAATCAGAAAAACAATATAAAAGCCCGAGGGCAGAGTACACGTTCTGGTGGTCGCAGGATGGAATGCGAGTCCCGTAATGTTCATCGAATATAGACGAGTTCAACAGGCAGAGGTAGAAATCATGTGCCTGGTACTACGCAAATAAGCAAGTAATGTACATTATACATGCGCACATGAAACAACTTTGTTCAGCCAATGTGGGGATGTGTGGCACCCGCGCGTCGAGGTTAGGAATGCGCGTGACTGTGGTGTGATCGCAGTGTGATTGGTTTCGGTACTGATGAAGTCACACCTTGTAAAGAAGTGCACTTCCTACATATGAGTACCATAAGAAACTGTGACTACATCAGTGCCTGTATGTCTATTGCGTGTCCTCAAATTAGACTATAGAGTTTCGAAGTACCAACTGGTGATGTTTATTTAATGTGTTCTCTCCCAAACGGTCCTCTTCTTACAACTGGATGTAATTATGTAAATATTGTACTATATTATCACTGTAGCAATGTTTGACGCAATTGATAAATACATGTGGCAGTTTGGATGCAGAGTTTCTGTGTTTGGCTGATTATTGAAACAAAAGTGTGTATTTTTAAAGACTTGAATGGAGGACAGAGTAGTGCTGACCATGCACAGCCCTGGTCGGTTACAAATACGTTGCATAATGTAGTTAACAAAATGTTGGTCGTGCACTGCCCGTTGTTGATCGACTTTTCACTCGTCGAATTGACCGGAGCTCTCATTAGCAACGTTTGACGCTGCGGCAGATGACTTCAGTGGGGAGGCAGTCAAACTAATCTACCGATAATGTAGGCCTACCTCGAACCCAGGCACAGAAGCCAGCTTGCCTTGCGTTCCGTTGAACTGTTAGCCAAGTGACGTAACCTGGAATAATAAACAAAACCTGGGACACTTTTTCCCTTCAATATTGACTTCGTCTCCATTATCGGTTTCTTCTTGTGCGTACGTCATTGTTCCAAAGTCTATACCCAATAACCGATTGGACGTTCTCGAGCAGAAAACAAGGGTTTGCATGGCGCCCTCTTAGGTAATCGGGTATTTACCATGCATAGCACCACGTCTGATATTTCCAGAGGGCGCTACATATCATTCATTTCACAGAACTGTTCAAGAAGTGTGCGATATAAATAGAAGATAGCGATTCTGGTACTACGGGGGTGAAATGCACGAGAGGATACCGTTAGACTTTTCATAATGAATTCTGCGGGAGCTGCATGGCCCCGCTGCACGTGCTGTTACGTTTTTGTGATGAGCAGGTCAAAATTCTGTTTTCAAGTCAGGTTGGGGTGAAGTCCAAAAGCACATACTGATCATTCATTCTGAAGTTGAATGTTGAACAGTCAAGCATCTGAATGTTGCGAGATCGGTGATCTGACAGGCTCTGTGGAAGATGATATAAATCAGACTTGAAGGTCCCGGTGGGTAATGAATTGATAGCGGAAGTTGGGAGGGCTGTCTCGGTGTGTAGCTAGCAGACTGCATTCATGATAGTGTTACCGGTCTGGAAGTAAGCGAAGCTGGACAACATGCAGGCCGGTGTTGAAGTCATGGGGTGGAGTCAGCTGTACTCTAGGTTTTGAGAGAAAACAGAGGCAACATTGGCGAATGAACTGAAATAAGAGTCCTAAAGAGTATGCAGGCTGGGCTTACTTCGGCTTAGTTTGACTGGCGTTTGACAATTTCCCCGTTTATTTCGTGTGTAGCCATTGACCAAAATTCGGTTCCTTAGTTATCCATCTCAGTGTTCGGTACTGCGTCACTTTGATCCGACTCTGTTCAATTTGGTTTGCTCCTAGGACCAGCTCCATTGTACTGTTCATCTCAGTTGTTTGAAAGAGGTCATGGCGAACAGAAAAATTCTCCTCTGCCAGTCTGGTACTTACGCTCTGTACGAGAGGTTCTGCCCTTGGACAATTATAAAGACCTACATTAAGTTTGATACCGTGGATCGCTTAGTAAGGAGGGATGCTGTCGCAAGGATTCGATCCAAAAAACAACAAACGAACAAAACAAAACAATTAACTAAACAACAACAACAACAACAAGCACTGGATACCTTTCCCACTCAAACCTTCGGTGCCGACACGTAGATACCAGTTTGTACTCATTCAGAGGAAAATCGGTGTTTGTGTGTGTGTAATTGGCACTATCAAACGAACCGATGCCTACACGCACCGTGGATTAAACATGTTTTAACAAGAGTACTATCAAACATCCACCGCTTCCATACTGTTATAAGCCCTAAACGTTCATGAGCATCGCGCAAATTTCGGGAAGGGGGGAAATCAGGGGTCATCAGTGGCCATTTGCACCATGCATTGTGGAAGAACTGATTCAGCTAATGGAACTTACTGGTACCAAGGCACTCAGAGGGAAAGTCGGACTGATTTATTACTGCGGAAGCGGCCGGGGTCAGTGGTCGGAAAAACAGGAGGCTATTAGCGTGTGTGGGAGTCGGGGGGGATCAGCGCTGGTCCCAAAGTGATCGCTTCCGTGATTTCTTACTTAACAAAGTTCCGGGACTTGGTTCCCTATGCACCAGCGGCATTTCCTTTCTGATATTCAGTGACAGAAATAAAAAAAAATATGTAATTTCCAAAGGGTCAGGATAACGCCGCGACAGATCCAATATAAGCATCGATGCTGCCCAGTGTTAACAACTTGTAGCTATCTATTATACGATGTAAAATTATTAAATCGTTTTTTTTTCACACTTAAACCCAGTTTATCCTACCTTGGCAGATGCGAGGTAATTATTATTTCACCCCAAGCCTTAATTAATACGCATAAACCACAAACATTGTACATTATTTGAGGCCTTCGTTGCTGCTCTTTTTCACACCTTTTTCGCCTCTTTTGAACCAAAACTTATTATTGTGTCCACATATACACCCATGCACCAGCCCTCGCATAGAATAGGATTGCTTTTATGATGTCCTCTCATAACGAGATAGTCACTTACCCCGGCAACTTTGCTCAATTGCTTGTTTCGCTTTAACGTTTTATGAAATGTCTATTGCAACATAACGTCTGGAAACTTCAAGGCAGGCATCTCACGGCGCAAGTCGTTACGTGCTTACCGAACATCTCTTGGGTGTATCGCGTATGACGTTTGTACAAGCCGTCGTTTCATTACAGAAAAATTGTTGATGCAACGTTCTAAAAGTTTGTGAAGAATTTTTAACAAGTAGGCTTACGTGTCGGTCTTCTTTAATGCGTGGCTTGACACGTGCGTTCTGCTTCTCGGCGCACTTATAGAACGTGCCTCTTAGCAGCGTCACCCTAAAGGGAAGTGGGATATCTGAAACTTGTTAAGTCATGAACCTAAGCTCCTGCAAATAAGATAAATAAAGCTGGCGGTAGGTTTGTGCAAATAAAGCACCGATCGAGGCAGCACCACAGCCAACAAGATCTAATAATACTGGGTTTTTTCAACCCAAGGATACCAAGGCCTCTTTACCTATTTTAGTGCCTACCGGTTTGGAGAAAATCTAACTTCGCTAAATGGGTCATATCAAAATGTGACCTCTTGAACCTCGCACTGCCGTTAGCACCGGCGCACCGGGACGATTCAGTCCGGCACAGCAACAGCATGGTCCCTCATGTTGTAAAAAAAAAAGCAAATACAATTCTGACAGTGCAACTCGGCAGAAAAGAAAAATACTTCAAATATAAATCCATATGCCTTGGGAATTAGTGTTTATGCTCTCCCTATTGAGCTTCCTCCTTCACCAAATCGTTTAAGGGGGTCCCGGAATGCCGCTGGGGACTCAAGCGGTTGTGAAACCGAACCATATACTCTCAAAATTGAACATGTAGTGATTGGCGGAGTGCAGTTTTAACGTGGGGCTCTTGTATTGTAGCAGGTCGTCATCTGTACGATTTGCGAAAGTCTCTTCACCATTTCGATAACAGCAAGCCGGCTATCCTCTCTCTAGAGTGATTAACTGAGGCAGCGGAAATCGTGCAGATCAAAGGCTGTCAAAGCGTGATGGTCAGAGCAAGTCTATATAGGCCTACCTCTTGCTACCCTCCCCCTCACAAAACGGGGGCCTCTCTTGCCCTGTCAAGCCGGGAGGAAGGACTTTTAATCTGAATAAACCCGAGAGGGAAGACTTGTGTTAGTGCTTACTAAGACAAGCAGCACTTGCACGGATTATCATTCCAGTAATTCGAGGCAGAAACCCGAGTCTTGCAACGTGATGGCATGCCGCGGCAGCCAGATTCTTGCGAGGAGACCATGGGATCTGTGCGTCGTCGTCCTTCTTCCCCTGACGGCGCTGCTTCTCCACGCGGTGCCCGGGGCGGCGTCTGGCTCGGTCCCAGGCCGGTATCGCTCGGGGAATCCCGATGAGGCACGTCCTGTCGAGAAAGGAGCTCCAGCAACCAACGTGAGTATTAAGCTAGGCCTACGGTTGCGCCGCTTGCGTTTTGTCAGTTTCCAGTTATCGATTGTATGACGATCATTTCTCTCAAAATCGACATTCATACACACTCCGTATATCGTTCAAGACAGTGTTAGCCAAGTTTGAATATCGTGTTTGCGTTCTACCGACGAAGTTATGCTAAACGTTGTTTCTTTATGGTAAGCATCCACCATCTGCCATGCAGTGCTGGACTCGTACCTACGACTTCCCGCTTAGAGCAAAGGTATAACCACTCAACCACCGATCGAGCTTGTCGCAGAAGGTTGGATGGACAGTGGTGGTCAAGTCACTATTTGGATAGGTGAGGGGTAATGGACAGATCAAAAGAATCTCTGGCATTCAAGGTTTTATCAATTCAAAGTATCAATGTTTGAAAAGGCTAACCTGTAGATGCTTCAGCTCAAATACTTTCTGCTTTTGACTTAGCAAAACAGCGGAATATCGTGGCAATCTGTTGTAAAATACTTGCGCTTTAAATTCATTGGCGACGGCCATGCATCAGGCGCGTGTCTGTATTTCAAACCAGATTAAAATCGAAGTTGGGCAGAACATTTTCTTTATTCCTCTATGGGAAACGGTTAATATCACAGGAAGGTAGTCTTATCCCTGAATGGGCTCTTTATCCATGGCTGGCTTCAGTCAGTGTCACATGACACATCGAACATATGAAAACGTGCCCTTTCTATGCTGCAGCCAAATCCCCTTTGAGCCAATTGCTTTCAAACAGAAAAACAAACCGAGTCAAGATATGACATCCTGGTTGGAGTTACCAATACAAGTACTAGGAAGATTTTGGTGTTTTCTACATGCGCGACTGAATGGCAGTGTGAACGCAATTCATCGCCTGAAATTAAATCTGATTAATTACAAAGGAACATCGTCTTCCTGAAGACGAGTCACCCATCATGGGAGACGTCACAGTCTTCAAGACGAGTATCTAGATCGGTTGCATGCGTGTTTTATTGCTTGTTAGTTTCTACTTGATCTCGTGGGCTTGCTGCTTGATGGATTGTCAGATTTTTTGCTTTTTTTTGGTGGTTGGTGAGTTCATTGACTGCCCGACAACGGTGGCTCAGAACGGCCCCAACATTGTCTAAAGTGTATCTCACCACACTGTAAACGTTTTTCAAAACTGTAGAGCCAAATTTACGGACGCATCGGTTTGTGTGCATTCAAACGAAATTCAGTGGTATGTTTTCCGCATGCGCCATACGCACGTCCCGCCCACAATGGCTTTGATGAGGCACACAGCCATTGCTCTATCATCTACAAGGTCTCGATGAGAGAAAGCTAGCTCTTGCAGGAATATAGTTGATCGAGTTTACAAGCCATAGTTTTTATTGGCTTTAATTCTTAGTAGTAACAAATCAAGATGCCCATTAGACAAAGCAAAGACAACGTGTAAATAATCCGGCCCGAAACCTTATTAATTAAATGCATCTGTAAGTAAAACGGAAAGGAGATAAATAAGATGCCCGTTACTGGTGCTGCAGTATTTCTGCGCCTTTTCTACAGAACTTGACAAATCCTAAATCGTTAAAGCACCCTGACATTTCACCTTACCCCTAGGGCCTATACAAATGCCACGAGTCCAACATTTTTACTTAAAACTGTGACCCTGAAGAGCAAAAAACATTGATTCATCGATCATTTAGTGGATCACTTCCCTTGATTGATCGCTTTTTGTGCAACCACAGATGGAGGAATGTCAGCTTTTTGATATATCGCCTTTATCTTCCAGAGAAACGGGCCACGAATCGCAAGAACAGTTGATAGGGAAATAAATTTCAAGCGCCCATGCACCAGTTAGGTTCTGACCATATCGTTATTCTGCGAGCCGTAAAACTGGGAATATATTTAACGGCGACAAATGGAGTTTGGATTAATCTGTTCAGCCCGTTTCCTGAAATCTACCTTGTTGAAGATACGTAATCACCGGGTTCCAGGAATGAGTACCAATACCTTACTGAACAAGATCGGGACTGTTGTTTTAAACAGAGCCGTTACAAAGCACGCCATGCATCGATCAGGACTTCACTTCCTATAGTCCGTCGTCCTGACCACACCTTTTGAGAAAAAATTCTGTACCCTTTATGGCCCAAGTAACGGTGACAAGCAGAGTCGTGTGGCCGACACCTGCCGCCTACACCCGTGCGAAAATGATATTCCGGATCTGTGCACATTCAGATGAAAAATTAATGGGTCTTCAACGCCCATGGGCTGAAGGGCCATTGCGCACGCAGCCCACTTCGTCCCAAACACAGGTCCCAATACACTCAGCTGGTATTTTGTGAGTCAGCTAGCTCAACAGCGCCATCTGCTATTTCTTCGCAGAGTCAATGCACGTTAAATGACGCAAATTGATGTGGTATAGATTTGGAACTGTGTGCGAATAATTACAACTAATGCGCGGGAAATGTTCTCCAGTAGACCAAATCAAGCTCAGTCACAAAAGTGCACAATCATAGCCTGGGTATGCGGTTAACTTTAACCTAATTCTCAGTTAAACTACCAGAACGAAGTGAACGAACCGTCGAAAGGGATATTGCTATAAGGTAGTACATCAACCCCGTATTTGACGTCTCATATTTCATAAGGCTAGGCAATGTTAAATTGGGTGTTTCAATGCTTCTGTGTATGCTGGGAGTGACGTGTGATAGATGGTTGTCCACAGACCGGAGTACCTCGTATACCTAAGGGTTATCGGCCCCTATCTGGCTGCACCACGCTCGAGTAGCACCAACTATCATGTAGGAAGGCGGAAAAAGAGGGAAACTAATTCAGATGCGTGTCAGTCAGGGGTTCCCCTCGGAAGGGGTTCGTTATGGCAAGGAAACGAGGAAGGGAAATAAAATCACGGCAAACCAAAGGGGCCATCGTGCAGCTTGGAGTGAATTATTTACGGGTGTGAAGTCGGCACAGATTGGAAAATCCGCACTTGGGGAGCACGCGCAGCTTGCTCAGGCATTTGCTGTTAAGTCGTCCAGTTTGCCACCTATCGAATTGAAAAGGAGGCACAAAACAGACTCCAACAATAAATTCTTGCTGTAATGGCGGGCATGATCGAGAACAACTTTGGTGGACAGGGTGGGAAGAGGGACGAACAGGAAAGCCAAAAATATCACGCGTGTTGTTATCATTATAAAACAAAAATTTACACGTCAGTTGGATCTCGTGTGAGTGTGTAGTGTAGTGTGTAGGAGGAACGCAGTCATGTTTATGGTTGGGAAGCTGTGGAGCCTAGCTGAGGCGCTGCATGGCGTTTGTATTTTTCTGGACATCGTCGCAAAATGTCCCCGAATCATCGAGGTCGTTGTGAATAAGGGATCAAATAAAAAAATAAGCACTTAGAAAGTATTGAATATGGTAACTGGAAGGTCTACTGCAAACGTTTCGTTGTGTATTCATTATGTATCTTTATTACTGATTTGTGTCGCCCCTTGACCCGAGCTAGAGGCCACTTCCTATCGACTAATCCTTCCGCTTTGGATTATTAGTCTCTCCCTCGAGGCGTTCTGGAACGCCCTCACGAGACTATACGCTGGGATATGATGGCAAGTGAAATCTTTTTCGGTCTCTTCAGGATGTTCGCGAGGAGATGATGGATCCGGCGCAGAGTGAAGCTAATGTTGTGGGCCACGGGCCGGGGACCTCATTCCCGTGGCAAGTGGAACAACTCGCCAGGGACAGGGAGATAGGACGAGTCTCTGGTATGGTCGACGATAACTGAAGACATTTACTCAACGGGCGCATGCATAAAATAGGTTAATTGCGAGGCTATGACCAACAGTCCAAGTATTTCCTTCCCACCAAAGCCAACCATGTATTTCCGTTAACTCAAAGAGAGGTTAGATTTCATGTGTAATTCTTTATTTGCTAATTGATTATGTTCATTTCCCAATGGACGACACTAACTGTGTGTCGTACGTTATTTATGCCATTTAATCCGTCAAAAGGGCATAAATCCACAAACTAAAGCTTCCCTTCTGAAATTGCGGCCACAATGTAGGTTAGTTGGTTTGGGTTTTGATTTTGGGTTTTGGTTTTGTTTTATCTTCCTTTTTTGTTTGGTTTAAATCAGACTTACTGTGCCCCTTTGTCAAGGCCACACATGGGTGTTCCGTCTTTCTGGGATGCCTTCTCATTTTGGTAAATTTCAATTGTTTCCGTCACTGAAAATTCATCAGGGTTTTGGTTCTTCCCATCAATCAGCAGCTATTACCTGAGTACTTTGCCGGCCAAGGGAAGCCTTCCTTTGCCAATACTGTCTCGAACGTGGCACCATAACTGACCCTGTCCCCACGGGGGTGGGTTGTGTCACATACTCAGCTTTCATGCACGGGCAAAGGGCACAGGGAATGGGGGGCAGGAAGTGTGTAGCTAACGCTGTTCGCATTGAGGCCGGTGGGCCCGGCATTGCTAGAGGTACTGGTTTCCCCCATCTGCACCCACAAGAAGGGCGGATGCCTGCAAAACTAAGACCGGGTCTTGGCTATGACTTGGTAGTTCCGGTAATTGCAGTTAGGTTTTATGGGTGGTGATGGAAGTTTTATTGAAGCTCATGGATTCAAGAACTTATTTGTTATCTTCTCTCAAGATGTTGCACCAGGATCTGCCTCAGTGGAACTTCACAGGGATTAAGAATCGGCACTAATTTAAACGTGCAAAAATCATTTCTTGCCTTGTTGGCAGATGGATGCCGTACCATTCAGTAGAGATACCACTTTGTGATATGCAACTTTGTTCAAATTAGGCCTACCTCTCTTTTTTAATAAAAAGTTAATTGACGCAAAAAAGGTGGCTTTTGTCGCTTTTCTGTAGGAATTTGTCACATTGTCCTTCTGTAGAGATTCACGATTAATGTAATTTTTCCCTTGTGTAGAGGCAGCTCCGTGGCACGGCATGCAGGCAGCTAGGAGTCTCACACCTCCTTTCATGGACAGGAAAATACGCAGGTCCTCCAAGCTCCACTCTCTGGACAACACGGCCGTAGTGCACCGTCCACCGCCTCGTTCGTGGGCCGGCACTGGCTGTTCCCAGCCCCCACCCAACCCTACCGTAGTCGTTGGTATCGTCGGTGGGGCGGTCGCCTTCTTCCTGGTGGTCGTGCTGACCATTGTGTACTGTTCCTACCGCAATCACCCACCTGCCGACACCAGGAAGAGGCTGGCGGAGATGTACGCCTACATGAGAGGGCTAGAAGAAGTGTGGGTGGGCGTGGCCAGCTCTGCGACCAACTTCAAAACTGAATGTGTGAAGCACCATGATTATGGAAAGATTGGTAAAGGACACGTGATTGCATAAACAGACTTTTAACAATGAACTTTAAAAGTGTCATGCCATCACAGATGGTACAACGGAGACCCGTAAATAAGGCCGAGGCACGTGGCGTTCTAGGGAAGGGACACAGCATGGCTATACCGTTTCCTCGTTCCAGTCCATAAATGAAGACAGCACACGTTTAATATCACGCGTGGCAAACTCCTGTGTCCAGTGTTGTTTAAGACTGAAGAGAGCTTAATTCAGAGAGAGTAGCGCTACCTTCAGACTTTAGAACCAAAATAGCCGTTCTTGATCCGTGCGGTACAGCATGCAGCTTTGTGTGCTAAATTGTCGCATGATCCACCATGCCGGTTCTAACAACTGAGACACCCATGTAGCATTAGGCCTACAAGGAGCTCTGGGACAGAATGATCTTCCATGTCATCTTTCGATATATTGTCCCGTGAAATTATGTTTTCAACAATATAATAATGATAAATTCTTTAATAGTTTTATTTGTAAGTTGGTTGGAGAGGTATGTAGTTGCTTCATGCAAGGGTAGTCTTTTTTCAAGTATGTGTGGTTCTGAAAAGAACCGGAGGACCATATACTCAAAGAGATGTCCTTGCGTAGTGCTACCACAAACCTCTCTAACCGACTTGAAATCTTCACCATGAAAAGCTTCCAAGCTCAGTTTTATTTTTGGCTGTGTATTGTGCCTTGTTCTTAAGCTGTGGGTCTCACTTGTAAAAATCGGAACCAAGACATGTGTAAAAAAGAAATAAAAATATACGAAAAAAAATTTTATCCGGCCTTTTTCTCGTATGATGTTATTAATGGGGATTATGTGATCGCAATATCAAACTAGATACAGAATCGGAAGCAATTTGACAAACGGTAAAGCGCACATCCGAACCCAACCAATATACTTTGATATAACATCCACACCGTGGCGTAACAGAGGGGCTCGTGAGGCTAGTGACTGTTGCAGTTTTCAAGGGTCTAAGGCTGCATCCGAGTTTCTTGTCTAGAGCTAAGTCTAGGTATTCACTCCACTGGAAATGCGTGGAGATGCGTAAACAATAGACCTAGCCGTAGCTCTGGAAGCCCGTTTCGGACACGGCCTTAGTTTCAACCAACAACCCCACACCGACTGTAAACAAGCAAGTAATATGTGACTAACAGCCGCTTTATCAAGTGGAAACCCAGATGAAGGCAGAGGAGATCACGGGAAACGGCAGTCAGTGAAAATGCAACATAGCCCCCAGGGAGAGGAAGTGTCTATCCCTACCAGGTTGCTATGGGCCTCCACCCAGTTGCCCGCTAAATTAACCCCTTGGATCTTGACTTTCAGAAACTTAATTCTTGAGGCTACGCCCATTTACGTGGCTTGTTAACTAATTTCTGAAATCAGCTCAAACTCCTGACAGCTTCTGATCTGTTATCATTTAATTCGTCTTAGGTGGGGTTTAGAAAGAATTAACAGGTTAGCACTGCACAACGTATTGCACGCTTCGGTGCTGTGGCCTTGACTGTCTCGGCGTGGGTAACTTAAAAATCGTTAGTCAGCGTTTGATGCGCCAGCAAACCATAGGATTTGATTTGTAGATTGTTCGTAATGGAATGCCCCCCCCCGTCTGTCAGCAGTGTGATAAGACACGATTAAACAAAAGGGATGATGTAACTTAACTACATGACTTGAGGTCGTTAGCTGTTCAGAGCGTTTTTTCCCCAGCCATTGGCAACGGCTTGCCACAGGAACGGAACCATTATCAGTCAGAACCATCTTCAGTTGGGCTCTCAAGTGCAAAGGTTGAAGGCATCTTGATGGTGTGTTAGCTTTGTATGAGAGTCGTATAACTATGTTTATGTAAAAGGAAAGGGACCTTTGCAGGGGCGGATCCAGAGGAGGTGGGTGGGGACGTATGAACCCCCTCCCACTCTGATAAAACACGACATGACAATAATTCTTTTAGTACCAATGAAATAAAAGGTGACATCCGATAGTGGTTATTACTTGCACATTAGTAATAATGTATTTCATTATCCATGTGTCCGCCTGTCAATAACAATATGACATAGAAAAAAAAATTCCATCAGGCCTCCCCCTGGAGAAATCTCTGGTAGTTAGTAAAAATCGCGAACTCCTTGGGGATGCAGTCCACTAATTCAAGTAAGAATCTCTGGCTAGCTCATTAGCATTAAAAGTGCCCCGCCGTATCTTTTGAAAAAGGAAATTGTTTGGCCCCCAAAATGGCTAGATTTTGTAAACCGTTGCCAGGATAAACTCCCTGGGTCTTTGTGAGCTTTCATACGAGGGCAGAATGGCTAAAAACTACGGTTGAAAAATGGTCCTAAGTGCACCAGAAAGTTGAGGGTTGCCACTTGAAATATGGCTGCAACCAGACTTCTCAAAACTCATCCGTTTTGGCGGTGGTTTTGTGGGAATAATGACAAATGTTATAATGTTGGTTAACCCACAAAAATTAAAAAGAAATTGAAAGAAAAGGGACCAGACAAAAATTTAACTTGTGTGTCAGAAATCTCAGGGATGCTTGTATGCATGTTATTGGGCCCTGAACAGAGCTGATATTTTACACAATGTTTCCCATGAGGTTTGAATTAGTGGACTGTACCACTAGCTAGGGAAAGCTCCACTCTGGACGAAGTCTAATTTTCATAAATGGCTTGGCTTTGCGCTAAAATTAACTAAACTGCATAGCGCCCTCATTCGAAGCCATTGCAAAAATATACATGTAATACGTTGGCGGAATTTTTGTCACGCTGGCGCTACTGTACTCCCTGGGCAGCGCTCTCTCAGAGAGGAAAAGTGATTGAAATGCAGCGCTGGATATGCAGGTAACTTGTAACATCTTACAGAAGTTGCACCCAGGGGTGTACATTTTCAGTTCGATTAAATGGCCTGCATGAGGCAGTCTTAATTCTCTAGCCTGGAGGACAAAACACCAGAAACTGAGCGACACTGGTCGCCGAGCAGCAACAGCGTGTAGGCCTAGTCGGCATGCTTGCCAAACCGCCAGTGCCGGGTCAATCGTCGCGATGGCCGGGCGTAGTAGCGGCCTTGTTTTACGGTGTGTTGTCTGGCTCCATGTCATTTGTTAACAAGGCCGTGTTGACCACGCTGGGATTCCATTTCCCGTGCTTCTTGATGCTGTGTCAGATGGTGAGTCTCCCTAGTCATGCTAGTTTCATTTTTTTGTTGGCCAATTTTCAAAGCCAAAGTACCGCGTACCGGTGGTAGGCCTAGGCCCTATCATTATAGTCACGTGTACAGGCATGACAGGTAGAGGGAATGTACATGTATGTCTGCCATGTGTGCCGTGCAAACCAGGTGAGGGGCAGATGGGGGGGTGGGGTTAGGCCCCTCAGTGTACCAAAGCAAATGATACACAGTTAACCCCACTAGTGCAGTGTGGCACGGACTCTCACTCCCGCTCAATCCTTAGTCACATATCCGTATACACAATTTGCGTGTTCTACAATATGCTTTGTGACTTGAATAATTAAAAAGAACTTTTGTCATTTCTTGTAGTAAGAAACAAGATTGATTCAGAAATGATTCAATTCATTTATTTCATGTGCTTACAGGTATAATGTGTGTGTACATATACATGGTGAGACCTCAAAATACTAGACATACTATAACTAATAGGTAGGTACAGTGTAGGTTTAAAACAAGAAATCAATCTCACCACTCATTCCTTGAAATCCTAGGCTTTAGCAACAAAATTAGGGTTGGACTTAATCTTGTATATTTTTGTGTACCTATAGTTCATTGTAACATTTCTTAACTCTTGTCTTTTTTTTCGCCAGCTCTTCACAGCAGCTCTGCTGAGATGTCTCGGTGCTCTTGGCCGTGTTTCTCTCCCACTTGCCACCCTTGCTAATCTTCGGCTGTGCTGGCTGCCGTCTTTCTTTGGACTGTTCCACTCGGTCCTGTCTCTGCAAGCCCTGGATGGCATGAACGTAGCCATGTACACCATCCTCAAACGTTGCGTGCCTCTTGTGACGCTGCTGCTGGCACCGTGCTTGCCCACAAAGGGGGCCCCAAGTCTGTTTGTCGTTGTGTCCATCGCGGTGATGACCTTGGGTTGTGTATTCACAGGTTTGTTTCCCCAAATTGGTGCTTTGTTGCAAAGTTTTCTGGAGAGTCACTTCATTGTGGTTGACTTTACTTCGAGATTTGTCATTTACAAACACACGCATCAAGAACTCTAGGCATTTTTGATTTCCATGTGCCTGTGATCCGCAAATTGGATGGACTGCCTTTCCAAGATGCTGGGAGGGGGTAACTAGAAAGTCTTTCCTCTCAGCAGTCTGTCTGTAGTTAGTTATAAATCACTATCCATGCATACCTAAGAGCCTGTAAGAGCCCGTTAAGTGACCAGTCTTAAAGTACCGGCTGGCTTTGTGTCACCTCTAGCAGAATGTGCCATATATGTGCCAATCTCCACACACTAGTGACAGGACTTGTGGCCAATCAAGATGCAGAATCTGTGGTTGAGGTGTTCTAATCATGAATATGTTTGGGGGTATCATTTAAAGGGACATTGTTGGGAGGGGGGTTGACATAGGAAATGTCAGCTTATCTTAGCTTTCGTTGATTAGATTTTAATTCTGAAGTTCAGCTTTTTTGTACACCTGCTCTGTACAAAATATGGAAACTTTCTTAAATGACAGCTTTTTGCTGGTTGTTTTTCAACTTGTTGTGTCTATGGCCACTTCCACACCTGTACTAATTAAAAAAGAGATCACTGAACTGTTGTCTTGTTTCCATGCTTTTTATGTGCAGGACTTGGGGACTTGACCTTTGACCTGGCTGCGTACACATTCGGCCTGCTGAGCGTTTTTTCCCAGGCCCTCTACCTGACTTTAGTGCAAAGCCTGAGCCTGCAGGAGAACACGCTGTCGGCTGCCGGTATCGCTTACCTCAACAGCCTGAACTGCTTGGTACCCCTTCTCCTCTACACAGCCTACACCTCGGAGTTGGCCCGAGTCTGGGATTTCCCTGACCTGCATTCCCCGCGCTTCCTCCTGGCGTTCCTCGTGGTGATCTCCATGGGATGCGCCCTGAACTACTCGGTGTTCCTCTGCACCACCCTGACCTCTGCCCTCACCCTGAGCGTGGTGGGAGTCATGAAGAGTGTTGTGGTGGTGATGGTGGGGCTTTTTGTTTTTGGCGGAGTGAAGCTGAGTGTACTAGGTGGGGTAGGCGTGGCCTTGAACACCCTGGGCAGTAGCTTGTACACCTATGCCAAGTATCGGGAGAAGACTGGTGTAGCCATTGAGGCAGATCACACTTCAACATCTCAGAACTTAGTTTCAGGTCAGGCTTAGGTTTCAAATGAGGGTCGTTTGATCTTCTCCTGAACAGAGCAACTGGTGCCTTCATATTAGGCCTTTGATCACATCTGAGAATTCGGTTCCACGTTCAGCATCTGTATACTGTTTACTGTTTTATTAACACGTTAACACGTTATAAAGAACAACATTTAGGTAAAGGGTGAAGCGTGGATTTGCTTTTGTACCCTAACCTATTGACAAACATACATATTGTAACATATAGATTAGGCTTCGTGGTGGAAATGAAAATCATCAGATTATGGACCTGAAAACTGGCGTTGTGAACCTTGTACAGGCATCCACGTCTGTGACCTCGTTTCACATGCAGCTGAGGTTTGCCTTGGTGGAATGGATTCAGAAGGTCATCTGATTATGGATGCCAGGACTTTGCTGTATTGGTGGACCAGAACAGACATGTAGTAACACCCTCAGCAAGGGTCAGAGTCAAATTAAAATTGACGGGATTCGGGATGCAATGGAGGATGTAGGAAGCATCGTGTGATCAATATCAAAGTGGTTTTCAGCAGAATGTGCACAAACACAAGCCAGTGTTTTTGGATGAGAGATGTGCAATGACTTTCAACTACGTGTAAACTCAGGACACCGTGTGTTGCCAAACTTCATTTACTGTGTGGTCAAAATGTTTCTTCTGGCAGTTGCTACATACATGGAAACTCTACTCACACAGTGATCAAAAGACAAGAAGTGGATAGTATATTTAACTCACAGAAATGACAGTACATGTACATATAAATTCTCTTTCTTTTGGGGGCATCAAAACTTTTAAACAAGTACTGTATGCAATATTTTAAGTTACCTTGTCTGTACAAAAGCTTTGCATGTGTTCAGAAATGTCTAATGATATTTGATTTTTATCTGGAATGTATGGTGTACACGTACATGTAGGCGCGTGCTTTGCAATAACTGTATATCTATGGATGTAGATAATGTGTATCTTTTTATCAATCAACCATGTCTGTTCATAAACATTATAAGATTGCAGTGGGTGCTTTCATAATGCAGTATCTGACATATGTTGGTACTTTTATGTTACAATAAGCACTGTACATGTATATGTAGTACCTGTGTATTGTGTAGGATTGACCTTGCCTCTAGTGTTGAGCTGAGTGTGGTAATTGTGAGCCCAGTCCCAAGAGAATTCAAGCTTTGATTGGAGATTTACCCCCCCCCATCAACACACTTATCAAAGCAGTGATCAAGCTTTGCACAGTATTAAATTGACTAAGCATCAGGGATGTTAATTAATGCATTAATCACTTGATATGTAAACACACATGATTTTCCTTATTTGTTCCACGGATGTGTACGCTCGTTCAAGAAATCTTTTTTCATTTCTGCAGTTAACATACTAACGCATCGTGCTTGGTTAAAAGCAGTTGCAAGGTTGAAGAATTTACGGGTACGAAAACCTGCCCCCAGCAAGTTTTTTGGGGTCAGAAAATCTGACATTAAATAGCTACCTGTATTTTGGGCCTTGCATCTTACACCAAAACAACACCTCAATTCTCAGCCTTGTCCAGACGTTGCTAATACACGTACATGTAAATTACAACCTGGCTGGTTGGCATGGAATCACTTCCCCCCCCCATTGGTTGCTCCATGGCCTTTTTTTCTGCAATAAAAAATGATAAGTGTTGTAAAGACACTCATCAGTGCAAGCTGCAGTTGCAACTCAATTGGATGTTACAGAAAACAGTGCCCCCCAGTTCTTTTGGGTTAAGGTTTATTTTAAAAAATCCCACTGTGATGGTTGTATACCGGTGAGAATTCTTACAATTTTGAGTTGATGCACATTTACATACGTGTATGTACAAGTACATATAAGTACATGTGGTGACCCATGAATAGATTGGAAGCCATTACATGTATCCTGTTGCACTGTGCAGACATGTACAACATGTCATAGTAATAGTTTTGTATTAATGAAAGTCGACTGTGTCCCGTTTTTATTTACTTTCAAAACATTCCTGGGATAAAATAAATGAATTACCAAAGTACAATCAGTCAACCCTTTTGGAATTTATTTCAAAACACTTGTTAAATTAAAAGCAGATTGAAAATTTTAGTACAGTACAAATTAAAAGTTAATGGATTCTACCACAAAAAAAGCCAAGGTAAAGTCTGCTATATGAGAATGCTGCCTAAGTAATGCACCCTCACAGAATTTACACTTAATTGTTAACAAAATCTTTAATCAAAGACAAAACTTTGCTCAAAAATAGAATTTATAAAGCAGATGTACAGTCAATCATTTACACGTACACAGATCAGACAATGACCCCTTTTCAACGGCTATTTACATTAGTGGAAAAAAATGTTTAAATGAGATGTGTATTATTGAAAATGTTATGCCTTTCTGATTTTGAATACACGCTAAAATAAAACCAAAAGCTAAATACATGATAACGTTTGCCAGAAAATCTTCAAACATAACTCAGACAGTGTACAGTATATGTATACATGTAGAAAATGTGCTTAGCAGAGATGAACAGCTGAATACAAACCAATGCATTCCCGCATTGGTCCCACGGCCATATTAAGCAGATGAACAAATCTTAGACATTTTCTAAGTTCATGCAAGTTTCAAATGTCCTTGACACTACTACAGCTATAAAAGTTTGAACTGAACACACTTGGGAAAACTATTTCACTACTAAAAATAAAGTGTAAGACAAATTGCACAATACAGCTCGATGCATGTTCATCGGCCTGTTACCCACAGCTGTGGTGGAATTTTGTTCAAAGTCACTTCCACAACCAAAATTAGCATCAGCTTTGTTACAGGATTTGTGCCTTATGAGCTTACATGTAACACTGCAAACAACTGCTTAACTCAAAATAAACTTCACAAATACACCTAAAGAACTAAAAACAGTCCATGATGCAAGGCATGCAGGCGTACTTGCAAACCTGAAATTTGTCAAAGGGCTTTTCCAATAAGTCTGTCGTGCCTATTGTGAATTTTTGCCACAAATGATCAGAATATTAAACTTTACACAATGTGCTTAGAAATCCCTCAACCCTTATAGATCAAGAATTTCGTTTGTATCAAAATGCAATCTAATAAATAAAGTTTACACGGTTTACAGAGCAGCATATCAGACACAGTACAGCAGAATAATAATGCTCACATTCTGTTGCATTGTTCTACAAATGTATGAAGCTCAACTTCAATCTCTTTTTGTTTGTCTGTCTCTTGGCATTACTTCGAACTACTTGTACAAGTTAGTCAAGCCCAAGGTAAACTGATTCAGTGTATGGTTTGTGAGACGCCAATGTAAATACATGTACACAACACCAGTGATTTAGCAGTACACACATTGTTTACACATGTACAGAAAAGTATAAAAAAAAGAGCATTACAAAAATTGCAACTGTTGGTTTGGGCAAGACTGGAACTACCATTCCAACTCGGTTTCTTTTTGAATCAGATTCACATCCAGTGTCAATCTGTGTACGTTGCAAGACTGAGCCAATGTGACTAATGAACTTAATAGTAATCTACAATATCGAAACAAGTCTTATCTACAGTTCAGTTTATCTCCATAGTCCAACCCTCGGGTTTAGGTTTGGACAAGAGGTTACTTATTCCTGTACAGGTAGCTTGCTTTGCCTTCAGATTCTGGCTTCAAGATACGAGCACAAGCACGCAATGAAACAGAACAAGAAACAATTTTGTGCAGTTTACACTTGTGGCATATTTTGGAATGAAAGCCCCAGGTAATAACGTACATGTACGGTGTACCAGTGTCTCTGAACATTGACACCTCTGATTACATTTTGTCCAGTCCCTGTGATGTATGCAAATACAAATACGATCCCCCCGCAACCTGCCCTCCACCCTGGATGCCAACTTTCTTCCTGTATCCGGATGCGATGCAGCGACTGCGAGGAAAAGTGTCAACGTATATTAAGTGTTTTCGCGATTGCCGTGATTTATTACATCCACTTTCCCTTTTAAGCAATCCCCTCTTCTCGAAATTTGATGAGAATTATGAAAAATCTGACATTGCACACTGGTTGAATGAGACTTGGACCGTTCATCTCTGAATAATTGTGCTCCTTGGTACAACACGCTTTGAAGAATTGTTTTAAACCCAGACACCACATACTACAACAAACACTGATTGAAAGCACTGTTAGCCACCATACTATTCCTCACTTACATGTATACATGTAGTCAAATTTTTGGATATGCAAAGTATCCAGAGGAGTGAGAGCAGGTAACAGGGGAGTGTACTGCACACACCGTGGGGACAAGGTTGATGTCTGTTTAAAATAATTCAGCATTCATAAATTGATACACGCATAGCTTTTGCCATAACCTCATTTACTCTCAGCGTAAATGGCAAATCTGCCTTCAAAACCAATGGACAAGACTTTCAGCTTTCATTTAAAGTTATCTATTATAAAATGACGAAGCTGCTAATGGACATTTATGAACCAAAGAAAAAAAACTGTCATGAAATGAATTTCAGCTAATTGCCAAACTGCAACAAAAATAACCAAGACTGTCTTCAATTGGCAGAACTGTCACTAGTGTCACCTAACACGAGGTGTCTCATTTCTGACATGACGCTGACACTCGGGCTCAATAATGGCAAAATGTCAAACGTGCTGAGTCTGTCCTCCCTAGCAAGGAGAACCACACAAATGTCGTTAAGTGATACGTTGGTCGACTCTCAGGAGACAACAGAGTCTGCTGATTGGTGACAGTCCATTTAGTACTTGTAGTCCTTGGTGGCTTGTTGATTGAGGGATGGCATAGCCTCGCTCAGGTTCTGGTCCAGTTTCTGGTAGCCATCCTTGGTCCTCTTCCGACGTCCGTTGCCGTTCCTGCCCTCGATAATAATGGCAATGATCTGTGGGCCGAGAAGAAAAAAAAATGTCTGCATGTTAAGTGTCTACCTGTGTCATTAGGCCTAATAACACCATCCGGAATCGCAGCAGGGAATGTGTCACATGTAGTTGGGTAAAGGAAAGGATAAAGGACGGCGGTGGCTTTTCAAGGGGGGGGAGTTGTCTGAGGAGGGAGGGATCTTACCCGTTGTTTGTTGTGATACAGAATGTATGTTGCCATGATCAGAATGATGGCAGACAGAGAGTAGGCCATAAAGTGACTACTTGAGGTTTCTTCATCGAGTGAAAGATGATTACTGGGCTGCTCCGCTTTCACTGTGTCTTTAGTATCGTCTCCCTTCAATCCTCCTTGTTCCTGCTGTTCCTGCAGAAAAAAGGTTGTCAATGAAAATACTTAAATTTCCAAAATAGCAATTTTTAACGGGAATGTGAAGTTGAAGTGCTGGTGCAGTGATGAGCCATTGCATCACTTCAAGTCAGGATTTTCCTGACAATGAACCTGTTTAATGTAAAGGCTTTGAACTGGTAACAAAAACTCTGTTCAGTTTTCACTACTTTTTGTCTGTATAGTACCAACCAAGCTGACACAATTTTCTTTATACAAACTTTTGATTTGAAGTTCATTGCTCCTTGAAAAAAAACAACAGAATCATCAAATAAAAACCTGTCAGATTGCCGACAATCCCACACCCCAGCCCTTTCATCCAATACAGATCTTACCAACCTTCTTCTGTTCTCCACTCTGAACTGGCTCTAAGTTTTCAAAGTTTTCACCGTCCTTGTTATACAGATTATCTTCCAGATCCCCGATCTGGTTGTGGTATAATTCATTAGAGGTCTCTGACCCATAATAGTCCGTGCCATCTACTTTAGGTTCGTTTGGCGGCAGACTCTGTTCAGCACCATCGGTCTCTGGCTGGTTTATTTCCTCTTGGTCTCTGTCATACTCCTTATCATCTTGCTGTAGTGCTCCTTGTCCGTTAGTCTGACTACCTTCCTGTGAAATTCCTTGTCCAAAGTTCTTTCCATCTGATGGAATGTTTCCCTCTAAATGGCTCTCCTCGCCTGGAAGAGCCTTTCTTTCTCCATAGTTCTCTCCACCCTCAGATGCATATCCTTGTGGGTTCTTGTAGTTCTCTCCTGCTTGTGAACGGCTTCCTTGCCCATTTAGGTAGCTCCCTCCACCTGACAGATCATTTCCTTGTGGGTTCTTGTAGTTCTCTCCTACTTGTGAATGGCTTCCTTGCCGATTCACGTAGTTCTCTCCACCTGGTGCATCATATCCTTGTGGGTACTTGTAGTTCTGTCCTGCTTGAGGAGGGCTTCCTTGCCAATTCATGTAGTTCCCTCCCCCCTCAGGTGCATTTCCTCGTGGGGTTTGTGGGTTGTTGTAGTTCCCTCCTGCTTGAAGAGGGCTCCCTTGCCCATTTAGGTAGCTCCCTCCACCCCCAGGTGTGTTTCCTTGTGGGTTTTGTGGGTTCCTGTAGTTCACTCCTGCTTGAGGAGGGCTCCCTTGCCCATTTAGGTAGCTCCCTCCACCCGACAGATCATTTCCTTGTGGGTTCTTGTAGTTTTCTCCTACTTGCGAACGGCTTCCTTGCCGATTCACGTAGTTCTGTCCACCTGGTGCATCATATCCTTGTGGGTACTTGTAGTTCTGTCCTGCTTGAGGAGGGCTTCCTTGCCAATTCATGTAGTTCCCTCCCCCCTCAGGTGCATTTCCTTGTGGGGTTTGTGGGTAGTTGTAATTCCCTCCTGCTTGAGGAGGGCTCCCTTGCCCATTTAGGTTGCTCCCTCCACCCCCAGGTGTGTTTCCTTGTGGGGTTTGTGGGTTCTTGTAATTCCCTCCTGCTTGAGGAGGGCTCCCTTGCCCATTTAGGTAGTTCCCTCCACCCCCAGGTGCATTTCCTTGTGGGGTTTGTGGGTTCTTGTAATTCCCTCCTGCTTGAGGAGGGCTCCCTTGCCCATTTAGGTAGCTCCCTCCACCCCCAAGTGTGTTTCCTTGTGGGTTTTGTGGGTTGTAGTAGTTCCCTCCTGCTTGAGGAGGGCTCCCTTGCCCATTTAGGTAGCTCCCTCCACCCCCAGGTGCATTTCCTTGTGGGGTTTGTGGGTTGTTGTAATTCCCTCCTGCTTGAAGAGGGCTCCCTTGCCCATTTAGGTAGCTCCCTCCACCCCCAGGTGTGTTTCCTTGTGGGGTTTGTGGGTTCTTGTAATTCCCTCCTGCTTGAGGAGGGCTCCCTTGCCCATTTAGGTAGCTCCCTCCACCCCCAGGTGCATTTCCTTGTGGGGTTTGTGGGTTCTTGTAATTCCCTCCTGCTTGAAGAGGGCTCCCTTGCCCATTTAGGTAGCTCCCTCCACCCCCAGGTGTGTTTCCTTGTGGGTTTTGTGGGTTGTTGTAGTTCCCTCCTGCTTGAGGAGGGCTCCTTTGTCCATTTAGGTAGCTCCCTCCACCCGATGGATCATTTCCTTGTGGGTTCTTGTACAAGTAGTTCTCTCCAGCTTGTGGGGGGCTTCCTTGCCCATTCATGAAGCTGCCTGTGATTCCTAATCCTTTACTTTGATCTAGGATTCGTTGTCCATCCTCACCCCCTGGTGCAGTGTTGCCTTGTCCTGTTTTGTTACCACCTTGTTCCAGGATTTGTTTTTTATCTTCACTCCCTGGTTCAGTTTTCAATTGTCCTCCTTTGTCACCATCTGGCTCGGGGGTTTGTTGTCTATCCTCACCCCCTGGTGCAGTGTTGCCTTGTCCTGTTTTGTCACCGTCTGGTTCAGGGGTTTGTTGTCTATCCTCACCCCCTGGTGCAGTGTTGCCTTGTCCTGTTTTGTCACCATCTGGTTCGGGGGTTTGTTGTCTATCCTCACCCCCTGGTGCAGTGTTGCCTTGTCCTGTTTTGTCACCATCTGGTTCGGGGGTTTGTTGTCTATCCTCACCCCCTGGTGCAGTGTTGCCTTGTCCTGTTTTGTCACCATCTGGTTCGGGGGTTTGTTGTCTATCCTCACCCCCTGGTGCAGTGTTGCCTTGTCCTGTTTTGTTACCATCTTGTTCAGGGTCTCGTCTATCTTCACTCCCTGTTTCAGTGCTTCCTTGCCCTGTTTGCTTACTGCCTTGTGTGGGGATTTCTTCTCTGTTCTTTCCACCTTCTTTATCGTCTTCTAGTCCTCCATCAACACCAACTTCTTTAGTTTTTTCCTTTCCTTCAACATCCACATCTGTGTTGCCTACAACAGAGAAAGAAGGGAAATGGTGTTGATGTTGAAGGTTCTCGTTGTTATTATGTGTTAATTGTGTTATTTCAGGGCAGGGGGGAGGTGATTTACATATTGTAATTTGTGTAAAATCCAATCTGTCATACATGCAATTCCACAGTGAAATCATTTCCTCCAAATCCAGCCTTTTTGCCAACATATACAAGTACAGTACACATATTTTTTATACTTCAACACTAAGGGGTACAACTAGCCACAAATTTGAGATTCCAAAGAGTGACAGTCGGGTGTACAGCAAAGCAAGATATTTTGTTTCTTTTTTTCTGGTACATTCTGAAACCTGTGTAAAAATTAAAGAGGACTTTGTCTCTTTTTCAGAAGATGTACATGTCGACCTACACATGTACTGTACATTTACATGTAGAGGTCACTGAAATAATGATGTTTCCAACATGATTTTTCACTAAAAATTGACAGGACAATTACATGAATTACAATGGGCATATCATCTCATGTTTATTCAAAACCATCTACACACATGTATAAGATTGTTAACAGCCAAAACATGCAAAATAAGCTCAAGTTTCTGGGTCTTCAAGATACATGTAAGAGGGTTGTAGTTCGTATTCATTTTCCTATACCCCAGTCTGCTCGGCCCGTTACAAATTTTGGTGGCAGCGGCGTTGGCTTATTTCTTTTAAATGGAAATTGTGTGTTTTTGATAATTTAAAGCACATGTATTATGGCTAGCGAACAGATTTCTGAGGGGAATCTCTCAAACATGCATCACGCTCGTTTAGAACAATCAACACCATTATTAGCCAACGCGAAATCTGTCAAAGAAGAAATAGCTAAGCTAGAAGCTGAAATTAGTATTCTTGATGAACTTCTGCAGGGCGTGGCTCGAGGACAGCGCCATTCAGATTCCTGTCATAGTTTGAAATTAATCCTGATGATATGTCCAAGTGAAACTGCACAGGTCAGGGGTAACAGGGACACAAACACGTCACACTTTTGGACAGCGAATTTATAGAATGATCCATGTCTAACCTCAAAAAGGATACATTGTACAAACATGGTAAACCATTTGGGAAAAGAGTTCCAGTTTTGGACAACACTAATTTTCCCTTTTCACCATTCACATGTTTGTTGGTCTCTGTCATGTATGTTACAACTAGGTTGGATGTTTTCTTCATTTACAGGACGACTGATGTCCAGGGTACATGTATGAAATTCTCCAGCCACAGCCAAATTTTGTCAATAGTTTTTTCTCACATTTTTTACATGTACCTGGCAGAGGCAGCTCAAAATGTCGTTCACGAATGCATTGTTTCCTGAATTCCATAAATGCTGTGTTGACATTAACAAATATGCCCACAGACGTTTTTTACAGGAAATTTAGTGGAACTCCACGCTTCCTAGCGTGATTCATGAACATGTGGTGAACAGTCCACATTCATCCAGTATTTGTGCATGCAGTTGGGGGCAGTCGGTAGCTATGTATTTCATGCAAGCACAAACGTGTACTGCCACATACAATGTACTAGACATGCTAGACGAACGTAGATCGCTCACGATGGAAAGCATGGAGTTGTACTAAATTTCTGGCAAAATACATTGTTCGCTGGCGTACTTAGTAATTTCAAAACAGCATTCGGGCTTGGCCTACAAGGTACCCCCTGGAACTGTGGGGTCCGACGTCCGCTCTGCTTCCAAGAAGCGGAGTGGACCCCACACTTCTGGGGGAACATGTACCTATATCATGTATAAGGCACTTGTGAACAACATTTTGAGCTGCCTCTGCCAGGTAAAAACATGAAAAATGTGTGAAAAAGCTATTGAAAAATTCCACTATGGCAGGAGAACTTTACATGGATGGTACATGTAGTTGCAACAGACGACGCCCACGTCCACTGGGCTACGAGTAGGCCCTACGTGTATTGTCCGGAGCTGGGGAACTCTTTCCGCGCTCCTTAGCTTAGTACAGTTTGTCCGTGATGACCAACACACACCACGCCTACCTTGAGTCACGGACACGTTATCTGTCTCAACATGCTCAGCTGTGGTGGATGTGATCGGTGCCGCCAGAATTCCTGGTAACTCTAGTAACAGTAACATACAGAGCAACAAGAGCGCTGTCAACACAACAGAACGCCGCTTCCTCGTCTGCTCCGCCGCCATGATGAATTGATTGGGTTATTTGAACTTATTATATTACTCAGTTTTGAATGGCTGAGCTCATAGTCACACGGTACCCAGGAGGGTACGGTGGTACATGTAGCCTAGTTTGGCGAAGGTCCGATTTTTTCACTTCACTTCCCGCTTTCCACGTTGTTTTAATACACGTAATACTGCTTACGTGTCCACTGCGTGTACGATCAGTGTGCGTGATGAAAAATCACGCCCGACGCATCGACACCGCGCATCATTCGTAGGTGCTATCGATTATTATTGATTGACACGCGTATGATTGACGTCATGTTACATACGAATTGGCTCAGCATAATTTTTACCCCTGATTTTGAGGTTTTTCAGCTGGATGAAAGTTCTAGTTTGATACTAGGGATTCACAGTGCATACTATTATCGGGCAACCAAAAGATGGAAGTATTTTGTAATTGATATCAGCGATGAAGCCACATTTGGAAGAAGGTCGTAGTTTAGAAATTGAATTAACTGTTCACAAGCACAGCGCCCTCTATTTCATCCTCTTCTTTTTAGCTTCCACATGACTCATCACATGACTTGGCCGACATCACGTGCTTATGGACGGCAGCGCCTTGTGTTGTTGCCCAAAATGCATCTTCGTCTCATCACACTCCTGTCTTTCCTAGCCTATGCGTCAAGAGGTGTTCTGGCAACATGTGGATATGAAGTAGGCCATTCAAACGATCCTTTTTAATGAGAAAATATTATGAGGCACCACCAGGCTGAAGTGACGTTGCGTTGTTATCTTGTCGTGTGTGCAGCTAGGGTCAGAGGGTGTGGGTTCATTACTGCCGTAGAAAGGAAATGGCATACCGCATAGTACTATGCGACGAAAAGGTCATGGTGTCACATAAGGCGCAAGTTGACCGTTCATCACAATAGTGACTGGGCCAATGCGATATGTCCATTGGCCCATGCACTGCATGATGTACTTAGTCTGATTATTGATAGTTGGTTGGAAAAAAATTAAGTGCTTTGAACATGTTGAAGTTCAAGAAGGGTTGTTAGACCTAGTATTTAATAATTTATTCAACTGGTCTAGCTGCATGTATGTAGGCCTACCTCACCTGCTTCAGAAAATTGGGTGTGAGGAAGGTAATTTGCATATGTACATGCATCACTAATTTTTGTGAAATCGTGTCTACAAATTCTGTCCCCCTCCCTTCAACCCAAAGTAGTGAACAGCTGAAGATGATATTAAATCGTAGAGCAAGGAAACACAATTAAATAGGCCTATATCCTTTTGTGTGTCCCTTTTGAAATTTCTCTAGGCATGTCCATCCACAGTTCCAGGGATGCTGAATGTTCATCTCGTGCCCCATACTCACGATGATGTTGGATGGCTCAAGACAGTTGACCAGTACTACTATGGCGGTATGCCAGGATTGTTTTGGAAAGTTTTACATAACCCAGACTATTTTCCCAAATGCTGATGTCGTTTTCGTCACAGGCTTTGAAGTCATTTACCAGTATTTACAGTTTAAACCAACAAGGGCAGATCCAGAACAAAATTTCCGTGGTAGGGGGAGAAGACAAGACATATCATGTTTTCATGTAACCTGTGATGGCATTTCTGAGGGTTGAGGCTACATTTTGCAGTTTTTTACATGCTTTTTGAAGGAAGGGAAATGAAATAGACAACAAAAACTTGCTTCTCCTTATAAAAAACAACAAACTTGGGGGATCTTGAGGCCATCGTTCTTGTCCTTCTCCACCGTGGATCTGCCCTTGCAACCAAATGAACCTACCATATCTTAAAAACTTGTTTGTCTTCTAAGGTTATTTTCTTGTTGCAGGAAATAGGGCTATACTTTCTCATCTCCTGAGGTGTTCTTGAGAAGAGTTCAGATTTGGACCTCAAATTCGCTGTATCATCATCACCTTGGCTTGTGGAAATTTCAGAGAACTTTGGTGGCTAATTAGTGGGCATAGTTAATTTCGTTGCAATTGCAACTTCAAGGAATCGGGCCAAAGATATGCAGTTCACTGTTATTAGAGGCAGAGTATGAAAAAAATCAGTTTTGGTGAATTGATAGCAAAGTTTTGTTCCTTTTAGCCAAGAACAAAATCCAGAATGCTGCTGTGCAGTACATCCTTGATACAGTCACAAGAGAGTTGGCCAACGACCCTGTCAAACGTTTCAGCTATGTGGAGACGGCATTTTTTGAACGATGGTGGAATGAGCAGACGGACAAGACCAAAGCATTGGTTAAACAGCTTGTTAATGAAGGTGAACATATGTCCATGCCTGTCATCTGTGCTTTTTGAACTGTTTGATGACAGTATTGTTGACTGTGACCTGCCTGCCAAATAGTACCTCTCTGTTATTTCTAGTTAAATGTAGATGTATATTAAACAAAGATAAAACATTGTTTCTGTCATGAAACAACAACCCTTGGGGGCAGTTTTTTTCCTTTTCTTTTTAATAAGATAATGTCGGTTGTCTGTCTTCTTTGATTGTTTATTATCTATTCACAATCTGTTAATTTTTTTTTATCTGTTAAACAGATCTTGAAGTCACACTTTTCATCGTCATTTTTGGGGGGCTAAAGCTTTAGCAATTTATTTTCTGATATGCAGGTCTAGATGTAGTGATTTTCTTCTTCAGAACCAATTATTATATGCATAGTTGTCCTGCCAAGCTCAATCTAAAAAAATGACTGATTTAGGATTGGTCGGGAGGTTGTTGAAAATGTATTTAGAATGTTTTTTTTTTCATTAAATCAGGTCGCTTGGAGTTTGTCAATGGTGGTTGGTGCATGAATGATGAAGCGACTACCCACTACAACGCTATCATCGACCAAATGACCATCGGCTTGAAGTTCCTCAAGGACAACTTTGGGGACTGTGGCAAGCCATTAACAGCCTGGCAGATAGACCCCTTTGGCCATTCCAGGGAATATGCATCCCTGGCTGCACAGGTAATGTAAAAATGTGCATAGACAGCTCTCTCAAAATGAGGAAAAAGTGGGAACTGGGAAATCACTTCACTGTTAAAAGTTCCCTGAGATATGATTGCACTGAGGGCAATGTTTAGCACTGTCCTGTTACTTATTAAGTAAATACATGTAGTACAAATTGTTTTCCTTTGCACATTATGTTGATTGAGCTTGATTATGGAGGAAGCTTGTAGTCAAGCCAGTCTTGTGTTGTGCAAATGAGCTTGGTAATTGTCAAGATGTCCAATTGATATTAAAATGAAATTCTTTACAGATAAATTTTGTGTCAGTTCACATATTTCCAGCAAGGCATTTTGGCAGCTGTAGAGCTGAGGGAAATGACAAAACTCTAGTTCAGTGGTGTCTTTGCAACTTGCCAACCAGACTTTAGCCAAGTGTGCTCGCAGCGTGCATCTTCAGTCAGTAGAAGGCTCACGAATAACGCTGCAGGTGATGGTATGAGATTTTCTGCATCTGTTCTCTTTCCTCTGCTTAAACACTTCAGATGGGATTCGACAGCCTTTACTTTGCTCGCCTGGACTACTTGGATAAGAGAGAGCGAGCCTCCACGCAGACCATGGAACGTGTGTGGCACACCTCTCCCAGCCTGGGCAGGGCATCTGACCTGTTCTTCGGAGCCTTGTTCTTCCACTACGGACCGCCCCCAGGGTTTTGCTTCGATGTCTTCTGCAGTGACCCTCCAATTATGGTGAATGTTTTATTCAGGCCACTGTACATGTACCTCACATGATACCATGCCAAGCATATGCATGTTGCCCTGCCCTCTAAATGCAGGGTTATTCTTGGCTTCAAAGTGTAAATGCCAACGTTAAATTGTGATGCCAGAGCAGATACTCATTTTGCAAGTCTGAAAATAAAAAAAATTTATTACTTTCAAAGTTAACGAACTAAGGCCAACTTACAAAAATAAATGTGTGTATGACATGCTACAGGTGGTAGCATGTCATACACACATTTATTTTTGTAAGTTGGCCTTCGTTCGTTAGCTTTGTGAAAAGTATTCAGATGGATTCTGCAAACCTTTTTATTTAACCCTTCCTTTATTTGTGTTGCATGTAGGATGACCCGGATTTAGTTGACTACAATGTTGATGACAGAGTGTCTAAGTTTGTCTTACTTGCTAAAGTACAGGTAAGTGGTGGAGGAAAGTTGGCAATAATATTGGTTTTGAGCTAATGAACAGAGGAAGTTCATCTTGAGTTTGTACTTGGAGCCAACTTTGTGCATTGTGGGCAGCCATTACAGACACATTCATAATGTAGTCCTGTTTTACTACTTTGTATGGGATGTAAAAATGTGATCTGTGGTTTGCTTATGCCCAACACTAGAAGCTGAGTCCAAGTCCAAACTTAATATCTTGAAACCTGGGATACCAGACTAAACTTGATCATTGACAGTATCGTACATGCCTATTGATCTGGACTCATTGAGTCTTGGTATATGTCTATTTCATCACACTGTTATGTGAGTACTTTGCAGTTCACTCATGGCATCTGATATATGAGGTAATAGACAAGTTCAGGTTTTTTCCAACTTTGGACTCGTACACGTACTTCATCAGAATGTTCTTTGGACTTCTACATTTGATCAGGACCCGCTGCACATGGAACCAAAAGTTTTACAGTGGCATATTGCAAGTCAAAGGTACCAGTCAGATTTTGAAAATGCTGCTATAACCAGTTCCATTTCTTCTTTCTCGAACTTTTCCCAGAATTCTGTCTATGGTACCAATCACATCATGTTCACCATGGGCTCTGACTTCCAGTACAGTGACGCTCACACTTGGTACAAAAACTTGGACAAACTCATAAAATATGTCAACTTAAAGGTGAGCCTACCATATTCCTTGTGATAAAAACCAATTTGCTATTCCAACTCTGCATGTTTACATCTAGTTTTATTTGGGCCTATGTAGGTGGTGAAGTTCACACAAAATCATCGATTAAGACATAGAAAGAAGGATCTATAGGCATACATTGTAAGATTTAAAAGATCTTTTAACATCCCAATAAATATCTTGCCTCAATACTTTCCTCCGATGCAAATAGTTTCATGGGTTTGTTTTGTATTTCTTGACAGCAAAATGAAACCAATGTACATGCATTCTACTCCACTCCGTCATGCTACACGCATAGCTTGAACCAAGTCACCAAGACGTGGTCTACCAAGTCAGACGATTTCTTCCCCTATGCGGACCAACCCCATGCCTTCTGGACGGGTTACTTCACGAGTCGTCCCGCTCTCAAGGGATACGTGAGAGATACAAATAACTTCCTACAGGTACATAAATACCTGCCATGTTTCTCTCGTGGTATGCATCTGACAGAATTACTTATTATTTCATTATGTCTATAGAATACGGAAGTGGATATGTCACGCACATAGTTATGTGTTTAAAAGGAATTATCGTGAGAACCAGCGTGTGAACCAACATGCACACATGTACTCACTTTGAGACCCTATTTTGACACAAGCTGAAGTTTAAATGTTCAGCCAAGCCTTTTTATTTTGTGATGATTTGGGAATACATCTGCATTAAATTGTAGGATGAGGTAGATGGCTTACAACTTTTCCATACTACTTTGGTGATTTCATTTTTTAAAAATGAGCATTATTTCTTAGAATTCATATCAAGGAATTCTCAGTGATTTAAGCCTTATATACTAGGTTAATTTTAATACAGTAACATTTATTTATAAAAGGATTTTGGGCATTAAATTGAGTACTTCTACGGTTATTCCTATTTTGTGGGTGGGCCTTTTTACTCCCAGAGAAAATCTGTCATGCATGCTTCATTATTTGATGAGAAATAGAGCGTAATGAAATTTATCTTGGACTTCCTTGCACCTTGCATTGTCTCAGGTTTGTAAGCAGTTGGAAGTGTGGGGCTCAATGCTACCTGGCCTTAAACTGAAGACCAGCTCCAGCACTCTGAGTAAGAAATATTTGAACTCCTTTTTTATTTTTTCTCCACATTGACAAGAGACGGCTTGAGACGGTTTTGCACAGGTCTAGTCTTCTAGATCAAGCATGTTGTTTACAAAGTGGGGTCTTCTCAAATAACAGTTGAAAGTCAAAAGCTATTTAGTTCAAGAATGGTTAAAAGTTTCAGTGGCATTGTCAGAATTTACACATCATTTTCATTTTCCTGTAGTGATTCCACGCAGTGGCTTCAGGAAGTAATAGAGCAGAGAATACTTCAAAATCAATTTTAAAGTTTATAAGTATATTGTTGATACAATTTTTCTGATTCTTTTTCAGGAAAGTCAATGGGCGTGGCTCAACATCATGATGCTGTATCGTAAGTCCAAGAATAATGTTATCCTGAAGTAAATCTGTGACAAAATAATATGTAATTTGTTTGTCAAAGTGAAATTCTACATCATACATTCATCATGATCATTCTAGATCATACATTTTACAAGCTTGGTTGGCTGTTTGTTAATTGTAACCAAAGGAGGTCAAGATACAGTAGTTCTCTTCTGTTTTGCCTGAGACTTTAAAGAGTAGAGTGGTCCTTCGTAGAATTAATTAATCCAAAATCTGAGCTATTGGAGAGTGTTATTGTATTTTTGAGTGGGAAAGACTTTCGTGTTTTAGAGATGCTTGTGTTTTACTCTGTTTGTAGGGGGACAGAGAAGCAACACGTGGCCGATGACTATGCTGAGAGGTTGTACAAGGGGCGTGCTCAGTGCCAGGTTGGTTGATATGCAGACAGAGTTTCCTGTTCATTTTTGGAATGCTGAAATTGGACTGTAGCATTTTTACAGTGGGAACTAGAAGTGTGTTGGGTTTCCAACTCACAACTTGTGACTTGATGAGACTGATGGCTTGCAGCTTGGGCATTGGCCACCGTGGAAAGGGAAACGTTTTCCTTGAATTTATTTGGTGCAGTGAAACAAATACTTGGACATCTTTGCTGAGGTTTATTTAGAGATATGAAAAGGTCATGAAAGTGTCAGATTTGCTAATTTGACACATTTGGTTTTTAGCCCTGCTAAACCACATGTGTTTTGATTTGAACCATTTTGAAGGTTATGTGTCAGTTACTAATATACAAACCTTTTCAACTTCAGGAGCTCGTCGGTGATGTACTGGGAAACCTAATGCAAAAGAATGCTACTGTCAAGCCACCTCAAGCGGTGTTCTGTGACTATCTCAACATCAGCGTGTGCCCTGTCACCGTAGACAATCAACAGGTGGGCTATTGGCTTCCTGTGTGATCGTAAGAGCGCCCTGTTTTACCCGGCAACAACATCCTGTGATATGGACACTCTTTCAAGTATCTCAGAAAATTTAAGAAGAAACTTAATTTTCCTGAGAACCCACTGATCACAGACCCTCACAAGGAATAACATGTCACCACACTGGTCAGAGGTACCAGGTCACTAAACTTTGTGTAAATTCTGCTCTGTTGTCGAAGCCCTTGCTATAATTAAACACTTTTCTTCTTTTTTCTTTAGTTTACAATAACGGCTTATAACCCAATTGCACGCCAAGTCATGACAGTGGTCAGAATACCAGTGAAAGGGAACTACAGTATCACCGGTCCTAACGGGAAGACGGTGACCACCCAGGTTTGTGTCATGGTTATTAATTATTCATAAATACCTCAGGCAGTCTCCCTATTCAACAATGTGCAACTTGACCGTGTATTAACATTTAATGATGTCCGGTGAGAAGTGATAATGGACAGTTTAATCGATTCTGAGTGGTCAAGAGTCTTTGTGCACATGGCTCGCCACGCACATACCAAGTCCATCAGGAGATTGTTTTGGACAACAAAGCAAATTGTTGGAAATCCATCATACATGTATGTTGATTTCTTTTGACTCACTGACTAAAAAAGGTATTTATGAACGAGAATAAATATGTGCTTGGCCAGTCTTAATGCTGTCATGTTCATTCTCCTGAACCAGCCTTAAATGCATGTATAAGACTGGCCAAGCACATGGTATCCTCTGAATAACACACTTGTCTTAAAGATGTATACTTGTTTGCCAATTTAGATTATTCGTCACATTACTGCGGAAATTTGTCAAATGTCATCGGCTGTGATATGTGTTGGGGTATTAGTTTCTTATCAGTGTTGTGGTCGAGACCATCACAAGACCAGACACAAGACCATCACAAGACCAGACACAAGACCAGACACTTGGCCAGTCACAAGTAACAGTGTAAACAATGACAAAGGAATGCTTTTGTTGCAGTTCATTTAAATAGCTTGTGACTTGAATTCAGACTGGAGGTCTGGTGTTGGTCTTGTGTGGCCTTGTGAAGGTCTTAAGTAGTCTCGACTACAACACCGTTTCTTATTGGCTTTCTAGCAAAAATAATTTATATTGTATTTTACAGGCTATCTTTAGAACCATGTGGACCAGAATTCAAAGTATGATGTTTGTAATACCTGTTAAACTTCCCAAGAAATATTGTCACGTCAGTGCAACAAGGTTGGATCTCGTGCACAAAACAAATAAGAGTTACAACCTTGTTGCACCGACACGACGATATGTGACTGTGGTGGATTTACTTGGCATTTCTTGTTAAGCCTGCTAATTTGTGTTCAGTTTGAAACTGAAGGTAATTCTTTTTTTGGGGGGGTGCCTTCTTAAGTTGCAAGATGTGAGCGAGGGTACGAAGCAAGCAAGGCGGAATCGTGGCAACGCACCCAAGGAGCTTCTCTTCCCGATCACATTACCTCCTCTTGGGTTTAGTACCTACATTGCCAATAGCCTGCCTGGTGGTAAGATGACACCCCTACATTCTTACTAATACTACTGC
This sequence comes from Acanthaster planci, assembly GCF_054643075.1. NCBI lineage: Eukaryota > Metazoa > Echinodermata > Asteroidea > Valvatida > Acanthasteridae > Acanthaster > Acanthaster planci. The sequence goes on from NC_141795.1 coordinate 4,265,283, forward strand.
TGTTGGCTGTGCACCTGTCATCAATTATATTCCTCTCTTGCAAAGAATTGCTACAGTTTTTGTGTACATTAACCCAAACCCCCTGGTATACCATCTGGGGTGCAGTACTCAGTACTACAAAATACTAAGCAGTAGTTTGAGCCTGAAGGAGCTAGCACTACAGATTACTACTTCTAGCTGGGGCACTTCCATTGTTACTCGTACAGAGAACAATAAAGTCATGTGTTCATGGTGCCACAGAACTGTATGGTACATTTTACTACTAAGTAGTATTTTGTAGCTTTCAATGAGGTTAGGGTTAAGTAAAAACCGTCAGACACAACTATTTCTATGCAGTTTGTATTTCTCTTATTAGCTATCACATCATCTTTAGTTTTTACACATCTGTTTTGGTATTTGAGCTTTTTTCAAAAGTACAGTTGCTTTGTTAGAGACTTTGATTGAGACCTTGAGTTGGCATAATAAAGGGTGAATATTACAATCATATTTCTTTCATGACAAGCTGGTTCCCCGCCGTCCAATGTCCAGTATAAAGCATTCACACCTAAAGCTGATGAGACTGTTGAAAACCAGGTAACCATTTTCAAGTTTCATGTAAACAAATTATCCAGTACTCTTTCAATGTGTAAATGCCAAGAATAGAGAGGACTGCTTACTATCTCCAATCTCTTTGAAATTATTACGAGGAATCATCCATATGGTCTTCCTGATGACAACTTTATTAGCTTACATGTCAAAGAATATTTCTGCTTTCAGGGTTAAGATTGAAACGCTGTGCACTTTAATGGTCGCCCTGGCTGTAAAAATTAAATTTACATCGCTTCTTCCTGCAACAGTTCCTGAGTCTGACGTTTGACGGCTCGACTGGCCTCCTGAAATCCATGACAGACAAGAAGTCTGGAAGATCCATGTCTGTCAGGCAATCTTTCTACTGGTATACCAGCAGTGTAGGCACCGAGCAAGATTCCCAGAAATCTGGTGCCTACATCTTCAGGCCTGCCAAGCAGACGCCCCAGGACTTATTCAATGGCACCTCTGTTGGCTTGAAAGTTGTGAAGGTAGTGCATGTTTTTGCTTCAGTCTTGAATGACTTCGGCAGTCTACCCTGTTTTTATTGATTTTGTTACGCTGCCTTCCCATTTTTTTGGGCTCGTGCGTCATTCAGTAAGAGCTACGTTTATGATTTTTTGAACTCGGACAGGGGCCAGTTGCTGTTGAGGTACGACAGCAGTTCCAGCCATGGCTGAGTCAGGTTATCAGACTGTACAATGCCAAGGAGTTCGCTGAGTTTGAGTGGACGGTTGGCCCTATCCCAATCAGGTTAGTACTTGGCTATGTCTGACTTGTATGGCTGTGGCTAACAAATGTGGGAACTTGTCATGATGATGTTGACTTCCTTACTGATGGGACAAATATTGTTCAGAAATCATGCTGAGCACCATGCTGTTCTTCCCCTCCTGTCCTCATGCAAAATTTTCCGAATTAAAAGTTTCAGAAGAGCTTTCAATTATGCCCGTCTTGGCTACAAACCATTCAGGCATCACCAGCGTCATTAGCACTACCTCCAAATTGTCATACTTTTTGCTCGGCTCAGAATATCTTGCAATCTGAGTCTTTCCATTTTTGAGGTATACTCATTTTGTCATGGACTTGTTCGGTTTAGATAAGCATTTCCTTTCTTTGTTGGCAGAGATCATCTAGGCAAGGAAATCATCACCAGGTTCGACACTGACTTGAAGACCAATAGAACTTTCTACACTGATGCCAATGGCAGGCAAATCCTTGAGAGAATGTAAGTCATTATTTGTTACAAATGAAGTACCTGTTTTTTACGTTTTGGACTTTCATGATAACCCACATCTTTTTTTGTTTGGCAGGAGATGTCCTTTATTAGCCCCAGTAAGTGGCCCGAGCCAAAACCTGTGCCATGACTCAGTGGCACATTCTGTGGACTTCATACAATTTCAAAGTGGTCGAAGAGAGACAAATTGATTAAATAAAAATAAAACCGTCATCTTTTGTTAACATTGTATGGATTGCCATCCTGTCTGTTAACTAGTCAATGGTCGGGAGTATTCATTTTGGCATTTCAGTGGTGGGGAGTATTCATTTTGACATTTCAGTGGTCGGGAGTGTTCATTTTGATGGTAGCGACATGACAGCAATGCTTGCTTTTTTCCTAGTCCTTTGTACGTGAACCAGCAATGTGCACTTAGTACCAAAGGAGCCCCTGTTGCTGAGAAAATAGCACCCTCTCTTGGTCCAACTTGAGGCTCATACTTATAGATGGTATTTTTTTTTCTTAATAGCCGTGACCATCGGGCTGATTGGCAGTATAGCAACACGGAGCCGGTATCTGGTAACTACTACCCTATCAACAGCAGGGCATTTATCAAGGTACCTAAGTAACCTAACTCATAGCTTCTGTTGTTGAAGGTTTATTCCGTTTATTTTTGCAAGAGTGTGAAAATTCTTGTTCTGTCAGTTGAAGGGAAATGATGGAGCTGCAATATTCAGCATTTTCAGCTGAGCTTGGTAGTGCAGCTGAACTGCTCTTCACTCGGTCTGAAGTTCGAGTCCCACTCTGCCACATTTCTTTTGATCATTAGTTTTCAGTGGTGTTTTGTGGTGTTGGTCACAAATACAGGATCCTAAGATGCAACTGACGGTGATGACTGACAGGTCTCAGGGTGGAAGCAGTGTCCAAGATGGGTCATTGGAAATCATGGTAAGTTGGCAATGAAAAAAGTTCTCTGGCTGACGTTGCCTATAAAATTAGACTGTTTCAAATTGTTAACCATTTATTTCTTACCAATATGGTTAAGGTTTTCCCTTCACCAGGTCTTTGGGTGGAGCCTTGCAGGGCTCACTTTTTGATTTGCAAGCTTTGCTACACTATGTGAACATTTGATTAGTTAACCATCAAAAATGAAACTTTCACTCACCAAGTTTGTGATCACGTTCGTGATTATGAACAATATAACAGAAGTTTATATACATAATACACGGCATATATGGGCTATTATTTCTTGAATATTTACAAGGTATGTACAGCGTCAGAGTGTGAACTTTAACTCAGCTTTAAACCCCAGTTCTTCATCAAACTGTAGATCCACCGACGCACTCTAGCTGACGACAATCGTGGAGTGGGCGAGCCACTCAACGAGACCGGTCAGTTTGGAGACGGACTTATCATCCGTGGCAAGCACTGCGTCCTCCTCACGTCTGTCAACAAAGCAGCTGTGGCTCACAGGATTCTCGGAGAACAGCTGTATATGGCACCCTCACTGTCATTCACCAAAGGGGTACAAGACTGGGCCACCAAGTTCAACACTATGGTAGGGTGCATCTACTATCTCTCAAGATCACATTGACAATGGCTTAAAGTAAGATAATGTAATCAAGGCATTTACAATAGTAAATTAACTGTCATCGATTGAATAGATAACCAGAACACTGCAGGCCATTTGCATCTGATGCTCTAAATTTGTCTTTTTTCAGACCAAGTGACCTGCAGTTGCCGAGACACAGTAAAACAATAAGGGACAATAACTGTTCGTGCTCAAAGCAAAATTGAAGAAACGATGAGGATAGTTTTATTGTTCCTTGTCCAGCAATCAATATTTGTATATCACCCTGTAGATAGTCGATAGGCCTGAAGTGTGCCTTCTTAATCCTTATTTGTATATCACCCTGTAGATAGTCGATAGGCCTGAAGTGTGCCTTCTGAAGCCTTTCCCATTATTGATTACCAGGAATCTATGGTGTCACGGGCTCTTCCCTCTAACATCCATCTACTCACCTTGGAACGTTGGACGGACAGCTCTATCTTGATCCGAGCAGAAAACCAATTTGCTGTGGCTGAAGATCCAGTGCTGTCCCAAAAAGTGAAATTTGAACTGAAGGTAGGTAGCTTTGTTTCACATTTTTACCTGATTCAAACAATAGATTATATTGATGTTAAATATCTGTGGCTGTCAGTATCGTGTGACGACATAATGCCCGCACCAATTCACTTTAGGATATCACAGAGTCGTGCTTGTGTCCGTCCCTGCAGGGTTTGTTTGAGCCATTCGGCATCACCAGTCTGAAAGAGATGACACTGGCAGCAAATGAGGCTCTGGCTGACGAGAAACGCCTACAGTGGAATATAACGGACAGTCCATACCCAACACCCCCACGTAAATTTTTAATCAGCACGTACCGACAGAACTCATACAGTTGGTTGTTGAGCAACTTTGTATTAAAGAGAGATCATGGATGCAGTCAGGGTTTGAAATTAAAAATAACACTTTTGTGAGTGGTGCATTAGGAACTGTTGGGTAAACACATTCAGAAGTGTATGATTCATCAAAAACAAAATCACTGCTTCTAATTTGATTTTTCAGTCAGCAATGGGCCATGCAGCATTGCTTATTGTAGGCTGACAAAATACCTTTAAAACTGCATTTCCTCAAGTCTGTTGCCAATGACTAACCGACAGCTCATGGAGTGACTTCTTTTTATCTTTTCAGCCATCAAGCCTGTACCAGTGCCCCCTTCGACACTGAGTGTGTCCCTCGATCCCATGGAGATACGGACCTTCATTGCTACCGTAAAAAGGACCAATGAATAATAGTTTTAGCCCGAGTAGTTTTTCAAGGTCCTGCAAGTATTGACTGCTACAAGTGGTAGAGTAAACTAATCTCCTTGCATTGATACAGAATAATCAACTTTCCTTACTTCTGCCTTGACTTTAGGAGACTAATGTAGTTTTACTATGCCACAAACAAGCAATATTTGTTTTATAACATTTCACAGGTAGGGATGTTTTACTTATTACAGAAATCTAATTCAAAAATGCACATCTTGAAATTTATAGTAGCTTAAAATCCGTTTGATCTTTAACAAAACTACCTCCAGCAAGATTGCATCATATAGTTATATAGCGTAGCGTAGTGTAAGTGTTCAAAATGGACATGTGCTCATGTTTAAGCATGTTGTTAGGTGTTGCAACAACATCTATCCCACAGCTGATGCCATTTTCCCTCTGAGACTCATGTACAACACCATATAGAAGCTTACATGCAATTAGAGCAAACAGATAGGGAGTTGCCTAGGGTCCAAGGTGGCTGTATGTTTTTCTAAGGTTGTGCTAGGTTATCCTGTAATTATGGACGAGCTGATGATGATCTTCCAGCATTTAGCCCATATTTAATTCCAACACTTCGATCAAAGTTTCAATAAAAGTGAAATCATCCCTAAAACCAGGGTTTACAGAAAAAGTTGAAATATTTGTAAAAGAACTGTGACTGAAATTATTTTCTAAGGAGTTTGCATATGCAAAATTGGGATTATTTGTATTTTTAATTCTATGAAAAGAAGTCAGTTGCTATGTTAAAACTGGAAAGTATCAAAGGGGTGACATTTATTAGCAGTTGTGGTGATGATAGCAGGTTTTGCAGTTTTGATAAAAAGTTAATTTTCAACTGGTATAATGGTAAATAGTTAACCTGAGCAAAATATTTAAAATATTTTACTCTGTTCTTAAATATCTTCCTGTATGGCCAATTTGTGGTCGAAATAATCTATTATACATGTAGTTTAGATGTCTGATACTTATATCTGGATGTGACTGTCAAAATCTGTTGTTAAATGTGACAGAGGTTTACTGAATTTATTTTGTTACATATATGTACATGTACGTGGGTAATTCTTAATGAAGTTTCAATTTAAGTGCATTTGCCGAACCTGAACCAATTTGTAGCTGATTCAAGGGAATGATACTATTAATAAAGATATGCAGTGTTATCTTGGACAAATAACAGTACCGGTATGTGTAATTAAAACCATGGTAGAAGGAACACTCTGGATGTTACTGCATGAAAAAAATAATTTCTTTGCTTCTATTCCTTGAATTTTTTTATTAAAAGTGATAAGGTCTCCGAAATTCTCTACTAGAACACTTTATCTATGGTCTCTCCCTCTGTCTGTCCTCGGAAATTGCGGTCAGGAATGTCATTGTTCAGGACTAGAGTTAAGATTGATTCAACTTGTCATAATTCCACTCGATGAGTAAAATGATTGCGGTTGCACCATGTATCAGTCTCTTTCTTGAGTATGTGTGTTTCTGAGAAGAACCGGGAAATAACTTGGTTCTTCTAAGAACCACACATACCAAGAAAGAGATTGATAGATGGTGCAACCGCAATCATTTTACTCATCTAGTTTCTTTCAAGTTCACCATGAAAACCTTCAAGTCTTATAATTCCACTCGTCAAGAAATTGTGGGATTGTGTATAAGTATGGGCCAGATCATCTCTATAGATTCAGGGGCTCCCATCTGGGGGTAAAGCAGACAAAAATGCTATTGGAAAATTGTCAGAAGAGCCTGAAAAAGTTGAGGGATGTCAACTGAAAATGGCTGTTGAGAAGATGTGGGAACGTTCACTTGGGGGTGAGTTTGTTTTAGCCAGATAATAAAAAATCAACTTTGATTAACTTACTAAAATTTGAAAATCAAATGAAATCTGAAGGACCAAACAACACACTTTGTTTTCTTTTTCTTCTTTTGAGGCCTCAGGGACTTTGGTTGCCTGCAATTGGGCTCCAAACTGTGTTGATTTTACACTGTTTTTAATGGAGCACTCAGGCAGGCCTGGAGCCTGGCGCCCCTACCCGGCGTGTTGTCGAGCAGCGGCGCGGCCACCGGAGACGTAATTAATGTAGCTCCGCCCACTAACGATTCCCACACCCGCACCGTGCTACCGTACTACTATACTGTACGATACATAGTCTTGGCCCAAGACGTCTGTGATCGATAGCGCACACCTAGATTTTACTTACTGGCGCACAATCTAATTGTGAGTCGTTAGGGGGCGCACTATGTACGGTGTCCGCTATCAAGCACTAACGTCTTGATCCCAAGACTATACCGTACGTCATGCAGGTGTTGTACTGAACGTCTGTTCCGCTGAGATTTGCAACATGTATTTGGAGTTGAACTCGGCTATCGTAACTTTCTCAAAATTCTCTAGAATTTAATTTCATTACATCGTTCTAATTGGAATTTGCTTGTATGTAGTTTTCTGCCATTCTATTATGTCACTTTTCGTTAAGTGTTTAGGTTTATGTGGAAGCCTTGAACTACACGTTTAGAAATTCAGGCATGCACTCATTATAAATACATTATTTTTTATGTTACGCGAACGTCTGGGGATTTCTTGATTATTCTGCCATTTGTCAAGTGTAAGTAGTAATTTCAGACTTTTTTTCTGAATTTAATCTTTGTCTCGGCATTTTCCTACATTTCTGTGATTACTTTAATGGTTACTGTGCCACCAAAAACGTGTAATTTGGTGTCAAATATGGTGGTCGGATGACGTGTTCGTGGCATGACAGCAACCAATTTAATCATGCACGACAAGACGAGATCATTGCGTGTGCGTGTACATCATAGAGCTAGGCCCACCTCCATGCTCCATGATTGAACCATTGAAGAGAGGAAAAAGGGTTTGGCGTACGCATTTCCATTTTAGTTAAATTCTAGTTGGCAAAGAGTTCCATCTTACATGTACATGGACATCACTCATGACAGTGGTATTTCAGCTTCCAGACAGGAGTCAAATTTAGCAGGGAAAATATCAAAGCTCAGTCATGAAATACATGACATAGGGTGTCAAGTGGTGTGACTGATGTCCACTCTTTAAAATACAAAATTGTCAATAGACCAACAGGCTACATGTAGGCCAACATCACCTGATCATGTGATGGCATCAGTAGTCTTGTCTTAGCTGGAATGAATTGGAAGCATACCATCGTGACCTTCTTCAAACGTACATGTGTCATGTAATCACCTAATGCAAATTTGTAAACCTGTAAACAGGAAAATGTGAGATTTCATCCTTTATAACAGTGCCAGTGCACTTACTTTCAGGAAAGAGTTTCAGACACGGATGCCACTTGACACCCTCTGCACAAACCCTATGGGACTGGTCTGAAAACTTGTTTTCTTAGTATATGTAAATGACATAGTTGTTTCCCTCCTAAATTGAACTTTTATGGACATGTGTTTGCTTTCTGACGGCTAAAAGATCACTGTAGGGAATAATTACTGACGTCCATATATCATGTATATGGAACTCTGTTATGCTGCAAATATCCATGTCTATATAGTCGCTAGGTCCCTAATTTCACAACTTACATGTATTACGTATTGTCAAGTTAGATTGGTTTCACAGTAAGTAGTAACACAGTGACATGTAGATATCTGAAGATAATATTTTATTTCTAACTAAAATAATATTTGCCTATTTTACAGATCATTCATGTGAGGAGGAACTTTATCTGAAGATGGCAGACGAACTTAGATATTTCCATCGGAGGTGATTTTACTTTCAGACTGTGAGAACAAAAGAGAATCGCGGTAAAAGTACCCGGCAGACATGTCTGCCTCAGCAGACGGGCCCCTGACTAAAGGGGGTTCGTCAAAATCTAAACGATCATTCATCTCTCGTTTGCCGTCTTTTCGTAAGAAGAAAGTCCCTCCACCACCAGAGTCGGAGCTTGATGTGCACTTGAAAAGCGCTGAAGAAGATCTGAACGGCATCGTGAAAGTACGACCACCGAGCCAGGGGAAAAATCGCAAAGAGGATGATGTGAAACGGAGATCAAAGACGTCGTCCATTGTTGCCAGCTACGAGAAGCGGTTGAGCGATATGAAAGAGGAGGAGAACAGGTTTAATGGTAGAAAGGACAAAACAGGAAAGGCGGCCACGCTGGGTCACCATGGCAACAGTAAGTCGGTTCATCAGGATGGGGTTTCAGCTGCAAAGTCAAGTTCACGTTTCGGGTTTGGCTTCACCTGGCAGAAAATCACCTCTTTTGAAAATGGGAACACAAATGGCAAGAAGACGGACGTTGCGAATGGAAGGAGTAACGGAGATGAACTAAATGCAAATGTCAGGCATGGTACCACAGGGTCAAGTGTCAGAGATCACAATTTGGAATTAAATTTACCTCATGGTTCACCACCAGACAGGGAGTCAACAAGCAGTGTTCGGACCCCGGAGAGCGATCGCAGCTCCGTCAGCTCAAATATGTCAAACAGTAGTGCCAAAGTCTATGGGCAGCCCATGCCTTACCGGAGTGTCTTCAGCGATGAGCCGCGAGGGATCAAGCGGCAAGCCAGCAGCAGCCAATCAGAAGGCTTGAACTCAAGCAGCATTAGCATGTCCAGATCCACCTCCCCACTTCATGACACCACAAATACGGGAACGCATCAAGACATCTCAGGCAAGCAGTTGCAGTTGAACAGTACTTTCACAAAAGATAACGGAACTGGGAATTTGAGCCCCGATATCATCAACAGGACATTTCCGATTGAAGAATCCCCAACGTGCATTGTGAACAGAACCTTCAAGCTTGAGCCCGCTGAAGACAGCAGAATTACAAGTCAGAGCTCTGAGCCAACTGTCAGTAGGGAATTACCGAATGAAGCCCTGCAGTTGAGCCTGAAGGAAAAACCAATTTCCTGCCCCGCAGCTGAGCCTCCCAGAAGCGGGACAGTGGAGAGAAACTGGCGTGACGTGTCTGGCCAGTCACAGGGCCAGTCACAGGTCCCGTCGCAGCCACTTGATGAGGTCATGCCACCCGTGCAAGACGCAGTCCGCCCTAGTGCCAACCCTGCTCGTACTGTCCCAGCAGAGACAACTGTCCCCCACTCCTGCATCAAGAGCTCACGGCCGGACCCCTTTTTGTCTCCCAGGCATCGGCTCACTGTGGGTGCAATGGGGTCGATGCAGTCAAGCACAGACGCCTACTCCACGCCAACCCGCCCCTTGGAGCTGGCTTACCAGCTCCGCAAGCCGCACATCAGTGCCATCAAGCACTGCTCGGAGTCACTAGACTCGTGCGAGCTGGACTCACTCTGTTCGGAAGACCTCATGTGCGACAGCCGGTACCTAGACGATGACATGTTCGACAGCAGGGACGACTCGTCTTGTCTGCTGAGCAGAAGCCTGAGTGTTGAAGAAGCTGCAGCCATGCATAGAACCCAGCACGTCGGCGTTGTGTCGAGCCGGGGTAGGGCAGTCAGCGTAGATCAGGCGCAGCTGCTAGCAACAAACTACAGCCTAGAGAAAAGGTAGGTGACTTGACAGGAAATGCTGCCAATTCTTCGTAATCTAATGTAAATCTCCAGAGCTTAACCCAGGCACCTCAACAGCCGTTCCACTGCAACAGAAAGTTTGTTGTTACAAATAATTAGGGATTAGACACCCAGTAATTTCATTAGATGAGTAAGTGGTCTGATCTGTCTTGTCATAGTACACACCCATCAACATACAGTGTATATACATTTACGCTGGTTGGGTGTGAATGGTTGATCAGTACGATCACAGTCTTCCACATATTGTAAAATAAAAAGAAAAGGCAAACTGTTTCAAGTTGAAATTATCCACATTACATGTACATGGACATGTACCCCCAGTACATGTATACAGCAAGATTGAGTAAGAACATGGCGAATGGTTGCCCAGATTGAACAGTTGTGCAAAACGTCACAGTACAGTTTGTGTACAAAACACTGAGCAAGCAATACAACTTACAAGAACATAATCGGATTATACACATGCCTACAGCCACACACAGGACAAGTACATTATGTACTGTACATTATGTATTGTTGCATACAACATGTGTTTAAACAAGGAAATTACTATACATGTAGGTACATGTACATGTAGGGGTACAGTTTTTAATGAAGTTGTGCATACAGGTGAGGGTAATTTACATTTTTAAAATCTCAATGTTTACACAACTGTGCAAATGACAGTGGTGTCATTCTAGACAGATTCTTGTTTGCTCTCCGAGATAAGCAACTTGACAACTGTGTTACTGTTTGCTTTATAACACAATCATGGAGTAAGGATCATGGCTAGCTTATGTACGTGTAGCTTATATGTACATGTCACCTACTCTGTGGTCACACCAATTGGGTTCACAGATCAAATATGGTATAACCTACATGTTCCTGTATTTATTCATAGACAAAGAGTCAAGGTTTTGGCATTATGTGTAGTTTTTGTTTCATTTTGTTGTGTTTTTTAGTTTGTTTTTACATGTGCCGGTACATGTACTGTAGCTTTGGCAGCACAAATGATTGGTGTTAAAATCTGCAGAATGATAGATTACATACCAGTACATACATGTATGTTCATATGTTCATATGTTCATCTCATTTCAAAGTACATACATATGTAGGAAATGAAAAAATCACCTGTGATTGTTCATGTGTACCTGTATATGTACAAACATGTACATGTGTAGGAAATGAAAAAATCACCTGTGCCTGTACATGTACATGTACATCTACATATGGAAGATGATCCATGACTCTAACATGTGTAAGAGTTGCCGATTGTCACAATCTCTGGCTGTGTTAACCATGGTATTCACCTGTATGAAATACTGTACAATAATGTGCATTGTACATGTACATCAAATGACAACAATGTTCCCAAGAGCAGTGTCCGTCCGTACAGCACTCACTATGCTGTCCTTTCGTACATGGTATCGGCATTTTCCATGTACAGTATGCATGTGTACTCCGGTATATTGCACACCAGTATCAAGCATACCGCTGGGTTGCCAATTCACCATACTGGTGCCACCTTTACACATTCATAGGGCTGTGCGGAATATCCAAATAACTGAATATTCAGTCAATTATCGAATACTTGAATAGTATCAGATTTTAATATTTGAATGCAAAATTCATGAAAAGGAAGGGAAAATATTCTTTTGTTTTGAATTAGAAAAATTGCACCATGGTGGCTAGTTTCAAGCAGATTCAAAGGAAAAGCGACAGAAGTCTTACGATTTAAAAAGTAAATTATTCATTACACAATTTAAAAGGAATATAAATTTTCAGCAGGGCAAGAAGTACATGTATTGTTCATCACGGGATAAATTGCGGCTGGAGATACTCCTACATGTACATGTTGTGAGTGTTATTGCAACTGATTTTGTATACATGGTTTGTTTAACAATCTGCTGGTAGGTAGGAACGAATTTCAGATATTCAATCAAATTGAAGGTCGAATTGTGAATGATTGGAATTGAGTCAGCCCTATACATTCACACACACGTACAGTACATGTGTTCAGTGTGGCTGTATGGGAAGGGAAATTATTGAAATGAGTTTGCATTCATTTCCAATCTCTGAGCACAGATATGGATAATTGACTTTGATGTTTCATGAGGAAGGAAAATGCATAGAACGCAGCCCAGTTGGCAGTGGGTACCTGTACGTGTACGTGTAGGTTAGCAAGAAATGTAGAATTTATAAAGGTTCATGTACATGTATGTACATGTACCTACACAGAATTAACATTTTAAAACTTGTGTATTTTTAAATCATTACATCTACAAATGAAGTGGAAGCTGCAGTGTTATTTATATAGCTATTTACAATGCCATTGACTAGTATTTTGCAATGCACGTGTATTGTGTGCACAATTGTGTACAATAGTTTCTTGCACAAACATAACAGCGAGAACATGAAACGGTGAACACACATACTGTAGATGATTTTGGCAGTGCTGATTTTTTGTTTATGTTGTGATTGCATTGTACAACCAAAATTCTTTACAGTGGCTCAGACAATAACAGCATTGCTCGTTGATGACAGCTGGATCAGACGTGGAATGATCAATTTTATTGATTATTTGACTGACTGTAATGTACGGTGTAATGTACATGTACGGGTACCTATAGTATTGTTTTTGTGGATAAGGATTGATAACATTGATTCTGGTGGTCAGTACGTGTATGTACAGTACATGCACTTTTCATTCTTTTCCACAAGTCGTCATCAGCCATTCATTTCCATCCTTCATGTTTATGCATCTGCTTTCTCCCCCTACGTGTAGGGTCGGTGTGACCAGGGGCTTGTCGCCCTCCCCTTTGGCCTTGCCTTTAGGTAGACGAGGGGGACGGAGCTTCCCCGCCCACCCAGTGCCAGCCGAGCAGTGCCAGTCGCCAGTGGAGGAACTGCATTCGCTCATTTTCAGTTCTAGTTGCCGTGATATGGACAGGTACCGGTACCAGTTTCGACTCTTCTATTCAGATGGCCGTAAGAAGTCTTCAGTTACCATGGCGATAAATTATTTGCCGTAGCCTGACTGTCATGAATTTCTCCTTTAGTTGTACATGTAGGCACATGTACTAGCTTGATCTTATCCAGACACCTCAAGCTGTGAATTCATTTAGCCCTGAGAAGCAGTTATGCCCAACTGATTTTGGTCATTGGAGATTATGGATGACAGTGCACCATTTTGCATTTTTTGACAAAGTCTTTTTTTCATTACTGTTGCTCTTGTTTACTGTACATGGGCATGCACCGTACGTCCTTATGACAGTCTGAATCTGAAGAAAATGTTCAAGTTTCTGACCATTTGCTTCAATTCAAACCATGCGAATGTCCAAAGTTTGGCATGTTTTGGCCTGATTTATACTTTTATTTCGCTCTCCAATTTTTTTCCAATAAGCAATGCAAGTGATTGCATTTTGTATGTTTTGGCAATTCAATGGTCAGGAGAAAAAAGCAACACAAAACAGAAAATTAAATTACAAAGCCCCCTCAGTGAGCTGACACTTCAGGTTTCATTTGGCAAATCAGCAAATATTTAGCCATCATGGTTACTGAGGCTCACATTTTATGGCCTGTCTGTCCTGTTTGCAGTGGGGTGTGGTGCTCTCTTAATCTTCGGGTTTCTCGCCGTAGAAGCTGCTTCCATCTTTCTTCACTTCAAACCTTCTTTTTTTTCACAGACTGCAGTAGATTTAATGAATGACCATCCACTACCAATGTGCTATGAAGTCTGCTTTTTGTGTGGTTTTACACTGTAGTCTTTGAACTCAGATTCCCATAGACATTAATCATGATGCTACCATTTTGTCTTGCCCCCTGTATACCTAATGGCAAAAGTGATGCAACTTTCTCTAAAAAGGAAACAGACCATTTTTCTTCCAGCCTCAGTTTGGTTACATTGCTTTCAATGGTAGAAAACAAGATGGCTGCCCCATGATAAAGCTCTATTGAGAATTGACTGTACAATGTGCACAAACACGTTTTGTTAGTGGACGGTCATAGTCTTCTTCTCAAGCAGCAGTTTTTCATTTTAGATCCAATAACATTTTGCTTTTGGTCGTGGGCCAGATTGACATTTCTTGCATGATAAAGGAGACAGCACATAAGATGTTTCCTCTCCTTCCTTCAGCACTGAGCTGTGTGGATCTGCATGTTCTTGAACAACCTAAATAAAAAAGCCAATGCTTTGAATTCCCATTTTATTGTACATGTACCTGTGTCTGTCAGAGAAAACACTAGAGCAAAGAAAACTCACAGCTAATCCATTCAGAACAATTGCTTCCATAGTAGTGTCTATACCCAGCAAGAAATGAGACCGAGGAGTACCCCCCAACATGTCCAATCCCTATACACATTCCAGACTATTGTTACTTAACACATCCCCCCCAAGATATCTGAAAGGAATTCCCCAGATTCCTGCGAGACAACGATTAACACAAAGCAGGGGGGGGCTCTCTCCGTCTCATACCTTGCTGCACATGGTAGTGTCAGCACATGTAGAGTGTCACAATAGCAGTAGTTTTTCTGTAGCACTTCAGTTGATGCACATCTTGCCTGACACTGGTCAACAACTCTGCATACCACCAACATGCACAGGTTATTCCAGAATTTGGGGTCCAAAAGTGTGACATTTTGGTGTCCCTGTTCTATCTGACTTTTGTGATTTGACATGGAAATGTCACCGGAATCGATTCAAACTATTACTATTTGTTGGGCAGCCAATTTGCATTAATTTTTCACTCTTGGAAATTAGAAAATGTGTTCTGAACTTACAAAAATCATACATGTATGTAAGATGTGACAGGGACACGAAAAAAAATGGACCCCCAATTTCTGTTATTACCCATCTTGACATGTATGTAATTGTCCAATATGGTTCCTGGTGAACAACATGTACTTTAGAAAAAAGTTCACCACTGTGCACATGTACATTTACATGTATGCAGGGTTGAAAGGTCATGAAAAGTCATGGAAATTTGTTTCTGTTTTCCAGGCCTGGAAGAGTCATGGAATTGTAAAAATGACTGAAGTCAGGGAATATTTAAAAAGTCTGAATGGTCAAAGAAATTGGGTTATTGGGTCATGGATTTTCATAATTGGTCATCCAAATATCATGGAAAAGTCATGGAATTTAATGGTCCCGTACAGGTAGGTGCAGGAGCCCTGCTTATGGTAATACTGTGCTGTACTAGCTTCAGACACGTACATGTACTAGAAGTATGCAGTGACCTTTGCTGTTACACATGTGTAAACGTACATGTAACGATTACATGTATTCTCATTAACTCTATGAATCTTACCATAAATACCCCTTTACTTGTCTTCTGTCTTTGATTTGTGCATGCACTGTGTACTAATTAGACTCACTCTCTCCTATTGTTCTTATTCCTTTTGTCTTGAACTGTCTGCATGGTGGTCAGGGAGCGCTGAATATCTTTCTCATTTTGCATATATCAGTACTATCATGACTGGAATTGTTAAAGTTTGTCCACAGGGTGCACGCACCTGTACAACAAGTGTCAGGTGGAACATCTAGAACTTTATGGTTTGCAAAATGTACACAGTGTATGGTAAAATACATGTACCATACACAGTGTACAAAATGTTGGTAGGGTACTTCCTATTGGATTCACTATGCATTAAACATTGGGAGATATATTTTTGAAATGTTTCATTTACTGTCCATCCATCCTGTTTCATTTTCATTTATTCCCCATTTTAACACATACTGATGTCATTAATTTCACATTTGTTCACAATGACAAGAGCTTAGGCTTAATTTTGCACAGTAATTTGCAACATCTGTGGAAATGCCAAGACGCTCGTTAAATTTGTTCCCAGCACTGAGTGATTTCACGTGTTGTGATTTTTATTGTATCCAGAGGCCTTGCCATGCCATGACTAATACAGATGGTATGCTCTAAAAATAGGCCATACAAAAAGCCACAAAGAACTACGGCAGTTTCAACAAAACTGGAAAACTGTTATGAAATGCTTTTGTCCATGCACAGTGTGCTTGTCTGTTGATTTCAACAGAGGTTCAATATTGCCATTCCAGCTGTCTGGCTGGTTGTTAGTTGGCTGTGTATTTGTACTTTGTAGCATGCTGGAGGGATTAAATATACGGGTACAGTGTACATGTGCAATGTACACAGACCAGAATATTTTCCAAAATTGAACCCCTATATTTTTTGTCCCATTTGTCGTTTTGTACTTCATCCCACTTTTTTTTTATGAAGCTGCAGAGCCTGCTGATTGCAGTAGCTTAACGAATTGTGTGGGCAAAATAAATCTTTCTTTTAAGTAACTTTAACTTTTAAATGAATTCTGTTTTTACATACCGGGTACATCTACATGTACATGTATGCACGTTTCAGTGTAAAATTCATTTCATTGTCTTGTCAAAAACAGTGCAAGACTGATCTCCTGCGTTTTTATGTACATGTATGTACATGTACATGTAGGTTACTTGGTCACGCTTTACAGACCAGTGCGAAGAGCAACTGATGCGCATGACCAAGCTGAAATACATGTAGTGGGTTGGGTAGTCTTTTGTAATTTTGAGCAGTCCATGCATTTGTATGCAAAGATGTAGAAGGTAAACAACACACGACAAGTTTAGCTGTCAGCATGATCGTAGAAACGCTCCTGTAAATCCTTGTATCTGCTTGCTTTCCATGGAGTTCAAACCAACAATGTTGGAGGCAGTGTGTACCATTTTCAAACGGTATGTGTTCAGAAAGAAATTCTTTTCCACCTGTAGAGGTCTTTCTTACGGTACAAACAGACATGACAGAACACAGTCAGAATTGGCTTGATGGTTTGTCAGCATCAGGAAGTGTTTTGAAAATCAACCAGTGATTTCATGATTGGTATTTTTCTGCAGCAATTCTTGTTGAAGTAGTGATACATGTACATTTATTGTAAGCTGCCGGGTGTTAGCCATCAGCCAATAATGGTAGAAGCTGCTGTGTAAAACAACCAACCAATAACTTCTGGGACAATGATTCTGCCATTGCCGGGGGCCTTCATGATTGCACTCTTGTCTGATGTCACTGTAGGTACATGTACATGTACTCACTATGACTGGTCTACTGTGATCTGTCTGTCACCTGTCTGTGAACACAGCGCACAAGCATGACGCGTGCCCTGTCATACGTGTACAGGTGACAAACAGGTTTAGCTGACATGCTACGTATACCAGCATTGCTGTTTTGCATCTCGACAGCCATGCCAAGTTCCTATGGGTGTGCATTTTCAATTTTAAATTTGTGCATGCAAGCGCACCCAGTAGGTCCGCCACATAGTTAACAAAGCACCATCACTCGTTCATGCAGTTACCCATTAATAATGAAACCATTAACATGTCATCTGTTTTCGTACCCTCCACCAAATCGTTAGAAACAAGAATGGCAACGCCAACTGCTCCCGTGTTCGCTCCCAGAGTGGGGGCACTGGTCACCCCTTGCGACCCCCCAGATGGCCCACTCTACCCCCCGACGAGGAGGGAGCAGTGCTGGTGGACGCCACACTGTACAGACACATGATCCAGGACATGACATCAGTCAAGACCATGCTTCTTAAACTCAAGAGGGCGCTGCAGACAGTGAGTACATGTATTCCTGTTTCATACCCATGTTCAAGGCTTACTGCTTGACATGGTGGAGTCTCTGTGTGGGTCTTCTTATAAACTTGTATCATCCCATAAAAAAAGCAGTGGTGTCTTTATGAAAATATTGACTTCTACACTGTACATGTACATAGCGGTGAGCTGTTTTTTCAAGATTCTTCCTGATTTCAGGATTTTTCAAGCAAGCTGTTTCTAAAATCTGGAATATCCAAAGCTTACCAATGTGAACGTTTTCCGTGCAAAAGCTCATAAAGAACACAAGAAAGGGACATGTCAAGGGCTGCCTTTAGGAAACACAAATGTATACCATACACTCTACACTGCTGTGGGGCTCGCAAAAACTCGGGTTATTTTGCGGATTTTTCATTTTCTTCCATTCTCACCCTTGCGACATGGACATGTATGAACGTAACCGGTACAGTAAATGCTGCCGTAATGTCAGAAGCGTCAGTGCCTGACATCATGACGTATTCACATCAAATGTTGCTGAAGGCCAAATGTGTTCAGAGATCTCGAGCTTGCAGCTGGTGAATGTACATGTACCACTGCTTCTCAAATTTGCATTTGAATTTGCTTTGGGACTGAGTGCAAGCAACCAACTCCACATGTACCAAAGGTGATGTCTTGAGTACAGTGTACTGTCTGTTGAAATGCTTGATGAATTACTGACAAAGAGCAACATTTAAAATGCGGCTTTTGCTGAGGACTAACTTGGTTTTGTTCTATAAACAAAAGCCCTCTGAAATACTGGAACATTTGCTTGATATTCATTGTAACTTTGTGAAAGCAATAGTATTTGTGTTATTTTCTTCCCTCAAGACTGACCAAATTCACAGGATTTTCCTTTGACTTGTGTGACTAAATCACCCTTTTCCCAATAACGTATTTCCTTCATTCACCAACACAGGTTGACAATTCTTCTTCTCCATTTGAACATTCCATGGGCCAATTGGTAAGTACATGCGCATGTGGAATATGAATCTGAGGTACCGGTACATTGTAACTTTGCTTGTCTCTATTCAGTGTAAGAACAGGAAGTAAAGTACGGTAGGCAGCACAGAAACAGTATGGACGGTACATGTGCCGTAATTCACACACATACATACGACAAAAAATCTTTGAATATACATACTATAGAGGCTTTTCACATGATGTAAAAACATGATGGGCAAAGGTACCATTACCATGTCCGTGAATGCAGGTGCATTTTCAAATCTGTTTATTTATTTGACAGTTTCATATACGGCAGAATGTTGAGAGAATTCCAAGGCTTGGGCGTCTTGGGTTTATTTGACAGTTTCATATATGGCAGAATGTTGAGAGACTTCCAAGGCTTGGGCGTCTTGGGTTTATTTGACAGTTTCATATACGGCAGAATGTTGAGAGACTTTGAAGGCTTGGGCGTCTGTGTGTGCATCTGTGTAAATTGGATGCTGACCGCCAAAAATCACCGACTTAAAATCCTCTGTAGTGGTAGCCAGTTGTCTCAAGAAGTCCACTGAAGTTAACTCCCATTTTTTGGTTTATCAACGTGTACAAATAGTTGTTCAAATCTACCTGTTTGAGTATACAACAGACTTGGATTTAAATTTGATTTCTGTTTTCATTATATAAGTTTTGTGGCATTTTACAGTGGGAACATCCTTTTAATAATTTGTTGACACTCAAACACCAGGTGCCCTTGTGTAGTTACCTGAAAAATATGAATAAAAATCATGCTAGTACTGGTGTCAATGCTTGTAATCTGCCAGAGTCCTTGCAGTAGTCTGCCCACCAGCCCCACCAGCGAGGCCAATCCCATACAGGAAGTCATCATCGAAGACCTGAAGGAGGTAGGGTCCCAGACAGGAAAAGGGAAGGTAGTTGAAAGTTCTGTGAATCAGTCAGTGATCAAGGTTTTTCCTGGACAAACTAGGTCAAGGGGCTGGGTCCAAATTAACGTGACTTTGCCTTGTATCAGTCACACTTTGAGCCTTGAAGTTAGATCAGCCTTATTTGAGGTTCTTTGAATTGCTTGTTTGGATTTCTGAAACCTTACTGTAGTTCTACATGTAGGATTTTATTTTTTTTTTACAAATTTTGATGACCATAGAATTCTTGAATATGTACCAGTACTACAGTGTCATACCTTCAGTGTGTGAGACCAAGCAGTGTTTCAGTACTTCTTTCCAGAGGACTTTTAGCCATAAGTCTTTTTTTCTTGTATGTGTAGCCGCCTTCTTTCCAGGGTTCCTGCGGCCTGGGAAAGTCATGAAACTTTTTCGTTCTCCAGGCCTTGAAAAGTCATGGAATTTTGTAAAAATGACTAAAGTCATGGAAAAATCAAACGCTGTGTGTGATTTCTATTGTGCTTAAAATATGTGATTTTATTTGCAACTTTAAAAGTCCAAATAGTCCAAGAAATGGCGTTATTATTGGGTCGTGGAATGTCATAATTTGGTCATGGAAAAGTCCTGGAAAAGTCCTGGAGTTGAATCGTCCGTTAGGTGTGGAAACCCCCTCTTTCTTTGCTCTGAAAACACTTGAGTGAAATCACTCACAACATGGATGTGTAGAGTGTATGCAGGTATATGCATGCACCAGGCCATAACTAGGCATTGCACATTGTACCTTAATTTCAACATCCTTCCTACAATGTTCTCTTATCCTCTACCAGGAAAACGCCGTCCTTCGGAAGGAAGTCAGGAGTTTGCAAGAGCTTGTTGCAGACACACAGCAGCAGTTGACTGAGCTACATGTACAGACACACACAGTAAGACAAGACAAGAATACTGCAGCCCAGCAAAATCTTGACATTCGTTGAGTTTGTCTGGCTTTAGTTCCAGGATTTTTTTGGGGGGGTCTTGTTTAAAAAAGTTTGCAATGTTTGACGCACTGTAATTAAAATTTTGCATTTTGATTTTTCTGAGCCAGTGCTAAATACATGTACCTCCGTATATACTGATTTACTTGTACTGACTTTACCCAAATGTCGGGGTTTTCCAGGCTTTGCTCTCTTCTTCCAATGTGAAAAATGGTCATATCGTTCTCAGTCATATATACAAAGTGACTCATTGGTGGAGAATTATTGCCTGCCGAAACCTAGAAGCATTGACTCAGACCTTCATGCTCTGTATTCTTGGCAAGAGATGTACATGTACATGTGACCGTCTTGGGAAATGATTCATATGAAAGTATACATGTACAGATCGCTGTCAGCTACTATGCTTGAGGGGCCATCTTGGGGCTTTACACGCAGCTTTGTTTGGGTGTATAGGCGTGCCATTCAGAGTGTGGACCTCTGCACAATAGAATGCAGGGTACGGTGGCGTTGTGTAGACTTGCACACCTCCACACAATGTTTTCCCCTCTCTGAAAAACATTTTCAGAGGCATTTGGGGGTCAAAGTTTTCCATGGCAAAATGAAGAGGAACAGTCTAGGAAATCATCATCAAAAATCCAGCTCGAAGGAGTTATCCTAGTTGGAGAAATAGGAGCATTTACCTTAACCACAGGAGAACTAAGGAATGTCCTCACTTCACATGTAAAACAAGTGTGGGTGGTATGGTTTATGTTGAGCTTGTGGTGACTTCCACCTGAAGCAGTATTTTTCAGAGCATTATATTGGATACAAACAATTTTTTGGCATATTTGTGGAAACCAGATGGGAGTGAATTGGAGGTTTACGTAAGTTACAAGCACACTGACGTAATTGGAAAAATCACACCACTTGAATTCTCTTTGGCTGCCATGGTGTGATTGTATTCCATTTTCCATGTTTTCATCACAGATACCTATGTTTGGAAGAATTGGTTAATTCTGTACATGTATTAGGAAGAATGCCTCTCAAAGCCAGCCCATTTATTGTAGCCACAAAGTCAATCCCTATGAGTTTGGGTTTTTTTCTCATGGCAAAATACTGTCTGAATTCAGAAGAACTAATCCCAAAGGCTATCTACATTTCTACCAGTACATGGATTCATTTAAAGTATGTTTATTTGATGCATAGAAACAGTTACCGTGACAACCAAATTTGTGGAGAGATTCTATCTTTTCGAAATTACCATTACTTTCCATCAGTCTACTTGTACATGAATGTTGTTTTTTTACTCCTCTAGATAAAGCCAGCGCAATGCAATGTCAGTACTCAGGTCACCAGTCAAGCACAATGCACCAGTGAATCCACGGACCAATCCATTCAGGTTAATTTACCGACATCTGTAAGTAATAAAATTTGTCAAAATTCCCCTAATTTCCTGGTAGGTGACTTGCTGCCCCTCAGTTTTCAAAATGTTTGAGTCCCTTTTGTCTGAGAAAAAATTCCAAACCAGGCCTTACCTAATGTCCAGCTTTGAACTGTGAATGGAACACGTTTTTCCAAAGTTAATCATATCTTTTAAGGAGTTGAATGTGGCACATGTAGATCTAAGCAAAGATCATGTCGTACACATGTAGATGTGCTTTCTGTATCTGGTAGTACGTGCTTGATGCAGATGCCTGTGTGTAACGGCAGCATGCGTTTGTCTATCCAAGACATGGACATACAGTTTATATGGTTTAATGCTCTCTAATTCACATGCCAAGAACTCTCAATTATTAGTAGAGAAAATGCTCATGTGCAACAGGTGAGAAATCCCTAGATACTCTCAGCATTCCTCTGACCATTTGATGTGCCGGTATCTTTCAGCTCACTGTGCTGGGAGACTTTACCAGTCGGTGCCCCTCCATTGCACTTTGTTAGATGGTGAGGGTAGGTTTTGGATTGGGGGCGTGGCTTAAGCAACTTATTTTTTTCCATACCCTGGGGGATTCCGGATTTTCTTTTCTGATATTGATCTCAGCTCAGCACTTCAGGTCATGGTTTGTTGCTGACAAGCTCAGGTCTGTGTATGTGTTGACTAATGGTGCCCTATTTGAAAAGCTAGAATCTGTCATTTGGACATATCAACGTGTCTGGTAAGCTGTTAAAGATGGTATCACGTCCTGGTGTAGCCCATTTATTTCCTCCAAGGAAGACATCTCACTTTTACATGTCCCCTGCAACGTGGAGCGTGGCAAATTGACTGCGTTGTAGCGGAAGTCATGTTGGAACAATTTGTCAACTTGGCAACGCTGGGTTATCACTTTAAACGTCAATAAAAATGTGTCATAGCTGCCACATGATCTTAGACTACATGTATGCGGAACATAATCAGGCTGTTTCCTGTGTTGAATTCCCTGGCTCAGATTTCACTAACTACCGAGGAGTAGCCAAACCTTAGACATTTGTTATTGGCCGAAAATCTTAACGGTACATGTACATGTACCTGTCTTTCCCAAAAGCACATGACTCTTCCACCATCTTGAGTTGTAATGCTTTGCAATTTATACTGTAAAGTTTTCCCATAGCTTATATAACTCTTGGACAAGTGGTCTTGAATCAAGACTAGTCCACACCTTGTCTCAAAATAGATTTCTGTATATCCAGATAAGTGTTTATCACAGTTCACCTTCGGCAGTGCCCAATGCAGATGCCAATTTGTTTGTGTTGGTTTACTCTTAAGCCTGGTAATCCCACAGCATTATGAGTCACGGCACAGCAAAGTCAGTTGGGCTTTTATTGTTTTCCACGCCCAATCCACTAACTTGCCTTGCCCCCAGACAAGGCTCAGTTCACCCCTGAGCTTTTCCGGTCATTGCTTATCGAAGCTGGTTGTACCGTATCCTGTGGGTTGTTGACAAAGGGGATCTGTTTTCTCCAATGCTTGGGCGGACAGTGATGTTACATGATAAGCAACCAAGGTTTTTGCTTGATTAGAGGGGGGGTTGACTCCAAAAAATGCAGTCTGTGTGTAGTTTAGATTGACTCTGCATTTTTTACTCCTTGCCCAAGGGCGAAGGAGAATGTCACTACCTTTTGGAACCCGCTTCTTAGTCGCTGCATTTCGTGCATGTTTTAGGCACTAGTTTGAAATTTTTCATGTTCCTTTCTGCAAAGTCTGCTGGCAGTCGACATTGAACCATTAATATTGAAAGGGGTGTGCTAACCATCCAATGAAATGTTATAATAATCAATAAGCATTGATTTGATAACAACACCATTGTTTTCTGAGCCAACTTCCTGATTCCTTCAAAGCAACGAGGGTGGAAGGGCACTTGAGTTTTTCACTGTAAATTGATCTGTGCCTTAATTTGGCATGTTTGGTGTTTCCCCAAAGCTCCCTTAATTGGACATGTTGTGCTTAGGTCTCATGACCATTTTCTTGTCAACGTTGAAAGTGATGTAGTCTGTATTGAAGAGGAAACTTATGTCCACGCACACATAGACTTGGGAAATGTACAGTAAAAGAAACACTGTACATGTACATGTGCGCACATTACAAGGCCTGTCCATCTGATTATCTGCATGTGCGCACATTACAAGGCCTGTCCATCTGATTATCTGCATGTGCGCACATTACTGTTCTTTGTATATTGACATGCATATTTCAAAGCAGATCATTTTCTGTGAAGACATCGTACTTTATTTACCAGTCGACCCTCGGTAATTCTTGTTCCTGGTCTGACAGCTTCTGGTGTTACAAAAGTAGTAGATCTCATCAGTCATCGCAAACCAGTCCTTCAATTTCATAATCAAAGTTTTGTTGAAAGTGAGGACAAGAATCTTCCCACTTGATTGGGAAGCAGTCCGTATACATTGTGTGTTTGGTCTCATGCCTCCTCTCTCTCTCTGTATCCGTGTTTTGTATCCCCTCCCCCAGTCTTTCCCTTCCAAAGCTCCGCCCACCTCCAGTCCGACACGTCGCAAATGCAGGGCAGAAGTCAGGTAAACGATAACCCTCCCCATCAAAAAAAAAAAAAAAGACCAGAAAGCAAACCAAGCTGGCTTGGAAACATAAACCAGTAACAGCATGAGTTCTTTGTTGCCGTGTGTGGTCAATGCTTTGTGCATGCTTCTTTGCCTTACCCTCGTATAAATGGTGTCACATTGTTGGAGACGTGTGAAATGTGCTTCCAGTCAGTTTACATGCAGTTAACAACTTGTGCCTCCTAGAGTTTCTTTTCATAATCTGTTCACCTAGCGTATGGACTCTATAGGTGTTCACCTGGCAAGCATCTTTGAATGAATCATCTCTCACTAGCCAACCTGTTTGCTTTGATGTATTTTAGTACAGCTCCATGTGAATCTAGCTGAAGCTACAGAGTCTTGGCTTTGCTACTGTACAATGGAAGTAAAAGAAAAGGGGGGGGGGGAAATGTTGGTGTCTGCATTTCTGCACACATTGACCAAATTCATTTTTTTATGCATTTTCAGACCTCCCAACCTGTGGTACTCGTTCCTGAGGTCAGGCAATGCCACAAAATAGATTAAAAGATATTTAAATGAACCCTCAGTTCATTTAAAATTCTAATCTTTTATGCGGTGATACCTGACCTCGGGAAGGAGTACGACAGGTTGGCAGGTATGGATTTTGCATTTGCGTACACTGTTCAGGTATACAATTTTATTCTGGTCTTTATTCACAACATTCATATTTCCAATGAAGTTTTCACTAAAATGGCTGGCAAAATAACTGTGACGTCATCTTCGTATTTCGTGTATCGAGATTTTGTTTTTCCTTTTGCTTGTGCAGAGCTAATCCCAATGCATGTCCGACGTTTTCTGCTACTCAGCTAGTTAGAAATGTAGAAAAGCTTGCCACTGTTTTGATCCACTGTGTCACCACATTGAAGATACATGTAGGGAAGCAATATTAGATTTACTTAAGGAAGTGCATCAAAACGTTTTCCAAGTTTAGTCCTTCATCGTTCAGATCATCTCTTGATGTACAGGTATACATGTAGATATCTCTCATTGAGCACCATCTGTGTAGGAACATTGCACCTGTGTACATTAAACAGGTGCGTGTGTGCAAAATGTTTAAAACTTGGAAATGTGCTGATCCAAATATGGTCAAAATACGACGCAGCAGATTGAAGTAAAAATTGAAGTAAAAAAATGCTGAGAGACCTCCGTGTATAAAACTCTATTTTAGGAATACTGTACATTTCCAATGTCATTGCAAGTGTACATGTTTGAATGCATGCACAATGAAGTGTAAGTGTACTTTCTTCAGAACAGCAGACGTGTACATGAAACTTCCAAGCACATGCGGGTGAGTGTTTGCAGGCATGGCATACGTAGTGTGGACCTCTGCACAAAAGAAGTCCACATAATGTAGGGTGCAATGGTGTTGTGTGGACTCACACACGTCCACACAATGTTTTCCCCTCTCTGAAAAACAGTTTCAGAGGCATGTTCATTGTCGGGGTCAAGGTTATCCATGGCCAAATGAAGAGGAACAGTCCAGGAAATCATCATCAAAAATCCAGCTCGAAGGAGTTATCCTAATTGGAGAAAAAGGAGCATTTTCCTTAACCACAGGAGAGCAAAGGAATGTCCACACTTTGTATGTAAAACAGTATGCGTGTGTACACATGAGCAAATGCCGTGTTTGTGCTCTTCAGTCCAGGATAGCCATATCTTAACCCATTACAAGCTGTTCTCATGAAATCGCTGTTGGTGCATTAGATCAAATTATTTTTACACGTCTCAAGTAGCTAGGAGCAATTAGATCCGGATCTCTTCAGCTTGATCTTAAGCCCTGGATTAACAAGCGGAGCAGGTGTCAATCAAGATAGAGAGGGGAAAATAACTCATATGACAGGGGAGGCTGCGAAGCTGTGATGTGGACTAGTGTGGTTCTGAACCCCATGCGAGAAAAGCAACACAGTGTGGACTTGAAGTCTGTTTTGGTCCTGTCCACCAGGCCTACAGCAGACGAGGTCAAATTAGGGTTGATTTTTTATTGCTCTGCCTGCTGTAAGCAAAGAACCATTGGGCTTCAACGATGGATTCTGACGTTGGGTCATCCAACGATGGATTCTGACGTTGGGTCATCCAACGATGGATTCTGACGTTGGGTCATCCAACGATGGATTCTGACGTTGGGTCATCCAACGATGGATTCTGTTCAGATCCACATATGTACATGTATCATTGTAGACCTCAGTAGAGACAGAACAAGAAGCGAATAGCTTTTGAGTGACATTGGTACCATGTTTCCTCTCCCCTCTCAAAAATGGGTGCCTTTTGTACACATTCAGATGAAAATAAGTTGCTTGCATTTCACATCATAGAACAGCATGCGCATGCAGTGTGTTTCACACATTGAGTCTCATGTGAGTAATCACTCAGCATCATCCTCTTATCCCACGCAGGGTTTGCTCACAAATTTCACTCTTAACAATTCATGTAGCGAGCTGTTGCTTGTGCAGACACCATACAAACATGTTTATGATCATCCATTGGGTAAGGATTTTGCAGAACTGCGACACTGTAAAAACTATCTCATTAGGCCAAGAACTCTAGCCCACTGTAAAGTTTTAAACTTCTTAATCCAATTCGGATGCCAAAACCTGGATTTTTTTTTTTTCAGGAGAAATAGGTCACACGTTATCAATCAGTCATCGTCTGTGGACATCAGCCTCTGATTAAGTTCTGGATCCCTCATTTCACTGCATGGGTCATTAACGCCAAAGTGTTGAGTCATCAGTAGTCTTTGAATGCATGGAGACCCAGCACAGAGATTGCCAACAGCTGGGAAACTGAACTGTAATAGTTGTTTTCCCCTGGATGTCTCTGCAGTTTGTACTCAATGCAAATATTCCGTCATCTGTCACAGGGCTGGATCCCATATGTTAATACATGTACATGTACCTCAATGCTATAAAATCTTCAAATGAGAAAGTGCTGAGTCATAATTTTTAAAGGGCTCAGGTGAATACCTGTTCTGTACATGTATATGCCTGATGGCAATCACATGCTGGCTAAGCAGCCAGCTGTTGACAGCTTCAAGCGACTTGCTTCGGAAGCTGTTCGTATACGTATGGGTTAATTGGAATTGTGCTGAGTAAGCACTGGAAATATTTGCTTACCAAAAAAGGGGTCAGTCCAAATATCAGCTGACATCATATTGCTGTTGAATCATTACCTGCTGATTTTTATATTTCACTTCCTGCTCAGCCGTATTTTTCTGCTCAGCAAACCAGGAGATTTATACCTGCTCTTCCCTTGTACCAGTAACATAACTAATTACAATGTAGGTGCATTTTTATCAGCCGGATACAAATTGAGGGATCCATCTTTTCTCGTAACCCAAGAGCTGAATTTGGTTCAGCTCTGCATATTCAGGCAGGAACAAAGGATTCCAACCACTACAGGTTCACTGGTCGGGCACAGGTTGCATTGACCCTGACTGACCCACTTTAGGAAATAAGATCACGCTTCCTGAATATCAGACTTGAAAGCATTTCACTCTAATGTACAGGACGTGTACATGCCTGATTTTACGTTTTGGCTGTCCACCTGCCGCTAAGCATAAGTTTATGGTTAACATAGCCATTTGTTAGTTGTTACTAATTGGATGAAATTGGCCCTAACGGTAATTGTTTCCCATGTACAGGTCTATGTGCAGGTACACTGTACATATGCATAGTGGTATATGTACATGTTCATAGGAGTACAGGCAGGAGTAAATCAATATTGCATATGTGCTGTTCACCTGTGTGAACATTCATGTACATGTGCGGTAAGCCTATTTCTGGAAATAGCAGGTTGGAGTTATACATTGTAGTGTTTGACTTTAGACAGGATGTAGGATAGGACAGGTCAGGCAGGTGCATGTACATGTATTCGGTTTGCTTGAGGCATGATGTATGTGCATGTACTGTACATGGTGGTAGCATGCTGGTATGGAGTGCTGAGAAATGTTACCCATTTTGTGAGGGAAGGCGCACGAGTGTGGCTTTTTTTTTTAAAGAATGGTACAAATTTGTTTGGAATAAATTTGTTCCTTTACAACTTTGCTCAAAGACTGCCATCATTTTTGTGTGTGCCATCCTGCCTGTGATCATTCACACGTTAGTAGCCACAACCTCCCCCATGCTGCCCTCAGCCCACTCCTACCCAACCCACCCAAGTCCCATCCACCATGTAGCTCACTCCACCCTACATGTACATGTACATGTATTCTACCCAACACCTAACTCACCCACCTGGTCCAGTCCCCATCATGTCGCCCATTTCCACATACCCTAAAGTGTGTGTACATACATGTACAGGTTATTGTCATCATCAACCATGGTAGTACCAGTTCAGTTCTAGTAGATATGACGGTGATAATCCTGGGAAAAGTTGTTGCCGCTCTGATTAGTTTAGTGTGCATGCATGTAGGTGTAGACATCTTGTACGAGTGTGGCCATCCATTGGTTCAAACACTAAAGCCTGTGCTGATGTCAAGTGTTATTCCGTGTGAGGCTTGTTGCTCTGTGCTTTAAGGGCCTGGCGTGTTATCATTGAAGGTTGAAATGGAGTTCCTACTTTTTTAAGGAAACGGGTGATCTAAGCTGTATTCAAGTGTAGCATCTTAGCTTGGAACCATTCTGGTTTGCCAAATCCAACTTTACTCTTCAACAAAACTTAAATGTAAGGACTTGCATGCATGTCGAAGTCAATCAGTTCTGAAGCTACATCAAAATCTAGTAGAACTCAAGGAGTTGGGTTGGCCAGACAGGGAAAATAGATACATGGATTGAAGTTTAGGAATTAAAACAATAACAATGAATGTGAATGAAGCGGCTTCAAATCAAAAAGTTGGCAAATATCAATGTATCTACTGGATACTTGTATCAGAAATGCTGTGGTTGTTCTTTGATATTAATAAGTAATTAGCTACATGGCTGTCAATAAACTGAAAAAGAAAACTTTGCCTTGTGAGTAAGGATACAGTCATATCCACCATGTCTTGTTCACAGTATGGCTGGGTAGAGAAACTATGGTGTAGTTGGGTTATGAAGTCAGCATGGAGAAAGTGAACAGGAAGTAAAAACTAGAGAGCTAAAATGTTATTTCCTTGTCGTGTCGAGTCCAAATGCCGACTTGGTGCCGTGCCACATGTCTAGTGATATAGAGAATTCTTAGGGTTCATCAGGCAGTTTGGTGCCGTCTTAACTCTCCGTAGCTTACAGATACTGAGAAATACCGAGTATGGAGTCCCTCGCACACACCAGACTTTTCCAAACTGTGCTGCGGTTAATCAGAGTCTACCATTTTATGCATTCACTTTTGAAGATTATTCTAATGGAAAGTATTAGTTACTCTTTGTGTGAACAATAGAAAGAAGTCTTGTACCCTGTGTTCTGAAGGTCATATTTGTGTTTGTGTCGCACCAGTTCATGTGTGAGCCATTTTTCATACTGTACATGTAGTAATGTTGGTTAGTTTCTAAACTAAAACCTTCAACATGGAATGTTGATGTTGAGTGTCTGCATTTGTGTATAAAACCAGTCATTGCTGTTGAGTTCCAGATAAGAAATTTCCATCAATAAACAGGAGATGTGGTGGAAGAAAAATACCAACAGAAAATTCTTTAACATGTTGTGTAGTATCAGGCACACTGTTAGCAATGTGTCCATGTACATTGCTTACGTCTCATGTCATAGTGGTGAGATGCAGTGATATGGATTTGGTACAATGACCACACAAAATAAGTAATCCCAAACTGTCTACCGTAAGTTTGTACATGCTTGTACGTATTTTTCGTCTTGTGTGTTGGCGTTGTATGGTTTTGCATGTGTACTAGTCATATACATGTGCAGTATCCTATCCTGATGGTATGTACATGTAGGTTTCATTTGAAACTCTCTGCATGCCATGCGTCCATGTCCATGTACAACACACAATACATAAATGGAAATGTTACAAACTCCATCAATCCTTCATAGTTGTCTGCAGTCCATGTACAGATAGCTGTCATTGTGACTTTGCCATTTTGTCTTTGTTGAGTTTATGAACCTCAGTTCTGAAACTCCCCACAATTAATGTCGTCATAAATTCATGCTGGAACCATGTCATTGACATCAAATTACCCCAGAAGCATTTTTTTTTTAATTTGTCTGATGTGATTGACTGAAATTGTCCTTTTACCGGAGAATAGGATCTCTATAAGACCAGATTCAAATGACTAAAAATATGCCTGGGCATTTTGCAAAGAATACGACATTTCACAATAGTGCGCCTCCAAGAGTTTGCGACGCGTTGACCAATCACAGTGGGCAAAATCTGTCGACCCAATGTGCGTTTGGAAAGGGTCGACAGATTTTGCACACTGTGATTGGTCAACACGTTGCTGACTCTTGGAGGCGCACTGTTGTGAATCGCCCGCATTGATTTCTAATTTTTCTTTGAATTGTGCTGCAAGAACATTCATGCAAGACTCACATCGGCCTGCCAATCTATCGTGCCACCTGCTCGTCATGAGTTGGTAGACAACTGCTGTTACATGTAAAGAAGCGTTCATTATTTTGCATTCTCATTTTTTTCTAAAATTAGAGGTTGCATTCTACATGGAGTAGAGACATGCAGCATGTAGTGCATTTTTTAAAATGCATGCATTTCTGTATGATTCACATTTGTGCCCACCTTGTAAGACATGGTACTAATACCCCCTGACCCCTGACCCCTGACATGGTACTAATACCCCCTGACCCCTGACATGGTACTAATACCCCCTGACCCCTGACATGGTACTAATACCCCCTGACATGGTACTAATACCCCCTGACCCCTGACATGGTACTAATACCCCCTACCCCTGACATGGTACTAATACCCCCTGACCCCTGACATGGTACTAATACCCCCCGACCCCTGACATGGTACTAATACCCCGACCCCTGACATGGTACTAATACCCCCTGACCCCTGACATGGTACTAATACCCCCTGACCCCTGACATGGTACTAATACCCCCCGACCCCTGACATGGTACTAATACCCCCCGACCCCTGACATGGTACTAATACCCCCCGACCCCTGACATGGTACTAATACCCCCTACCCCTGACATGGTACTAATACCCCCCCCACCCCTGACATGGTACTAATACCCCCCTGACCCCTGACATGGTACTAATACCCCCTACCCCTGACATGGTACTAATACCCCCCTACCCCTGACATGGTACTAATACCCCCTGACCCCTGACATGGTACTAATACCCCCTACCCCTGACAATGTCGATTGTATCTTGATGTTAACCCTCATATTGTATTGTACAAGTGTATACGTGTACATGTTTTTCATCACTGAACAAACCTAACCTTTCAGGAAGAGACTCATTGAATGATTTGCCCATTACTAATTCCTCGATCCTTTTTTTGTCTGACTTGTTGTTTCCCATAGTAAGATAAAGGCTGCGTATGAGGAATATATTCGACTCCATAGCCTCAAGGTAGAGATTGTTAACATCCTTGCAGTGCTTGATGAAAAGGCATTTCACGGCATGGCATTTTACTGTTATGTTTGAACCGTTGTCATGGTTGTATTGTGTAATACATATTGTGTCTCAGAAGTCATGTAGTTGGTGTCAGTGAATTTGTTGGGTGGTTTTGCATTAGGCCATGGGCTTCAGAAGTAAAGCGAACTGCGAGTTCAGAGAGATGTTCATGTACACGTAGTTAGAATACCATTAGTGTCACTTTCACATTGTACTGTAGCAGTTGCAACAGCTTCATGCAGGGATGATAGAGGGCGCTATGCGGCTTACTCACATGGGACAGAAGGTGGCATATGGTATGAGTGTTGGGGAGGGGGGCAAATTTCCACATTGTCTCCGTCTTTAAATGGAGTTTTCAGACTTCATTCCACTTTAGTGGAGATCCTTGCGCTCAGTGCTGCTCCAGGATATTATGGAAACCTCAAATTTGTCCAATACAAGGCTAAAATGCTAGTTTCAACAGTAAATATTTAAAACCGATCATGGAGCTATACATGAGTAAAGACAGAGACAAAGCTCTGAGATTGGGGAAAGGCTAGTTTCACCTCGGCAAATTACATGAAATGTGATGTACTTGTAGCTTGAAATTTGTTCAAAGGCACAAAAGCCACATACATGTATGTACATGTGAGGCACAACACAAGTTGAACTTGGTTAAACTTGTGAAAGTTTATACAACATACATGTACATGCCATGTAGTGGCAAAGCATCTATTCCATATTACATGTACATTGTTTCAGAAGATCTGGAAGTCACAACATCACTTGATATCATAATAATGATTATTTGCAGACACTCAAAATAAGTCGATTTCTTTGTGTACTGATGAATCAGGATCAGATTCTTGGCTGCATTGCACTTCAATTTTTGTACCAGTTGATTTGTTATTGTGGTCTTTAATTTCTTCAAAGTGAGATTTGCAGTTTTTTCTTTTCAATTATGGATTACAAAACACTTGAAAAACAGTGAGTCATTAATCACAAGTGCAGTCACATAGATGAAATCCCACACTGACCTTCACTAGAAGCACCTGTCGGCAGGGAGGATATTACCCCGTAGTTTCCTTAATGAAGAGTGCAGTTTACTCTGTTATTACCACGATTACATTTGCACAGTTACAGGCAGATCCTATTCTGTGTATTCAACCTCAGGATTAAAAGGCATCAGGTTGAAAAGCCAAGGTGTAAGTGGAACAAATCACTGTGTGATTGTTTGACGAAGGGATGAGATCTTTTGCATCTGCTTGTTGGCTGTGTTGTAGGTTTCTGAATATTCAGAAACTTTTGATTGTATGGATAATGCATGGTCTTGAGTTGATATTTGTGTTTGTTTTAATTTGGGAACTGTATGACACTGAATCCTTCAAAATCCAACACTGCAGGAGCCCAACACTAGGGAGCTGCATTCACCAATCCTACAAAACCCTTCAAAATCCCACAGAGCCATGCCTGATAGATTTAAGAGGATCTAGTCAAACAAAACAAAAAATGAAGGATTGTTCACAGTTTTTCAGCAGAATTCATCTCCTGTTTAAAAATGATTTATAATGCTGACAGTTGTTACCAACCTTACATGTATATTATTTACCATGGACGGAAGATGAGATCTAATTTATTCAGGGATTTTTCTTTACATTTTACATTACACATTGTAGTTGTTTTGTTGTTTGTTATTCACTTCAGTTGCCACAGCTCAAGTAAACAAAAATGACTATAATAAGAGGTTGTTTACTGCATCACTAGTCCTACGCTAGTTGGCTGTTGGTGTGGTTATATTGATACCGGCATACAGTGTACATTTTTATCATTAGTTTTATAGCCAGTGCATTACATCATACATATCTGGACATGTACATGTATTAATCCACTCATACATGTACCTTGGCAATTTTGATATCGGTGCCTCAGTCCAGCTTTATTGAAATTTTATCTCCTTTTTCTCTGCATTCAGTTCTCCTTTTCTGTGAACTAACACCTTAGTTGGCTTGTTTTGCTGTGCGTTTGGAAACTAACAGACACTGAAGTGAAATACTAAAGCCAGTTCATCACCATGCTTCAAACAAATCTGGAACAAACCAAAAACAAATGTTCTCTACATTTGATGGAACATGATCACTTTCGCATGAAAATTCAATGAAGCAATTTTATGGCAGTCTTAAATGAAGCACTAAATTAACCTATTGAACTGGATTTAGTATTGAACTAATTCCTGCATTGATGAATTTGGGTTTTTTTGTAGTTACCAATACTTTGAAGATCAAATTTGAGATATTTATGTAAATGTATCACTTGAGAACTTTCAAGAAGATGGTTTAACCTGCGTTCATTAATTTAGATAGATGGTTTTTGTCACTGATATACGTATTTAGTGTTCAAAACAAGCGACATGAAACCAGTGCTGAAGTTAGTTCTTGGAACAATTACTGAGTCTCATCAACTTTTTTTTTCTCTTACACAGGTAAGTGAGTTGGAGAAGGCATCCAATGGGACTTCCCTCCAGGGGAGTCCCCTAAAAGTAGGCCGCTCCCCAACCTCATCCCCAGAGCCCTCGCTATCCCAGCTACCAGATTCGATGGAGACATCCCTACCCGAGACCAGACAGCACCTTCAAGGCAGCGTCAGTCCACCCTCCAGCCAGGGATCCCCAGAGAGGGTACAACCAAGAAAGGCCCTGATGAGCAAGATTCCCACGAGTCCTGTCAAGGAGGCCACAGTCAAGCTTTCCAACTGTCCATCCGATTCCCAACATACCGATACGGCAAGTAGCCAAGCATCCCAAATGATGCTATCCTCTCCAAGCCACAAGGGAACCACTGGAGGAACCAGTCAGAGAGCAGGTGGTTCCAAGAAGCAAGTTAGCAGATCCAAGCTGACGCAGCCCACCTCCTACAAATCCAAGTTAGCGGGATCTCAGGACAGTCTCCTGTCTGAGGGGTCACAGCCAGATGAAGGAAGCCAGCTCGCTGAGGATCGGAGAGGAGGTCCCCTCAAGCGACAGTTGCCCCAGCCCCAGCAGCCCAGGAGCACGGGGATTCCCCAGAAACAGCAGTCCAGGGGCCAGCAGGGGTCACTGGAGCTCCAGCAAAAAGGTATGCAGGAGATCAATGGCAGCACCGAGGGAATCCCCAAGCCTAAAGAGATCCGCATGATGCCAAATAGGCAGCTGACAGGGAAGGCTTCAGGTTTGCTCCCGAGGGGATCTTCAGGGCAGGTCCAGAAGGATATCCAGCCACAGGTTGAGAATGGCAGTCT
Source organism: Acanthaster planci (assembly GCF_054643075.1). Classification (NCBI taxonomy): domain Eukaryota; kingdom Metazoa; phylum Echinodermata; class Asteroidea; order Valvatida; family Acanthasteridae; genus Acanthaster; species Acanthaster planci. The sequence continues at coordinate 4,300,635 of NC_141795.1, forward strand.
GCTTCCAAAGATCCCATCACTTGTCCCGATGGCCAAGGGTACCACTTCTGCAACTAAACAGGAGCAGGCTTTAGGCGGAAGAGTTGTCACCACCAGGCCAGCTGTCATAGATGCCAACTCCAACCCAGTCCCCATGCAGAATGGGGTTTCTACAAAGCCCTCTGGCCTGCAGCAACCACAATCTGTCAAAAGAGTAGAACAATCAGCCCCAAAAGCTGGTCCCATCCCAACTGGTCAGTTTGCCCGCCGGAAGCAGTCACCACCAGGCTTGGCTCGGGACTGCCCCTCCAGATCTCCAGACAGACAATCATCTGAAGAGGAGCAGGCCACGCCACCAGCATCTCCCAAGACCCGAGAGCAGCAGCAGCAGCAACCCCGAGGCAGCAGGATTGCTATGCCTGTCCGTGGCAGGGGTGCCAGCAAGCTACCTCGGGGCACTGGTATCCCTACGAGGAGGGTCAACAACACTGAAAGATGAAAGGTTTCAGGGTCAGATATCAATTGTAGAGAGCATTGGCACAGATCAGACAACCCTTGGTTGTTGGAATCAAAGGAGAGTGTAAATAAGATTTGTCATTCATCACGAATTTGTGGAGAAATTTTGTTGGCATTTGTTCACTGTCTTTTTCTGTCCATGCATGGCATCCAAAAACCCTGCTCAAAGCCTCCTTCGGTTTTGAAAGCTCTCTTTTTTTCAGAATCCCATGGTACCAAAGTTCCAAGCGTGCCAAAGTAAGTTTTTTTCAAGAAACTTCACAGAGAGCTACATGTACATGCAGAGAGTGCAACAAAACAAATTGTCTCTGTGACTTGCACACTCGCACATTCCATTCTGTCCTCATTAGGTGTTAAACAAAAGAGGGTTGTAGGCTCTACGGTGTGTCGCTGACATTTTACTTTGGAATGTACATATTGTATCTGTGAATATTCATGATGTAGCACAATGTATAGTAATTTATCAAAGGTCTGAAAATATTGCCAAGTAAATTAATCCACTACATACAAATGAAATAAAGCACTTACCTGTAAAATTACTATCAAGCAAAAACTGATATGAGAGTGCTTATTGTACACTTTCTCTAGGGAACAGAAAGTCATGTGACATAGAAGTACCAAAGTGAATACGTCATGCACACAATTAGTGTGTAAAAGGCATTAGCGCAGACCAGCGCGTGAACCAACACGCGCGTGTACTCCATTCGTTTGCACTGCACTTTCTGGTTCACAGTGACGTCACACTTCGGTACTCTATAGGACTTGCATACCACTACATGCATACGTGTACATATCTGTACTGCACCGTACCCTTAAAAATCGGTTACTTTGGGGCTACTTGCTGTATAGTTTCGAGCTTGTCTTGTTGTATGCCTGAGGTCAGGGGTTTGAGTCCCAACCAATCCAATTTGTGACTTGTTTTTTCTTTCAAGTCCTGCGACAGCACTGAGTGTGCTGTGCGGATTAAAGTACAACATCATATAAAGTGAACCTTGATATTCTAATCTTTCTGCCCAAAAATTACAATGTGGAGAATTTCTAAGACAAGTTGTCAAAGGCAGTGGTCGTATAGAAATTGATATATTCCATAATGGGGAACATCATTGGCTTTATTAACTTTGCATTCCAGAGTTTGGGCATTTTAAAAATTTTGTTCCATTTTGTAAATGTACACGGAGTAAACATACATGTACATGTACCGCCATTAGAATCATGTATGACTTCATATTGAGAAAATCTCTATTCCAAGTCGGACTTGTCAAGCACTGCATGTTTATTTCCACTCTTATTTTGTAAATAGACAAATGCAACGAATACCATGATGTAAAAATGTTTTGCAGATGTACATTGTACGTGTATGTAGCTGTGATAAATGTTTCATGATGTAAATTTGTATGCAATATGTAAATAATGCTTTGGCCTTTCGCTGAGTAGACTAGTAGGCTGGAAATGTACATTGTCAGTGTCGTAGTTACGTTCTTACTTGAGTTCCCTGTAATCACAGCAGAAAGGTAGACTTGATGAGGTCTAATGCCATGGCTCTTGGCAGACCCTGGACTCTGTTTTCTAATAGCCTCCTTGCCTTAGTCTCACATTTGGTCCTAACAAGTGTAGCCGTGTTCGGTTCTCAACAGTATAGTTTTCTACGCGACGTCTCTAGTCATGCTTGTGGAGTAGCGTAAGTTTGGTAGCAAAGTATTTCTGTTCATCTTAGTTTGCAAGGTCACCCCATTAATGCTAGACATTTGTTTGTGTGTGTTGGAAACGTTTGTACTTTGTGCGCTTACCTTATGTACCGGTACCTAGCATGGACTTGTGAACAAAAGATGTCCACAGATGCAGGAAAGGAAGACGTTCTGTGGACTTACAGGACGTTTCCCCTTCTCTGAAAAAGGGTTTAAAGGTATTTTGGGGTAGGAGTCATCCGTCGTAAAAGGAAGAGGAATAGTCAAGGAAACCTTGTACAAAAAGCCTGCTGAAAATCGTCTTCCCAGTTCAAGAAAAATGAGTATTTTCACTGAGTTTTCTTAACTGCACGAAAAGAAAGGAATGTCCACAGTAGGTATGTAAGGTAAGTGTGTGTGTGTTTTTGTTTTTTGTTTTTTCATAAATGACTGAGGTCTTCAACAATGCAGCTTACACGGTTCCACCTTGATTTGAGAATGAACCATGTGTTTAACGTCGAAACTTTGATACAAATGAAAAGTCCACCAATTTATTTTGTTGTTGAAAACAGAATGATTTCAACAGTTTAGGAATTTTCCTTTTGAAGGTATTGATTTGTGAATAGTTTTGATAATATGGAGCATCTTTTTGGAAAAAGGAGAATATTCTTCCAAAATATATGTGTGTAAAAGAATCGCTGGAAGGGATATTTTTTGGGTAGGGAGGAAGAAAATGTAACGTTAATGGAAGTGGGGAACCATGCCTGTTAGCGGTTTCAGCTTTCTTGATCCAAGTTGTGTTTCCTGCGGTATTTGCGGGTGTCGTAGTATGGAAATGGTCTTGCCATGCATTAACAACCATACAAGGAATATGTGCATAAAGGCCAAGTTGTCAAAGTGGTGTGGTCACTGAAAGTAATGAAGTGAAATCGTTGAATTGAAAGCGTACTTGCCTATATTATTACATGTACGTCCTGGCTCTGCTTATACGTATAAATGTATCCGTCGCTCAGTTGGAAGAAAACATGTAGCAACTCTTTAAGTGTACTGGCAGACAAAGCCTCTTACCTGTATGATTAAGAAGTGAGGGAAACATTGAAAAGGGTGTCCTTTCACCCAATTCAGAAATTGAATCCTCTATGTTAGTGGAGTGGAGTTTGTAGGTGGTCTCTACAGTACTTACAAGTTAACTTACATCGTAGTTACATTTATATTACTCTGGATAAGAAGAGTTGAAATGGTAAGTCGCATGGACTTCCCTTGTGTAGAGCAGGGAAAGCTTAACCCTAACACTCCTCAGTCCTCCAACAGGTGAAGGATTGAGGAGGGTTAGGGTTAAAGAATGGGTCTGTGGTTAGAAGTAACAGTCACCTTATTGTTGGTCCTGTTAAATATCTACATGTATGTATGTTGGAGAAATAAGGAGGGCGTTTTGAGGTTATGTTAACACACTCGACCCTGAACGGGTTGGCCACTTCATTATTTGCACTGAACAACTTTTGTTTGGGGATTTTTATTGGAGGGGGATTTTAATCCTTTTTTGTCATGCTGTAAAGACTTTCAGGTGTTCGCTTTGTGGAGACGGATCCTGGTTTCCAGAGGAAATTTGGAGTCTCTTTGAAATGTGAATATCATGTCATTGATCAGATTGAATTGTTTTGTTGTTTTGAAGCTGGATATGGATTTGGGTTCTCAGTTGTGTGACCACGGTTTTCAGTGTTTTCTATCAGCTGAATCTCCAAATTTCATTGTCCAGTTCAACTAGAAGCACAAATTTTAATTTAATTCATCCAAGTTTAAAAATCATGTGATAAGCAAAAATAGTGGGAACTACTTTTAATTATGAAGGTAATATTGTGCAATGTCTTGTACATGTTTGTCATGTTTAACTGCTGCGTAGAAATAAAAACCGAAAGTCATAAAGAGGCAGATTCATGTCAAGTGTGGACCAGTTTTTGGTCTTGAAATTTTGCTAAATTTTTACCAAATGTTTGCAAAGGGTCGCCTAGGAATTCGAAAGAATTTCAGACAAATTTACAAGGGCTAGTCCTGCTGTTGATTTAATTGATTTTAACCAAAATTAATTAATGGGGCCAGTCAGTAGAATTGTAAAGACTTTCAAAGAAATGAAAATTGCAAGGGGTTAGTCCTGCAGTTTTTAATAATTTTGTCCCCCCTCCAATGGCAACCTAAGAATTTTAAACATTATTTTGAATAAGTCAAATTTGTTATGGATCTGTCTTGCAATTTTAACTAATTTTGACCAAAACAATTTGCAGGGTAAACCTCGGAGAGTTAAAGAAATTCAAAAAATTAAAAGTTGCAGTGGCTTAGTCTTGTTAAATTTCACCAAAATAAATTGCAAGGGGATAACCTTAGAATTTTAAAGAATTTCAAAGAAATCGAAGATGGAAAGGGGTTAGTCTTGTTGTTTTAATTAAATTTGCCCAAAATCAATTGCAAGGGGTTAACCGTAGACTTTTAAAAGAATTTCAAAAAAATCCAAAATTAAAAGGGTTGGTCTTGCAGATTTAATTAATTTTGACTAAAATTAATTTAAAGGGGTAAATCTTAGAATTTCAAAGAAATCATAGATGCAAGGCGTTGTCACGCTGTTTTAATTAAATTTGCCCAGAATAAATTGCAAGGGATCAACTTCAGAATTTGTAATAAATCTTAGGTTAAAACGGTTAATTTTGCATTTTAAATAATTTTTACCTGAAGATATGAAATAAAAAATTTAAAAAGTTGTTGCTATTTTAATTGAAATTGACCAAATGAAATTCCCAGGGATTAACCTTAAAATTTAAAAGAAATTAAAATAAATAAAATTTGCAAGGGGTTAGTCTTGCTGTTTTAATTTTGGCCAATCAATTACAAAGGGTTAACCGTAGAAATTTAAAGAATTTCAAAGAAATCCAAAGTTAAAAGAGTTGGTCTTGCAGTTTTAAGAAATTCTGACTAAAAATAATTTCAAGGGATAAACCTTAGAATTTGAAAGAATTTCAAAGAAATCAAAGATGCAAGGGGGTTGTCTTGCTGTTTTAATTAATTTTGCTCAAATTAATTTGCGGGGGATCAACTGAGGAATTTTAAAGAATTTCAAGGAAATCTTATGTTAAAAAGGTTGATCTTGCAATTTAAATAATTTTAATCTGATGATTTGAAGAAAAATTTGTCAAAGTTGTAAGGGGATAGTCTTGCTGTTTTAATTAAATTTGCCCAGAATAAGTGCAAAGGATCAACTTAAGAATATTAAGGAAACTCAAAGGAATCTTAGGTTAAAACGGTTGATCTTGCATTTTAAATAATTTTAACCTGAAGATATAAAAAAAAATTTTAAGTTGTAAGGGGTTAGTCTTGCTGTTTTAATTGAATATGATCAAAAGAAAATACCAGGGGTCAACCTTAAAATTTGAAAGAAATTTTTAAAAATGAAATTTGCAAGGGGTTAGTCTTGCTGTTTTAATTTTGGCCAATCAATTGCAAAGGGTTAACCGTAGAAATTTTAAGAATTTCAAAGAAATCCAAAATTAAAAGAGTTGGTCTTACAGTTTAAAAAAAATTCTGACTAAAATTAATCGTAAGGGGTAAACCTTAGAATTTGAAAGAATTTCAAAGAAATCAAAGATGCAAAGGGGTTGTCTTGCTGTTTTAATTAATTTTGCTCAAATTAATTTGCTGGGGATCAACTGAGGAATTTTAAAAAATTTCAAGGAAATCTTATGTTAAAAAGGTTGATCTTGCATTTTAAATAATTTTAACCTGATGATTTGAAAGAAATTCAAACAAAATTTGTAAGGGGTTAGTCTTGCTGTTTTAATTAAATTTGCCTCAAATAAAATGCAAAGGATCAACTTAAGAATATTTAGGAAACTCAAAGGAATCTGAGGTTGAAACGGTTGATCTTGCATTTCAAATAATTTTAACCTGAAGATATGAAAAAAAAAATTTTTAAGTTGTAAGGGGTTAGTTTTGCTGTTTTAATTGAATATGATCAAAAGAAAATGCCAGGGGTTAACCTTAGAATTTGAAAGAAATTTTAAAAATGAAATTTGCAAGGGGTTAGTCTTGTTGTTTTAATTAAATTTGCCCAAAATCATTTGCAAGGGGTTAACCGTAGACTTTTAAAAGAATTTCAAAGAAATCCAAAATTAAAAGGGTTGGTCTTGCAGATTTAAATAATTTTGACTAAAATTAATTTAAAGGGGTAACTCTTAGAATTTCAAAGAAATCATAGATGCAAGGCGTTGTCACGCTGTTTTAATTAAATTTGCCCAGAATAAATTGCAAGGGATCAACTTCAGAATTTGTAAGAAATCTTAGGTTAAAACGGTTAATTTCGCATTTTAAATAATTTTTACCTGAAGATATGAAATAAAAATTTAAAAAGTTGTAAGGGGTTGGGCTTGCTATTTTAATTGAATTTGACCAAATGAAATTTCCAGGGGTTGACCTTAAAATTTGAAAGAAATTAAAATAAATAAAATTTGCAAGGGGTTAGTCTTGCTGTTTTAATTTTGGCCAATCAATTACAAGGGGTTAACCGTAGAAATTTAAAGAATTTCAAAGAAATCCAAAGTTAAAAGAGTTGGTCTTGCAGTTTTAAGAAATTCTGACTAAAAATAATTTCAAGGGATAAACCTTAGAATTTGAAAGAATTTCAAAGAAATCAAAGATGCAAGGGGGTTGTCTTGCTGTTTTAATTAATTTTGCTCAAATTAAATTGCGAGGGATCAACTGAGGAATTTAAAGAATTTAAAGGAAATCTTATGTTAAAAAGACTGATCTTGCAATTTAAATAATTTTAATCTGATGATTTGAAAAAAAAAATTTCAAAGTTGTAAGGGGTTAGTCTTGCTGTTTTAATTAAATTTGCCCAGAATAAGTGCAAAGGATCAACTTAAGAATATTAAGGAAACTCAAAGGAATCTTAGGTTGAAACGGTTGATCTTGCATTTTAAATAATTTTAACCTGAAGATAAAAAAAAAATTTAAGTTGTAAGGGGTTAGTCTTGCTGTTTTAATTGAATATGATCAAAAGAAATTGCCAGGGGTTAACCTTAAAATTTGAAAGAAATTTTTAAAAAAGGAAATTTGCAAGGGGTTACTCTTGCTGTTTTAATTTTGGTCAATCAATTGCAAAGGGTTAACCGTAGAAATTTTAAGAATTTCAAAGAAATCCAAAATTAAAAGAGTTGGTCTTACAGTTTAAAAAAATTCTGACTAAAATTAATCGTAAGGGGTTAACCTTAGAATTTGAAAGAATTTCAAAGAAATCAAAGATGCAAGGGGGTTGTCTTGCTGTTTTAATTAATTTTGCTCAAATTAATTTGCTGGGGATCAACTGAGGAATTTTAAAGAATTTCAAGGAAATCTTATGTTAAAAAGGTTGATCTTGCATTTTAAGTAATTTTAAACTGATGATTTGAAAGAAATTCAAACAAAATTTGTAAGGGGTTAGTCTTGCTGTTTAATTAAATTTGCCTCAAATAAAATGCAAGGGATCAACTTAGGAATATTTAGGAAACTCAAAGGAATCTTAGGTTGAAACGGTTGATCTTGCATTTTAAATAATTTAAACCTGAAGATATGAAAAAAAAAATTCAAAAAGTTGTAAGGGGTTAGTCTTGTTGCTTTAATTGAATATGATCAAAAGAAATTGCCAGGGGTCAACCTTAGAATTTGAGAGAAATTTCAAGGAATTTAAAGATGCAAGGGAGTTGTCTTGCTTTTTTAATTTTGACCGAATCAGTTCTGAGGTTGAAACGGTTGATCTTGCATTTCAAATAATTTTAACCTGAAGACATGAAAAAAAAAGTTGTAAGGGGTTAGTTTTGCTGTTTTAATTGAATATGATCAAAAGAAAATGCCAGGGGTTAACCTTAGAATTTGAAAGAAATTTTTAAAAATGAAATTTGCAAGGGGTTAGTCTTGTTGTTTTAATTAAATTTGCCCAAAATCATTTGCAAGGGGTTAACCGTAGACTTTTAAAAGAATTTCAAAGAAATCCAAAATTAAAAGGGTTGGTCTTGCAGATTTAAATAATTTTGACTAAAATTAATTTAAAGGGGTAAATCTTAGAATTTCAAAGAAATCATTGATGCAAGGCGTTGTCACGCTGTTTTAATTAAATTTGCCCAGAATAAATTGCAAGGGATCAACTTCAGAATTTGTAAGAAATCTTAGGTTAAAACGGTTAATTTCGCATTTTAAATAATTTTTACCTGAAGATATGAAATAAAAAATTTAAAAAGTTGTAAGGGGTTGGGCTTGCTATTTTAATTGAATTTGACCAAATGAAATTTCCAGGGGTTAACCTTAAAATTTGAAAGAAATTAAAATAAATAAAATTTGCAAGGGGTTAGTCTTGCTGTTTTAATTTTGGCCCATCAATTACAAAGGGTTAACCGTAGAAATTTAAAGAATTTCAAAGAAATCCAAAATTAAAAGAGTTGGTCTTACAGTTTAAAAAAAATTCTGACTAAAATTAATCTTAAGGGGTAAACCTTAGAATTTGAAAGAATTTCAAAGAAATCAAAGATGCAAGGGGGTTGTCTTGCTGTTTTAATTAATTTTGCTCAAATTAAATTGCGAGGGATCAACTGAGGAATTTTAAAGAATTTCAAGGAAATCTTATGTTAAAAAGGTTGATCTTGCATTTTAAGTAATTTTAACCTGATGATTTGAAAGAAATTCAAACAAAATTTGTAAGGGGTTAGTCTTGCTGTTTTAATTAAATTTGCCTCAAATAAAATGCAAAGGATCAACTTAAGAATATTTAGGAAACTCAAAGGAATCTTAGGTTGAAACGGTTGATCTTGCATTTTAAATAATTTAAACCTGAAGATATGAAAAAAAAAATTCAAAAAGTTGTAAGGGGTTAGTCTTGTTGCTTTAATTGAATATGATCAAAAGAAATTGCCAGGGGTCAACCTTAGAATTTGAAAGAAATTTCAAGGAATTTAAAGATGCAAAGGAGTTGTCTTGCTGTTTTAATTTTGACCGAATCAGTTGCAAAGGGTTAACCTTATAAATTTAAAGAATTTCAAAGCCATCCAAAGTTAAAGGGGTTCGTCTTTCAGTTTTAAATATTTTTGACTGAATTAATTTGAAGGGCTTCATTTTAAAAGTTGAAATTGAAAAAAATGAAAGTTGCAAGGGGTTAGCCTTGCTGCTCTAATGGAGATTCATTTCAAAGAAATCAAGAAAGCAAGGGGTATTCTTGCTGTTTTAATTAAGTTTTATCAATTTAAAATGCAAGGGGTTGACCTTAGAATTCTAAAGAATTTCAAAGAAAAGGGAATTGCAAGGGTTAGTCTTGCAGTTTTAACTAATTTTGACAAAATAAATTGCAAAGGCTTAACTAAACTCTAAGGTTAAATTAAAGAATTTCAAAGAAAAACATTTACAAGAGGCGGGTCTTTCAGTTTTACAAATTTTGGCTGAAATAAATTTCAGGGGTGTTTGGGAGATTTTATTCCATTGTGAACAACAATATTGCAAGGAGCTTTTTTAAAGTTTTATTAAATTTTGGTAAAACATACTACAAGGGGTTAATTTTCGACGTTTTATCTATTTTAACGAATTTTAATAAGGATTAGGTATTTAGAATAGTATCCTGAGATTGCTGCTTGCTCAAAGTAAAAGTTTACCGAATACTTTAATAAATTTTGGCGAGAAATTAAGAGTTACTTATACTTAATATTTTAAAAAGATTAACACTACAGTTTTTATGTTGCCTAAAGGCGGAGGTTTACTGTCACATTTTCAAAAATTTACTTTGAAATTTAAGCAAGTTACAACATATGTAGACACTTTGAATACAATATTTTAGTACAATCAGGAATAAAAGAAAACAAATGCAACATTTAACAAACAGAATGGAAAGAACGTAACAAACTAGAGAGATATTCATAAATATTTGAATTCACGAATGTAGGAAGGAAATTGTCTTGGATGTCATTTTGGTGAAGTCAAAGGAGTCACACAAGAAGTGAACAAAGCCGGCCTTGGTGGATTCAGAAACATTTCAGGCCGGAGCTAGAAAGTTAACCGCAATCCAATAAAACATATTCAGTAAGTTATATGCACACGTTTAACCTAAAGTTATGAAAAGGCTACAGAACAAGATTCTGAGGTAATTTCGGATGTACCAAAATATTATACTAAAAGGTTGGCATACTAGTACATTCAAATCTTGTTAACTAGAGTTAAAATTTAATGTTTTCATTTTTACCCCTGAAATAATTTCGTTTTATTTCCAATCCTTTTCCTTTTTTAAGTTATTGAATCATATTCCCGATTTATTGAAGAATGTCATCTCAAACGAATTTATTCCATAAATTGTTCTACGGCACGAACAACTTTCTGTAGGAATCCTACATTTCCCTCCGTTGTCTCTCGCTGTTCAGATGGGTGTTCTCCTGCTTCTGCGTGCAGTGCTCTCTCTTGCTCAGAATCAGGTCTTGGCCCTGGCTTTTCTTCCGCCTTCTGACTACTCTCAGAAACAGGTGACTTTTGGAACCGAGGTCGGCTAAGAGGAGAGTTTGGGGGATCGTTTAGTCGCCCATCTTCCCAACCAGACTGTGAGTCTCCTCTATAATTAGATTTGGACCAGGGTTTCACCTCCTGTCTTTTGTCGAGCTTTCCTGGATATTGCTCCGGTTTAGCTTCTGGGACATTATCCCAATCAGACAATGAGTCGCGTTCGGGTGTAGCTTTTTGTTTGGGTCGTGGTTTAGGCCTTGGTGGTGGCGTGCGTCTAGATTTTTGGAGCTCCTCGCTTAGTTCGCCAATCTGTCTTATGAGATCAGCTTTATCGTCGCGCAGTCCACGAAGTGTCTCTGTGAGGGCAGCGTTGTCGTGTTGAAGTCCACCGATGATGCCCTGCAATTCTGCCTCCTTGTGGTCTCTTGTCATCTCCTTCGCCGAATGATCTTTCTTCAATTCATCGACCTGCTGTGAGAGCTCAGTCTTGTTTTCATTGAGGCCCTGAAGTGTGCCCGTGAGGATGGTATTGGCTTGTTGGAGTCCTCGGACGATGCCTTCCAGCTCCGCCTCCCTCTGGTTTCTGATCTCCTCCTGTGCTAAGTAGTCACTCTCGAGTTGATTGACTTGTCGCATGAGCGCTGTCTTATCTTCACAAACCCCTCGAAGTTCGTCTGTAAGGATAGTCTTGTCTTGTTGGAGTCCTCGGACCATATCCTGCAGCTCACTCTCTAGCTTGACTCTCATCATTTCTTTTGCTGAGTTGTCTTTCTTGAGATCATCAGCCTGCTGAGTAAGCACTACCTTGTCTTCACTGAGTGCCTTAAGAGTGTCTGTGAGGACCACCCCCTCTTGTCTGAGTTCTTGGATGATGTCCAGCAACCGCACCTCTTGCTGGTCTCTCGCTTTATCCCTCACCGATTGCTCTGCTTTGAGTTCACTAATCTCTTGCAGGATCTCTGCCTTGTCTTTGCCGAGTCCTTGAAGTGTGGTAGTGAGCCCAATTTTATCTTGCTGTAGCCCTTTGATGATATCCTGCAGCTCCTTCACTGATTCGTCCCTCGCCATCTTCAGCTCCTCCATCTCTGTCTGGAGTGCATCTACGGTTTCTTCCATCTCCGACAAATGTTGTTCCCTCTGCAAGAGGTGGGTCTCTTGCTCCTTGTGCACTCTATCAGTTTCAACATGCAGGGTATCCACAGTGTCAGTCAGCAGAGAGGATCGGCTGACAAGGTTCTGTGTCCGCTCCTTCACTGGATCCAAATCGTAAAGCTTCCTGTCGATGTTTGAGGACTTGTCAGCCGAAGCCTTGATTGTCTGGTTGACGGATGCAAGTCGGTCCTGAACAGCGTACCTGATAAACAAAAAGGAACCAATGCCTTGAGCCAAACCGAGGAGAGAAAAGTGAAAAGAATCCGGCTCCATTTTCTGGTTCCAATGACGCGGCGATAATTGGAAAAACCAGTTAGCATTAACCCTAACAGTCCTCAATCATCAACTTCTGATTTTCCACACGTCCCCTGGGGGTTTGCCATCTGTAACCGTGAATGCTAACAGTCCTTTAGTATGGCTCCCCCAAAAATCAATGATCGGTTTGCTGTGTAGATCTACGACTGCTGCTGTAACATGGGCACATTTGACTCGACCTACTTGAATGATAGGATGTCGTTCCGTAGTGTCTGCAGGTCCCGCGGCCGCACTCCCTCTGAGTTCTGTGATTCTGTCGACAGGTTAGCTTGGATGTACCTGCTGCTGACGAGCTTCAACACTCGCTGCCACCAGGAAGTGGGGTGCAAGTAAAAAAAGTCATAAACTGTGTCTTAGTGGAATCCACCACAAGTCTCTTTATAAATCAAGTCAAAGGTCCTTTACCGGTCAATCAGTAATGGGTAACGGGTATCCAACAGAGGAAAATATTTCCTCTCCACAAAAGACATGTTGATCAGCAGCTTCGCGGTGGTGTATCCAGTGTAGGGTGGGGGAGTTTCATCGCCCATAGATATGTTGACTTTTAGTTTTCTTTTTTCTTCATCGTTAATTTTCTTTAGTTTTAGGATTTGACAGTGTCTGTATTCTAGAAATGTTTCACCCACCTTTTGTAGAGAATTCTTTTATAAACAAAAAGTGGGCAGTTGTTTTGGGGGAAAAAATCAACTCTGTCCCTAACCCACCCAGGCCACCCCCGATATGAGCATGCCACTGAATGGGATGAAAATGTGACAGTTATATGGGAATGTTGTTGTCACTGTTTAGTTGAAAAGTTTGCGACTTTACCCATAAGATTGAATGCATGTGATAGACTTGTGATGGGCTTGATTATAAAGCTGCCGTAAACTGAGAGGTTGACAGTAAAAACCTCATCACGGATGAAAACTCTGGGTCTAATAAGTTCACTTCCAAGTCAATAACAAACACAACCTCTATAGAGCAGATCGTCTCTTTGAAGGGACGGCAAGAAAATCGTTGGATTATGATTATGACGTCGGTGAGATAAAAACAATCCAAAATACTTGTGGATTTCCCATCAATATCTGTATCAACACTTGTCACACATAGGATTATTTCTCGAAGGATTTATGATTTTTTATGGCACTTCGTATTTGAATTTTCAAACAAATTGCCAATAATTATGCAAACTATAAAGTCAATTAGTCTACGGGATTCATGAATGAACTTCATTGAACATTCTTGAGATAATTTTGTAAATGTTGACAAAATGTTTATCTCTCTCTTTCTTGAATTTTTCGTTTGTGGAAACTTTTATTAGAAATACTGATTTTTCTTCCCATGCACAGAAACAATACCTTGTAATCCTGGAGTTCACTTTTTGCATGAATCTCTTTCTGAAATAAAATAATGCAAAAAAGAAATGCTAATATTGGGAATAAACATGCCTAAACACAGTAAATACGATGTTTGCCTTTTCCAAGAAATATGACGCAATTAATAGCCCGTATAGGCCGTATTCCACCCTGCAACAAGTGTTTGTTTTTTCCTCTACAAAAAATTTCATGGTCCCATTATCAGCAAGGAAATCCCCAGCATTGTGGGAAGAGTGTGCCAATAAATTGCAACTCAGTGTGTACAACTCAGATGCAGTATCTTATAATGACGTCAGTGTCTTGCATTTCCTTTCCTCTTGGGAGGGTAGATTTACTCAGCGCCATATTTCTTGGGCAAATGTACAAAAATAATAAAACTTGCCTGATCACCGCGGCGTCGGGTACATCCTGAACATATTTGACACGCACATCTGAAGAGTCGGTACACAGTCTTGAGTGATGGGATAAGGTTGAAGGGTGGCGGTAGGGTCGCTACGGGACGCAGGTAAGAGGCCCAGACAGCGGCACGGTGGAACTTCCACTCCGTATCGGCATTTTCCTGCAAAACAGTAAATTAGGATACATTTGAGAAGAAGAATAGGGAGGCTTAGTTGTTGCCGGTATATCGATCCGTATTCTCAAATTGTTTGTGAAGATTTTTGTCCATTTTGTTTGGAAGAGTCTATGTTCCCAAGATACTGACGCACGCCGTTGTTTTTGACTGTGTGGTTTGATATTTCGTGTCGGTTCTTACCTCGGTGAGGTTGTAGGTATTGGATAGCATGCCGATGAGGGCGTTCAACAGCACGAGCACAGCAACGATCAGATAACAGACGTAGAGAAACGTACCCACGCCCTCTGCGACGGAATTCTTACCAGGCAGTTCAAGCACATCTATCTCAGTGAAGCCATACAGGGACCAGTAGAGATCTTGAACGCTACCCACGAACCTACATCAAGAGATGTCATTCAGAGATCAAAACTTGAGGGGGACACTTGAGACACTGTTTTAAACATGAGATGAGGCTACCTCAAAGAGACCAAAATCCTGAGGAGCGTCAGTCTGCACCAAGTACAACTCCACTTAGGAATTATCTCTCAAAAACTAGATACAGGAACAATCTTTTAATAAGAAATAGAGGTATCTCAGCTTGGAAAGACAACAAATTTCATTCCGGTATGCAAAACCGTAAATAAGAATCGAGCTTCTAGGAGGTCAGGAATATGAACCTCTCACTTATTTCTGAGCTAAGATGCTGAGGGATAATGAATCGCTACTCACGTCGAAAATCCAACAATCATGTGGCAACTATCAGAATCTCGTCCTTGCTCAATGCAGGCCCGCGTGGCCGTCTGACCAGCCGAGTAGAAGTTCTGAAACAGGCCGATGGCGAAGGCAAACCAAATGATCAGGAAGATGCCACAGAACTTGATGATGTCGTCCACCATCCCTCCAAGGGAGATGCGAAGCGGACCGACAGTGTCGCTGACCAGGAGAAGGTTTAGCAGGCGCAGGACGGACACGGTGATAGCCACGCCGAACAAGGCGCGGGCCACCACCGCCGGCTCGAACTGATCGAGTTCGATGGTCGCTAGCAGTGGGGGCGGCAGTGATGGTGGTGCGATGGAGATCAGGGGCCGGCACCCAGAGAGCACCTCCACGATAGCTCCATTGATACCTTCAATGGAAGTGTCATTGAGCCTTCCCCTCAGAACATCAGTCACTTCTGCCACCTGATTCAGCAGGTCGGCATAGGTCTCGTTTCCGAGATTTGACTTGTTTGTCCAATCAGGCTCAAAGACACCCTCAGAGGTCTGAAAACAAACAAACATTTGGCAGAACATTTGTTTCAAACACGAGTCAATTCGGTGTTAGAAACAAGAGGACCTAAGTAAAGCAAAAAAAATGGAATTTTTTTTCCATACCGATCGCTTTACAACCTTAAAGTGTCCAACCATGTTACAAGAATAGTAGATGTCATCGATCGGGCACATATTGAAACCTTTAATGAGGAAATAAGTTGAGGTAATTTCTTGGAGACTTTACCTTCTCATAAATGTCTTTTATTCCAGTAAATGGGAGACTATAAATTTGACTCCCTGGAAAAATAAAATGGCTGATTCTCGTTGCGTTTGGGTTTCTGCCAACAAAGAAATTTCCATTTTCGGAGTTGTTGTGGCTGCCATAACCTTGCCAAAAATTATATTATCCCTGCCTGAGAGAACATAAACCGCATGCCTATAGCAAGCAGCACCGTGGATCGACACATGACAAGCACAGAACGTTCTTTGTAGTTTGGTTACGGTCTTGTGAAAAAGTTGTATTGATGTGTATTCTACGGATAGTTATTGGCAAACCAACAAAGCAATGCTAATGGTATTGTACTGAACTCATCGAAAAGCGACTTGATACTTCAGCTGAACTGCAAACCAATAAGGGTGTTTCAACTGAACCATATCGGTCGGCATACATTTAGTATGATGTTATTGTCCGCTGAGTTCAATGCATTGATGGTTTACAGTAGACCTTAAAATGAGTGTCGATTCACGGTTCCCATAAAGGAGGCAGGCGCGCAGGACCAGCCACGAGGTTGGCGGCTGGTTAAAGGATTTTCAGTGAGTGAACAAAATATTTTTCTATTTTCACTAAGCTGATTTCCTGTTTTGAATAAATTTCAGAAATCTTACTTGGTTACGGCCAGCCAACTGCAGGCAGAACACCGCAATGCAAAGTCCTACGATGACAACTTCATAGAGATTGATACCGTCAGACAGATATTTCTGCGGTCCATGTTTCCGGATGACACTAAGATGTGACCATGCCAAACCTACGGAGTTGGTGACAAGGTCGTCAGTTGAAGAAAACAACAGGGATTTATGACACATCAGGGAACGTTTCCACTGTGTGTGTGCTTGGCCATGTTTATTGTAGTGACATATCCACTCATTTAATTTAAGTGTGGTGAAACTTAGACTTGAGTCTCGGAAGTCATGGCGATCAGTATTTTCGGACACCGAGAACTCGGCCAGTGACTTACCGAGGACCCAAATCAAAATGAGCAGGTACAGTGCCTCAACAGTCCGTGGGTACTCGTGCTGATTAGTGGCGTTTACTGTAACGATGAAGGCGAGGAACGTAAAGCCGGATCCGGCCTTCATCAACATCATGATGTATCTGCCGAGTGATGATGAAATTCATGACAGGGGGTTGAATACAGTAAGAGGGGTTAACCACTGGATTTTTCTGTCATTGCTTTTTTATCATTCATGTGGTTAGCATTATTGCTTAGTGCTACTGAATGACGCGCAAGATTAAGTGCACTTTGGTTCAGACAATGATTGGACAGTTTGAGATACCAATGCCATATACTTCAAAATAATGTAATTGCAAACAATGCAATTGAAACAGAATAGAAGGCCTGAAGGTGAAGCCAAAAAAGACGCACTTACGGAAGTCTTACAAAGGAAGTCACACTGCGCACGGGCACAAAGATGTAGAGGAAGCATATGATGGGATAGCCGAAGAGGACAAACAGCGTCAGAAGGATCTGATAGAAGATTCCTCGCTCGTTCCAATCAAGAAGATTCCTGTAGAACTGCACGATGATGGCCTTCTGGGAATGGGGGTGGGCTATGAACTATAGGATGGTTAAAAAAGAGCCGGAGGATTAGTGAGTCGACAACTGTTCATCAGCAACACGAAAGTAAGCAAATTTAGTCACTTAGTTTGCTTGCAACTTCAAACCTTGCGAAGGAATTTGAAAACATCTTCAATAATCCATCCATTTACAGCTCGTTGATTTTAAAATCGTGCGTCCTGGGTTCTTTCAACCCAGTGAGAAAGCATTTTTAAATAAGAACTGGAAATGAGGACATGCCCGTTGAGATCTTGTTCCACCTACCTCTTTCTGCTTGTAGTCGATGGCCTCAAACAATTTGGCAAGGGGGTGTTGCTTACCCTCTTCGTCACGGTACTTGTCCGTGTCGTGATACCGGAACAGGGCTAAAATCTGGCTCACCAAAGACACAACAACATATTGATGGCCTAAATGTTTGAATGGATGGAAGATGACCATGAAAAATACAGTTACATGTAGGCCTACAGTTCTAGTTTGGTTTGTTTGGGCATGGTTATTTCGTAAGAAATGTTTCAAATAAACACTACGAATATTGACTGTGTAGTGCTAGGGCTGGTACCAAATTCTGCTCTGGTTTCTACCTCTTTGGTTGAAGCTGATTCTCCAAGCATCTCTCCTGCGAAGACTTCCACGCCGCGCGCCATCTGCTCGTACTCGGCCCCGAAGTCCTCCCACGTGCGGCTCAACGTCTTGAGTTTGGCGCTCAGCTGGAAGGCGTGGCCAAAGATGTCCGTCTGGGTGGCCAGGATGTAGGCGGGCTGTGAGAGGGCGCGGTAGATGTGTAAGGTGGAGATAGCCTGGGTCAAGGTCACGTCACCGCCTTGAGACATCGAGGGCTCGGTGATGCTAGCGCCAAGGTCCAGAAGCATCTTCAAATCAGAAAATATCATCCAATATGTAACGTTCCTAAGGAGCTTTACTCCACCACAATTTCATGACATGTGTGGCCTATAAAACCAATGGGCTGAACACAATTCGACAAGAACCACTCGTGAGCACTGAATTTTGTAATGGAATTTTGGCCAGTGATCTCTTTACGCCCTTGCTTGGTAAATAGTCAGGATTATACGCCCCAACGCTTATTATGAGTGCCTGATTTGCACATCAGAAATCACGTCACTGGCCAGGTTTATAAGTGCTGACAAATTCAGCAATAAGCAGAGCAATTTCGAGGCTAAGAGGGTTCCAAAACTCATATTTCCTATTACTTATGCTCGGAGAATCTTATTTACTAAAAACAGGCAGAAAATACAGATCTTCTGATTACCTTGACCGTTGCAAAGTTATTTCTCTGCGCTGCCTGAATCACGGGTGTTATGGCTGGGTGGAAATCGTCATTGTCAGAATGACAGTTCAGAACTGATTCCAGAATATCCTTGACAAGATAGACCAATGAGAGTTCCATGAAGCAAGGAGTTGCCATTAACGTAATTCTTTACGTTTAGCTTGCGCTAAAAGTCAATAATGCCAAGAGCGACTGGTTCAACAGTCTAAGAGCTTCACTTGGCTCAAAGCGAGTTTCTAGTACTTTGTTTCGCAATGTGTGAAACGAAGGGTCTAGGGACCCTAGAAGAATGTCCTTTTCGGTGGTATTCCTGGCATCCAGATAAGAAAAAAAAATCAAATTCTCGTACACCTCACTGCAGCAATGGAATTTGCGAATTTTGTTACTTCCCACCGAATGGAATGGCATTGAGCGTACATGTAGGGCCTAGGTCGACTGGCCCAAACCGTGGTAAAGGAAATGATTTTGAAGTTCAACAGGGTTACCGACATTACCAGCCGAGTGAATATTTTGTCACTCTTTAACTCAATCGGGCCAAATACTTCCACGGCATTGTGATTGTATAATGTTAAAAAAATGTTTACAGCGCAATAACTCCAATTGCGATGCAAAATAAATACCTGTACACGTCACTTGTACGTCGCTTGTAGGGCAGCCACTTGTTCTTTGTTGACATTCTTTTGGTTTGGTTTCATTGAGTTGTCAACCTGACTTTGGTCACTTTCATGACCATAACATTCAGTTGCATTTTCATCTACCAAGTTATCCGACAATTGTGCAAAGTTTGATCAAACTTGGAAAAGCTCATTATGAACACCATTATTGGAGACTTAGTAAGGGATTTAGGTTGAAGTTCTTGTAAACCGGAGGAGTTTGTTTGCTTCCTTTTCTCTTAGAGATGAGAATCTTCAAATGTTACGGATTTGATTTCATTGCGGACGATGAAAATCCTTCCCTTTGTGAATCCAAAGTGTCACAATCCACAATTGTATTAAACTTGTACTCTTGGATGTTTTGAGTTTAGCGGCGGGAAAAAAGTTATCATCAAGCAAGTCTTTTTCAAGAAGCAGGTTCCCACCTCTTGAATTTGTACATAGCAGCAAATCGCCTTGACCGCCTCTTCAAACTCCACGTCGATGGCTCGAATCAGGGCATCTCCAAGAGGAATGTCGTACTTCAGGAGAATATTGACGACATCTGCAAATGAAACAAACAAAAGATGAAGGATGGTTCCAAAGCAGACATAGCGTGGCATGGAGAAAGCAGGTGAGGATCCAGAGGGGGATCCAAGAAATAATGAACTAACAGTTGTTTTTAATAATGATTAGGATAACATCTTACTATAAGGATAGAGTTAAGCGCATTAGTAACAGTGTAATGAAAAACCTATATGTCCACTTGCTCGCAGCAATGGGGCATACCTAAAACCAGACTGGCCATAGGCCTATTCCCTGGAAAACTTTCTGACTCAAGAACATTGCTCTAAATATTTCTGCTATCCATGCTGTTGTACAGAAAAAGAATCATATTTTCTGTTCTTCTTAGGATAAATAAATCCGAGTTTCTCAGAAGTGCACACTCTTGCGTGCTATTCAAGTAAATTGTCCAACTTCTTCAAATGTACGTCACGCAAAAGGGGAAACCAAAGAATAAACTGCTTTAGGTTTTTTGGGGATAACCCCCACAATTAGGCGAAAACGGGAAACTCTTAAACCTATCACACGGTTCATTTCACAAGCAGTCCATGACCGTCCCACCCTGTATACATGTACTTTGTCTGAGGTCAGACTTCAAACTAAACCAACCTCAGGGGGCAGAATATTGTACCGTTCGGTCACCTCATAATACCTGTATACTAGCAAGCTTTTCAGTAATTGTAATGGACTTCTATTCATATGTGTCATTGTTTCCGGTCGTTGCAGTCAGCATTTTTGAAATGCAAACTTCTACCTACTGCTATCTTGATCGATTCTGATACAGCGGCAAGTTTGCACTTTTCCTGACTTGTTTTCTTCAAAGGCTCATTGGGAAATTGAATTTTACTTTTTTTTACCAAGTATAATTGCAAAAAGGTATCCCTAACGATGGACCGTCCCGCATCTGGATTGTTTTGGAAGAAGTAGAAACGAAGATGAACGGAAACACACCAAAACAACGTATTTTCGAAGTACAAACTTTACACAATGAAAGCAATGACACAGGCCTTCATAGCTAACTATGGTATTGCAAACAGGCTTAGGCTCAAAAATCGTCATATTCTAGAAGACCCTTGTCCGGCCTAGCTACAAAACGTATTATGCCTCTTTAGCTTTGGTTGAGCCGTTGACCCTGATTTCCTAAAGGTAAATTCCGAAGGCTTGAACAACTCA
Source organism: Acanthaster planci (assembly GCF_054643075.1). NCBI lineage: Eukaryota > Metazoa > Echinodermata > Asteroidea > Valvatida > Acanthasteridae > Acanthaster > Acanthaster planci. The sequence goes on from NC_141795.1 coordinate 4,321,398, forward strand.
ATAGATTATGTGCAGGCTTCAGTCAGGAACGCTTACTTGAAATCATCAATCATGGGTCCAACAAAGGGGAATTGAAACGATTTTCATTTTCAAGACCAACAACTTGCACACTTTAAAACCTCCCAGCTGTTTGTTTAATAGAATCGTGGATTTTAAGAACATATAACGATCAAAATGGTGTTGCACTGTGCAGAGCGGCATCCGCAGCAAGAATAAAATGAACCAGAATATATCAAAAAACGAAACAACCCACGGCATGTAACTTACCGATGTAGCCATCCGTGATGGCATCAGTATACAAGGTCAGGTTTTCCTCGTTTCGCCAGTCCCTCAACAAGCCTGCCTCCTGCCACTGGCCAAGCATTTCATTAAGTCGTATAGCATTCCCCATGCCAATCGTGGCCCTCACCAGGTCATACCTGGCGGATTCATCTTCATACTCAACTCCCAGAAAACACAGGAACGAGGAGTCATCTAGAGCTACGGTGGCAGTGCTAGACTCGCCGTTCTCCTGGAGAGCCTCCTTCGGACCATAATCTCCCGCATTCCGCTTCTCCAAAGCCTCCAGCTCGTAACTTTCCGCATCCATGGACGATGGCGGTTGTTTCAACGCGTGTGACATACAGGTGGGAAGCTACAACAAAACTCTACTCACATGGAAGCGTCAGGTCTGTCCACAGCTCACGAACTTTCAACAGACCGTGTACATATGTACCTCCTTGTTACGGAACAAGACACACCGATAATTGGATCGGCCAACACCGTACTGCCCACGCAAGATCACGGCTACGTTCGAGCTCAGTGTCTAAAGCTAGGTCTTAGTTCGTCGTAAATACACGTACGTGAGCAAATGCTAACAACAGACGTAGCCCATTTCCAAAAATATTCACAATACGTATTGTCAAACTGCAAGGTCGAGGCCGCTCAACCAACCTCAACCATTAGTTATTCCCCCAATCTAGTGTCGGTTATTTTCACACTGTTGGGCGCGATTAGTGCAATAGTTTGGGCAGTCTGGTCTAGTATAAAGGACACTAAAGATTTGGTTCATGCTGTGCCCAGGGGACCTAGTGGGAATGATTCCTCTTCATGTCAGATCAGCAGTAATAATTCAGTAATCTCTCCCATCCAGTCGGAGAAGTACGCTGCTTGTATGTAAAAATTAATTTTCAGCACAATGCGTTATATTTCATTCGTCAATCAAAATCTAGCATCCGGCCAAATTAAGCCCACTGAGATACACGAAGTTTATTATAGTACCTCGTCATTCTGTGAACAAAGGACTACATAGTTTCTAACCCAAATGTGTTCCATTTTCATTATTTGTTCACTGGAGGATAACAGTTAAAAACAGAAAATATTTAGATATATGTACTCGATCATCCCTTAGTATCCGCTATCCTATCACTTTTAATAGCCCAAAACAAAGATATATGAACCCCAAACCATAAAGTAACTGTTTAAATGTCTGCATAGCAACTAAGCAACAAACTTCAGTCTGTAAATATACTTCAAACTTCACAAGCATGGCTTAAATTAGACATATAAGCACTGATAAAGTATCATACATATATCCATGATTGATCAATATCGAAAAGCTATTGTCATACTCTGGGTGATAGTACATTAAATGTTTAAAGGAATATGAGAAGAAAATATGGTGCAACTTTATTACTACCGTCCTCAGAAATTTTGGAGATAACAGCATTATTTCACAATTCATTTGACAACCTTATTTTTTCATTCAGAACCGAAGTCACAATGATTCGTGAGATCACATAAGCAGTAAACATCTACTAAATCAAGACCCGAGTTCCCCCAAAACATGCGTAATAGAATTGTATTTTTAAGTAAAACATCATTTTGAGCTAGGTACATGTACATATCTTTATTGAGCTCAGAGCTGAGAAAAAACCCAAAGGGAGAGGCAGAGTTCTATGAGGTTTCTCAGTTTCATGAAAACTGCAAATTGTCCTCAGCTTGACTTTTTTCTTTTCTTCTTAGTTTCTGAATCAATCCCACGTGGCATCTGCTCGGTTAACACTCACATAGCTTTCTTTTCCGAGGATAGTGTCTAAAATTGTCTGGGGTGAGCACCATAATGTATTGTAACGTCAGACACATACATGTATATTAATTTACCCGAGTTTCTTATTTGCCAAAGTTACCCATTCGCCCTATCAGTTGGTGCTGACATCCAAAGACCTGAGTATATATATCATTAAGAAATTTAGAGATAATTTCATGACTACAAAGAATTTTGTTTCAATTCCTTTCACAAGTTATTAATTTGCATGTATACAAGGAAACAAAATATATCGATGTACATGTATTTACGTAAAAAGTCATTTGAATGATATTTTGAACGAACAAAAATACGCATCAGATCAGTGTGCTTACTGGAAAAAGTCCAGAGAGAAGACAGTCTTAAGAAGCCTTCCTCCCTCCTCAAGAATGTCTGAAAATTTAATTCACACGCTTTCCCATGCAGTGTGATGTTTTTCATCTGAGTACGCACACACCAAGAAGTTGGTGTGTGCATTACAAAATTCTTTTGACGTAATGACATGTATATTCTCTTGTACAAGTGATATGTACAGTGCATGTATATGCGTTAGAAAGCAGACATGTATTTCAATGGTTACTTATAATTGCCAGATCACCGGTTTTTCTTCAGAATCAAGTTCTTCTGATTTATATATCACATCGGGCTCCCCTCCCAGTTCTTCTAGTTCTTGTTGCGGTTCTTTCGTCAAATCCGAATTCTGGGTAGACTCCAAAGCCCTCTTCTTGTCAGTTCCTTCACTTACTTTTGGTTCGTCGACTGGTGGTGGTGGCGGCATATCTATCTCCTCGAAAGGAGACCCTGATTCTCTTGCCAATGCACCGACAATCTGCTTGGGTTCACTTCCTCTCTCAGGTGTCTTGGAATCCACATCCCACCCTGGTTCTTGAGTTGACTTCGCCTTCTGTTGAGTTCTTATGAACTGATGATAAAGGGCGTTGGGGTCTGGTGACAAGTCTTGTTCTTCGGCTGGCGTGATGTCAGGCTCTGACATCGACTCCCTGTGGGGTTTTTGGTGAGGGTCTAGTAAGGTTTCCCGGGATTCTGCATCGTCTTTTTCAGAGTAGGAGTCCGGAGATGGTGGCAACGATATCTCTTCGAACGATGAGTCTTCTTCTCTGGATCTTTCGGCAAACCGCTTCAGTTTAGTCCCTTTCTTGGGTGTCTTGGCATCTATATCCATCCCGGATTCTTGGGTTGACTCCAACTTCCGTTTGGGTATCCCGACCCCTGTGGGATCTGAATATGACGGTGTTTCTTTTTCTTCTTTTACAGGGGCCAACTCCACTTCTTCCACTGCTTCTTCTGTCTTCATCTCCTCAACTTCTGTCGGTAGATCCTTTGGTTCTAGAGGCGTTTCCTTGAGATCTGTACTGACCTCTACACCAGCCAGCGATTCAGACTGCTCTTCTGGGATATCGGGCTGCTTGGGTATAGTGTCTGCATCAGGTAGTGTGGAGGTTTCCTCGGAGAATTTGGTATTTTCTTCAGTTCCAAGGACTGATTTGTGATCCCTTTCAGCCTGTGACTCTCGCCCTACGCTTCCTGGCTGTTCTTGTATGTCTTGAGCCGTTCCTAATATTGTCTCACTGCATTGGTCCAGTGCCTGCTCTTCGTTTGGTCCGAAGGGCATTTGTTCGGGTTTAGATTTTAGTTCCCGAGTTGGAATTGACTTTTGATATGTTGTGTCTTGTGTATCAAGTGACTCTTTCATTGGTGGGTCGGCTGTCGTAACTGATGGCGATGGAGGCAGTATTTTGGACACTTCCCCTGACTTCTCTGCCTTCTTTCTTCCTGATTCGGTCCAATCTTCCTGTTTTCCCACTGCTTGTTGCTCCTCGCCCGTTTCAGACCTCAGCCCCTCACCCATTTTCTTCTCCGTTGATAAAGTGTCGTCTTCTGATATGGAAGCTGTCTCTGTTTCTTTTGCCACACCGTCTTCTGACGCATCACCCTGCAAATTAAGAGAATATTTTTAGATATGTTTAGTACATCGAATACTGCTATACAGGAAAATAAAACGCAGACGTTAATTCGTCTGATTGGAGGATTGGTCAAGACAAATCTCCAATTTTATCTCTATCCAAATTTATTCAAATCGGGATCGAAGCACTTTTCTAAGACATTAGGCACGTGTTACATGTTTGTGCAAAACTGTGATCCTTCCTAAACAGGATAAAGTCACCAGAACGGATAGTAATGATTTAACCATTCAAAGAATGCCGCACAAGCAATACAAAGCCTGTGAAGCTCTTTTCAATAACTGAGATTTTTTTTAAAGTCAATTCTATTTGTAGATTCTGAAACCACACCATCTCGGGTACAGGCTTGTTTCTAAAACAACCTCCCCCCCTATTTCAGTTTTAGGAGGAGCTTTCCGGAATATACTAAGAATGGATCTACACTTACCATGGTTTCATTTATTTTCTTTTCGACCATTTGAACAATTCTTCGGATAAATCCAACCCGCTGTGGTTGTTCCTGCTCTGGTTCCTCGGGCTGCTCCTCGGGCTGCTCCTCGGTAGGTTCTGGTATCTCAAGCTTGAGTTTGTCTGTCTCCTCCAATAACATGCCCACCGTGTTGATCAGCTCGGCCTTGTCTCGTCGCAGCGTCTGGCAGTCGTCCGCCAGCATAGCCTTTTCCTCTTCCAGCTTCCTGATGATGCCGGTCAGCTGGGACCTTTGGCGTTCCCGCACCGCCAACTCGGCGGCGTGGTCGACTACAAGCTGCTGAGCTTCTGCCTGGAGAGTGGCTATCTTGGCGCGCAGCTCCGCAGCTTCCTCATCTCTGGAGACAATCTCTCCCGCCTGCTCCTCCATTAGGTTGTCGCTCGCCTGTATGAGTTGGGCACAGTTGTCCTTCAGTTCAACAGCCTGCTGAACTACCTCTGAGCTCTTGTCACTTAGTGGGTCAAGGTCCTCCAGCTTGTGACTCAGGTCTAACGACTTTAAGTTCGACAGATCAAGCATTTTGTTCAGAGATTCAAGACGGTCTTGCGTATAGAACCTGAACAATTGAAGACAAGCAAGCCATAATCTCAATGCACTGCAACCTTGTACATATATAATTGTCATTATTTTAGCATGATCCGTTTCATAGATATAAATGAAATGCAAGCACTTCATATATCTGTTACAATTACACCAATTGTAACATCCAAATGGCAGAAACTTGGAAATAGGATACAGATCTTAAGAAAAAATTACATCATTCCGCTATAACTATCCTTCTCAAAAATAAAATTATCAGAGTTTGCTTTTGCGTGGTCTGTATAATTGAAATTCTGGTCAAGTGACGTCTTACCTGAATGTCATGACGTCATTCCTCAATGCTTGTATATCACGTGGTCGAACCTCCTCCGAGTTGCTCGAGGTCGCGGACAGATGGTCTTGAACGTACCGGTCACGTGTCAGTTTCAACACTCGCTACAGAGTGCGAGAAAAGCAGCCAGTGTTGTTACTGTAAGTCAACATTACTCACATCAAATATTTTTCAGGCTTAATATAGCTCGCTACCCATGCTCTGCTTTATGAAAATTACTCATGAGAGAAATTCTGCATATTTACCACGTAAGCAGCAAATTCTTTTTTGGAGTACCGTTCTCTCTGAAAAAAAATGAAATGGTTTCATTCGATTTACTACAATATGGAGCACTTTCGGAAACCAAAGAAGTTTTTTTAGCACAAATTAAAGAGTCAACAATATTCTAGTCATTTAATACCGCAGGCACTCAGAAACCAAAAGATGAAAGACATACCCGATTGACTGATTTGCGTTTGGCGCATTTCAGCCATATCCCTAAAATATACCGACATAAGCGGATAAGGCTTTTCACGGACGGGATGAGGTTGAAGGGAGGTGGGAGAGTCCCCACTGGGCGCAGGTAGGAGGCCCAGACAGCGGTACGGTGAAACTTCCACTCCGTATCGGCATTTTCCTGTATATAAAAGGTAGACATTTGACAGAAATTGTCACTCCTCGTTCTTTTCACCTTCCTTCTCCCCAAACGATGTGCTGATGAGTTGTTACAAAGAAGTGTCATTATAGTAAAATATAGTCAACATTGATGGTTAGTTGAAGCTCCAATGAGTTAAGCCAGTGCAACACATCAATAGGAATTTAACCTTTTTGAAATCTCAGAATTTTCAGTCACGAAGCTACGATTGGACTGTTAAATCAATGAATCAAACTGTCACTGGCTAGTAGTTTGAAAATTCCAATGATTGCTACTCCCTCGATCCGGGCCGCACTACGTTTATTTTGCACTTACCTCAGTGATATTGTACGTGTTTGACAACATGCCAATGAGGGCGTTCAACATGACTAGCACGACCATGATGTGGTACATGACGAACATGAACGTGCCAACAACCTCAGCCACAGAATGTTTACTTGAGAGCATCAGAACATCCAATTCAATCATTCCAAAGAGCGACCAGTATAGGCTCGAGATTGCATCGAGGAATCTGTCAGTATCACAATCGAAAAATTAATCGGTTTTTCGCGAAATTCAGGATTTAGCGCGAATAGATTTTTTTCTTTTCGGCAAAACAGTCCAAACTATAGACATTCAGATGGAGAAGTTCGGATTGGACAGCTTTTTCATAGCAATTTCTTTTGTCTAATGAACTGTCCCTACCGCGTCGTTCAGGCTCAATTTAGGAGCAAGGCGTAGGCCTATGTCTTTTACCAGGCCAAGCCTGCGGTAATTATTGAATCAACCTGCTTTACACATAATGCAAATACTTATGAAGAGCTTAAGTAGACTTATTTATTCAAGTAGTTTTACTAACGATTGCTTGTGTGTAAGTAAAGACGCATTTCGGGTAGTCCCCATGTCAATTTTTATGCTGAATGAGACTTTGTTGGAAGGGAATCAACATGGTCAGCTTGGCAATGTCGTAGTTTTAATACACATTTTGATATAAAGACGTCTTGAAATGCTTTGGAAAGGAGCTCAAATCATAACGTGTATGTCACAAACATTTGGTCGTGTTTTGGGCAATTTACTTACGTTTCAAATCCGGTCAAGAAGGAGCAATCGTCCGCAGTGCCGCCTCCCTCGAAACATTCTCGGAGTACTGACTGACCAGCGGAATAATAGTTGGTATATAGACCAATGGCAAAAGCAAGCCAGATAACCACAAACAAGACACAGAACTTGACGATATCTTGCCTCATGGCGCCCAGAGAGATGCGCAGTGGGCCGACTGAGTCAATGATCAATAGAAGATTCATCAGACGGAGGAAGGCAAGGACCACGGTGACGGCAAACAACGCATGCGACACAACGACGGGCTCGAATTGGTCGTAGCTGATGGTCTCTTGCAGGAAACCTGGTAGGGATGGCCCGTCGTCGGCCGGCGGGCCCGCCTCGGCGGCAAACACGGGGCTACAGTTGGACAGCACACGGGTCAGGACGCTACCGACTCCCTCTACGACGCTGGTATTGAGCCTTTCTTCAAAGCTGGACAGGACCGACTCAACGCGGTCCTGCACATCCGAGTAGCTGGTGAAATCGCCGCTGGACCGACGTATTATCACGTTCGATATTATCTGCAAACCAAACCAAAACGAAATCAATTCCAATCTCTTACCGACAAATGAATGCATTTAAACAGCAAATATTTCAGAAAGGAAATCAGGTAACAATCTCACATTGACTTGGCCGTTCCATTGAATGAAGAACACAGTGACGTAACAGGCTATGATGATCGCTTCCAGAATGTGACCACTTCCGGCTAGATACTCCTCGAATCCATGCATCATTATTTTCTTTATGTGCCTCCATGCCAGACCTAACGAGTAACCCAGTGTAAGAGGATAGAAGGGGAATGGTTATGTGGCTTTAAATAATGCACATCCCCATAAAGATCCCTTACAGAAATGGGGACTGGCTGCAAACTGTAACTTATACCGAGTGTACTCTTTGACGTGAATACAAATTGTATGTGGTGATACAAGGACATGCGCAGTGAAAGTCATTCTGTTGAGACCAATATCTTACAATATTTCCAGTCTCTAATTTGGGCATAAAAGACCGCTAAATGATGCTTGAAACCAGACACAACGCCACAAAAATTGAATCCACAATTCGCAAAATACACGTCGAACTTATTCTTACCGATTACCCAAATGAAGATGAGTGCATACAGTGCACTTGCACTTTGGGGGTATTTGGTCTCACTAACCACAGTGGCCGCTATGATAAGAGCAAGGAAGGTGAAGGTTGACCCTGTGTTCATCAGTAGCATGACGTAACTAGAGAGAGAAGCTAGAAGTGGTTAAACTTTAACATTTAATGCAGATTAAATTAATCCAACATTCTTTAATTTTTTTAAGGTAAGCTGAGCGTAGCCTGGAGATGTTGCGCGGATCAGAAGACTTTCCTATTGTTTCACCACGAAAGCTAATGAAACTTACGGTAGCCTGGCAAATCTCACAACTTTGCGGGCGGGAAATAAGATGTAGAGCAAGCAAATGATGGGATAGCCCAGGAGACCAATAAGCATCAGGAGTAACTGGTACAGAAACCCCTGCTCGTTCCAACTCAGCAGGTTCTTGTAGAACTGCGTGATGATAGCCTTCTGGGAATGAGGATGCGCTACAAACTGAAAGAAATACATGTACATGGACATACATGTCAGGACGTGACTGAGGAGAAATGATATAATGAGGTGTCGTGCGTTTTCTGTGCCATGGCAATCTCCACGGCATCTCGAGGTGTCAAGTGAATCTGCGCCTTGCTAATGCTGATGCGGCCAAAATGTTAACCGCTGTCGCTGTCAGGCATTTTACGGCCAGCATCCTGATCGTTGGGGTAAGATGCTCTATTTCCACTTTTCTGTAACTGCTACTAGTCACAGTAAGTTAAGTTTTGTTACATGGAAATCGTTCGTGTTGTCTTTTTGGTCATGCAACTCGTACCATTAACGCAAGCAAACACCTGCATGTAAATCCACTCAGCGGCACTGCGCTCTGCATCGTTCCACGCAGTCTGTAATCAGCGCGGGTACATCTCTGTTCAGCTCAAAATTCAAAGTCACGCGATGGGCTTGTCACATCATTAACCACGTTTGAAATCAGTCTGCAAGAGCCAATCTGGCTCTCGATAATAACCGCCTTGTTGTTTTTGAAGTTTCCATTTGTTTATGTACCTCTTTCTGCTGGTACGCAATTGCCTCGAACATCTTAGACAACTGATGCTGTTTTCCGGTGTTATCTCTATACTTGTCGGTGTTGTGGTATCCAAACACTGATAAGATCTACAACAGACAGTTCAAGTATATCGAGCATGAGTGCAAGACAGGGCGGGGTTTGAGAGGTAGGCTCAATATTTGGAATTTCTGACTGGTCATTTTAGACGAGAATTGCACATACGTGGGATGAGGGTAGGTGGTCGTTTGTGTAGCGAATGTAAGGTTGTAACTATGACGTGCAAGTTATAGAACAAGTTATTGTTGGCTGCCATAAATTCAAATTTAAACTCTTTGGAAAGTTGGAGGATAAACACACTTTCTCGCATTATAGGGAGGGTCAGTAAACTTGTGGACATATTGCAAATTCCATACGGTATAGGGGTCTACACCTCTTGAGGGACGCAAAAGGCTATGATTAAGCCTACCTCTCCGCTCGAGGCCAACTTCCCCAGCATCACTCCGGCAAAGACTTCGACACGCCGGGCCATTTGCTGCAGCTCTTCCCCAAAGTCCGTCCAGGCAAGGCTCAGAGACTGGAGTTTGGCCGTCATGGCGAAGGCATAGCCGAACACGTCCGTCTGGGTGGCCAGGATGTAGGCAGGCTGGGAGAGGGCGCGGTAGAGGTGCAGGGTGGAGATGGCCTGCGTCAGGGTCACCTCGCCGCCCAGGGATATCGTGGGCTCGTGGATCTCGGCTCCAAGATCCAAGAGCAGCTGGTGATAGGGAAATGGATCGCAGGATGAACGCAAATAGGGAAATTTGAAGGGCCTTTAAAGGAATATTGGAGTGTGCAATAGTTGATCAGGTAATGCGATATAAGATTCGCCAGTTCGAATGACAGTTTGCTTGTTGGAGAAAGCTTTTGAAGTATGTATGCGCAAACGAACGTGCAAAAGGTAAAGGGCATCTTAAGACCATTAAAATGTAAGAGGATCACATGTGAAAGAAACCCATGTGTGCGTCGCGTTGCTGCGTCGCAGGGAACGACAGAAAAGAAAAATGGCGACATGTCCAAAGAATTCTGGTGCAACAACGAAAATTGGATGAGACTGTACATAAGGTGGAAAATGTACCATGACAATGTTGTAGCTGTTCTTCTGTGCAGCCAACACCAAAGGCGTCAGAGCAGGATGGAAATCATCGTTATCACAGGAAGCAGCCAGAACCTCTCTGCAGATATCCTATTCGGTTAGATGTACAGAAAAAACAGACTGTAGTCACGCATCGGCAATGCATTTTGAATTGAAAAAGAGTTTAAGTTTTCATTTTCGGAACCCAAGAGTAAAACGAATACCAACAAAATGAAAGTTTGCCAGAAAGTAATGCCACTTTACATTTAGAATATTTAAAATTGAGATAATTCACTACTCGAAAAAGTTATGTACCACTTTTTATCTTGTGTATACTTTTTATATGAGATATTTTACTGCTGAAAATTTGCATTTGAAGTTTGAAACATCTGTTATTTTTTATTCCAATCAGAACACCATCTAGACAAACAAAAAATGAAAGAACTAGATCCCACTCATTGCTTGGAAAAAATTTACTAATTAAGAAAAAAGTGGTCCTCAACTTTTTTCGAGTATCGTAAGTATCTAAATGCATTACATCATCATTTTTCTGCACTTGACCATCAAGAGGGTTGTGGTGACCTCCAGACACCCCTATCAATTAGAGCAAGGGGATACGCCAGTATTACACCACATTTGAAAAAAAAATAAAATAGTCTGGCTTGAACCCCCTCTCGCACTGTACGCATGGTGTACGCAACGGCACCAACACCCTTTCGTGCCCATGAATCTTATATCCGTGAGGTTTTTTGGGGGGTTTTTTTTGGACAAATTGTTATATAATAACCAAACTTAAACAAAGAATAAAACAAAATCAAAACTAACCAAAGCAAAAGCGAGTCCAATCCGAAGCTAACCTGACAAACCAGTCTTACCTCGTTTGTTGACAAGTATTGACATATTGCTTTGACTGCGTCCTCGTATTCCACGTCAATTGCACGAATCAGGGCATCTCCAAGTGGTATTTCGTACTTCAGTAACGTAATGATGACATCTGTGAAGAGAGTAAGAATTCAAGCAAGTATCATGCTACAAAATACAGAGGCAAATCTTTTGGTTAGTTTAAATCTTTTCTTCAAGTTCTTTATTTTCCAAGAGTGATTAAGAAATGCAACTTGCTAAACAGATTAATTTCAATGATATTTCGATGTCAGATAGCACAGGTCAGGTGTAACACGGACACAAACATGTCTTTTGGACGCCAATTTTTTAGAATGAGCCATCCACTGGAAGTACATGTACCTTGGATGAGGTCGCTGAATTTACTTTCTATTAATTTAAGCCTCGGGATTTTGCAATGAAGTTCATAAACTGCATATTGCTCGGGATTTTACTTTCTATGGTTGTGAAAAGGGGTTTTAGAGCCTTCTTGTTTCATCACACACGTCCAAACTTTGCAGGGAAAACCTACAAAAACTGTACAGTAGACGAGTGCATTTTGAAAAGACTCAAATCTCCGGCCATCCTTTACCCTTCTTGCAGATTAACGTTTTCATTACAACTGCTCACCCGTGATTTGTGTGACGTAACCATACTATTTACTGATGCCCACAGCAACCCATCTTTTAGCAAGAATACATTGAAGCAGTCAGGCATAACATTCTTCTCCAAGGCTTGTGCATGTGCATTGAAAGACTTCAAGCTGAATAATGAACTGCACTCACCAAGATCCCAACAAGCTGAAACAAGTTTTAATTTACCCCTTCATACCGGGAGCCGTCCACAGCCGCGGCTTTAGGATGAGGATTAGGATTAGTGCATACCACACATATAGTCTATCAACACAAACAAAATTCCCCCAATAGCACACGCCTTATGGGCTACCTTCGATATTTTCACTGCTAAATTTAACTTTTAATAAACGTGTTTAACTTTTTGGGCTGATATACAACTTTGGAAAAAATATAAGTGGTGTCAGTGTATGGAACTCTATCCATCTCTTGTTAGTACATGTACATGTGCCTTTTTCTTTTCCCCTTTCTATTTTTCCCATGCGTAGTTTCTAGGGGAGGGTTAATGTCCTGCCTCCTTTTTACCCTCTATTTTGATTTAAACTTAGCTTACCCAGGAAGGAATCTGTTATGGGGTTGGCATACAACGTCAAGTTCTCCTCGTCCCGCCAATCTCGCAGCCAACCTCTCTCCTTCCACTCTTCCAGCAACGCGTTCAGTTTCTGTCCGTTGCCCGTCTCGACCATCCCTTTCACCTCCTCGTAGCGGTCCATCTCCTCGCTAAGGCACACCTCACCCGGCGGTGTCAGATCCCCCATACTCCCGTCCAGCTTCCCGCTGAAGACACTCCGGTTCATCTTAGGGCTGCCTTTCTCCATAACTTCAAATTCGAACGCCTCGTCCATCTTGGCAACGCTGTTTTTTACTTTCTTTTATACGATATACAGTCGGATTCTAGACAGATCGAGACATCAAAGTATGAATTACTTCTCGATGTCGTCAGCAGTACACATTTCTCCAAGTTGCAAGAAGGTACAAACCAAATTCAGAATGTAACAACACTTCTGGTCGATTGCAAATCACAAAATCTCAGAGATAACCACGATTAAGGTGCGGTTGCCTGGAAGGCCAAGAAACTAAGCACCGAGCAAGACACCACAAAAGCCCGGATGGCACAGCTGCACAATGAAAGAGCTCGGTACAATACTAGTCTCTACGGTTGGCTGACTTATCTTAGGAAGGTCTTAGAAAGAGAATAAAAGAATGATTGCGTCAAAGTAAAGAGCCAGCTGCCAACCAGCCATTGGTGGCCTTTGCATTTCTGGACTTCTGCAATACAAAGGCCATATCTTTATACGCAACAGAGGCGCCAGGATTTGTTTCATGACAGGGAAGTATGCAGCTAACTGATAAGTTGAAAGTGGTCAATTCCGCGGTATTTTCGAGCAAATTTGTGTTTTCAAATCCCTCCAAATGCATGAACTCCATTCTTCAACTTCAAACAAAACAATTGCACTTTCTCAAAGTTCGGCTGCAAACAGGTTTGGGCTTTGTATTTAGCCCCGGAACACTGTGCGGGGTCCCTCATGTTTGAACTAACCGGACTGCTACCGATTGAGGGCTCCTACTGATATTCCTATGGTACAGTCCACTAATTCAAGCCCCATTGAAAACGGTGTCAAATCACCATTCTTCAGAGCTCAATAACATGCAAGCCAACATCCCTGGGGTGTCTCACACAAAAATTTAATTATTACTCGGTCATTAATCTTTCAGTTTCTTTTCAATTTTCGGGGGGTATACCAATTACATTTTTAATTATTCACCCAAAACAAAAACACTTTCAGAAATGGCCAACGATCTTTTGACTAATTGGAGGCGCCTGCGATGTCGTTTACGTGCCGTCGTCATCAAGCTACGCTCTAAAGTGACCACTCCGTGACAAGAACGAGTTGTGCGTAAGTCTTATGTATTTCACTGCTTCTCACATAGTGTGGTGATGGGGGGTCAAAATAAGAATTTGTCTTTTTTCTAACTTCCTGTGATTTCTTTTCCCATCCAATTCTAAAGTTTTTGGCTCAACATGAAGTCATATTTTGGTAGACGCCTAAAAGGCCATGTTGTCGTCACAAAGATGAAGTAAATTTTCATTTAGTGTTGACATCTTTATCGAAAATCCCACTCGGGTTTGATAGATTCACACAGAGACGTAGCCGAGTTGGAAACCTCAGCAATAAACTACCAACGATACGACACAACTACGTGGAAATATGGGAACATTTTGTTGGGGAAACAATTATCGTTAGATTAAATCGTTACGGAGAAAGTAATTAATCGTAACGTTTACCCACAGTTGGCGAAAAGGATTTAATTCTCAATAACGTGCTTTTAAATGGTCTGAAACATGGCACATTTAATTCTAATGTATCGTCAAATATTTATTTTATGAAATGAGAATCACATAAGGCTAGGACAGCTAAAACAAGCTAGCATCTCAACAGCCATAATAACTACGTTTTTACTCCTTCGTCCTCCTCAAAGATTTATGCCTACAGTACCGTCACGAAACTCTAGACTTGAACCCCTACAAGACCAACACAAGACCTCCAGTCTCAATTCAAGTCACAAGCTACTCAAACTGAACAACTAGTCATTATTTATCTTGTCGCTTGTGAGTGGTCCTGTGACTGGTTTTGCGTCTGGTCTTGTGGTGATTTCGAATAACACACAGCCGAACACCCACAAATACTGAGAGCTTGAGAATCTGTTCCAAGCAATGACCAACGCATCACGTCGTGATAGGTTGGCTGGTAACCAAGTTTATGCAAAGCAAAAGTGTACAAAAGCATAGTCCCAATGGTCATCCGACCAACCTACACAGATTTTAATAAATTTTATTTTGCTGATTAAGTTCCAGGATGCACCAAAGAGCAATCGGGGCTCTAATACATGAGCCGTAGTTATGATTTCTTCACCTCAACCTATTTCTAAAGCTAGGCTTTATAGCAGAAATTGAGTTCAAATCATCCCAAAGAATCACTATCAATTTTGTATGGATGTTTAACCAATCATAACTCTCCACACATAATTAATGTTTACATTTGTTTTGAGGCTCTAACAGATGTAAATCGGAATTTCTTTCATGATTTCGAGGCACTTTCTCTCAGACACACAGTTTTACTTAGGCCTAAAAGACAGCATTTTTCATCTATTTAGGATTAAAGGACAGTACTTGTCAATCCTGAGGAAATTAACCTTGGAAGTATTTGAAATATCAGTGAGTCGATATTTACTTCAATCAAAAGGCTTTTATCAAGTCAACAATGAAAGTACTGGACCTACCAAAGTAAAGCATTTACCTATCTCGGATATATTGTACGTTGGAAGTAGATAAATCCCGTTTCCCACCAACTTTTGTAAAATTATTTCCCAGCGGATAAAGGTTTTGGCAGATGCACTACAACTCTGGAAAATAGCCAGCAAAAATTAATGAGAATGTTTCAATTTTCAAGCTTAACCTGGACTGTGAGGAATTTATGCAAAACTGCAAATCTGATTCAAATTGGCTGTACATAACATCGTGCGTAGGTAAGTATATCCTGGTTGCTGTTATTTGAAACCAGAGATAAACTACTTCTTTGGATCCAGATTTGGATCCAGCCTCGGAAGGCGAGTTCCCACCGAGCGTTCGTCAGCACGCCGACTGGCTGCAGCCAACTCCCTCCGAATTTGATAGTCATTGCCCCATTCAATATCGTGCTCCACCATGGTCGCCAGACGATGGATTAGCTTGCTGGTACCCGGCACCACTAGGGGATCTTGATCTGGTTCTGGCTCTGGTTCCGGCTCTGGTTCCGGCTCTGGGTCTGGCTCTGGGTCTGGTTCGAGCTCCTGCACTCCTCCTTGCCGTTCAGCGAGTAACTTTTGCAGCCGCTCAATCTCAGCATTCAAGGAGTCGATCTTCTCTCTGAGTTCGTGAGTCTGGTCGGCGAGTTCGTCAGATTGCGTGTTTAGGTCGTCAGCCCGAATATCTGTTGGAACCAGATCGTTTAGCTTCTGGTACACTCCTGTACACTGCCCTCCAGTGTTGAGTAAGGTTTTGTTGAACTTTCTCAGACGATCTTTGGTGAAATATCTGCAAGTAAGGGAAAGCAAATTGCTGAGTGCAAAGTCTACGAATTGACCCTTTGAACTAATTCAGACCACAAATGTAGACGGTTTATATTTTCTAGTACGCCATTTGACGTGAAAAAGATGAGAGGAAATTCTTCAACCCAGTGTTAAATTAGTTTTAAAATATCGCTATTCTCACGGCACCACCAAAATCACACACTAATGGAGCATTATATATATCTCCTAACTCCACATATTAACTTACACTTAAATTAGCACCTGGGCACCAGACTAAGGTTACGTGCTAGGATGATGTTATCTGCAACACGCTTTAGTGTCCGCCATGTTGACGGAGAATTTTAATACCGTCAAGTACCACGACTGGGATGCAATCGTGGTTCGAGGGTTAAAGATCGAGTAATCCAATTGTCGTAAGGTTTGAGGATACTAACAATTTTGACTAGCCTCACCTCAAAGACAGTAGGTCGTTTTTGAGCTGTTTTACGTCTCGGTGAGTCGCCGCTTCTGCGCTCTGTGATTCGGCAGAGAGATTCTGCTGTGTGTAGCGGCTGCTAATCAACTTGATCACTCGCTGCAAATGAAACAAGAAAAAAATAGGTCGATCAACTGACAATCCTCGAGGTTGACCGTGAAACACTGCGTTGAAAAGATGCAGGCAAACAAGAGAAAGGAAGCAAGACGTCAGGTAACACTGAACTATGAGAAAAATAATGTTAGGGGGACAGACGCAATTTACCACAGAATTGAAAAAGCGATGTGGATTGTTGTTTGGTCACTTACCGAGTAGTCATCAAGTTCATTCTTGGCGTGGATGTGTCTCTGAAATCAGATCGGATTGTGCACTATGTTAACAATAATCATCGTCCATGGTAAACTCGTATTGAGTGTTAAAATCAGTTTCTGATCTTTACTTCATCAGCGAAGACACTGCTTCTTAGACAGATTAACCATCTAGTAGCCATTCAGAAGTTCGTGGCACTGACAGAAGGGCCTCCGTACGTGACGCTAGTAAGTAAACTACTTTACACATTCTTCCATTTTTAATCCATGAGTCTGGATGGGTAGCGGCATACCACCGAGGAAGAGTATAAAGTTTGAGAAAAATGGTGTCTAAGAAAAATTAAAGTTTAATTTCACTAAATCATCAAACGGGTAAAGTGGTCAAGTATTAAGCTGCGATGGAGTAGTTGACTTACTTTATTCGTGCGTACTCGCCGGGCACACTCGATCCACATACCAAGGAAAGCTCGCAGGAAGCGCCACAGACTCTTAAGGGACGGGATGAGGTTGAAGGGAGGCGGTAGCGTGCCCACTGGATGCAGGTAGAGGTCCCAGACGATAGCACGGTGAAACTTCCACTCCGAATCCGAATCCTCCTGTTCGTACAAAAAGGAGTTAGGAAATGCCACCGTCAAAGATCGACCCATATTTCCCACACTTGTGATTGGACAAGTCAAGCTTAGCCCTGTTTTAAACAGATTGTTTGGGACCAATGGTCGTGGAGAGAGGCCCATGAAATGCCGTGGAGGTCTTTGGCCTAAATTTCGCGAAGGGGTTTCGCACTTCGCCACTATTAGGACAATGGTGGTACCCTGAATTTGTTAAGTTATAGAGATTTGAGGTAGCACCATGCAAGGATATCTCATTTCGAAAAGAACCGGAGGGTATTCAACGTTTCGGACAGTGCTCCGTCCGTCGTCAGGAGACTGGCAGTATTTGGTCTTAGCTGAAGCCACAATTTGGTCTACCTACCTCGACGATGTTGTAAGTGTTGGACAACATGCCGATGAGAGCGTTCAAAAGGATCAAGACACCGATGACGAGATAGCAGCCATACAAGAAGGTGCCGATGAACTCGGCCAAGATGTGATTGGATGATAACTGCAGTGTTTCCAGCTCAGTGAAACCAAAAAGAGTCCAGAACAGTTCCACCAACGAGTTGGGGAAGCTGGGCATAAACAAATGTGACAAAGATGTTAAATAGAGACAACCATGTGGTCAAGTGATTGGATGTTTTTGTACAACCAATGATGTTCAGGAATTCCTCCAGGTTTGTATTTGCAATTACTTTGAACTGCTTAAGTAACTCGAGCGTTAAGAACTTACGCGGCATATTTGACGACATTGCTGCAGGAGGCCTCGTCACCACCTTGCTGTAGGCAGACCTGACTCTCCGAATTGCCTGCTGAGAAATAATTCTGCGTCATGCCAACGGCAAAGGCAAACCAAACGATGAAGAAGATGGCGAAGAACTTGAGGAAGTCCGGGCCCATGGAACCTAGAGAGATGCGGAGCGGACCTAAGGAGGAGCTGACCTTCAGGAGATTAGTCAGCCGCATGATGGAGATCATCATGGCCACGCCGTACAGCGCCTCAGACACCAGGATCGGGTCGTAAGTGTCGGCTGCAAGGTGTACTTGATAATACTCTGGTAAAGTGGTGGTAATGGGGCCCACTGGTGTGGGTGTGGGCGTGGGGGCTGGAGCCCCGTAACGGCAGGCCAAGTCCGACAGGGTCCTCACGAGGACCGAGTCCATGCCGTCCTGGATTGAAGACGTCAGGTTATGCTGGAGGCCGCCCAGAACTGACGTTACGTGCTGCCGAATAGCGCTGGATTGATTGACCGTGAGATCATCCACCGCGCGGGCGCCCCGATTGAGTGGTATGTTTGGAGACAGCTTTAGGGGAAAAGAGTATTAAAACACGTTAGGCTACATATATTGGAAGCTAAAAGTAAAAACCTTATCGTCCTGGGGATTGTTATGAATTTTAACTACTACCTTCCCAAATCCTTAAAGAATACAGGATGTCAGAAAGTTTATAAGGTCACAATGAATTGGAAGTGGAATTATAAGCCAAAATTTGTTTTGGTGAAGTTTTCTGGTAAATAGCTGACTTACGTCGATCTTCCAATCCCACTGTAAGAAGAAGATGGTGAGATACAAAGAGACAATGACAGCTTCTTGGATATTGGTGGAGTAATGCACAAATCGTCTGCCACCTTGCCTCCAGATCAATTTGATGTGCATCCAAAACGTACCTGGATGTAGGAAGTGACGTCAACGTGAAACTAGAGGGATGTTTTCAAAATGAGCTTTGTTGGCGTGTCGTCAACGCATGCCCCAAAGAAAGTGCAGCCCAGGTCATTCGGGAAACAGCAGTACAGATTTGAGGGGGTGGCCTAGCGGCGCTGCTATACGCTGACTTGCATGCGGGCTTTGCTCTCGAATGACTTGACCTTTCTGAATTCCTAACATACTCAGGAGGATGCCGAACTTCTCAATGTTCCAAATCAGGATGGAAATACCAAATGTCCTACTTTCTAGTAATAAATGATTGAATGTAGGGAGTTTTCTCAAGAATGGTGCTGCTAAACTTACCAATATTCCAAAGCAAGACGGAGAGGCGCAGAGCTTCACTAAGCTTGGGATCGCTCGCCCTCTCGGTAACACCCAGAGCAACAATCAATCCAATGAAAGCCAGATCTGACGCTAGTTTCATGAGCATCATAACATACCTGAGGTATAAACAAATCAACGTTTAGTATTAGCTTCAAGCTTGGCCGTCGAGGGAGGTCCTTTAAGGACGAGCTTGTTCGTGATATAGTCCAAAAGAATGAAACTGAAATCCCCCACATGACAAAAACAATCAAGGGCTAAGATTTTTTGTGAGGTCAAGCCAGTGCTGTGAATTTGAAAACTAAATTGACATCTATTATTTAGTCACAGGTATACGACTGTTAACTTAATGAAAGGCAGGAATTTCCGAGGATTTGGCTTTCTGTTTGAATTTGTCGGTGAAAGACCTTTGACTGACGAAAGACAATGAGCTGACAGAGAACGAAAATGAAATGTTGGTAATTCATATGAAAGAGACTTACCAGGATGCTTTAGAAATAACTTGAGAAAACAATTCAAACAGCCGTTACTCATGTGTGTATTGAACGAAAGATTTGGTATCTTACCATGTTGATCATACCACATAATGCTTAGCTTGCACTGCATTAATACGTTAAAAAACAGACATCCACGGAGTCAGTGCGTCAGTGCTCCCTTCTATTATGAGAAAAAACAGGATGCCTACACTTGTGGAGGGAGTTTATTGCCAAGTTCCCAGAGGTTCACGTGTGTTCAAATTGTACAAAAAGACCACGTCTGTGCACAATCACACCAAAATACATTTCATATTGAGAAACAAGCTTCTGCGAGTTTACGTTGAGTAGTGTTCAACACTGACTCTCACAGCATACCATGTTGGGTCATTTTACTCACGGTATACGGACGAAACGGACGACTCGTGGAACGGGCAACAGGATGTACACCAAAGAGATCGCAGGGAAAAAGACGAGGACGAAAAGGGTCAAGACGGCCCAGTAGATAGCACCCCTGGCATTCCAGGATAATAAGTTCCGAAAGAAGTGCGCCACTAAGACCTTCTGGGAATGAGGATGCGCTATGAACTGCAAAAATGAAAGGTCAGTAAAGTATGCTTTTGTATCAGTGTGAAAGTAAGGGATATTCGCCACCACTCGTTTGAAGTCTACCGAAGCGGTTCGAAAAAAAATACAAAACGCACATTCCTTCACGCAACACAAACAATTTAATCGTGCATCTATATGCCACCCAAACCATTAGCACTAACAGTACATATTGCACAACTTGCAGTGTTAAACTCTGCGCTAACCACACGAGCCTTTCGAAGACCCGGCAACTTGAGCCCGTGTCTTCAACGTGCATTCTAAAAAAAAAACCTGAAAGGGCATGGGCACATGGCGGGTAATAGTGAGCAAAAGTGAAATGCCGAGCTGAAATAAAACAAAGAGCGGAATATCCTTACATTTTTCTGTTCGTAGCGAATTGCTTCGGATACTTTGGCAAGGGGATGTTGTCTGCCTTCTCTGTCCCTGTACTGGTCCGTCTTGTGGTATCTGAACAACGCAAGAACCTGCCAAATGCACATCACAACAATGTCACTTGACCCTTAAAAATTACCGCTTAATGGAGCGATGGCTCAGCTTTTAATGATTTTGCTTATCTGTCTCCTGTTGACAGGGATTGCATCGGGCAGTAAAACAATGATTGGTTATACAGGCTCGAAACGGGAGAAACAAATTACCTCCTCGGTGGATGCGGACTGGCCTAACAGGTCGGCAGCAAATTTGTCCACGGCGTCCGCCAGTGCGTCAAACTCGGCGCCAAAATCCTGCCAAGTTTTGCCCAAGAACCGGAGCCTCTTGCTCATCTGAAAAGTGAATGGTGACCATGCTTGAAACCGCCCAGCGTTGGATCACACTTTTACTGTAAAATCACTCATTTTAATCAATGAAACTTCTAATAATTTCCCCGAATTCATATTTTTAAACAGCAGTGTTTCGAGCAGAGCAGGTCGCAACAAAACGGCTATATTAAAATCTGCATTTCCAACATTAAAGCAATGCTCTCTAAATTACGTTCCTCTTGGCCTTTAAAATTGCCATTCTGAGGCAGCAGTCATATTGCACCTTAAAAGCATGGCCAATGACATCAAACTGTGTGGCCATTAGGTAAGCAGGCTGCGATATGGCGCGGTAGATGTGCAGCGTTGAGACAGCTTGAGTCAATGTCACATCAACCCCGACCGAGATTTTTGGTACCTCGATAGTTGCTCCAAGATTCACCAGCATCTGTAGAAGTTTCATAAAATTGTGCAGATCAGAGATACCTGAAAGAAGTGCATTATCTTACATGTTTACGTCGGAATTTTTTTCAACATAGTAGCTAGTAGCATAGTCAGGATTTTTGTCGGGGGGGGAGGTGGCAGGGGCGCCAGCAAACATGGGCATACATACAATTTTCCCGGGGGACAAAGCATACTTACAAAAGAAATTCCGTCGGCAAGTGGCAAATTACTGGGGGGTTATGCATGGTGTGTGTGTGTGGGAAGTAACTGGGAACATGGGAATTTATGGAGGGACACGAGCCTCGTCCGGGCTGCACCACTGACTGTTGTATGGTAACGAGAAACGCAGCCAAATGCCAGAGCTCTGTTATTTCGAAGTGCACTTTGTAGTTCGGTATGTACAATACCTTAACCACCTCGAAGTTGTTGCGTTGAGCAGCCAGAATAAGGGGAGTGATGGCCGGATGAAAGTCATCATTGTCACATGTCGCATCCAGGACCACTTTACATACCTCCTGAAAAAGCCATCATAAATCATGGATTTCACTTTAGTGGAGAAATTTGCGTACGATTAGGGTTTTTATATTAATTGAAAATTGTTGCCACCTATTGCGCGTGTTTTGAGCTCTTACTGGGAGGCCGTGAAGTGGATCAACGATTCTGCTTGAGTTAGGCCTAATGCACGACTCGCTGAAAAGAGAAGGAAAAACCTTATACTGTCTACGTGGATATGTCTGTTTTCTGGAGTGAAATTTCCTTATTTATATGTATTAACTATATGAGTGTTGTGGAAACTCTGCTAAGAAGGGAATTTTTCATTCCAATTCCAAAAATTTAGCTCTTAAACGTTTACTCAAAGACAGACTGTCTGTACAGAAGAGGAAGTTTCAAAATGAAGCCCTTATTCATTTTTTTTGCTCGAGCCAATCAGCCTGGCAAGATCATTCTCGGAGGTCGTCACTTTGACACAACAATACGAGAAAATCCTAACAAAGGAAGACTGAAGGATTTAACGCCTCTCCGGCCACAAGGACAGAATCAGATTTGTGTTTGTCAGAAGTAGCCTCCATTGTGAGACTATTCAGTGATGATTACCAGCGCTATTGCTTGTCAAAAAGGGCAAACAACAATGACGGGGTTGGATGAATTGGCACCTGAGCTTTACGAGGTAGAAGACCTGGAGTTGAAAGGCGTATGTGAAAATCGATATGCAAGTCATGTACGCCGAAGCAGTTGTTCAACCCTAAACTTTTTGAAAAAAAAATGGTCGTTTCAACAGCGACAATTCCGTTCAAAGAATTTCAAGCCACAGGCAAATTTCGAAAGTAAACATGCACGACCCGGAGGCTGGTTCAGAATTTTCACAATGAAAATGGAAAATGGGCAAAGACCTTGATAAACGCAAATCACCTGCAGAGGGAAGAGTTGTTTGAATGGGGTTTGTCCTTAAACAGTGTCAACATACCACGACAGAAGAAAGCTTTCCCCAGGCTTTGTTTGATCAAAGGTCATTGGCTTCATAGATTAAGTTCACCGAAATGTCTCGAGAAATTACCCTATGAGTCACTGGGTAATTTCCGGAGACATTTTCAACGCCATATCACTTCAGTTCTTTTTTCTCTGACATTTTTGTTCAGTTATTGAAAGAGGGACATAATAGAAGGTAAACTAGGTTCTTCAAGAGCTTTTTCAAAAAGAAGGTTAGTAAAGCTGTAACTGCAACTCAGGGGTAACAAAGTAAGTAAAACGCATGACAGAAAGTCTAGTAGAATTTCTGTCATAAGTTTTTTTTTACTGTCCTGCAGTCCGTTTGTTTTGAAAACGTGATAACAGACAAAGATCGTGGCTTTTACGCAAGGCAGGAATAACCACACAAAATTGTCCCTATACTCAGCTCCTGTTCTTGGTCACGCGCTTCCTTCCCTCAACCTAACCTCTTGTCTGTATCGTGGCAGGTTGGTGTTGCTGTAAGTGTTGCTGTAAACCAGACAGCGACACACTGCGCAGTGCGACCGAAGTTCACCACAGAACAAAGGTAAGAAAACAGCACACCATCCAAAAAGCAATTCAAAAGCAGTTCACAGGAACTTTCTGGAGTTCAGTGTCAGAATTCCCTGGGCTGGCTCTCCATTGTAATAGATTTTCTGTTTTTTTCTTGGGAGCGTTCAATACCATATACAGCCGCTGAAGTGTGTTAAAGTTAACCATTCACATGAACAATAGTTCGCTCGTTGGTTACATTATTTAAACCACTGCAATGCATTAGCCTGGGTGTCCTAGCCATTTCAAATTCTACAGTGATCTATTGGCCTGTGACGGACTTTTCTGGCTAGTTATCTATCCAGTCAGGCAGTCACACGTCCCATTTGTACTTTGAAATTATTTGAAGCCGGCTTGTCGCAAAAAGGGGAAATATTAGCATGGTTTGTAACAAGTTCTTGGGGTTCTTTTGGGGAGTAGATATGATGATGGAGGAATAACCCCAAAGCGGTTTCTGGTCATGGAAATTAACTCTATACCCTGCAGTTCTTGGGTAGTTTTTCTCTTATATGTCGGAGTGAATTCCGCTTGTATCCATCCCAATGTATCCTATGACTATATGTCCTATGACTGCATACATGACTTGTGTTCGTAGAGATACATTCTATTTTTGTTATTTTTGAATATTTATCCCCACTGATCATGCTGTGTCCCGTTCATGGGCGTAAATCCCAGGGGCAGATGGGGGTATATATTCCTCCGCAAACACACTTATTGAGGAGGGCCACGGTGTTACTGAGTCATCCCCCGACTTTTCTCAGCGAGTAAAAAAATTAAAGAGGATTGTGAAGACTTTTTCGGACTTTCCAACGACTAAAAATCTCACTCAAAAGAAAAAAATTAAAAGCTTTAAATATGCCATTCTCATGAGAGCTTCTGCGTGAATTCATTGCATATTGCAGATGTACATCTATACTATAAATATTTCCCCGATATAATGTCATATGGTGTCAGTCCCGGGCTCCCTTTCAAATTTCCATGGCCGGACAAGTCATCCCCTATCCCCAATTTTGGGCACAAATTTATAACACTGGTCCCATTCGACTTACTACTTTCGCTTTGAAAAAGTTCGCCTAAGATTATCCCTGAGATTCAGGCCAATCGAGTCTATAGAGTATAATCATTTGAATATTTTAAGTAATAGATACTGCAATTTTATTTTAGTCTCTCTTTTTATTGGGTGTTTTCTCCACGTTCTACTTTTCAAAGTTATTGCATACAAGGAATCCTGGCAACAAGACGACCTACAACCAGAGAAAGTATAACCAAGCTATACACATAGCCTGATGGCCATTATATGGTTGTTATCACAAAGTTATATGCAGTAAGTTTCCCAATATGAATTCTCTGGTGGTCGACTGCCATTGTCACCTGACTGCCATTGTCACCTCGCTCCTCTACCCAGGGCCAGAGGAGCAAATAAAGACTCCGAAAAACCGAGGTACATAGACCGGGTTACTCACTGGATGCGACGCCAGGTGCCGACACACACTTCGGATGGCATCCTCAAAGTTCTCCTCGATGCATCGGATGAGTGCATCACCGAGTGGTATCTCGTGGCTCAGAAGGGTGTTGATTGCATCTGCAAACAGCGCAAGTTAAAAACATACTGCCTCAGGAAATAAGCTCCGTAATAGCAGAATTATAGACACTCTCATTTTGCCTCCAGCTTGTAAGCTTGGGAAACCAAAGTTTGCAGAAAAATCACCCCTCTTTTGGGGTTTTTGATTTTTGATGTACATTCGTCCCGTTACATTTACAAGAAGGTTTGGTTCTTTGCCAAGAGTGGTACATTTATGAATGTGTTGTGTTTTGATGGTCACGTAGGATTTTGAACATTTTGTGAATTACTCTTAACCTTTTAAAAACTTTTATTCTGACTACCAGCCATGGGTTTAGCAGCCACTTATGGAAAAACACGACAGTGACGTCAAAAGAATAGATCTTATTAATGATTAACTGGAACAAATAAGACCATAGTATGCTGTACTGCAGGACAGCAAACATGGCTAATTAACATTGTAATTCGACCTTATACCATTTCTGAAACAGATACAATATATTTACTGGTACACGTATATGAGAATGGCACTCCCGAGCACGAACAATTATAAAAAGCGAGGGTTCCACACTTTATTTTAAAGTGTAGCTACAATGGTTGAATTTTTGCAACCTTGTGATCTTCGTCAATATGTGGAAACTCTTCTTTTCGGTTAATTGCACTAAAAAGTTCACTTTTTGAAACTATAACTTGAAATTATCCAAATGGATGCTTTCTGGAACAACTGAGGGTGCCGTTGCTGTGATGTCATCCAGGGAAGTTCAGCACATAGGTTTTACAGATTAAATTGCAAACGCAGAATTTACTTAATGAAAACATTTCGGGGAAGGGATTGATGATGGTTTTGTTGCTATGCACAAACATCACGAAATGGGTGTCATTTCGTGAAACCGCATTATCAACAACTTCGGTTTACGAACTGACACCCGGTAGCACAAAGAAAAATGCTTTGAAAGTCATTTTTATATGTGAAATTAAGATCAGTACCAAGTCGTGAAAACGAAAATATCTCGGTTCTCTAAAATGTGCACAAATGAGACCACCTCGTCCACGACTGAATGTCAGTTCGTGGTGTCGGTGACGGGCATAAACAACAACAGATCAACAAAGACGACAAAAATCAGTCCAGCAAAACCTACAAAAAGGAAGGACTTTTTGTGTACAAACCAATGTAACACCGAAGCTTGCTTTCTGGGATGACATTACAGTTTTGCTCATGAATAATGAAAATATTATCATGAAAATCAAAGAAAGCAGTAATTAAAAGATCCTTTGAACTAGTGAAACAAAAGTTGAAAGTAGGTCAACTGAGACACATAGTAGCATTTTGATGGTTTGCATTAAATAGCTTGTTCTCTACGATGTCCGCGTTACATCCTCCATTATCTTCTCAATTCGTCAGCCAATCAAAGGAGGGATTAGCGGTAGTTATGGAGAACAGCCTTTAGTCGCTTTTACCTAAGATTGGATTTGACGCTCTTTGACAGATCAATTTCAATGATGGTGCCGTTTGACTTATGCATGTTGGGACTTTAGAGGTTCAAAGGAGTTTTTTGTTACAGTGATCTAGGGTGTTAGGGCTATACTCCGACGTGGCTACTAACTGAAAAATACAGTAGACATCATGAATAAAAAAGTTGGCATAAAAGAAATTATATAAAAGGTTCAGCGAAGAGCTCATATTAAGACATAAATAATTCTGCAAAGGTGTCGAAAATAACTAAATGTTTCGAATCATTTAGAAGGGCCAACGTTTTACTATAGGAATTAAAATGCGTGATTGTAGAAATGTTTTATAAGCTAGGGGAATCCTGGTTGTAAAAACGTCAGAATAGGTCTATGTTTCCAAACCTGTAGGAAAGTTTCATATTTTGCTGCAATGAAATACATTTCATGAGTCACCTACTGTTACCTAAATACTGCTCTGTTTGCTATTGATTTTGTTTCACGAAATTTGAGCTTTACCTAGGAAGCCGCCATCAATAGCCGTGACATACAGAGACAGCCCGCGGCTATCCCTGCAAGCTGTCGCGTCCCACCCGCTATCCTTGCACCGAGTCAGCAGCTCGTCCAGCCGATAAGCATTGCCTGTCCGAATGACTTCTAAAATCTCCTCGACTCGAGTGTCCCTAAGTTCGCCTGGATCTGCAGTCGAGTCATCGCCGTCGATGTCCTGCTCATACACGAGCGGGCCCGGGTCGCCCATGGTGAGCCGTTAACTTCACCAAGGGTCCCCTGCCTGACACCCGTCACAACTCCCGTGGAGTTATACACGTATTAGTCCCGTAATCAACACACGAGGGTGAATTTGTCGCCCCAAACGGTACAGATCACTTCGAGTGCCGCTGTTTGTCCAGTTTCAGGTGCACTTGTTCATTAAATCACAAAGAAACCATGCAAGTACTGATCTCTGAATGGGGTTCAGAACGTGCACCTTGAACAGCAAGGTTTATTTCACCTGCGTCAGTGCTCCTGTCGTCGTTTCAACGTCCCATCGCTTGTGCCTTTATTGCTTACACTGAAGTCTGCGTTTCGTTCAACAGGCATACATAATAGTTTGACCTTACGACCGATTCAACCACTAACAACGTTTCCAAAGCTAACACAAGTTTGTGGCACATCAAAAGGTGTACCAGACTCTTCTGTCTACCTCTATTCATTGCTGCCAATAGCTGGCTTTTATCTGTCTTCAAAGACAACTATTTCCCTGCCCTTCCTCGCACAGATGACGTGCGGCATGGTGCTACAACGAAACATATGGTTTAAACCTTCATAATGGAGGCCTTATTACGCCAATTTGAAAGCCCAAGGGTCATACCAGCAACTTAGAGAGGTAAATGCGGGCATACCGTTACATGCATGACTGCTCAAACTATGTAAAGAAGAATTATGTTTAACCATTCCAAAATGAATCACTTGACAGTCCCATACGGCTATGTGTGCTTGACTGACCCGCACCCATAGTCATTTTTATTAATGTTGTTTTCAAGCTCTGATGGCTGTAGAAATGTAAACGTCCTGAAATGTAAGAGGGCACTATGAGTCATGAGCATAAGTAAACGGCACTTTTATTTTCAACTAAAGCCGTGCCCAAATTACTTGGCTAGAAGCCTGAAATTGCATACGAGTCCAAGTGGCCGCGCCCAGTTCTCATACAGTCATGCGTAATTTTAAGCCGTAGCCAAGTGATTCCAGCGCACCCTATTTGGTCTGTTGGGGGGAGGTTCTATTAAAGTACTCTCGCTCACAACATCATAGGTGGGTGGTTACTGATTTCAAACACAAATCATACGAAATGAATGAATTGTTCCCTAATTCGAAACTCGTTTGAAGCGAGTCGAAAAACAATTTTTTTTAATGAAAAAGGCCTTAACCCTTAAAGATATAGTCCTTGTTTTATTAGAAACTAAACTGCGTGCATGTGTCTACCGAGGGGAAGGGTAACTTTCGTTTCCTCCTTGAAGGGGTGCGTATAGACTTGTCATCCCTTTAATTCTCTATGGAAAACCCATTTTTGTTGGAGTCTACATTTCATGACATCGCGCGCTGCAAAAACTCAGGTGTTAAAAATCAATACTTTTTGGTGTTATCAGACGACGTGTTACTGTGCACACCTATAAGTGTGACGGTGCAATGGCAGATGTTAAAAGGAACATCAAATAACATCAAAAATTATAACACCAGTGAAAAATTAGCTATTGTGTGTTTTTTTCCATGCACGCGCAATGACCAACTATTTAGGTTCCAACAATTAAGACTCTCATGTCGCAACTCTCTAACAGCTCTGGTCTGTGGCAGAGTTGAGCGCCCTCAACAGGTGGTAAGACGCCACCGCTCTAGCGCCACCATCATCAAACAAATGCATTCTTTAAACATGTATCTACGATCGAGGTGGCGCTGTAACACGCAGATCCCCCAGCGCCCTTTGGCAGGCGATTTCTGCCACCCCTTTATACCGCACGACAGCCAAAAGGATACAGCCACGCTTCTGTTCCTGTACTTGACAGCTCTTCAGTCGTTTTCCCGACCCCACGATATTGGTTTCAAGCCCTACAGACCCACGGTCGTCTTAACGGTGTGCGCAGAGAATGACATTTGGAGAACTGAGGGTACACGCGCAGGTTTTCTGACACCCAGACTACGGGGATATGTGAGGATTGACATACACTTTACCACATTGTCGACTCAAAAATGGAGGAAGTTTTCTGATACAATCATTGCTCGGTTCGAGAATCGTCTACAGCAAAGTTTCTTTGGAGAGAGGACGAAAAGGCCGTATCACTGTGCTTCGCTTGGTGCGTCCAACTTTGGAATTATGTCCGTTTATGAAAACTGCGCATGCGAAAAAAATTTACGGACATGGAAATGTCACATATTTTACAATGTTTTTGCAGTAGTTGAGCGTCTTTGAGAGACATTTTTGGATAGGAGCTCTGATATATATCTTCATGGGAAAATACAAAGGGATTTCTTTGCGGAAGGAAATTAACCGACAAAATGAGTTCAGGTAATAGCTTGTCCATTATAGCTCTGGAATGAAACTCGAAACGAAAAACCTGGTCGAGTATCACATTTAATAAATGCTTCCTCACAAACGCTTTGATTGAATTCTGAGGCGACCTCTCCAGTCACCTTCAGGCTTTGCAGCCCGTTATTGGTAATACAATCTTCGGTGGCATTGCGAGGAGATGTTAGAGAGGGGGTGATGCATTTGGGTCGTGAGGGAAAGAGGGAGGAGAGACAGACGGCTTAAGAAAACAAGCCGTGGTGGCGTGCGATGTGGTGTGAAATAAACTTCGGGGCTGTCAGTAAGAGTGAGATGGATACGGGTTTGGAGAAAGTGCGTCACAGCCCGTAACTGAGCGTCTATCGAACAAGAATTATCATTCTTTTTCTTGCAAACAATTGCCGGCAGATTCGTCGTCGTCTATCGCCGTCGATGGCTGAGAAGAGTGGCAGCGTCGTTCATGTTTGAATTTTTGCCCTGGCCTGGCACCTAATGGATCGATCCTGGACTTGGAATGGGGTCTAGATGTTGATTTTGGTGTTATCTTAGATGTGGAACTTTTGTAGCCTTATCGGCGCGCAGCAACGATGTGCACCAGCGTTGTCTTCGAGTTTTTAGGATTCATTTTTCGACTACAACTTCAGAGGAATGTAAGCCAAAATTGGTTCTTCTACCTTCACTTGGCGTCACAGCCAGAATTGGTTTGCTGCACGGCACACTTCTACAATGCTACATGAGGTATTCTGCTTCTGATATCTGCATGTGGAATTGAAGTTTACCTTGCTGATGCAGCAACCAGTAATAATTAACGTGGCTGGAACAGTAGCCGGAACTCATCGTTTTAAACGGCCCATAAAACGAACAAGTCCTATTCAATTTCACCGAGGAAGTTTAAAAATTTTATTCGCGTTGTCAAATGCAAAAGCAGCGAGACAGCGTCACTGTCGGTCGCTCTAGTCTGGAGCAGACTGAAGTCTCGATTAATTCGTTTCGGCAATCCAGGCTCTTTCTTTGGAAACGGGAAATAAAAAGATTTTTCACCATGGTGCCGTGCCCGTGGAAATTAAGCAGAGAAGGTGGCCTGTGGTGGACTGTCTGGATGTGTGCGGTGCTGATGCTTCTTGGGAAAGAAGGTAGGACCCAGGAACAACGTCAGAAATGCTGAGGGAACTAACATCTGTCCTTTGAATAATTTGACTTGAGTGTGCACGCAAGCATAGACCAATACGCTAATATAGCGGAATACGCGTAAGTCGTAACGCGTTTGCGCACGTCGCAGACATCCGTAAAACGAGGTGCGCATCATTTACTAAACGTTTTACTGTGTTCAAAGCGGCTTTAAACGCCCTCGCTGGACATTCATACAAACGTGGTTTGTCCTCTGTTGCCGAATTAATCAGATTTAATTTCCAACTGTTGGTTTAATATTTCAACGTGTGCGTTGCTGATTAATGGACGATTCTGGTACTCACAAGCGCGTTATTGTTTTCATAAGAATCGTAAGGCTTCAAGGTAAAAGAATGCAAATACGGATTCGTAAAAAAATCTTTTTATGCAACTATTAAGCAATTTGGAGTTTTCTTTTGTTTTATTTTTGGTTTTTTTCTCAGGGGATCAGACTTTAGCTAGGAGCATGGATGGTATACTTCGCCGAACAACGAACCACGTCCAACAAAAGATTTCAATCTGAAACAGAACTCTTGCTCAAGATCGCAATCGGAGTATTCGGGAAGGGCCCGGCATCGCGGGAAAGGGGGTTGACGGTATATCTAATTGCTACCCGAAGTTTGCAGGGTAAACACTACAGTCGGCGATATTAAATCTGAAAATATTTTCGCCGGTGGCGTTGAAATCAAATTTGGTGCCTCACTCGGTCTGGCTGCAATCCAAAATTCCTTGACAGAATGAGAGTGGAGACGAGAGCCTCATGAACAGCGCAAAATGAAAAGCCATCGACCACTGAAGGTTTTTGTCTATGCGTTTGCCTGCCGTGTACGAACAAGATTTTCCGCTTTGTTGTACGGTCAGCAAAGCATTCAAGAACGCCTTTCATCCGTCTTTTTTGGCTGGTGAATTCGATTAGCTTTCCGTGGCGAATCCCAGTAAACAAAAAGTGAACGCAGAGCGCTCCGAGGTGAAGACCATTTGCAGCACAATGAAACGGTTGGCAGAGTCTTTCAGCCATTTTTAATTTTGGCTTCTTGGAGATGTGCGTGACCTTGAAGTGAAAATGACATTTTCTTAAAAAAGAAAAGGCTAAGACCATGGCGCAGGCAGTGCAAAGGAAACTGTGCGTCAACCAGCCAGTTTGAAATTCTGTTATACCAACCAACATCATATTTTTTCTGGTGTAAACATTGCCTTCAAATGTGAATATTTCAATTCCAGACCAATTAAGAGTGACCAATCATTGCAAAATCGTTTTTTATTCTCGCCTCTCGTTTAATTGTTGCCCATTGATTTGTGAATTCTAGCATTATGAACTACGTAGGTGTCATGATGTACTAGTTGAGCTTGAGGGCAACATTATTCAGAACCCTGGTGTAATTTATGTGAGTGTACATTGGCGAAAATAGTCATACTACACAATATTATGTGAAAGACAACAAAACTCCACGGCCGCGAAACGTTCTATTGAAACGTCGGATCTGACAGAATATCCAGGGACGTGTCTTCAGCCGTTACAGAGTATCGAGCCATTAGTGAGTGTAGCAGCAAATTAATCATAAAACTGTGTCCACACGTAAGGACCTGTCAAGGAAATAGCGTAGTTAATCATGAGTGATGAGTGTCCAGGTGGTTGTCCTATGAAGATTAATTGAAATTAGCACTGTGTTTGTACATAAATGTTCACTGAAATTGGAGGGACCCGAGCGTTCATTTTCAAATTGATAGCTTCTTCCTCCGTGCTTGATGTCTGTGCCGTTCGCAAGTTTATCAAAGGGTTGGGGAAGTAAACCATGTAATGATTTCTCCTTTTTGTCAGAAAACGAAACACATGTGAACTCGAGAATGGCGAAGAATTTGGTAGCATTGCAATGACAGCAAAGGACTTAAAATCGAAAACAAGTGAAATATCAAATTACAATTTGTACCTACTGGTCTTTATCATACCTCAGACGTTCAAAGTATGACCAAGTTTACCTCAAGGTATATTTATATTATATCTCACTAGTACTGAGCATACCTCCAAAAGTACTAAGTATCTACAAATAATGATTGAATATAAGATAAGCGTCACTTTGTTCTTGAGGGTAGTGACGTCTTCTCGATCAATGCTTACGTGAGGCGGGGCATTACCACCGCTCCGCTGATCGATCAGCAGTGAGAGAGTATGGTAAGATGTTCGCACGACCATCACGTTTCTGTTTGGGGCTACCCGTAGGCTGTTGATGCACAGAAGAAAAATGTGGAATAATTACGTTACGCTGATCAAAACCGAGGCTTTTCCTCTCCACTAGCGCCCCCCCCCCAAATGTCTCGAGAAACAATAACATTAAAGCTAACCCATTGCCGAGGTCCTTCATGTCTATGTGCTTGATATTCAGGTAACCAGTACTTAGTATAAGTTTGTTTCTGGCGATATATTCCTCACTCTCTTCCAAGGCACTTAAATATTTTTACACAGGTATGCGAAAGCTATACGTAACATTAAAGGTAACACTGAACCTTACTTCAGCTATTCCTATTTCAAGCCCAATCCGAGAGGAGATAGACAAAGCTGACAACATGCGCAAGATTCCAACCCTAGCATCCACCTTGGAGGTGTTTGCAGAAGAAAGATCGACGGGTTAAAAACAGCAGGGGAAAAAAAGGACTTTGCGATCGGTGCACAGTGGTCATTTTCAGGAAGAGATGTTCTTGATATTGCCGTAAACCTGATGATATGCCATCTGCTTTCAGCCTAGGCGCCCTTTACAAGTCATTATTTTACTCGAAAACCTAGGTAAAATGCACGTTTTAAAATGTGACGTCAATGCAAAAGATACTACACACTTTAAAAGGCTTGAAACTTAAGAAGAATCATCGACCAGATATTTGTCCCGAAACAGGCCAAGGTGTTGAGAGGAAGGTGCGGTTGGTCTTCTCTCTGTCCGCTCGTAGCCCGATGATGTGATTAGCATCGACCTAACACGCTGATTGATTTAGTGAGTCCAGTGCGCTTGGTCACTTCTGGACACGCAGTTATTGACCAATAGCTGGATGGGTCACTCATTAGACCGGAAGTGCAGCGACTGCAGTTGCGCTGAGGCGTGAGAGGAGGCTGCCACCTGGCCCTAACTATGAGTTATCAGCCTTGTAAGGCCGTATCTAAATTTGATTGGCTACGGATGGATTCAGCACGCGACTGCGGAAGCCACCAGCCAGCAGCTTTACACATTTCCAAGAGAAGCATGTGATATATCTAGTCGCAGCCATGTATTTTGGACACAGCCTAAGATTTGAACAACCAGACTATTTTGAAATATTAAATTGTAGGACCTATATTGGTTGGTTTGTTCTGACCTCATATAGAAACGATCCTTTATTTGCACATTCTGTTGTAAAACAACAGCAATAAAACTTGCCCACCAAATGAAATCATCATGTACGAAAAGCAAAACATGCACCCTTCACGATCATACGACTATTCAATGACATCTTGACCACGCCAGATAATCCATATTATAGTAAGGCGCATTAAATTGTAACAGAAATTATCTAAATCAAATTTTAAAACATCCATTAAATTGTGACTTGACATTATGACAAACTGAACGTATAAACAAGAAGTAAAGTGATAAGAGAAAAGGAGTTTATTGCTTTCCTCAATCTTGGTTTACCTACCATCTAAATTTTGAATGTCTCTTTTCATCGTAAATTCCGAAACTAGGGTAATTAGGAAACAGAGCACAAGCAGCAGGTTATATTTTCAGTTTGGTAAAGCATTGTATGATTTAGAAGCATACGCAAGAGAAAAACCCTTTACCCACAGTGCATCGGTCACGGCGCCAAAACGTTAAATCCGTTTCCTTTGTCCCCTTTGTGAAACACTACCCCAAACTGGGTATCAAATTAAGTCCAAAAACACTGCAGCCGCGAGTGACGATGGATAGTAGCTCTGTCGACGGCTGATGCATGGTGACCAGGTTTATCGCGTAGATTTAATAACAGCAGTTTCATTTCAAAAGGACAAAGTTCACGGTGACCAAGTTATTTTGTCTGGACTCGAGGGCGTATGAGGTCGACTTGCATGAGCTCGGCCACTTAGACTTTAGAATGGAAAATCGTCATGGCACGGTCTCCTGATTCAAAAGGCTGTATGTTTCCCCATTTTAACAAGTGAATAAGATAATCAGTCTAGTACATATCCTTAGCAATCCTTAGTAATCGATATTTTGGAGCTTTGGCTAAAACCCCCGGCATTCGAAACTGTTTGTTACTTTGAGATGTGTTAATACACTTTGACGTACTGCCCCGAAATCCGCACTGTGCACTGCTTACAATTTTTTATAAAGATATATGCCTAAAAGCTAAAGACTGAAGTGGAAAGTCTCATCAAGTGCGATTTATCAGTATTGCTTCTCAAAGAACCTGAACGTGTTTTCAAGGACGACGAATGTGTCGTTCATTTGAGTGACCGTCTGAATAAAACCCCAGCCGAAGACGGGGATGCGGGAACAAATATTCGATTCGCTCTCGGGCAGTGTCGGTGCTACGACATGGGCCTGAATAGAACAGGTATGACTGTAGTTGCCTGAGGCTACGGTATGAAAAATATCAGATGAATTATTATGAGGGTATTTGGTCACACATTCAAAGAGACTTTCCTTCGGATGTTATAAGAAAGCTTCATGGATAGACAAAATCTAATGGGTAAAACATGAATAACTGCGATCAGCATCGTGTTACCTCTCGAGTTGCTTGGTAATAAATCTTCGTGTTTTCTTTTAAAGTCCACCCTAGTCTTCAAAGCTACATTTATGAAAGCTGGGGTCACATTTCAGATGTAACGTTTTTGTTTCTCATGTAGGCCCTACCAGGTTTATTCTGAGATAGCTGTTTCAGCGTCGTCCATCACCGTACAACAACATGGCCCCAAGTGTGAAAACATTTTCGATACCACTTCAAAGTACCAGGACAACGTGTCAAATATCATACCATACGGCCCTCCTAGAAGTTGGGCGCCTTAGGTTCAACATATCGGAACATCTCGATACAGTTTAAGCACAGGATCATATGTCAACTTCTCTTGACAATGTTTAAGTAAGCTGGCCAGGGTTGGGGTTATATCTGGGGCGATATCTGGGCTGTTCGATGGTGGTGCCAACATTGCTACGAGTTACGGAAATTAGATTAAACAAGGTCAATAGCTGAGTAACAACGAAAATTAATTGCCTGCATTTTGCTATTGGCTGAGCACGAACTTTCAATCATTCTGACTGACCCAGCCCGCTTGGTAAACTAGTCAGTGCACTTTGACGTGTTGCCCAGCTCCAGGCCTAGTCTCCACGTCAGCCGTCGTGTTTATCCTCCGCTGAGGATACACCGGGGAATGTGCGTGGCCGAACCGAGGCAATTACCACTTTGCCATATAAATCATGCTCTGAAATACGTCACACTTTCGTCAATGTTCCCTGCACAAAAACACTTTTTCGCTCCTTCATTCATACGAGGGGCCACTAGCAGCCTATGAAGAAAATGATTTTCTTGTTTTATCGAAACAGGTGAACACCCAGATTATTGTCATCTACAAAAGATGTTTATAAATCAAAGACAACGGAAGGACTTGGAGCCAATCTGAGTCCACCTAAACCTACAATCCCGAGTTGCCAAACCTTTATTCAGTGGGACAATTTCTTGCCGATATATCTAGTAAGAAAAAAGCCCGAGGCGCGCCACTAAAATCTTCTCTGCTGTGGATTATTGCTGGCCACATCATGCCTGTTTTTATTGGATAGCGAGCGCTATAGCCGGAGTTCTAAATGACACATTTTGTAAGTTGGACACCGTTCGCCCCCCCCCCACAATGAATCCATTTAATTCACCATCACTATGGTGACGAGAAAAATTGCATGGAGTATGCAGACGGTTTCATCCTGTTAGTTGATTGCCGAAGAGCCTTGTGATTTGGTGGCTGTTTGTTGCTGCCATCCTCAAGGTAAAAATCTAGACATCAAACTGACATAAAGTATGAAACAACAATCTGATTCGTCTTCCCGTCTACGTGAGTTTTGTTGTATGGAAATAGAAAATATTATTACTTTTAACAGTTTCTTGCTTTTTCATACATATTTTATCCGTAAAGAAATTTACTTTCTAAAATGACAAATATTTCATTATTTGTCTTAAAACTGTTTCAAACTTGTGATATAGTAAATTTAGCGAAGGCTACAAAATACATGTTACAGTTGTATCTTCAGTGTTGGCACTAAACGATGACCAGAAAAAATTGATTTTCTGTCGAAAAACCGAGCAAGTTTACATCAGAGGTATATGCTCTCAAGATAGGCCGGACGTGTACTCTTAGGGAGCCAATGAAAGGTTCGTCTCGAAACACTCTGTTTGCCCGCACTCCCAAAGATCGTCTGTACCAACCTTCGAACCACACGTTCGGCTGGAGTGTCAATTGGCGCCAGTGCAGCGCGACCACGGACTTGGCCGACTTAAGGTCTTTACTCCGGAGATGCTATAATTGAAAACGATTGATTGCTCCCCCGCCTTTTCTTCTTGACCCATTTTGAATGCTCCTTCTGCATGATAATTTGCTCTTCTTACTTCCTCCAACTTGGTGTGGCTTTTTTCGCCAAAAGTCTTAACATAGTGTGATACCAGAAAATACGCACTAGGAGACGCACATTATACGTATCCTAATTCAACTGCGGTGTTGCTGCGGACAGTAGTCTGTACAATGTCTGTGTGACTAAATATGCTAAATGCATATTGTTTGCATTTCTAATTGCTTATTGAAAATGTTCGTAACTTGCCTCAGACAGACATCTTGTGTGGTTCACCACATTTGAAGATGCTGACAATGACAAAATACGCGTTGATACCACACACACGCGTACGTTCTATTAAGTATCACTACAACACTTTAAGACAATGCAATAAACTCTTGCAGAAAACATTAAAATGACGATAATTTTGTCTCAGCAATGCCGGAATATTCTGATGAATTTTAATTAAAAGACAGTGAGAAATATGTACACAATAGCCGAGGAGCGAAAATGTAAATTGACATGTTTTACTAAAGCAAAGACGTTTATTGCGTTCGTGGACTTGAGAGATCGATTGTGAATGACAAGCTGAATTAACGGAACTTCTCTTGGATTTACACACCCTAGTTTGAAACCTCTTCGGTCGAAAATTCACTTGCCATTGCGGCAACATTTGGCGTTGTGTGTGCTGCTACGTTGAAACACTCAAGTGGTAAAAATGGTTTTGCGTCACAAGCATGACGTTGCGAGCACTGAAACGATACTGGAATCCGAAACTCCACGCGGTCTCCAACGGGGTATGTTTCTTATCGCCCAAACACTTAGCTCAAATCGCATTGCATTAATCTCGGCCAAGGATCAGAACTTTTAAGAGCAAAAAATACATACACATTGTTTACGTGCAATGTAAATTAAAAGGGCCGCTAAACAAAGACTCCTGCCACACATTCGCAGGCATCAAGCCGCGATTCTAAACAACCAGTAACGTGCGCAACCTAGGCCTACACAATGAAATCCTCCAACTTTCACGTACTACAATGGCGCCTCCTTCGTCTATCCATTAAAGTGCATGCTTGTCGCTTTATCTATGTCCAACCACAAATAATTTAAACTGGTATAGGCTTTTTTTTTAGCGTAA
Organism: Acanthaster planci; assembly: GCF_054643075.1. Classification (NCBI taxonomy): domain Eukaryota; kingdom Metazoa; phylum Echinodermata; class Asteroidea; order Valvatida; family Acanthasteridae; genus Acanthaster; species Acanthaster planci. Next base: position 4,359,922 of record NC_141795.1, read on the forward strand.
GACGTGTTATCACTGATTAGACTCTCTGATCAGATGCTTTTGGAAATAAATCAAAGTTGAAACAATATCAATTAGAAATAATCACAAGTTAATCACACTTTATCGAGATTTAGGTCAAATAGCGAGCTACTTCAATAAATTGTGAAGTGTATTCCCTTGTCATTTTTCCTTTCCTGTTACTTGTGTTCTGATTTGTGGTTTGACTTCTAATCAAGATTATGACAGATTTAGTAACAAGTAGGCAATACGTCGGGTACAATGGCAATACTTTACTACCGTTGAATCATTTGCACGCCTTAAGTAAAGACCCGATCTATGCTAAATCAGATCATTTACACTACCTATCTTTTCATGAAAATATCATGTGAGTTTATCGGTACAAGAAATGTCACTTTCTGGATGAAAACTAGCATTAGCAGACAAAGTATGAATCTGGCGGGTGTTTAGTACCAAAACTCAAGAAGCAGTCAGTTGGGTTTTTAAAAAGTGTAGCGATTGATAAGTAGGCCTATGATAATTATTCAACCCGGTTATAAATTATTTGGCAACATCTGAATCTAGCTTAATGAAGGTATTATTAAAACGAATATGATTTCATGGTTGAATTTCACATATCACTCTCGTCAATGCCGAATGAAGAATGATTTGAGTTGTAAAAAATGAAACCTTTGATCATAATCAGCTGTTCTGAAAGGAACACTATATAGCCCCAATTAAGGTGTAAACATTTTCAAGCGTCTTTGGTCAATGCACCTTTCTCAGGTGCTATGATATTTGGGGAAACCTTGTAAAAGGTTCATGCGAATAACAAAGGTTATGTGGGCTAATCCAGCCAGTCACTTTTTTTAATACGTTCAAATGGCATTTTCTTTTATACAAAAAGTTACCATACGGCACTCTGGTGCATTGTTTCCTTAAAGTTAGTCTTTTCATAGTCTCAGATTTCATGTAATAAACCGTGCGTTCAAATGCAATGGTTTGCTTTTACCCGGGAGAAAATTAATGGTTAGGGACCATGTTAGCAATATTGTTATGATATGACAGCCTGATATTGGAGTCTGAGTGATCTGTGACACGGATAGTCTATTAAGTGTGCCCTGTCCCCCCCCAAAAAAAAAACCTAGTAGACGGAACCTCTGGCATTATTACCGATCAGGAATGCCGGCTGATTCGTCTTTGTGGCGCTCTCTGCCATAATTGTTTGTATAACTTTGGATTGAATTTAGTAACATAGCCATGACTAACGAGAGTGAATGTTGTTCTTACTTGTGGTCTTAAGATCTCCTGGTGTTTGTGTGGTATATTTTTGGTACTTCAAGAAAAGTGCCGTTTACATATAGTGCAATTTGTAAAATGCCTATTGGATATATTGTGGACAGTACTTGTACCTCACGGGAAAACAAACTCCGTTCTCATGATATATATATTTTTATGGCACATTCAACAAACATATATGAAGATCTAGTCCTTTGAAAAATAACCAACTCGAGGTAGTTTTAAATGTGGGTTAGTCTAGATGACTCCAATATCCCACACGATCATGCTTGACCCCAAAGCGAGCGCGTCTTATTGCTGTCACTTGTAAACATATTCCAAGAAAACTCAGCCATTGGTCGTGTTTAGATTAATGTCAAGAAAAGTTATTATTTGTAGAACCTAAAAAGGTAACCACAGTTTGGAATGTTAACTGTTCCGAAGTAATGAGCAATCCTTTATTGGCGTTGATTATTGCGAACAATGTGAAGACGTTGAAAGGCACATAAATATGTGAGCATTTTGGATTTTTAGCCAACGATAATCTTTCTCATAGGATGGACACTTGTTTCAGCAGAAAGTCACACAAATTAACATGACTTGACGGGTCCCCACGTCATGCTTCATGTCAAGTCTGAGAAAAAGGATGATGAAATAAGTATTAAGGAATTAATTCGGTTAAATCAGTCATGTCGACGACACATTTCAAGCCTAGACGCACTGCAGTCACGTTGGGATGTATCAAGAGGCGTTGAAGTCACGGACTGCAGAATTTCCCGTTCTTTTTCACGTGGGTGAATAGTGTGGCAATGCATCCATTTTAAATGCTATGTCCAACACGTTTCCTACAATGAAGATTTAGTGACTGTCAGTATGTTCAGAGTTTGTCGAATGATTGAGAATGCTTTTAAGCACGATCATAATCAAGACACGTTAGCTTCATCATTTGGTTGAAAGGCAGAAATACCATCAGAGACACCTGTGTGCCACTGTATCTTTATTCTGCGCAACGCCATACAGTGAATTTTGATCCCTAGCCAGTCCAACCCGATGAACGCTACCCATGAAACCCAGCAATGTCATACAAACTCGCCTTTTCAAAGCATAATTCAGATTTTGTCACCCTTCCAGTCGTCAAACTTTACGGTCAAAACGAAAGTACGGCAATATTTTTTTAAACTCAGACTGCACTGAAAAATTATAGCTATTACCCTTAGATGAAGGTTCTGTTGGAGCTTCCGTAGCATATTTACCCCACTCACTGCCACATCCAAATTGATTGAGCCAGAGTCGTCCCCAGCATGTTTCCAATCAAACGTTTAATGCTATGTGCTCTTCCAAAACTTATACTGTCCTTGGCATTAAAGTGGACATGAGAATATTGCATGCTGTGTGGTAATCTTAGTGGAGGCTCTCCTGGATCTCGAGTTAAGCAAGTTTTACATCATTAAACATAATCAATCTGAAATGTAGCTCATTGCAATGTAGTTTTTGCGTTTTTTAAAAATTTACATAAACTTGAATGATAGTCATTGAGCTGGGGAAACATTTCCCTTAATTTACTTTGTCCAAACAGCTATCCTGCTGACGCTCCTAACTCAAATGGCGCCAGTAGTGCTATGCTCATGAATATGAAAATACCTACACTAAAAAGACTGTTTTAAAACGTCAGAGGGAAATATGAAACGAGATGGGATAAAAAAAAGTGCAATTTAGGGATTCCGTTAAAAACCACCGGCATGGGTCCTTTAAGAGAGGGGGAGCGAGGAACCGCACTGAACACGACCTGGAAAGTGAGAAAGGGGGTCTCCGAGATAAGAGTGATTTGAGCCGGGGTAATTGCACCGACTGATTGATGGAATAGCTCAAAAGAGAGCAAAATAAATCCGTTGACTTGGGTTTCATTTCAGTCGGCATTGCTTCAACGGGCAACCTGAATATGAGGGGTGTTTAAGTCTCTGAAAACAGTTGACTTCCAACGGGTACTCCTGATTTTTTTTTCACTTCCACTTTAGCTGAATTTAACTGTTTAGTTTTCACATTTTTCTCCCCATCAGTTTGTGTCACGAGAAAAGCTTGCTTCGAGAGGGATATCTGTCAAGATATGAGTAATCATTGCCAATGCACAACAATAAGATCCACACTGAAGAATGATTACAGATGAAGAAGTTAGATTTTACGAATTTGTTTATGACCGGTATTTCGTCACCATCTTCACGAAGAGATACTTTGGCCAAAATTATTATAAAATACTGGAGAAATAAGCGTTTGAAAGGGAGACCAACTTCAAATGCCATTTTCTTGAGAAATAGTGATATCAAAAATTTGTCCCTTCGTGAAAAGACTGATGACTCGGGCAAACTGTTGTGATATTTACAGATGTATAGAACAGCTTCTTCACAACGCGGTCGTGGACGTTCAAAACGTGAATTGTGGGGTGTGCTTGCAAGAACGAGACAGTCGCTCGAGTCACACGGGAAATAAACGCGGAGTCAATTGAAGATGGAGCAATTCACGCTGTTGCCTGAAGCATGCCAGACAGAGCTTTTGTAAAGCGCCTGTCTCACTTTTTCTTACTGCTGTAGACGTTACGCTCTGTATACATTCCTGTCTCGTAAAAAAACTGGCCAGAAATTTATTACTAATGACGACCGACGGAGTGTGTTTTAAAAGAAGAACTTACAGGTTTGTCGATGATACAATAAAAGCTTAATTTCCGATAAATTGCTTGACGCAGAGTTATCGCAAAATGAAACCAATCGAGCTCAAATGTCATGAATTTACATGATGCCCTGTGTTGTTGTCTTGGTAACTGGGTCATCAAAAGAGAGCAGGGTGGATGACTGCTCTTGAGTCATGTCCAAGTGAACTTAGGGAGAAGTTCCGGAGTAAAAAAATAAAGTAAGTCTTGACGTTACCATCAGCACTAACACGCAAATAAAACTACCTTTTAGAGCCAAGAGGACAAGACATGACGCTTTATTCTTAAAGATAATTTTATCTATCAAACATCTACCTCATGTTAGACTTGTCATTGAACCACAGGGACTTTATATTTGCAGACACTTTAAAAAGGACCGTCTAACTCCACCAAAGAGATCCATTAACGACACAGGGCCGTGTTCAGGAATGTAGAGGCGGACATGCGCTGAAGACACGTGCATTCATTGTCCAAGGCATGTTTGTTTTCGCCTGTCCGGCCGCGTGCAGTTGCGCTGATTTGAAATTTTAAAGGCCGTCGGTCCAAAACTCGGTGAGTGAGCAGAATTCGAGCATGAATGTGTGACGTCAAAGCAAATAATGTTTCAACTGTTTTCAAATGTTGGGGACATTGAGTTCCTAACTTCGTATATATGAGCGTTGGAATGAAACATGAACAGAAATGAGTGCAGGTGTCAGTCACTTCGGTGTTTCAAAACGCCAAGGTCGTTTTGAGAAAAAACAACACGCTCAGCTCAAAGTCAGCATATGACCATGCTGATTGGGCAGACCTCGCGCATGCCTATTGCTGGGCCCGAATGACGTCGGACATACTTCAAAATATTGAACTGGTTCGTTAGACACAACCTTCAACGACATAGTATGTCTGTTTATGTTGTTTCTGGTTCCTTTTCAATATCATTTAATTCTTGGGTCGTGTGTATCCGACTGCGTTATGAGTTTCTGCGGTTCTCGGCGTCAGATAATATTAAACCCTGATATCTGAGGTATTTCAACATACAAATGTCAATCTTATCAAGCGCTCTTCGAAATATAAAATCCCTTGCTCCGAGCATGCACGGCGTGCACCCAGCTTTGCACTTTGCGAGTTTGGAAAGCCTCATTTTGTCTCCCTGAGTGGCAACAGTGAGGGTTTTCTTTGACACTCCTGCGTACGACACGGGGTCCAGTACGCCCGCCTCGATTGGCGAGGGTAGGCATTTTAGCCTGACGCAGTGAAAGTCTGACGCCTGTATGAGATGACTAGTCGAGCATATGAGTAATCATAGTGCATCAGCATGCAACAGGGCACTCACAGTTTTAAGACAACAGAAAAGGGAAGGAAGTCATCAAAATATAGGGTCCTCTCCTTTCACCTATGCAGATAGAAAGGTCACACAAGAATTTGATTTGCAACCCTTGGAAGCAAATACACTTACAACTACAGTGCAGATGTTGTAAAGGACAACAAGACAAGCATGGCATAGGGGAAACGGTGGTACATCAACTATCGATAGAAGAACGAATAACCAGCCCGGCCATTTGTCGGGATGTAAATTGAATTATCAAGTGCTTCATAATGTCGGTGATAATTAATCATAGGGGGTAATTTGGAGCTACCTGCTGGTACAACAGACTGTTAAAGGTGATACTCAAACAGTGAGATATGTGCTGTTTGATTAATTGTCTCTAAGTATACGCCAAGAGTTTGGGGGTGCGTAATGAATGGTTTCTCAGTTGTCGTTAGGTATCAAACACCTTAGCGGCATTTTCTGTTTTTAAAGAACCCCAACGGTTTTAACAATAAAAAAACATGATTGTGTTAAGTGTGTAATAAATCATATATTCATTACCAAATCATGTCTGCACTGCGTTTGCATGTTTTGTGATTTTGCCCAAACTTTTGAACAGTGTCTTCGAATTCATGAAAAATTTCCACAATTTGACCACTGACGGCGCTATTGAGAAACGAAATTTTTAAGATGTAACACCGGTGAAAACAATGAAACTGGTATCCATGACACGACTGGTTCCGCTACAAACGTACATGTACATGAACATGGAGCTATATGTGCGTGTACTGCATACCGGGGATCGATCTGCGTGCTGCGGGTCTACCGTGCCGCCTTATTTCTTTTCTGAGTCTGTGCTTCTTTCTTCATGATTTACAATAGTGCAGAAATCACGTGTCATTGGTAGATGTATACATTCTGCGAAAGAACTGGGATTGAAATTCTTCGAGTTTCCGAAGAATGAGAGCGCTGTCGTCTGCGCCTACGCGTGCTATGTCTGCCTAAAGCGCACGCATTGTGGTATTTCCTCTCCGTGGTAAAAAAAAAATCAATATTCATTAGATGGTAATGAGTCGTGACGACACGTCCATTTTTACAATACCGGAATGGCTCCGGGGAAAATGGGTACAAAAACTGTGTTTTATTCACAAAAACGTGTATTGCAAGGAAGATGTTCATATATGTGCAACTCTTATTAGAAAAGTTAGCATCATCGGAGTTGGTCTTTAAAGTCCAGAACAAGGGAGTGTTTGCAGGAGTTTATAAGGTGTCATCCCCCCACACACACACCTTGTAGTTAATTCTCGATGAAATTTTAATTTGTTTCTGCGAAATCGCTGACACGATTTATTTTGTGAACCACGGAGGTGGCTCATCAGGAGACCGGTTCTACTGGGCTCGCTGTCAATGATGTTTGCCTTTCTCACTTCGATCGGACGTGCGTGCACTTGATATTCATCTTCCTTCCCAAAGTCTGAATGCCAGATACTGCAACTGAAGTTCTATTCTCATTTCAAACATAAAAAAGCCGAATATTCACAATTAAACAGGGATATTTAACTGGGAGGCATGATGATCGGCTGGGGGTCCGGATCTCGGGGGCCTCCTTGAAGATGCCGACTGCGTCAGTAGGTAGATGCGCCTAGGGACAGGCAATATTGTGGTCTTCACCGTGACAGTACGTGTTGGACCCCTGCTCTTTCGGCGCGGAAGTCGCAGTGATAGGCTCGGAACCGCCCGAAGACAATATGCGGTAAAGGCTCTCTCTGAGAGGGTGGCTTTCTCCTCTACCTCTTTGAAAAGATGCGAACAAAATGTGAGGGTTTGTCTCCAACCGTTCAAATTATGAGGTCTACGGCCGTCCTCACACAGCTGTGAACATCAAAGTTTTTTCCTTACCCGCCATATGCCTTTCACTGTTAAAGCCGAATGTATGGCGTGCAAATTTAACATTTAATCCGCCAATAATAGGGATATATGTCTATTCCTAATAGAGATATCTCTATTAGGGATATTTCTCTATTCCTAATAGAGATATCTCTGGAAGGATTTCATGGTGAAAGAAACTAGAAGGGTGAAATGATTGCAGCTGCACCATGTATCAATCTCTTTCTTGAGTATGTGTGGTTCTGAGAAGAAGCGGGGAAGAGCTCAACGTTTCAAACAGTATACTCGGTCCGTCTTCAGGAGACTGCAGGATTCTGAGTGGGAGTCAAGCTTATATGGCGTAGAGATATCTCTATAAATTATAGAGATATCTCTTTAGTACGTCCTGTTTTAATACAGACATCTCTATTATGTTTCCGTTCCGCACACTGGGTCAACGGAAAGGTCTTTGTATCTTAACGCACAAAGTTCCACTGAGCCAAAGGGTTGTGCAAAGTTTCCTAATGTAAACAACCATGGGATTACGAGTACCGAGACACGATTCACAACCCCTCAAGATAATAGATTTTTAAAACACAAACGTATCGGAAGCGGTAACTTAAGAGAGATATCTCTATTGCGTAATAGAGATATCTCTTCAAATGTTACGCTTGAAGCGGTGACTCTACCTTTAACTATGCGCTCCGCATGCATGAGCGTCAATAAAAAAAAATATCGATTATGCCCTTCTCGAGCAAAATCTTTTACCCGTTCGTGTGCCGCCATGCGTTTAACTTCAGAAACGATTACAAATTATCACAGGTCACGATGTCCTTAACAGCCTGCCGCATAACTAGCCGGCGGAATTGATAGTCTATTTTGATATTTGCATTTGTGATGGATCACAGTGCCCCACACTCATCCCAAAAATTGCACGCCACACTGTCGAAAATTGTGGAATGCATTTATGCAAGACACTGAAGTGTTTTGGCTCTACGAGTATAAAATGGGACGATAATAAAATTCCGTTTTTAGAAACTCTATGAGAGTCTACATTATTCGCAAAGTGAAGGGAAATAGTTGCAGTTTTGCAACATTAGGGGGCGCTATTTTTACGTTGCATATATAATTTTTGTTCATGTACACCGACCGTCCTACCTCTGACAGTTCTTTCCTACTTGAATTTTATTTGCATTTTAATAATAAAAATTATAATTTGTTCTTGATATAGCGTCTTCCATTAAAAACCTCAAACACTTTATGAGAGAATCACAAACTTGTAAATAAAAAGCAAATGCCAATTGATTAAAATAAACATTAAGAATAGTACCTTATATGAATACATTTTAAAAAAATCCTATTCAATTCACAATCACATTATTCAATTCATTTCCACATTCATAAAATTATTAAATTCGAATGACTACTGAAGGAAATCATGTAGCAAGGTATTTAATGACAGATTTAGACGAGGTGAATTGAAGTGAGTCATATTTGGCCTACAGTGAAGAATGTGATTATTTAGCCAGGAATGTCCTTGCCATACACGAGGTAAGCATGGCGCTGCAGGTACACAATATTCTGCCCGCTATATTCGTCGTTTTAGCACCAAACGTGCTTTTTCACAGATATGACCAACTGTAATTGGAAGTGTTTCTTTCTTTGTTTCACAGTGGTCTACGCAGACACCAGACCTCTAGTAAAAGAGATACTGACAGATTACAACCGGCTGGTCCGACCAGTTATCAACGAGTCAGTCACGGTGACAGTTTATCACGAAATTGTACCTGTCAATGTCATCTCATTCGTGAGTATTTCTTCCATGTTGGATGTGAGGTATTTAATGCGGTCGAATTTCATTTTTTTTTTCAAGAACACTCCAAAAGTGAAAATCAGCATATCGAATCAGTTGCATATCGATATGGAAACTGGTAGAAATAAAACTGAATATAAACAATTGAGGACGTTTTGCCCAGTCGTATGCGCACGCTTACCGTCGACAGTGCGATTATTGATAATCTATAGAATATTTTCATTTTGTTCATTTTAAATTCATTTACCACCAGCGGTTGCCTGCCAATTACAGATATTTATAAAATATACATGTATATACAGATACTAAATAAATACACTAAATTACATAAAGCAAACCAAAGAACAACTACACATGTAAAATATGAAACAAATACAAAATATACCACACACGCACAAGCTATAAGCAACACATAGAAAGGCGGGGGTAAAATAGGATGGAATATTGAGAGTAGGGACTAGGGACGAGGGGAAGGATAACGGGGGGAGGGGACGTATAGGAGACCTAAGGGGCAAGATACATGAAGGGTAAGAAAAGAGAATAAGGACAAATGAGAGAGACTAGAGCACCAATGAAGGACCAAGCTATATTGACTGATATGGATTATATAATTGACATCATGAACTGATGTATTCATTCTCAAAACACTGGCAGCTCCCGATGAAATTGATGTGTTGGAAGTGACTATCTATCCGGATATAAAATACCAGGATTCCAACAATTCTGAATGACGCCACTTAACGTGGCCAGTACCCTGTTCTACTGAGTCTTCCCAACATGTTTTTAGTTCAACCTTTACATTAGTATTACATTTCTGAGGAGGTTTTTCGCTCTGAAACGCGGTGGCGTTAATTTCTCCAAGGGCAAAAAGTGGGTGAATTTTTAACGTGTGGCAAGCGGCATTGCCTTTTTATCAGGTGAAAAGCCTCACGGCCGCTGGTGACACTGCCGCGTGGTTTTAATCGAATTCGCCAGCAGTACCTTTAGAAAATGTGACGGTCGCCCCCCAGCATTATGTCCAACAACACGCGCTACTTTTACATTTGACCAATTTTGTGCCCCTTTTCACTCTGTCCTGTGAATTTTTAGTATGGAGGTGTCGAACGCCACTATGTTGAAAAAAGACCTAGTGATGCATAATGTGTTACATTCAAGACACGTAAATACACTTCGTTAAGATCACAAAGTTTGTTGGATACAAATATTGTCAATCCAGCAGGTTTTTAACAGGAATTTCTATTTCTATTGTTTCATTTTATCCTGATGTTACATATCCTCGATAAATATCGTTTGTGAATTCCTCTCTTAAATATAACACTAATATATACCGGTACATATTATAAAACATACAATTACAAATAAACATCTCAGAATGTAACAAATATTAGTTAAAGTACTTTATTAATATACTGATATCTTATTACGATATCCTTCAAGTTGATTATAATCTTTCATATTGAAAGGCTCGAAATTGTGTTTTGGCAACTTTCAAATGCACCTGCCGCGCAAGAGGAACCGGTCCTTCCTTTCCAATTTGTCAATCTGCTTCTAACTCTGTCTCCCCTTTGCACTTGAGCTCCGTGACGACGATGTGGCCTTGGGTCAAGGGTAACCTCGGCTGGAGGCAGATCAATACAACACACAAGGGGCGGATAATCAAGCGATCAGAATGGATTGCGTGGGACTCGAGGCTGTTATATTCGACAGACTGAACTCAAGTACGCGTAATTTTTGATGGACTCGAGGGGGCAAGAAGGCGTTAGGAAGCACCACTGTTTCCCTAAAAAGACCATACATCTTGTTTTAGCGTGGTTTTTTAGAAGGTCGAGTAAGACAATATTCTCCATTCCCCTTGTGGCGCTTTATGTAGAAGCTCTATTGGTAGAAGCAGCTCAGCAAAACAAATTGCATACGGCTATTTATTACTGAAACAAGCAGATGAGATGCTGTGTTTAATTTACGCTGCTCAAAAGGTTAACACAATAGTTTAACACCAACATTTAGCTTTCCTCCAAAATTATGTCATTATTTAGCGATTAAAAAAAATGCTTTGCTCCATCTGGTAGACCAAGTTACCTTACCTAAAAAGTAAAAATATCACTGCCCCTTTAAAGTTAGTAGGATACTCCACGGTAAAGGTACTTGAAGTGCTGAGGTGTTTAGGTTTAATAAGGGGCCGCGCCACAATGTCAATTTAAATCTCTCAACAAGTCCAGGATAAATGCCCTTTGCGATCTCCAACGACGCACGGCGCACAGATTTTGTACAAGATGGGTTTGAGCGTGGACTTTCAGCCCGTCTGGTGGCCTCTGATCGAACCACACACCGTTTGTGTCGCCGCGTGTGATTACATCACCCTCGTCAGCCGTGTGACAGCCGATCAACTCATCCGCACGGGGCAATTAACTCTGCGGATAACAGGTGGCAAAACGGACACCACAAAGGGCTGGCTTCAAAACTGCAATTTCGCGTTGCTCCTTGATATCAACTGTTATTGACACAAGTGGTCAGTTAGTTGGTTAGAGTAACGTTTCAGTGCTATCGTGAACTTTTCAAGAAGGCGTCTTCAAATTCTTTTTATGTGGAGTAGTTTGAAACAGTATAATTGGATTTTTACTCTTGCATGTTTGTTTAGGATTAAAGTTCCTATTCAAATTTAAATTTGCACATAGGCTAATAGACCTAACAATCCGACAATTGGACCCAGAGACTTGAAATGGAATGGTATAGGTCATTAATTTATCTCGAGACAGCAATTTTTTAAAGGTTGCGCAAGGCAAACTCAGCTCACTGATTGAAGTGATCAAATAAATGTTACTGCGAAAAAAAGTCAATAGGACCGAAATTTTCATATGCTTGGAGATTAAATAATGGTTTAAATTACAGCATTAACGATAGGACTTGAAGTTGATTCAACTTATAACCACTCTTGGATTGAAGCACCTAGGAACACCAGAAACAAAACCAAATATAAAATGTACGTGCAGGTATCCTTCCCCTTTTGAGTGAAATACAGTAGACGGACGACACTGAGACTATAAGGAGGAGATACGAAGGAATTTGTCAGCAAACAGTCTGTCAAAAATATAAACATTCTGCATTTCAGTAAATGGCAAATGAAACTTCACAATAATGGTATTATTCTGCAACCGGTATAGGTATAAATTAGTTTCATTATGCACATAATTATGCAGGAATCTCTCTCTCTGTATACCAAGGGGTTAGAAATACATGGTCTCAAAAATAGCAATGATGACATTATATTACGGTGGAAACACACGCGGGACTTTGCTTGGTGATGGCCATCATACATGTCCAACATGACTTGTCCACTGTTGTCACTCAAAATAACGGAAACAGTACTGGACCGATAACGTGGGACCGGTATGTTTACTGCCACCAAGCGTCTCTAAAGTGCCCCGTTTGGTTGGAGTTACAGGTGTGGCATATTGTACTTTATTATTGCCAGAGCAAAATGCGGACGGACTCCGTTTGGCGGAGCACCTGCCCGGAATGATCCAGTTCTTTGATAACACCGCCTTTTTGCGAACCCGTCAAAAGCAAGAGGCGCTATAGATCGGGACTGGCTTTTATCAGATCATTAGGGCATCATGAATGCTCTGGGGACCATCGAGGCCCATCAACTCGATTGTCACTCAGTTAAGTTCACCCACCACCTGGCAACATATACACGCAATCGGTTGCCTGTTTGCACTACTTTATTCACGACTATTGCCACCCAACACATCTCTTAAAACTTCAAGAAGAAAAGGTAAGGTGGTAAAAGGTGATGTGATGCATAAATCATTAATAGAACTATCATCACAATGGAGTGCATTTTCCCTCATTATCCGCCTTGAGCAGAAGCACCCCTTCATCAGTTGAAAAGACCAATGTTGGTAGCGAGTGTTCATTTTGTTGGTACCGACGCGACCTCAACGTGTGAATTTCATAGTCGTTTGTTAACCGGTGAAAAGCAATTCCCGCCAAAGGAGTCTCCGTTAAAGTTGCGCCCTCCCTTGCCCAGTGCGGGGCTCATTACATCGATTTGGTTGACTAACAGTTTATCAAGGTTTCACTTTCACGCGTAGGTCTACATTGTGTGGTCCTGTCTCCTTAGTTGTCCTTTGTGAGTCCGTGTACATGTGTATTGTAGCAGTTCATATATATTTACAAATAGGTCATTTAGGAGACATTTTGTGGTAAATTTTCAGCATTAAAGAGACATTGGCTTTTAGGGAGACATCTAAGTGTCTCCTTGTTTTCAAACTACCAGAAGGAGGCCAAATTTTACCATCCAAATTTTGAGAGATGATAGACTAGGGTCTAAAATGAAAACATTCAAAGTTTCGTTCAGATCAGATTAGGGAATATTGAATTATGGGACAGTTAAGTTGGAAAAATTTTGTGCACGTTCTTATGGGAATGTCTCCCTAATGTTGATGTATATTCATACTGAATAGCCAGTCAGCGTCATTTTCGAATTACGAGCAGGGGCTGGTGAAGGAATGCGCACGCAGACCATGGAGTCTTACTGTCATTACACACATATATTGGTGCTGCTCCTGGACAATGAACAAGCTAACCATCCATTTTCCCTCCTTACAGGTTTTTCTACTATCTTCCGATATTCATACCAGTGTTTATTCAAGTTCAAGCAGGTGTTGACTTTCACTATACCTCTCTGTCAAACATCTTTCACCTCTTTGACGAACTTGATGCGCCTTGTTATCTTGAATGCAAAGATCTTCCTACATTAAAGATCACTGCTCGGGAGCACGTATCAAGATCTAAGATTGTGCTGTCTTTCACTGGAAACTGCTCTATGAAGTACACTCGATTTGTACGGTCATGCCATATCTTTTGCGTCCTCAAATACATCTCCAACCGAAGTCTTTCTTCACAAGGTAACAATTAGTTCGTGCTTGATTGGCGTTCGGGTCGAATGAGGGAGACATCCACTCGCCTACGCCTTGATAGAACATGGCTATACAAATACAACCCTTTAAACAGTACTGGTTTCTATTTCCGGATTTTTTCAATGATGTTTTTCAAAATGTCTGTTTAGCAGGCCTAAATACCGAATTCAATCTTCACGTGGTTTGGCATGCAGCCTAACTGTTCCAACGTGGTGAGAGGTAATATCTTTCCAGTTGTCAGGGAAGTCGTAATGTGAGAGGTCCTCTCTTGGCTAATTAACTGTCAGAGAAAGACTTGTTGGTGGCCCTATAATTTACTGAAAAGTGGCGGTTTCAGCGAGCAATCCTGTGTGCTATCGCTTGTGAACCCTACCTCGTGAGGGAACATGTGGCTGTGTATTGGTGCTAAATTCTTAAGGGGGTGTCAAAAGACAAAGAGAGTATCCTTTATTTTATTCATCAAGAAAAGTTACATATCAAACAGAGGGCAGAATTGTTTTTGTGCCGATTCCTAAAGATTTATGATAAACCAGGGCTGGTGCTGGGACTCCAACGTGATTTCACTGCAAGTGCCCACTTGAAAAACGCGCAGTGATGACCCATCTATTCCGTCAGGCGACTGTAAGAATCGGTCGCCGTTCGCCAAATACACCTGTTTTCCAATTCCGCGTCGATTCCATCACAGGTCTCAGCTGTGAGAGCCGCTGTATTTGACAGCTAGCAGAGGCCCCGACAGGTGATGAGCGTTGTCCACACTGACTACCCCCCCCAACGTAAAATCTATGCCATCGAGCTCAACACTCCCAACTCTGAATAAACTAGACTGGCCCCCTCATATTTTCTCGCTAATATCAGACATTCTGTGGTAATTTAAGAAGTTAATGAAGTTCGTCCAGTGCCACCGTTTTTCGAGGGGGTGTTTGCTTTCGACTGAGAAACAGCGCGCCTGGCAGAAACTTGATCAGAGTGTCAACAGCCCGGATGCATAATATACGAAGAGCGGAATCGGTTGCTTTGTTCGCACTGTGGGAAATGATATCAATGTTGAACGATTTCTGTGCGTACTGATTTTACGATAAGTAAAATCAGTAAAACATATCATGTAGAAGCGTAATCCTTCAAAAAGGACCTCGAGAGGAAAGGCTATCTGAATTTTCCTGCAAGCGGTCAGTTATGGCCCCGAACTTTCTGAAAAACACCTCGGGCGAGCAGCCAAACGAGCGTGCAAATATTGGAGCTGACAAGAAGCTACGGCCAAAACAAGCAAAACTAACAGCGAGAAAAATTAAAGACCCGGGACAAGTGATTAGGGTGAAAGGGTTTTGTCAATATGCTGGACATCGGAGAGGAAATAGAGCTCATTGGGTGGTGTACCATTTTGAAACAGTGAAAACAAATTGAGAGTTGGCGGGTAAATCCAACTCCTTTTTCAATGCATAATTTACACTAAGATCAGATGGACAATATTGTGAAAGGACATCCAGCCTCAAAATGGACATGATTCTATCCTTATTGCAAGTAATTACTTATCGATAATGATTACTTATCAATAACAATAATATATCCTTATCAATAACAATAATAAATCCGCATCAAATCATTGCATACTGTAGCTGCAGTATATGAATGGCTATGAATGGCTGGCTTTATGAATTGTTTTTCACGCGAACCAATATAACAGTGGTATCATTAAACCCCAAAATCGAACTTCTCAAAAATTAAAAGACGTCATATTCAACTTTAATATCTACAAGTTCAATTCTAAATGCAAACGATATCGCATTGCTCTATGGAACTTTTGGAATTTTTGAATACAACGAATTCCATAATGGATGTAACTGTAGCGCATGAAGGAATATTTTTAGTTGAACGGAAGTTCGTTGAAGCTCAGGAAAATAAAACCAAAGTTCGATAAGCAAAATCTAGGTTCAATGGGGGCTGGAGGACTTTTCCGTTCCTGACCTCCCATATCCGTACCCAACATGACACAATTGTGCTAGACCTGGCACATTTATCCGGAAATAAATGCTTAGAAGTGATGGCTAAGAGAAGGACACGCTTGAAAAGAGATGTTTTTAGGGATATGGAAATGAGAATAGAACCTGCGTTTATACTGCCAAAGACGTTTTTGACCTGGGAGGAGATAAACAACGAGAAGTCATAGGAAAGAAAAGGGATAAGACTCATAAAGTCACGTGAGTCCCGAGTCTGGTTGAGTCTGCCCGGACCATCCACTCCTAATGAAAAAGGAAATTTGTCTGGCTGATGCCCGATATGAATTGCGCCATTCAGGGGTAATCGGAAACCCCGGGATCAATATTGATCTCGTCATTTTGTTGGACGAGCAAAGAAAAAAAATCGTGACAATATTCTCAGGGGATTTCACCTTTTCTTCGTTCACGGGGGCATCACATCCACGATCCGCGTAACTGTCAGTATATTTTTCTTTGGAAGAGTTCTCTGTTTGCTGCTTCCTGCTTGAGCATGTATTTTTGTAGGTTATAGCTTAGGGTCAGACTTGCCCTATTTAAACGAAATGTGCCCAATGCTATAAATCGATTGCTTCTCAACACTCTTTTTTACATAGGTGTCGTTTGAAAGGCATCACAGACAAGGTGTGCCCTGTTTACAATCATTTTCGTCAGTTTTAATAGTGCATAAGAACCGTGTGGTTACAGTCTCCCCTCCCCGGTCTTCCTGTTGACATAAATCCTGTTTTTCTTGCGTTTCTGTTTGAATTACGCTTAGATGCACATTCTAATTCCATGTGAAAGCTCCTTTACATTCAGCTCCTTTCTAACACCTCCTGAAACTTCCCCTCAGATAATTCACGCGTGGCACTCACCCTATTATGTAAGATTGAAGATGTTGAGAAAGAAATCACCAGAACTCAAGCAGAAAAAAAAACCAAAGTTTACCATTCCGTAAATTTCTCGAATCGTCTCGAACCGTCCTTGACATTAATGTCCAGTCTTTGACAATAAGTGGGCGTGAAGAGTAGTGCAGAAGATGCTTACAGTAGGTCTAATCAAGCTGATTGAGAATATGTGATTCGGATGTATCTTGTGTGTATACTTCGTTATTTATTTCATGACGAAGTAACCATCGGGTTCAAATTACCGTGGTACGATGCAGTTATTTCCAGGGGGTCAGTGTTCCTCCTCGAAAAGAAAATCATGAGCGATTTTACCCTTTGGAGATCTAAGATGGCATACCGAACTGGTAATCCATACCACCACGAAAGGGAAATAAGAACGATCCCCTTAAAATGTCACTGTCCAACAGCTATAGCGTATAGAATATCTCCGCGTTTTCCTCTGTGTTGTATTTTGAACGCTGCATCGAGGCCGATCCAATTCCGCGGGCACGACCGTTAACGATTCGAGGTGACATCTTCATCGGGGCTATCTTCGTCCCTTTCCCCCGTGCAAATCCACATGGACTGGGGGTATCGGGTTTTGTATTGTGGTTGTATCGCCTACACAGGCATCCAGTTCCTCCCTCATTTTTCCATAATACACGGTCCCTGGAGCGCATTGCTTATTGTGAAACGGGTTGAATCCCCCTGCGCCTGCAAGTTTTGTGTGGGACACCAGTCTCAATCATGAAGTGGGCATGAAAGCCTAAACCTCTGTCATCTTTTCAAAGCTCAAAGATCTCATGACTAGAGGGAAATATGAACCCTAATATATTCTGTCTCCTTCAAAATTCCACCTCAAAGAGTCCCCAATAATGAAGGGATCACGAGAATTGATTGAATCTTTTCATAATGTGACTAGTAGTGAAAATCTTTTACTGTTCTATACTTTTATTGAACTACTAAAGTGAATTTCCGAAAGGCTTCAGAAAGCTTCGGTAAATTTAAAAGACGATATCTCTCGAAATAATCCTATACGTGTTTTTTGCGTTGAAGTAATCACGCGTTTATGTTTACCTGATTAAACCACCCACTTACCGTCTTCACCGAGCAATTAAACTAAAGGCTGCAAACCGAAAACTACATCACAAAATTCAAATTCTATTTGTTTTTGTTATACTCTTTTTCAACATGCCTAATATATTATTGACCGCTAATGTGTGAGAATTTCTTTCCGTCATTTGTTATACTTTTATTTATTTTCAACTTGCGTGATATATTATTGACCGCTACTGTGTGAGATTTTTTTTCCATCATTTGTTATACTTTTATTTTTAACGTGCCTGATATATTATTCACCGCTAATGTGTGGGAGTTTTTTCCATCATTTGTTATACTTTCATTTTCAACGTGCTTGGTGTATTATTGACCACTACTGTGAGAGTTTTTTCCATCATTAATTGTTATACTTTATTTTCAACGTGGGTGATATATTATTGACCGCTACTGTGTGGGAGTTTTTTCCATCATTTGTTACACTTTTATTTTCAACATGCGTGATATATTACTGACCGCTACTGTTTGAGAGTAAACAATACTAACATTCTCTTTTGTGTTAAAGCAAACTGTCCTTCAATGCATCACGTCCGCTTCCCTAAAACCGTACAGTTGGCATCAGACCCTTACAAATGACGCATTATAGGCACTTTTGGCCAGCAGACACTGATGGACTAAAAGCACTACTTAATTTATCCTGATTCACCAATTAGATATCAACCACAACGCCTGCTTCCTGAGCTGTTGGGGCGAAGTAACTTGGGGCAGAAACTTCTGGACAGGACATGTTTTTACAGGAAATTTAAACTGCCTTACAAAATATCACGCTCGATTTTTCCTTCCAAATTGTAGCGCATGAGCAGCAATTGTTATGAGGAAAAGCCTTTATCCAAAAATCGTTGTGCCTTGAGTAATTGCTTAACAAGAGGGTTCTATTCTTCTCTTTGTACTTTGGGACAGCCATAATATTGCTTTTCAGGACGTTGTTAGACCGTTCTACCAAATATATATAAAACATATATATCAAATAAATTTGCAAAACACAGAAAAACCATAGACGATATTTAATTCTGGTAGGCTGAAGACCCTTCAAAGAAACTACTAATTAGAGGACTGCTGACATTTTTAAAGAAATGCGTACTGTAGCAGAGGCTGTGGTATTTTAACACCTTTATTTGTTAATTTCCTGTCATCGTTTTATTTACCTACCAGAATTAATATTATAAAGTTAGAGACTCCGTTGCTATGAAAGAAACCGATGAAGGCTTTCTCAGAGACTGCAGCCCCGCGCTGTGTTCTTTCCTCGTTTTTCTTAAATGGCGAATTTCAGTGATTGATGCTGTTTAAAATGAAAGTCTGTCGCCAATCTGTAGTTTTACAAGTCTAGAGTCTGGGATGCCTTGAGAGGGGAATGTATTGGATTGTCCAGATCAATCCATCAGCTCTGACTGCGGCTTTCGAGAGTACGTACGGTCTGCAATTCAGGCGAACTTAAAAGCGGCGGGGGAACATTATTCACAGGGTTCCCCAAAGGGATTTACTTTATTTCTAATGCTTTATAAACTGTAGAAAGCTTTATAAATCAAAGTTGCCTGTGGCATACAGCTTTTTGAATATACATTCAGTGCCATGTCATCGTGTCTGTTTATGCCCTTCTGTTTGAGGTAAGGTAAAGGTTTGACTTGTCATAGAGTTTGTTACCGTTTGCTCTACAAAATTGCGTACACATTTTGCAAACGACGGCTTTTATATGGAAATTAATTTGGGAAGACAATTGCTGCAGTTCAGCGCTGAGCAACTCAAGTCATTAAATTTATTATGAAAATAAGTTGGCGTTTCTGTATAAACGATCACGCTTACAAAAACTAATAGAAAGTTTTACCTGCAGCTGAAGAAAAACTCGATTTAATAGCTTCACGCTTTGTGAAGCACTTTCGTAAAAAAAAGTTCACTCGTCACTCAAGTTTTTAAACAGACTGTGGAAAACGTCCGCGTTTTGTGTTTTTAAGGGCGCGTGGGGCGCGCAGTAATTTGATCGACTGGCGCTTGAGACCAGAACACGTGTTGATTGCCACCCTAACTTCCCGAGAATTCCGTCTCCTTTTCAAACAGTCTTTCTTGCACAGTACTCCCGGGAAATATTGACTTTGTGCCCCAGCAACCCCTTCCCCTGTGAGCTGGTAATAGCCAGCCGAAAACACCGACCCGTAGACAGCGCAGAAGATGTGGTTTTACTGAAGCTATGAAGCAGCACCAGAGGTATTTTGTGACCCAGATAGTGACGCCGCTGTTTGATGAGGTTCGTGAAGAGCTACCTCTCTGAAATCAATTTCACATGATAACAATCAACTAAGCAGCAGACAAGGTTTAGCAAGCCTAATAGACTGGTCGCAACTTTTTGTTTCTTAGCAGATATAATTACAATGTTGACCGACTAACAAAATAAGAGAATCCCTTTCCATGCATTCAAACATGGTACTGAATACCGCTGTTCAATCATACGTCATCCATTTTCATAATCTTTCTTTACAGGGTCGAGCTGATAAACGGAAAAGCCTTACAAAAAGATTAAAACTATTCCAATGCACAAAAATTATCGTGAAAATTTGTTTAAGACTTCAATTAATCATATATGTGGCAATATTTATAAGGAGGGCTGGGGCTTGAGTTGTCAACGTCTTGTACCCGTACGAGCAAAAGAGGGTCTAGTGTGTTACCTTTTGACGAGAGAGCGTAATGGACGGGGCGCTGGTTCACGTCAGCGTTTACTGTGCATGAAATCCGTACACGGCTGCCAGTGGCCCTCCGCTTGTCCCAGAAAAAAGAGTATTGTTACTGCTATCCATTGATGTCGCTTCGGTATAAACAAGGACATCAAATTACCTTATCACAAAACATTACGAACACACCCTACGCCTTCATATATCGTGTGCGTTTTTGATTGTCAGTTTTTCAAAGATTTTGACAATAAATATGTGACAATGAGACTGTCATTTATAAAGCATTTCTGTTGAAAAGCTCTCTGTCACTCAAGGCGTACTATATCCATCAGGATAAGTGGCATTAACAACTCTTCAAATTACAACCTGCCAAGTTTTGAGACGGTGTCTTTTTGAACACCAAACAAATTACTTGGTAACCACACGCTGCGTAAAATTGCTTTTTATCGCATGGAGTTCGTGACACATAGGGTTGTGTGAATACTGCGTATGTTTTTACAGACATAAAAAGTATCTATCTGTCAAATGGTAATCAATCAAAATGAGAAGTACAGTAACCTACTGCTGGAGCTTCCGTTAATATGTGTTAATTACTGCAGTAGCTCATGTCAAGTACCCAGGCGTTGCACTGTTGCTAAAATCCACAAGCCCTCGATATAGCTGTGGACTGAAGCGCTTCTGACAGTTTTCATGGAACACAAAGCCTCTAGAGTAAATCAGATGTTAGTTTTCATACAGTGGCTACTGTTTAATAAATGTTTTGTTTGCGAATATGTGCCAGTTTATACATGTCTAATAATGTGTTCGTTCTAGTTGAATGCAAACATACTTTGAACCCTCCCTCATTTTATAACGGCTGGACAGCTGTCCACAGGCCTACGTGTAAGGTTTCCCGCCTGAAAATGAATGTCTATTATTTCATTATCTTAAATTCTGCGCAGTTAATTCTTGGGCAATTTCTTTTATTGTTCTTTCTGACGCTTGAATTCGAAGAAGTTGGCTGATTTGAAAGGGAAAAAATGAAGACATGACGGTAAAACAAGTGTGTCCACGTGGGCATTCTCGAATGAATAATTGGTCGAAACCTTTCACCATTAAAAACAAAAGAATGCCCACGGAAGCGTTTAGTTCGACGTGCTCTGAATGCAGACAGCCTCCGAGAAAAATGCAAAGAAAGGAAACAGCAAACAGTCCTTAAGCCCATAAGAGGTTTTACTGAATGTTGCCATTCCCAGCTCTCAACCCTTCCCTGTAAACCCTCGTACCAAGTGCTGGCTGGAGACAAACGCGGGAAGGCGACGCGCTAAAGCGGTTGCCGGAAGGGCAGACTTACGACAGATCCGTGACATGAATCGGTGTGGGCAGCAGTCAGTGCAAATAACACAGGGCTAAATGTCACACGTAAAAGTTTCCCTTGCTGCAACTGGTGACACACAAAGCCCGGCAAAAGAATAATCTTCAAAGAGAACCAGATCTGACAGAAGCAAGGATGTCGTTGCACACCTAAATAAGCTCATGAGAAAAACAAACTTTGTGATCACTAAATATCACAAAATCCCTTATATCACCCTACGTGAGCATTCTAATTCTAAAAAAAAACAATCACCACAGTGTTCATTTAGTACTGTGCACTGTACATGTATGTCATTGCACACCTAGTTTGCCAATATAGATCACAAAATATCTTAATTTAAAACCCAAGACTTGGTAAGATACGTTCATTGTATACTTTCCAAGTACTTACTGTACGGCGCCCGAATAAAGGCTCACGTTATTTCTGCAACTGCAGTTTTACGGGTTACGACGACATATGGAATGATGTGCTGTAGTGATTTGTACGCCCTGGCAAACGGGTCTGCGTGTGGTCGGAAAGGGACTGCTCGCATTGGTAATAACTTAAAAGGAAAAATCCTTCCTTTTTTCAAAAGTGCAAGTGTTGACTTGTTTGTTCTTTTTACTTGTGGAACATGCATTCCTCAGTAATGAAATCGCTTCATGAAGCATGAGTAATCCTATGGAAACAAATTTGTCTTGGCAGGTCTTTAAATGAAAAAACCACATTATTATTGATCGACTTGGCCTTAATCACACACTATTTTGACATTCACAGGTGTATTTTCGGACCAAGCCCACGCAGAGCGTGCTCTCGAGCTCTTAGGCTCATAACGACGTAATTTTGAGCACAGATGTGTCGAGACTGTAATCAATCAGCGTCCACTTAATGTGTGTACACGTCAAGCTATCCAATGACGTTAACACCAAATTGGGTATTCAATCCCCCAAACTTATATTGTTGGTTACCTGTGACATTTTGGCTCTGGAGTTAAGAGTAGCTCACCGTATATTTTTAGAGTACCATCGCCATTTACTTCTCTTCTTTTGAACTAGCATCTACGATTATTTGTTCTTAGAATGATACCTTGCGACGCCATTTTCGAAAAAATGCATGAACATTGCGAGGGTTTCTTATATTGTTTGAGCCGAATACTCTTGCGCGGTCGAATAATACATTCAAGGCCTATATCGGTTGGTTGATATTACATGAATCCCTATCAAATCTGGACAAAGTCATGCCAATTTGACAGCGAGGTATTTAGTTATTTAGTTAGCATAAATGTTAAATGGGTCACAGTGTGTACGTACAATAACAATAAGCAATGTGAAATTAACAAAGTGCCAGGGCAACTGCACACGCAGGGCAAATGTGCAATAGACAGCGGGACCTCCTTAAAATCGCATTTTGACAACATGTCATGTCATAGGTTACCTTCCGCGCCATTTTGTCGTGTATACTCGCGTGGGATGATCTGTGCTTATAATAGGCATTCGATACTGGAAAACGGGCAGCGAACGATTCGCCCTCTATACATAAGAACGTATCTGCAGCGTGTGCACACGATCTGTCTTGTGTGTCGACTCAAAACATCAGCTACATTTCCGATACAGAGACTGTCTGAAAACGACTGTCCAATTATTTTCATCCGTGCAAACACTTTCATCTCCCTCAAAAGGTGATGGTAACGTTTTAGAATACTGGTGCTTTCAATTTCTTCCCAAAATGGCAACATCTCCGTGTATGTCACATTCATAAGAAGCCTTTGAGCCTCTTCAAATGTCACTTGGTTTTATTCTGTGTGGAAATGTTTATGCAGATACCTTCCAAAGTTTCGATGACGTACATGTACATGCACATTCTGAAACAAGACGTTTGGTAACATTATTTCGGCATGAATGTGCCTCTCTGGTATGATATTCAATTACCAGTCCCACTATTCCGTGCAGCATTATTCTAATCACTTACAGCGGCAGCCCTTCGAGACTCACCGCCAATTACTGCCAACAGTACCTGTGTGAATGGTTTGCGTCTGAGCGCTGATATGCTGACACTTTCTACGCCTTGTTTGGTGCGCGGCTTCACCGATAACATAAGGGACCCTCTCATCAATTTGGTGCAGCCAAACCTTCTTTGAACGTCTTCAAACTGAACACACCAGTACTGAAGAGTCACTGACTTGCGCGGTTCTTCAACCTTGACAAATTTCAAGCTACCTGTGTCGTCGATATCAGTTGAGAGCTGCAGAATATATCCGTACCTTTTTAATGTCAGTGCAGTCTCCAATTGCGATAGTTACGATAACTTATTATGCCTGCACTTTCCTGAAGGGCTATGTAGCGTAGTCTACGTCTTTTTACCGCAAATCTACGCGCCCAATCTCTGCTGTCTATTAGCCTAAGAAAGTATACGACAGTTGTCATAATAGACTCACTGCGAAAGTCTCATTGCTGAGTTCGTGCGTATTACGTGGATTATAAACGCAATCCTGATACACACTAGCTGCGTTGCTTTTGCGCGTGAGATTCAATTCAGTAATGGCGCCATTAGAGTCCTTCTATAATTTCACAGATTAAAGCAAGGGTTAAAGTGACCCACAAAGGCATACATCAAGGGATCTTCACTTTCCACAATTCTACACAGAGATTGCATTCTCAAAAGAAGTGGATGTGCCCCGTTGCTGCCGGAGTAGAACTAGAAGAACTAGAAGAATCGATGGAGTGCAAAGAGGCCTTGCATAAAGGCGCCTTTCCAGATGTACGTTTGAGGGTGCGTTGCGTAAACGATGCGTTCATGCGTTGCATTTTCACGGACACAAAAATCGATTCCATTTATATAACATAAGTGTGCGTTGTATTAGGCCGTCAGAATGGCCCCGGAAGCGATTTTGACAGATGGGCCTACTCAACGCTTGGCGTAGGTGTTGACGCGCATAATGAAAAGGCGTCATATATGCTGCTTAAACTACCAAGCAGCAGAAATTCGTTAAGCAAATGCATAATTTGCTTAGCAAGAATAGGTTACTTCAAAGCCAAAGTTTCATGTGAGGTTTATTAGTTGAGACTGGTGTTCTGTTGATTTGCCAGCTCAGCAGCTCTGTGGAAAGAGCCAGTTCAGCATTTACACAGCGCATGCTCAAAACGAAGCTCATCCAAGGCCATTTTTGAATAGCAATACGTGGCCATAGAGTACCGACATGAATACGTCACGCGCACAAATCATAAAATGTAAAAGGCATAGCCAGGGTACCAGTGCGTGAATCAACACGCGTGCGCATACTCCTTCCGTTTGCATAACACGTCATATTCCAGTACTCTATACGCCAACTCACACGCGTGCTTTGTTCCCGAATGGCCTAGAACTCTTTTTTGAAATACCAAACTGTTCTCATTGGGCCCGATTGGTGAAAGAAATTAAGAAGCACAGGAGGTTTACCAGTGGTGGGCAAACTTGTGCCGTTAGTCAAGGGCTCTCTTATCGGTTTCAATTCAACGGTGGTTTATACCTGGGATCACTTGTGAGGTAAAAATCAAAGTACATGTAGATATAGGCCTATTAAGCATAGGCTTGTAAGTCAACTCGGCATAGAAGGGAAACGAAAGGTGTGGGGATATAGAACAGTGAAAACACAAAAGTAATTAAACAATAACATCTTTGCAACCTCTTCCAATGAGACGAGCTTTATTTCAAAAATGTTCCAGAATTTGTAGGCAGGAACGGAGGAATGGTTGTTTTCAGACTGATAAATATTTTTGTCAATAGCGGGAGATATGCGATTGGAAATCGTTAATTCAAGCATGTGGCCCGAGCACATGTTGAAGTCAGAGTACGAAGCATGGCCAAATATTCCCAGACGTATGTCTGACAGTTATCATTTTGGTCAGATGAATGACAGGAAATGAATTCTACTTAATTTGGTCGCATTTAATGGTATCTGCAAAAGATAGTTGTCCTTAGTGGCAACTGTTATACGCTTGAGCTTCATATACCGACGTACATCAGATAGGATTTCAACATTCATCTGAGTAATTACTCGACTGAAACTCATCCATGTAGATAACCGATAGAGTTACGAGAAAACAGGGAAGTCGAGTCATTGTTTGAAATTACTCGATTTTTTAGGTCTCAGACATCAAACACTTGGTTCCGGAAAATAAACTTTAAAATGTCAAATGTTGAATTGAGCTTGTCAATTCCCGTATTTCACGACCATAGAAAGGTCAGGACGAAAGCAATGCATGTTTTGAAGAACAAATAGGTTGCTGAGTACCTAAACATGTCATAATTTCTGCGGATAGAGGATTGGAATTTGATGGGATTTTAATGTACAGCGCAGGCAATTTTAAACCTGACGAAAATTAGGACACAGCTATATAGCCGCCCATATCCAATATCTTTCAGATACAGAAATTCTATCCGTTCTTAATCTTATCTTAATACACGCCTTTGTTCAAGATGACGGAAAGATACAAGAGGATGGACGCAAAGAGGGAGGTCTGTACACCAGAATCAGAATCGCCAGTGGCCCGAGGCGCATCTCTGGAATGAACGGACGGAGAAAAGTGCGGGAAAATTGCTTTGTCGCGCGTAAAATTAAATACATTTGGCGGCAAAAGAGGAAGGAATTCCGGCCCGTAACTATACGGACTGCTGGGAGGGTTGCTGTTGTGTGGGAAGGGGCCTGCAAAACGGACGACTGTTCTGTGACTGTCGTGAGCAATTGCCGTGGATAGTTGTAGGGTAAGAGAATTTCAGCAAAAATTGTAGATGGACCAAAAGCAATATTTCACACATTTTCGTCTAAATTTCAAATGATAAATACATGAGGCCCTCCCTTCTCCTTAATGTCACATTTTTGTCTGAATTATAAACATAATGCAACTATGAATAATGATTACCCCCTTGCCTACTTGGTCTGTCCACGATAGAAAAGGAGCATGAAACAGTCACATGTTCAATATTAAACGCACAAACCGCTCGGAGCGCGCTTTCAAGAGAGCCGCAAGAGCCGGGCTAATTCGCCCGGTGAAGAGCAGAAACAAGCCACCGCCCTGCGTATCTGGCTGCTGCTGACGAGCGCAAGTGTGACTGTACTGCTGACCGAATTTTTTCAAGAACACACACATGTTGACGATACCTTGACAAATGGTTATATTGTGCGATGCAACTGATTATTTGGTCAAGTCGAAGCGGGAAAAACTCTTTCTCTGTCGTAAAAAGAGTTCGCGGCAAAGCTGAGAAACCAGACGCGTATGTTCTGTTTCATGAAGACATACGAGTTGAAGGGTTGAAAAATAAGCTCGTAAAGTGGTTTGACTAGTACGTGTAGAAACCAAGACATGGTAAATCAACTCTTTGGGTAATTTTCAGGTGACAAATAATAGCTAGTCACAAAATTAAGATAGAACTAAATAACAACGGCTAGGTTAGAATACGCCGTTTCAAAAAAAAATGCACGCAACTGAAGCACTCAGCGTCGCAAGTAGATTATTATAAAGCATGAGTTTGTTAAACCACGCATTCTTTGAATATCAAAAAACTCAGTGTGTTTGTGCTTTCACCTTTCCTTAACAGTTGAAGTGAATCAGCCCTTACCGGCCCCTTCTAATTAAACAGTAACGTATTATTTACAGCCCGGTCAAAACCTTCCCCATAGGGGAAAAGCATCGCGCGGATTTCAGATCACACCGGCAAAACGCAACGCTCATTACAGGGTAATTTGAAATGAGTGGCAACATAACTGTGCCTGGGTCGTCGGGACCTGGAGCTATTTTCTGTTGGTCCTGAACAGCCTCACTGCAGATTTGAGGTATGTTTTTTCGTGCTTTATCCAACTTAATTAATGACGTCCGCGGGCTTTGCGTGGTCAGTTGGGAGTGACTACACAAAATACCATAGGCTTGTGTCCCGTTTGAAGCGGCTTTAGGATATTCAACTCGGCTAGATCTAGAGCTGCATTCGATATTCTAACGTTGTCTGCAAGGCTTTAACTTACCGCGAATAAGAGCGCGAATTACATAGTAGAGTACAAATTGTTGAGAGGGGTTGCGGGGTAAACTGCCTCAATTACACATGGAAATGCCCTCGATTCTATTTTGATGTATTCCTGCTGAATGTCAGACTAAATTGTAACATTTACACTAATTAGCACAATCCCTCAAATCTCAAAAGAAACAAATAAGTTAGGAAAATATTCATTATTGAGACAACGAATCTATACACCGTGGAGGTTTGTTCTTTCCGTAATACTTTCTGTTCAATTTATAAACTATTTGGTAAAATATTACGGTGGCATTCTACCAAAACGACCATGCCTAAAATTCAAACTGAAAAGTAGGCCTAATCAGTTGAATACGGCACCATCTGCTCATTTGCCGAATTGGGAAAGCAAACAGCTGCCATAAATGTTCCTCATAATTTGTTGGAACAATATAATAATCTCGTTTTAACCACTTTACTCTCAACAAAGTATCTCGTATGAGCAGTAAAATTCTCAAATCTGGTGAAAAGAAACATATGTCAACAGCAACATGGCAGCAAAACAACTGCGTCAAATAATAAGCACATTCCTAAATGTTTTGCCAAAATGCGAAAAATACAAAATCACGATTATTTTACAGTTCTTCAGTTCCTTCAATGTCAAGACTCTTAAGATCCTACATTGCATGCATAATGGCGTTTGGAGTAGTCTGCTACACAAATTTCGCTGCTGACCGTCCTGTCAGAACACAACTGGCCCTGGGCCATAGGGGTCTGTTAATTGGGTTACCAGAACCACTCGGCTGTTTCTTGCCGTTGGACGCCTTTAATTACTTATTTGTTGTCCCAGAATCTCTAAATGAAAAACAAGGCGAGAGCGAGGACATATGCTACCCAGACTCTCCTGGATGACCCGTCCTGATTTCCTTTCAGCCAGTTATTCGTTATGTAAAGGTGCATTTCTAAGTCAGCATGTTTATTCAATGTCACTGACAAACTGTTTAAAAGATTTAGATCGACCGATTCGCCAATCAAATGTGTTTTTGCAGTGTAAGATGAATGGTGGAATGAAAAGTCATACGAAGAAAATAACAAGAGATCATACGTCGACAGCAAAGTTAAATTTGCGAACTAGCAAACAAACACAAAGGAACAGAGCTTTATCAATCATAACATGAACTTAAAAGAACATTAGATCAGCATCTTAAATATGACAAAATACTTTAAAGGAACAATTTTCCTCAATATCTCATCAGATGACAAGCTGAAAAGAACAAAGAAGAGAAAACAATCACAGATCTTCTACGGGCGAAAATTACAGGCTTGTTGTTGAGAACAGTTGCTGAAGTACTGAGGTAACAATAGAATTTGCAAAGATTTTTCGCCATAGAATCTATTCAAACTTCATAGACGGATTCCTTTTGTGCATCTGTCGTAAAAGAATGAGGTTGTTTTTGAGTCAGCGGGAGGCGTTTGATTCGCGTTCTTTTATTATTGACGGGTGGCGATCGATAGATGGAGTGGAATGAACAGTTAAAGAAGATTGCCTATCGATCTTCCAAAAACGATGATGGAGTATAAATATTGTTCGACGGGACTGATCAAATCAGAAAATAAAGGGCAAGGAGCACTGTACTCTCGCAGGACCGTTCTCGGGCCAGTTATCAACCCTGTCGTCTTTACGGTTACGTCAACAAGGGGATGTTTTTACATCGGGCAGGGGGAAGCTGTCAGTGGCTGATTTCTGACCCCATGTCGACCGCTGGGTCGAAACAAACAGCGAGGATCGTGAGCCTCTCATCACACTCACGACCCCTCTGGCTAGCTCATCGACTTGCCGACGGATATTCAAGGCGTACGTCACGTAGCGTGAAAGTGCACTAGTCGGATTCGAGGGTTTGATTGGGTACACTTAGGCCTAGATGTCTACCAGAAAGGTATTCTGTCAACAATGGCCTTCATTCCTAAAGAGTTTTATCTCTGTTCATCTTCGATACGTCTTTTTGCACGGTTCCCCGATTGGTTTCTGGCCATTCTGTTGCTTTTCGAGGTATTACGCATTTAGCAGAAAATAGAGCATTTCATCGCAAGCACTGTCTTGAAAAGAGACATACTGCCAGATTGCTAAGCACTTGGTTGATATTACCCTACGTCTCTCTGACAAAATTTCACATGGAGGTCTAGGGAGAAACCATGAATCTCCTTAATACCCTTCAATCATGTCAGATAGCCGGCAGTCACTAACACACGACATTGCTGAAGACGAGAGTTCACCGTGACACTGCTTATTTTTCAACAAAGTCGGCCCTTGTAGGCCTAATAATGCAAAGATGCATTCTTAACACATTTGTCGTATCAGTCAAAATCAGTCAAGTGACATATATGTATAAGTACTGTACAGGGAGAAGTGGAAGGAACTTTTGACTGTCTGTGACTGTTACAGCAAAAGGAGGGTTTTAATCGAAATGCATGTAGGACCGACTACTTTTTGGCAGTCGACGAACCTATAATACTAGTTACCCATTTGGGTAAAAGTACCAGTTCGAACAAAATACCTTAAATACTCGTAGTTTTGGCATATCACGAAACAATGCTACACAATACAGATAAACACGTTCGTCTATAAGAGGAAGTAATCAAACTACCGCCGTACATGCGTATACCTGAAGCACCCGCACTATGTGTAATCATATCTTCTTAAAGACGAACGTGCCATATCGAGGATACAAAGTTGTTCCGCATATGCAGACGCAGCTAGTTCCTGAACTTTGGCGACATCAAATAGTCGTCAAATAGTCGTCACACCAAAAGGCTATTTCTCATCACCGAGACTCATCGATACAATCTATGCGACACCTGGCGCTCAAACCTTATCCACGATATAGCCTGGCTTTGACTCTTGATATATTTCCACCCCATTGTCCTTTTATCTCGGCTTCTATTTTAGTGTGCCATAGCGTTTAGATTTGCTCCCCAATTTGTTAAGGCCCCACTTGTAATTACAGGGGTCGTCCATGCCCGTCCCATGATGCTTAAATCTGGACATAATTAAGGAATGTAATTGGGGATCATATTCAACAATCTGTTCCGCTGCACTGGTGACTTCAACTGATTTACACACTTTTGGGACTTGTCCAGCGTCCGTCTAGAGGTTGCATCTCATTTACAGTCTGTAGGTCAATCATGTAATAGGTCATGTAATGTAATCATGTCCATAGGTCCATACCGTTCACGCAGTGCAAGTGGATCCCACTGAAAGAGCTAAATAAATTTGTTTAATAGATTTTTGGGAGTGGTTCGTTTACTTTATCACATTGAGCAGAAATACATGTAGTCGCAAAATAAGCCTATATTCTTTTTGGTCGCACGCTTCATGGTGTTTAGGCCTTCTCACGAGGCTAAGGCTACGTAATAACTAAGGAATAATATTTTGTTGTAGATTTTTTTTTAAATCTCTTCTTTGTTTGTTTTCTTCCCTCACAGGATGAGGTGAAACAGCAGCTAGCAGTTAATGTTTGGTTAAGAATGGTAAGGCAACATGAGTTACGCATAATATTCTTCATTAAGGAGTTTCGGGAAACATGAGAGGGAAACTGAACTTTAATTAAAAGCCGTTGGTAATAACTTGAAGAAATACCACATCTGGTCGTACCTTTGGCAAAATACTTGGTTAAGTCTTGCTGCACAGGCTATAATGCAGCAGGTCTCAATTAAAGCAAACTTAAACAGAATTTGTTATTCCTTTTGATATATGTAGAGCTGGCTAGACGAATTTCTCACGTGGGATCCAGAGAAGTTCAACGGAACAGCAGTGGTGCGGATACCAGCGAATATGCTGTGGAAACCTGACATAGTCCTCTACCAGAGGTGAGCACTGAGACCAGCCAGGACAAATTATGTTCCATTCCTAACATTCAAGATATCTTTACGAGTACTTTTCTTATAAACCCAAGTACATTGATATAGCATCTACATATTCAAGGTTTCAAACACATTTACTGAATAAAATCGTTACCTGAAATCTCCAGCGACAAATTGTATTTTGTAAAAACAGCTTGCCCATAAAAACGTATGGTTTCAAGTTAACGCATTGGGTAGCATAGCGATTTGAGCATTCTGTTTGTTGCTATGGCATTCCAACCATACAACTTATTATTTTAATCGAATCTGAGAAAAAGTTGTGGCATATCAGAGTGGTAATAACCGGAAGATACGACAAACTTCGTTTTCGCTCCCGGTAGTCGGTGACGTATATGCGCTAACATCATGCATATAAATGGGAAGCCACAGAGGGATTTCACATTAGGGCCGTCTGCGCATATCTGCCTCGAAAACGAGGCTCTCTGTGTTGAACTTCCTCGCGCCCGCGGAGTCCACACAGTACATGGAGTATCCGGTTCGTAAGTGTGACGCCACTTCAGTTTAAGATACACGATCATAGCAGATACGTTAGTTTGCGGTCAACTGTTATTTTTTCTTTCGATTTTACGTGTCGAGTCGTCCTGAAAGAGTCATCCACACAAATTTGCAGCCTAAAAAGTCTGAATTTAACATACCTTTATGTATTTTGTGTCTTGACTCCTTACTTTCAATCGTCTGATCGAATTAAGAATTGAAGCTTACACATACAGCCTCGTTGTCAAACGCGGAAGTGCGCAGATCGACGCTAAAAGCGTCGTATTGGGATCCCTCTATACACGCGGGTGTATCAAGGTGGCAGGCTAAGCCAAATAGACTGGATGACGGAAAGCGTTCCACTGGTATTGAATTTGTGCACTTATGATGAAAATCTGCGGCCGACTGACTCATTTTCCAATCATAGTCGTTTAAGCTACAAACCTTCGACTTTGGACCCATTAAATAATGGATGGCTCCATTAATCAATCAGTAAAATTGCAAAGGTCTAGGCCTAATAGTTTTGTTCCGTCATCTCCCTTGCCCTGTTATTGCACACAGAAGAATTAGATTTCCCCAAAATTAAGAATGCCTTTATCAGTAAGTCAGATAATGTCATATGTCATCCCAATTTATGAAATACTGAAACGACTTAGCCTTATTCATGCCCACATGTATCGACAAGGGTCGACAGACTTCGCTCGTTGTGATTGGCGAACGCGTTGCAAACTATTGGAGGCGCACTATTGTGAATCGCCCGTATTGTCTCGATAATCCCTCAGAAGTGCCATAAGTGGGGGGGTATGCATTCTTCAACCCCCAACTTAGATTAACACTTCTCTTTCTGCATGGAAGTACACAATCACATACATTATGGTAAACGTGTGTGTCCACCTTCCAGAAGGCAGATCATGCATAAAATTGGAATGGATAAATGAAACTCGCATCTGGAAAATATAACCCTAAGCAGATGTTTTCAAGAATAACAACAATGGGAACAAAAAGAACAGAACAAGTCTATCTTGACATCTACAAAGTTACAGCAGTCGTCATAAAAATAGCGTACTGTTGCCGGGTACCAGCTGTGTCTACCATGAAGATGAGCAGTCACACCGGCTCTCAGCCATCGCTCTGCTGAGAACAGGAGGAGAGCTATTCAAACATATCCCGGCGGTCTTCCTTGGAATGTCAATATTATCCGAGGAGAGGGCAATAATAAGTTAGCAGGTGATTGCCGCCACTTCCGTCAATAAATGGTTCGTGCCTGCCCCTTGGGTACGGGGCTGGGATTATCTGCACCCAGCCAAAGCCGTCAACCCAGATTTGGTACCGTTAACGACACCGTGTGTCACCCACACTGCATTTTTATTCAGCACCAGATAATAAAAGGCCTTTTTGTTCAGCCAGATAGTTACTAATTTCACGTCGTCTACGGTTACCCTTTGCGGGATTCGTTTTCGTAATTTTCTTAGAATGTTCTTCAAGAATGTTCCCTAAATGTTACTTTGGTTTCTCACAGCCTGTTTCTATCATTATGGAGACTGTTCTCTTGAGTCAGAAACTGCACTGGAAAACATTAAAAACTGAAATTCAAAAGGAGTGTTCAATTATGTTTTTAAAATGAGAACTATAAAATATGTTTGAATACCAAATCTATTTCTCTTCCTCTTTTAAAAAATAATATGTGCATGCCAAGAAATGCTGCCGAAACATGCTAACACTGTCATCACGTTCTCCAAAATGTCTTTGGAAAATATCGGTTTTCTTCTTTACAATCTGAAACCACTTTTCAAAGTAGGACCAGACGCTGCGGTAACCAGCTTGACTATAAATAGCAGTATAAAAGGGATTAAGAAAACACGGTTAGATAGCAGAGCAAGATAATTGGGGTGCACGTTACACCACATGGCAGTGACCCTGTGCGGGAGAAAACAGCAAACGGAATGTCAGTGCTCCCAATTAAGAAAATAATTTGGACATTCCGCGAATCTCTCAGCCAGTAGAGCCCAAGGGAGTATCGTGTTTTGGTGGCCATATGTAAAAGCATTGCCTTTCTCCTTATTCTAAACGGTGCTTGAAAGATACAGCGGTACCTATGGTTGCCAATATACCGGTATCAAGGAATGTGAACTTTTCTTGCATTCGTTTGTTATCCATTTCCGAGTGGATTTTCCCCTTTTGAACGTGAAGCACTTGTTTCAATATAGTTCCCTGAATGAGAAACTTACAAAGGAAACATTGGGGAATATTTTACATTGCTTTTTTTCTTTCCTTTTGTTTCATATTTTAGTCATTTTTCGAATTCATTAATAATTTGTGTGTTATGTGTTTTATGGATATCAACTTTGTCGAATGATATGCTCTTGCAACCTTAGTAATGACAAATGGTTGCTACCGCGGAAATAAACATGTCACATGAAACACGCCCTTAAAACTGTAGGATGTATCATTCTACAAAACGCCGTCGCGTCACCAGATTCTACGACTGTTCCATGTGTGATTTCCATAACAAACTCTTGGTGGCAACGATGCATTGATTTTCATAACACCCTCTGTGTAAGCCCATCGTGTGTATGGCTACCCACAGCACCATCGTAAAACGTTTTTGAATTGTGTCCACTGAAAGAAATCAAACTTGACAAGAGGCACTGGCAAGAGACGAGTGGTTTTTTTTACAAAGGAGATGCACCAGAATGATGTTCGTGACACAGACAGTTCTGGAGACACGATAGCGATGTCCTTCCTATCTTAAACAAACTCGACAGCGTCAACTACATGTTTGCTTTCACCAATCATTCTGTCTGGCAATGTAAGTTAATGCTTCGGGTTTAATTCTGTCTCTTTGTAACCAGAATGGAACAGGGCGTTTTGTCTCAACACTTTGAGGATGAATGTAATGAATACCAGATTCGCACATTCTGATTGCAAAATCCAATGGCTGATTTGTGCAATGTGTTTCTGAATGCATTCTTCTGCAGTCTATTTTCGTGTCGTCTTCCGACGCACGTGATTGTCGTGTAATTATTAAAATGTAAATTAATTTACAACATTAAGGTGTTCAGCATATATTTAACCACAAATCGTTTCAGAGTAGGTCTTTAAGAAGCTTGACTGATATCCATTTTAACATTCTATTAAATAAGCGAAAAAAGGCACCACCGTCACTAGTGCGCAAATATCTCTATGAAAACGCTGGATTTTATGCACTAAGCCTTTGAAAATAAAGTCATTTCTTTTCGTGATTTCACTATTGCACTCAAGAATTTCGTTCGTCTTGCAAAAATAAAAAATACTGCCAACATTTAAAGAGAGTCCCAAGGTTCACGAACAAATAGCGAAAATGATTACGCACTCAAGCATGTCACGTGCCTCTGAGAGAAAGCTCTCTCCCTCTGTATCAATGTTGGTAGGTGTCAACATAAGCAATCCCGAGGTCGGTTACTACCTTGGTGCTTCTTTAATATACAGAGTGATTTCCTCCAAGGTTTTCAGCTTTGTTGAAAAAAATCGCACAGTTACCTTGACCTTAAACTTGATTTTAAAATATTTGCAGCTTGAGTTGAAAATGTTTGATTCAATAGTGCGCACCTGTGGACATATCTGTTTGTAACGTCATTACACCAATGTAAATTCTAGTTGTGAATAATATAATCTAGTTGACAACTTTAGCAACTGATACATAATGCAAGCTTGTTTTAAAATTCGTTTTTGATATTGTATCAAACTAAAAAAGGGTTCAAGTCTTTAGCGAAAGCGTACAGTCCATTGCGTAAGGCGGATAAGAATTTCACTTGAATCTATAAAAAACGTCAACAGATAGAAACCAAGAACGCTTTACTTATCCTCTGATGTCTTGTCATTCTACCCATAGCCAACATTCGTGCCGCGTGATAAAAAGGCAACGTTAATTTTACGGACAGCTTTGTAGTCTATCCCGCACATTTCAGCAAGAAAAACAGCTGTTTTGCGATACTTCGAAATCTCCTCCGCATTAGCGGAGTTAGAGTTTCTGTGTTCCAGCACCTGCGCGTGTGGAGCAGGGTATAGCAAGCCGTTGCCAACGCTGACGTTAATATCTAGCCTTTCGATGTCCATACTTGGAAATAAAATGAAGGAATCCGATATTGATCCACTGGTGATCATGCAAGATCTGTTTACACAACCGTGAGACACTGTTTGTGTATTACGAGCGAAGAAGACTTAATTTCGGAGCGGGAATCTGCTGTCTGCCAACTTTACATGGGGCGGTAAAAGTGCTGGGGTCAAGTGTGCGAGTGAACGTCGCCTCGGGAAAGCTGGAGAAATGAAAAGAGTTATAGGATTGCTCAACTCGCCAAGATGTTGCAGCTGATTTGTTGATGCCGAATGTGGAATTGTATTGTCCCATGAAGCATGACTTTTAAATTCCAAATTAGTAATTATATGAAATTAATAAGACATTCTGGTCGGGCATCATCATCATGGGACAATTTCGTCGAAACTCTCTCCTAATTTGACAAGCGCGTTTGCTAACTTGTGAGTCAGCTTTTTTCTCAAAAGGTGACGGGCAGTTTATTTACCTGCAAGTGTTTTGTGTGGCACTGAGACGGTAACGACAATTTCGCTCTTGAGTGTCGCATATACCGAGGCACTGCTGAATTGTGCCGGTTCCTCTCTAGTTTTGACAGCAACCTGAGGCGTAGGCTGCCACTTCGATGCAATCTGACAGGCCACTGATAACCGTATGATTCCTTTCCCTCCTCCGAAGAATTCAGAACAAAGAAGTCCTCTGCGGAAAGAGTGTGTTTAAGGGAGGGAAGTGATCGGCCCTGCGTGCGGAGACTGTGATTAAAGCAGTGCAGTTGTGACTAATGGGCCACCGACAGTTTGCACGAAGGAGCTGTCAATAATACCTGGCGATTAGCCTGGTTGGGATCGATACACCGAAAGTAGGTCAGAGCAAAATGGCCAATTTAACACCAGGTTAAACTCAGCAGGCTGCATGCAGGGGCAGATTCAGGATTTTGTCCAGGGGAGGGGGGGGGCAGGCCTGTCATATGTGTCCAATTGTAACAGTCGGGAGAGTACATATGTACCGGCATGTTATGCTGATCATTTGTTAATCATTACTTTTGTTTTGTGCTTCAGTTTGTCGGGTACATCAAGGGAGTGACCCTTTCTGTAAAACAAACACAATGAATAAAAAACTCGTTAATAATTTAATTTCAATCTTCGCAAGGAGATGGTGCCCCCCCCCCAATTCGTTGGAATGGGTAGTTCCCATTTGCGAGGGCGCCAAGGGCTTGACAACGTGTCAGCACCAGGCCCACTGCCGCAATATACAAAAGATGCACTTTGGCAGGTTGCAATCTCCATTTTAATCACGCCAATTTATCATGATTGGGTACGCGCGAGACACAATTACTGCAATTGGCCGGAAAGGGCTCCCCCGGTACGGTGTGCAAGCTCGCTTGAC
Source organism: Acanthaster planci (assembly GCF_054643075.1). Taxonomy (NCBI): domain Eukaryota; kingdom Metazoa; phylum Echinodermata; class Asteroidea; order Valvatida; family Acanthasteridae; genus Acanthaster; species Acanthaster planci. Next base: position 4,397,561 of record NC_141795.1, read on the forward strand.
ATTTTAAAAGGGCGGGGAACGGGCAGTCCCCTCGCACGCATCTCGGTGTTTGAAATCGGCCCGCCTCGGCAAATCCTTATGGCGGTGGAGCTTTTTATAATTGGCTGACGGTAACGGAGAAAAGGAGGAAGGATTTTGACCCCTCTCCCAGTGGCATTCTGCGGAGAAGACTCTGAAAACTTTGACGTGAGGATGTCACTGAGAGACGTTTAATTACGACACAGAATGTTACCAAAAAAGTTGTCTCTTAGGAGGATTTTCTTTTTAAACCTATTTCAAACACCGAGAAACGTGCGAGGGGACTACCTGTTCCCCGCCCTTAAAATGCCAAAGAGGAGGTCGCAGGTTCAAATCCCTCTCCGATCAATTTCTTTGTTCATCTTTAGAAAGGATTCCACTAGACTATCGATAAAAAACGTCGAATACACCAGGACACACAAATTTGAAATGCCAGTATGATTAAGTACATCACATACACCAAAGCGTATTTTTCTCTGTAAATTTATAACTTAATCGAGCCATTTCACTGTAGTAAAGGGATCTTTTATTGGCGTTTTCAACGCGAATAGTATATTCTTCAAGATTTGTACTGGAACATAGCTCTACCACAGTGCACGCTATAATGCAAGGTGATATGTTAACGACCCATACTGCATGAAGTTGAAAGGAGAAAAAATAAATTTCTTCCTTCTGTTGAGATGTTCCATACGCACACACAAAACGTGTTTTTGGTACAACAAAAGACATGCTTATAGTCAGTGCGTCACACCCAATCAATTTTCAGTGATTGAACAAGCACATAAAATAATAAGAAGCAGATTGGGGAGAGAGATTTCGATGTTTGCCTGGATGAACTTTCAAAGGGGAAAGCACGAAATCGTATAATGTTTTATTCAGTTATACATGGTTTGAGCTTTAGTTATATGACAGACACTTTCAAAGCGTGAAATAATGAAGAGGATAGATTCTTCATGACAGAAATGTAATATAAGAGGAAAAGACGAGTTTGCATTTGCAATACGTAGGGGCCCATTCTAGCGACCACGGCTTTGCCAGTGGAGCCTCTCTTCGAAGACCAGTGCAAAGAAAACTTATTGGACGTATCATTAATGAAGAGCGACTTTAAGATGGTTTTCATGCGTGTAAAATGTTCACACGTTTAGTTTCGTTCGCATAACTTGTGTTCAACTCAATTGTCTTAAAAGCCAATGCAAAATGATCACTTGACCTTTCATTGCGGACTACATTAATTTTTTTTTTATGCGAAAGACTTGAGGATGTTGTGATCATACTTATTGACAAATATTGTTTGCTTTTCTCAGGGGAATTAGAATAACAAGCAGGATGCTCTAACCCAATTCCGAAAGTCATTTTCTTAAAAGCCAAGGGCTGGACAAAAAAGTCAAAGACGAATTATCTTGAGACCCGACTCTTCACCTTGGCTTTTCATTCGAGCATGAAATGAAATTGAATCAGAAACGCGACACCAAAACACTGTAACTGATATTGAGAATTTCATTAAATGTCCCCCGGATTGATCCCACAATGATGATCGGGTTTACTCGCTCATATGGCGTTGCACTATCAAAGATTTTACTCTTCTGCCTAGTCACTTGGGCATGCATCGCTCTTCATTATTTTTGACTAGAAACGTATGTCAAATCTCCCCGCTTATGAATGCCATTGTGTATTTACTCGTTTATTGCACAGCTATCAGAGTTGTAGGCTTTGTTTGGCGATTCGACTCGAGTCGACTCGACTCTAGTCCCGATGGGTAAATGACTCGACTCGACTGAGTTGCTAAGTTAAAATGACCCGTCCCAAATTTAATGACTCTCTGAAACTCTGATAGTTACAACTTTCACAGATGTGAATCATTAATGCTGACAGTTTATCCAAAGAAGTTTGTGCTAAGGATGTTGATAAAATACAGGAAATTTACAAAGTTAGTCTCTGTTAAAGATCATACTTATATGAATTCGCAATATAACTAGAGAAACCAGTTAAAGCAGAAACTGTCAAAGTAAATTATGTTAATTTTGTTCCGTATGTTATTAATACGTTTTAACATATTTCCCTGGAAACGACCCGTAGATAACACTGCGCCTCATTTAACACGTTAATCCACGTAATATGCACATTGAAAATGGTTCCTTCACTTTACTGATTTCAACCTTTTTTTTCACTCTACTGACATTACAGTGTAGATCAGAACCCACTTAGTGGGGACCTTGGTCTTTCGTGTGTCGTCCATTCAAACGGGGACGTGCACTTTAACACCCCTTACATCTTCATCAGCTACTGCAAGGTGGACCTGACCTATTATCCCTTCGACACCCAGAGGTGCCCGCTGAAATTCGGCTCGTGGTCCTTTGACGAGACGGGCGTGGACATTGTACTCTCCCGGCCTGAGCCGGAGCTGGCCAACTACCAGCCTAACGGTGAGTGGGACCTGCTGGACATGACGGTGGCCAGCCACAAGATCAAGTACTCCTGTTGCAAGCACAAGTTCCCCGATGTGGAGTACACCTTGGTCATTGAACGCAAGCCCGAGTTCTACGTGGCCAATATCATCCTACCCTACGTCCTCATCTCCATCCTGTCCATCTTTGTCTTCTACCTACCCCCGGAATCAGGCGAGAAGATGAACCTTTCCATCACCACTATGCTGTCGCTGATTGTCTTCAATGAGTTGGTTATTACCACCATACCACCAGCCTCGGATGGAACATTTCCTATCATTGGTGAGTTCACTCCTGTTAACATAATGATCCTGAAACCTTCATGCTCCGGATAAGTGGAACTTGTGTGCATAAAACTTTTCCTTCAGCAAGGAGGGAAATTTACTGCTATTAGAGTCAGACGGTGACGTCTTAATACAAAGGGAATGAGCGTTTAAAATCAGAAGAGTGACGTTTTTTGCATTATGTACCCGATTTATAATTTCTCACGAGACCAGTTCACCTGCTATAACGCACAATGACAAATGGTTCCGTAAGGGATAATCGAAATGTACCGCAATTTAGGAATGGGTTAACGCCACAAAATGTAAAAGCCACAAACAAGCAGAATTGCCTCTCCATGTAATTTAATACTTGGTAGCATTACGCCGGACAGTGTTTAGTAACAATTTTAACGTAATAGTGGGCAAAATTTAAAGTGGCCATTTGAGCACCTCGTTGCGCAGGATTACACGGGTGGACAATGGCACAAGTATAAAGAAACTTGCAACTTCCACAAGCTTATTTTGCTACGGACAACTAAGATGTTGCTTGTCAGCAGTGCTTCCATCGCGTGTTATATAACACCATCAGAAGCGATTTGTAAGAACACAAACGCTGGAGGGCGCTTGACCCCCGTTCTAACTTGGCGGAGCCGCTTTACGGCAAATAATAATTTTGATGGGTTAAGTTGCGATTTCAATCACTGTCACTATAGAAAAAGTTCCAACTGTATCACGTATATCTAGTACTCTACTAACGACAAAGCTCGTGGCATTACCAACACCAATCCAATAACTGCTTGACCTAAATGACGCCTACCGGTACTGCAAGCAATGTTGGCGGCTTTTCGCAACCACACCATAGGGAATTGTAGCAGCTTGTGTTTTCATCCCCCAAAACCAAGATCGGGCTCGAGAGGAGGGGTGATCCTTCTATTTCAAAATTCATTATTTTTCTCTGCAAACGACCTCCAGTGCTTTGGAGTCGATGGTCCCTGAGGGCACTGGCTGCATAATATAATTAGTTGAATAGAAGGTCAAAACTGAAAAATAGGCTGTGATTTGAGTCTCGATAAAGAATAGGCCTAAACTATACATTATTATGCAGAGGATTTGAGGATTATCAAGTGTACAAAGGTAAATTATAATGATCATTTAATATGACAAGGTAACACGACAGGTTTCTTTTTTACTCGTCTTTTATGTTTCATCCATTAAGTTATGCTACAGATGCACATCAATAATCAGAAAAACATTCCCTTTGAAAGGGAAATTTCGGTATACGGAAAGTGTTCAAATGTAGTTTATTACACTTAAAGGGAAAAATCTGCAAAATATCAAACGACCAACAAGAAAAGACTGCCCTGTCTGCAGCATGCCAAGAAATTTTGTCCATTTGTTTACATCCGCTGTCCATTCAATTATAATCAGTGGGGAAGTTGGATAGCGTGGTTCTTTCCTTTCGTTTTGTTTGCCTTTTTTCTGCATTCTAATGTATTGTTTGCTTGAAATGCAATTACTCATCACGACAAATACCACAACAATTGCTTGAAGACCAGAAACATTCGTTCCTATAGCAACCAGGAGACAAATCTAATAAGACACTCAGCATAACACCGACTTTTGTGTATCATTTTGTAGGCTTAATCCACGAGGGTTATTTGATTGAGATGCATTAACATTTCTCACCGAATGACTATATCTTCATACTGGCATTTCAATGTTAAATTGACTAACTCAATGTCATTTTCTCCAAAAAGAGGAGGAGACTTATTAATGAATCACTTACGCAACCACGGATGAGTTCCTAACATTACATTATCTCTACACTTTCAGTTTTCCAAGAACGGGTGTATATACTTGTAATTCTTTTTTTTCCTTTTTTATTCCACGATCAAATCTGATAAGACTCAACTAAATCGAGGGGATTTCTTTCACGTTTGTAAATAATAATTATGTATTTTTAATGTTTCTAAGAAGTGACAAGAGTTAATTTACGCAGGATTCAGTCAACTGCTTTATAACTGCTGTGTGTGGCTGAATATTAGTTTTGTCTCTCCCAGCGAGGAGGCCCCAGTGCCGCATGGAAAGGAGCAGTTATTGTCTTACCGTTTTAATAACTCGCACCATTTCACTCGATTTCCGTGCGACAAAATTTAATATTTGCGGTCGGCTGGTACGGCCAGCAGTAGGTTCCAACAAGGAAAAATTTCCATTCTAATATTTGTAGCTTTGAGACAAAAATATCAAGGATTTCAGAGCATTACAAGTGATTGAACTTGTTATACGGTTGTCGTTCAATTTTGTCTTCTTTTAAAAGTTGAACTCAGTACGTTTTGTAAACATCAGGCAAAATTTACAAAGGGAAGAGGAGCACAGGTTTTCCGAATTGAATACACGCTCGCCGTTTTCATAAACGTAGACCTGACAATCAGGAAAGGAAGCACTGGTACCCTTCCCAGGAAATGATTTAATAGCCTTTGAAAATGAGTATCATGAATTTGTCTTTATATATCATTGAGTTATATCTATAGTTATTCGTTTATAAAACACTGACAGATTGATCCTAACCTAAGATTTTACTCAATTCGGACAACCCTCTCGCATTAGGAAATCAAAGATGGTCTTTAATAATTTTTTAAAAGGCTTTCATTAATTTTTATTTTAAGGAATTAAAAAATGGACGGGGCCTGTCCGGGAATTGAACCCGGGACCTCTCACACCCAAAGCGAGAATCATGCCACTAGACCAACAAGCCTTTACTAACACAAAATAATTAATGCAATACAAGTGGTCAATTCACTTCAACGAAAATCAAATACACGTCGTTCACATTTATACCGCTAACCACAGAAACCAAATGAAATTTTGCGCCTGAGAAATTATAGTAACTTTCAGTATTCTGTGGTTACTCTCGCTGCTTGTCTTTCAAGCCCATTGGTTTTATTTATTCTTAAGAGACACGCTATAATAAAAGCCAATATCCTGCATCAACGCTAGGTTGTCTAGACTCACAAGATGAATTTGTTTATGTTACAACAGGGACGAAGCATGATACATTCCGGGAGTTTCCATTTTGTGGGTCTTTCTTTTTCTAATATATTTTGCCAGGGGAGATCTTTTTTCGTCTGAAGTAAACAAGAAGCCTGCGTGTAATGCAGTCCGTTTAGTCACTATATCCATTGTGCCAAGCCGAGTTTTTTTATGAGCAAACTGTTCATGTATTTGAATTTGGTAATTCTCTCGAAAGGGGAAGCGATAGCTTTTAATGACTAGTGAAGTGGACCGTGAATAATATACCTAATACTGGCCCTTCTTATATACAACTGATACAAATCTCATTTCATATAATCCAGAGCTACATGCAACACATCGAACTCTGCCGGCACTGCAAGCGACGGACATGTCTAGATATTATTGATCGCGTTTAGCAAGACTTCACAACTAGCTCAGGGCATGTTTTCGCACTCGTCTCCAGCCTGCACTTAATGGCTGCCGAAAAAAAACCTGCAACGCCTTCGATGAGGCTTAATGTAACTTCCCTTTGCTTCGGCAAAAATACCATCTCCAGTTTCGAAAAGGATTTTCTTACCTTCAAGCCTCATCGTTGAAGTGATAATATGACCTCAGGGAGTGGATAATATAATGTTCCGATCCAGTGGAAGCAATACAAAGGCAGCAGAAAGTGGGTCCCAAAAAAAACGCTCGCACTTAATTCTAGTGGGCCAGTTATATGTTCGTCGTGTTGCCCTCGTTGTGCTGATTCATTGCGTGTATCATGCACACAGTTTGCTAAACAATTCAGAAACAATGCGCGTTGTAACAACATGTCCAACAGGTGTTTTCGCGCTCGCTGGCATTTTTTCTATTGTTTACGCTATGAATATTCAGCCGAACTTGAGTTTCTGGAGTATGGCGCTGGCGCAAGGCATGCTTTATCATACTACCTAGTATAAGGGCTGCAAACTGTTTATGTGAAACTGTGGAAAAACTTTTTTCCAATGGATTTGATCATTTTTGTCCCTGAAAGTATGGGGACTAAGTGTTGACATCATTCATTTATTTAGATGAAGCTTTAAAGTGCAGAAGATGAATATGAAATGGAGCATACTTTTGGATAAATTTGCCTCTAATCTTCTACCATGATAATTGTAAAAGTTCAATCCGCCTTGAGCAGAAGCACCCCTCATTGGTTGAAAAGAACCGTATTTGTCGGGAGTGTTCATTTTGTTGGTAGCGGTGCGACTGCAACGCAACGCTTGTGTTTCCCAGTCGTTCGTGAACCAGCGATGCGCAGTTAGTACCAAAGGGGCCGCCGCTGCTGAGGAAATAGCGCCCTCTCTTGGTCCAGCTCGAGGCCCATAGCTGAAGGCTTTCAAACTTATCCGATCATTTCTTGTACTGAAAGGTATAACGTTGGTATGCGTCATTCTGCGACAGACAAGCAGACACTATTGCCATATCCGTGCAGCCTTTAAGACGTGTATTACTTTCATTCGCTAACAACTACACTATTTTTCTTCTACTTGTCAGGGAAATACTTCGTTGTCATGATTGCTGTGGTTGGTATGTCCGTCCTTATGTCAGTTTGGGTGCTTCATCTTTACCACAAGGAGCAAAACAGCGTACCCATGCCGCCTTTTCTCCGCCAGCTCATCTTCGGCTGGCTGGCCAGGGCTGTTGGTAAGTGCAAGTACCGCTCCCACCTCACCAAGAACAAGGTAAAGGACAAGTACTACACTCGCCACCTCAACAAGCGCAAGTACCACGGCCAGGACAACGGGCTACTCACCAAAGTCCGCTGCTTCCCCAAGTACCTGGGTAACGACAGCGCCACCTCGGTCAAGGAAAACCTGAGCGACGATTTCACGAACGGCAGCGAGGAGATGACCCTGGAGGGCACTGTAGAGATGATCGAACTGGGCAGCGACCACAAGCCCAGCCGGGTCACTGTGCGGCTTGAACGGGAGGTCAGTGAGCTGGCTCGCTGCGTGGACTACCTGACCGATCGGAAAAGGACCAAAGACACCGACGAGGATTTTGCCCGTGAGTGGCGGGACGCGGCCGCTGTGGTGGACCGGGCCCTTCTTATCGTCTTCACACTCGTCAACATTACATTGCCTCTTTTTTTCCTTCTCTCCGCCACTGGCAGATTTCGATTTGATGAATGATTTGTCGTTTTTTGGCTCACTTAAAAACCGTGTGAATATTTTCTGGATAATTGTGAAGAAACTCAAAACAAATGTTAATCTCTGCCGAATCAGAAATGTGGAAAATAACACAACATTTCCTCCGGATTAGTGTATTGGTAATATAGATGGCAGTTAGCGGTATCAGTGTTATCTCTACACAGTAATATTTCTTGATTAAAGGAATTGCTGATAAGAGTTTTCAAAACAAATTAAGAATGGACGGGAACAACTCCAAGTCTTGAGACTGAAAATAATACGGTCAATTAAAAATTGAACCGGTTGATCGTCACTGAGGAGAGAAGCAATGCATCTTACAAGTTATACCCTGCCATCGAAGTGACTTTTTGTTTTGCCCAAAATGCCATCGGATTGCCGTGTGAAATTACATATATTTAGCAACTATTCCTTTTTCGATAAAGCGAGGATAAACCACGGTTATTCCTTGGCAAAATGGCATTATCTCTGGAGACGGCGACGCGGATTTTCAACTAGAACATCAATCTCTTTAGATGATGACATTGTGCGGAGGATATCTTGCACTGATCTGTCAATGAAAATGCGGTTGCTTGATAACCATTCGTTCGAAGGAAGAGCCACGGCTGTCCACACTCCGGAGATGGTGGATTATCCCTTGGCGATCAAGTTTCACGTCCTTCTGCCTAAGCGTCATGAGAAGATGCAGGATGACGTAGCACGCGGTTGTGAGCCTAACTTAACCCATGCAGACGTGACGAGAGAAGATTTGAGGATTAACTTTGTAAGTGCGCGAAAACAAAGTCTTCACCTTGAAGAAACATTCAGCCTTGTTCTGGATGCTGGGTAAAATTTCAAAACAAAAAAGGAAGCTCTGGAAAAGCAATCATCTTCATTACCACTTTCAAATGGAACAACGCATACGTAAACAGAAGCAAAAAGAAGTTAAAATTTTTAATCATTTTCTGATGCCAAGAGAATATCTGAATCTTTCAATGTAAATATCGATTCTTAGCTTACTACATGTTTTTGTCCAGTGCTTATCATAAATCTACGAAGTTTACTTGCTTTAAAGTAGAAAAAATAATATCTGACTGGTCCAGTATTAAGGAACGTTCTGTCATGGGAGTTGTTGCATGTATCATTTTATAGTAAAGACAGATTTTTTCATCGCGATTTTGTTTTGAACACGTAGTTGAGGGGATGTGGGCTTCTTTGTGTGTTCAGAGCAAACAACTCTTGAGATGTTCAGAGGGTGAAAACGTGATGGACAGAAACAAAACATGGAGTAAGAAGAGAGACGTGGGGAATGGATGACACGAAAATAAAGAGACATTTTTAAGAGTAGAGATGAGCGCTTTTGTTGTTACTGTTTGCGCAACTGTGTGTTGCCTCAAATCTCAAAGGCCTTTTTTTGTTACGCAACGATAGATATGAAGATCCTTTTTATTCGTTGTTAGCGACTGAAAACAAGTTCTCATATTGCCATCGTTGGAAAGGTCGGCAGTAAATGCGGTCTCCTTGCTTTTCATGCACATTGGCATGAGTACATGCAGTCTACTCACTTTCCCTGTTTGCGTCGCTTTGATTCGAAACATGTTTTCATCCTGTCTTCTGAGTTGAACCACCTCTTACAATTTGGAGTCGGAGTTCAGGCGGCTATCTTCTCCAAATTTGCCCATCACTGCCCATAGGGTAAGCAGACTCCAAGGAGTATAAGTTATTTTAAATTGAGAGCCTGGGTCTTTCTTTGCAGGTTTTTGGTTGTCAATATTGCTCCCTTCTCCCCCTTTTCCAATTATTGTTTTGATTCGTTAATGTGCTTTAACGGAAGAATGAGTCAGCAGATGGTAAAAATGTGTCAGAAATAGGAGAGGATAAAGTTTAAATGCGGGAGATATTCCTCGCGGGCCCTGAAAGGTGATTGCTGTTGACGCTCACCCATACCCGAACCGGTGAAGTCGGAATTATGTTTAGACATATTGCTTGATAGGGGGAAAGATGAAGAATGTCACAAGACTCCACGCGGAACTCGTTCCCAGCGGGAGCAGCGCATTTCATGTATCAATTTCAAGAGTCTCGAACTCTGGACGAGGGGGAGAGAGGCATGGATGAGATGAGGGAGAAATTTGAAGCTGGAGAGTGGATGTGAACATGAGTGCTCGGAACCCGCATGAGATTTGCTATCAGTCGACTCCGCCGTCAACAGCTGTTCTGAATTGTGGAGAGACAATCTGGAGTGGTTCGCAGGGACTGAACGCCACACGACTTCCATGTATCACCTCCTGGTGGCGCGGGATTTCAGCATGGTTATTGCTGCGTTCTAATATCTCCATTCCCCACGGCCGACCTTTATTCAAGATGGCCTAATTAAAATCGCAGGGAAGGTGGGAGGATGGTTGTCAAACTTCCAAAGGGGAACGCGCTGATTTGTTTCCATAAGAGCGAACTGCTAGGGGATGAGACATGAGGAAGATCTGATTTCGAGTTTTGATTCGAACGAGATATTCAGCAACCGCGTGCGTAGCTCCTTTCGAAATCATTCCACGTCACTTGGTGCAATACTAGAATAAGGGACGGTTTTGTAAATATCACATTTCCAATCAATTTAATGAGGTTTATCTCAAAGGGAATTAACCTATACAATCAAAACCTGAACAAAAAACTACAAAATGTATCTTGTCAGTAATTTCATAAAGGGAGTAGTGTAGTCTGAGGAACTCCAGGGGCATTATTGGACGATTTTATGAGTTGAACAAAGCTTTTCGTTTCTTATAGTGCCCAGTTAACTTTGTTTAAACTTTTGGATTTAAAATAAAATTGTCTGAGTGCATAATTGGAATGTATTCAAGCAGACAGGGATGATACCAATGACAGATTGGTTTCTTAATTAAGGGAGAGTATACGAAGATCGCATCCGTTTCCAAGACACATAGGGCCATCAAAATGTGAGGTGAGCAAACAAGCTGGTGTCTGTGACGCGTACCTCTTCACCTTATGATTCATGTTTCCTGGGGGAGACATACATTATTCCTCCTCACTAGGGTATGATGAGTGTACATTTTGTACACATTCCATGTGGTTTGGTGAAAGTTAAAAGCGCTTGAAAATTAGCAATTTTACGCATGGTCAGCACCATCTGCAAACAGCTCCTCGCACGTGGACACTACTTCTTCATGCTTGGGATTCAAAGCAGTAGACACCACTATAGGTGACGCAAAACTGTTGTTGGATTTGCCATGGAAATGAACGTTACTTAATAATACGTACGGAGATTTGAAACGGCTATTATAATTTTAAGAAGAGAAAGGACCAGCGCAGGATCAAAGACTTGTGTGGGTCGAAGCAAACCTGATTAAGGCAGGAGGGCCCCGATTAGCGTTCGGAGGGAGAATAGGTACGGGCATATCTTTCTTGAATAATCACATCATGCATTCTTACTGACACCCCTCTCTCTCTCTCTCTCTCTCTCGGTGACTTCTAGCCCCGTGTTAATTCTTTGGGGTTTTGATTCTGTTGCTTGGTATTCCCTGTACGCTTTGGCGTTGTCACTCACTAAGATTAGTACGGAAGCGTATTGCTGCCAATGCGAAAAACTTAGTTAAAGGAGATAACTATGTCGTTTAAAGGAGAAAACTATGACGTTTAAAAGAGATACTAGGTCGTTTAAAGGAGATAACTATAACGTTTAAAGGAGATAATTATGACGTTTAAAGGAGATAATTATGACGTTTAAAGGAGATAACTGTGCCGTTTTAATGAGATAACTATGTCATTTAAAGGAAATAACTATGTCATTTAAGGAGATATCTATGTCGTTTAAACGAGATAATAAGTCGTTAAACGAGATAAAATATGTTTTTCGCGTTGGCAACAATACTCTTCCGTAGATTAGTCCAGCTACCCATGGCGAAAATTTCTGAGGCAAGCCGAAGGAAGCAAGTGATTTCTTTTTTTTTTTTTTTTTTTTTTTTTTTGGTCTCTGTTGAGAAAGCCCTATGAGTGATAAATGTGGAAGACGGTGTGTGACGTGCGACATTGAAGTCAAAGATATTTCGTGATGTGGCGCGTGTCTTTGCTCATGGTCATGCTCGGGAAAAAATAGCTAGGTGTAAAGTGCAATGATCGTGGAATGGTGTTTGTAGGTTTTTTATTTCGATGGTGTTTTTTACCTGATGTAGTGTGGTTCGGGTGAGAATTCATGACGTTCATGATGTCCGAGGGTTTTTCTTTGAGTTTGTTATGATGGCAGCGGCTGTTGTAGAGTGGAGTGGTGACAGGGCAAAGATGTAGTGGTAGGGTGGTTGTTGGGTAGTACGTGTTATAGTGTGATGCAGCTGCTTTCCGGTTACGACAGTAATGGTAGAACTGTAAAGCTGTTATTTTGGTGGATAAATAATTGATGAAGACTGTAACAGGCTGCATACCGCGAGGATCGCCTGAATGGCACGAAGGATATTGAAGATAGCGGTTGTGAGAATATGGCGCTCCTACGGATGATAGCATCGATATTGATGACAATCACAGACCTGTGCACCCAAAGTCCCAGTCCACGCAAGTTCCGTACGGATCGCCATCTCTGTAAGGCTGTAGGGTTTGATTTAGGGTGCAAGTGGCTACGACTTCGACTTTTGCGATTACGCACTGCAGTTCTCTAAATGATTAGCTGTAGCCGTACAGAATGCTCATTGAGAATACGGCTTGACATCATAGCATGACCATCGAGTCGAGGATCGAGGGAATGAAAGGTATCAGTGCTGATGATCTGTTGTTTGTTGAGCCTAAAAAGAGTGGTAATTGTTGAGAATAATTGGCCCAGCGTTTAAAATGGGAATCAATAAGATATTATGTGGCCATGGCGTGAACGCCAATAACGGCAGTACTTGAAAACGTCTATGTGGGGAGTTTGTGTTGTGGTTATTTCATAAGAGCATCGACTGATAAAAATTGTTCATGAGAATTCGTGAATGGGAAACAGTGCAGTGAATAATTATCCAAAGTTTGTACAAAGGGACAGAGCTTGCTTTGCCGTTCAGGGTAAAGCAAATGCAACCCATGGATCCTACTATTAAAGGGAAAGAAAAGTAAAAACTTTTATGTGAAACATACGGTGTAAATGAAGTCAAGGAAAACAGTTAACACAATGGCGGCGACTGAAAATGAGACTCGTTTGAAGACCTTCGAAAGCTTAGTGAAGAAATAACGGATTCTGAAACAGTACTGCAGGAAGAGGGAGGTTGGTGGTTGTTGTGTTGGTTCTGGTGGTGATTGGTGAGATGGCTATATTGGAGATAGTTATAATGGTGTTGATGGGAAGACTATCGAGAAGGGATGGTGATTGGGCATTACTGAGAGAAGATGGTGTAAACAATGAACGGCATGGTGCTTCTGGTGAGGGTGATGTGAATGGCTCCTTTGCACTGTGATGAATGTATATACTAAGTTGTGCTGACACCAAATTAGTGACAAGAGGACCGTGTAGTTACAGCAATGCTCTTTGAAGGCAAGATTTTGTTCCGCGATTCCTTGTTTATTTTGATGTTATACATTTCCCAGCAGCCTTTTCAATCCACCATCTTCGATATCAGGTCGTGTCCGAAACAGACATTTTGCACAACTACATATATATGTACATAATTATTCTGCATGTACCAGCACGTCTAAATGTGTGTATATTACCTAGAGGTGTTGCACTCATTAAGCCCAAAGAGGCACGATGCCTCCAAGATGGCGGAGCACAAAGAATTGAGGGAGATATGTGACGTATACGGTGCAAATAATTCTTGTGCTGTTCGATGCAGCAGTGACGGAGTTTTAGACATGTGTTGTAAGAGAGAGTCAGTGACGATAAAAAACAGCACCAGCGACCATGTCGAAGTACACATGGAAGCTGCTGGACAGTCATTGATATCGAGAAATAAAAGTAGCAAGTGTGCAAAACAAATCAAGTCTACAAATAAGGGTGGTGTTATTAGGTATTTTTGTACGAGTGATTTTCCAAAATTTAGGTGAAAATAAAAGGTACTTCCTTTCATATAATGTAAACAGGTGTTGTTTGATGGGAGTGTAGGTGATTTTGAAATCCTTTCCGATTCTCTTATACGAATACTATTTTTCTGTTATTCAGTTTTAATATTCCACGTTGAATCCAGAGAAAGCATAAAATGCAGTATCTGTACATCACTTGTGTGTCAAAATTCTGTACACGCGTTGGCTTTATAACGGCTATGATTGTTTAAAGGAGACCATTGGGCAGGGCAGGGGCGTGGCCTGGATGCTCCTTTACTGCGTCTAGTGCTTCCCATCGATGTTCAAATATGTAGGAAGCTCATACATCCTGGCCACGAGCTCTGATGTACCCACCATCTGTTTTAACGAAGCAATGCCCCCAAACAAAGAAGTATTTTGACGTCATTTTCCTTTAGGCCTATGTGACAGTAGTTACGTCGATTATTAGAAATTCATGTTTGACAGAAATGTGCATACAGTGACACTGACTTTTTGGGATTGTTGGAAATTACAATAGTTTATTGGTGTCGACACTTTTTTCCAATAAAATGGACTTTTTTATATTCAAACTATGAATTGTGCATGTGTCTTGATTAATGTCTTGAGTTAATTAATGTCTATGAGCACGCCCTCTGTTGATTTGCTAGGCCGTATTGAAAGAGGAAGGCATGAACCAGTGCGTTGCACAATGTCATAATTATGCACAACCACGCGACGCGGCTATTTAAAATTATGATCGCCTGCTCGACCACACGCTGGAAAACGCGAATTTTCAATCCACAAAATCGCACCATCCTCTTGGCCAAGCTGAACGTCTGAAACGTGACATTTAAATTATCGCCATGGTGAAATGACGTACACAATGCCACTAGGCCTATATGTCTTATATATTTGCTGTATGTGGTCCTATCCGGCGTCTTTAAAGTCAGTCTGAGAACAAACGCTGAGATCCTTCTACCAACGCCTCGCAAAAGGAAGACATGAATCTTATAAAAGTCTCACAGCTCAGATCAAGGCCAGAAATGTTAACTTAATACATTCGCAGGCAAAACCACATCAATAAAACGTACAAAAAAGAATTTCCTCAATAATTCCCTACTTTGCGCTGAAGCATAAAATTGCAATTTTAGCAGCGGCAATGACAAGTCGAGGTAATCTTAAACCTTTTCTGAACAAAAAGACACAAAAGTATTTCAGGAAATCGAAAACACAAACAACAAAAGCTAGGTATTGCTGTATTACCTGATTTCAAAGTACATGTTCATGTACAATATTGCAATGTACAATTTGTATACAATCACAGAATACTTACAATTTAACGCCCATCGCTCGATACATACGTTGTATTATCACCTGGATTATTTACACATGGGATTAGTCAAATCTTAAGCTAAAAACATATATCTCCGTGATGAGTGTATCGATTGGACAAGTGAAGAAAATCCGAGAGGGTAGTAGTGACCAATCAGCCTGTTCGTCTAGTTTTTGTGTCTCAGTTTAAGACATCAACGTTTGGTAAAAAAAAAAAGATTTTGGAGTTGCTACAAACCAATCGCACGAAAGTACAAAGGTCATTTATGATCAGTAAAACCACTGTGCTACAATCCTGTACATGAAGAATAAACGCGTCGTCCAATGTATTGGCAAGGTACGTAAATAATGACTGTATACAATAAGTTCGATTTGGAATATTGGAACCACTGGCAGGTGTGTGCAGACGTACATAGTAGATGATAAGAGGGCTCTTCCTTTAAGTCTGCAAGTTCCAACTTCAGCCATCAAAATGTCTATGAAAGGAATTATTTAGTCTGTCAATGTTCGTGTTATCAAACATCAAATCTTAGGGTATGAGGTCGGAATTTCGAGCTCTCTTAGAGGCTTCTGACTGATTCTGAGGCCAAATCGAAAAACCAAGCAGAGGTCTGGGAAACGGCAACACCCTGTTGTCATGGCCAGCTCATGCGAGTCTGCTGCCATCCAGAGGTGGGCAAGTGTACCCCTCTGTAGAAAGTGAAAACTGTTGAACCCAACACTTTACCGGCAAATCAGATGCCATTGAATCACGTACAACTTTAGTAATAATTCGTATGTATCAAAAATAATTTTCACAAACATTAATTTCTTAATAAATACTGGTGCATTGCTGCATTAACTTTTATAAATACGAATAGCATCTTGATTATAATAGATAATTACAACAAAGAGAAATAGGTTGTAATAATGAAAGTGTCAAAGAATTTCAAATTTAACCCAGATAACCCTTAGTTAAAACTTGAACTACTAAAAAGGAATAAAAAATCGTTAGGTAGGTTTCCAGAGGTGAAATCTACCACTGGTTCTAACCTTCAAATTGTTATTAAGTGCAGTGTAATATTACCAGTGGAGGTTAACCATTTTGACAGGAGAGCCTGTGGGGGGTGGATAACAACTTGTTCAAGGGGCTCTTGACTTGGTCAGGTTGAGAGAGAGGCTGCAATTGCAACCTTTCACCATTCACAAGACTTTCCTCATGGAATGCCATCCTGTTTGCCAACCACACTTGTGTGCAGGTACACATTTGTGTGCATTCCAAGGTTGCAGTCGACCCCATCACAAGGCCATCACAAATCATCCAGATCCAAGCCAAGTCACAATCATTTCAAATGAACTGTGCCAAAAGTATCCCCTTCTAGCTATTCATCCCGTCTCGTGAGAGGACTTGTAACCAGACGGATCTGCCTTGAGCAGAAGCACCCCCTCGTCGGTTCGAAAGAGCCGCAACGGTCAGGAACGTTCATTTTGTAGTAGCGATGCAACCGCAGCGCGTGCATTTCGTAGTAATTCGTGAACCAACGTAGTGTAGTTCCAACCTAAGGAACCTGCTTTGCTAGGAAAATTGCGCCCTTTCTTGGTCCAGCTAGGTGCTCAAAATGGAAATTGTGATGGACCGACTTCAACACTGGTGTATAAACGGACATGCACTTGGTCACAGCAAATGTACAACAAAGTTTCAAATCAAAGTCTGGTTGTACGGTCACAAGGTGCCAAGTTTGACTTTTTTTGTTACCCATAGAGGGAGTGCCATTCTGCAGCACTCCTAACTAACTGAACAGCCCTGTTTTGCAAGTGCAGCCTCACTCCCATTTCAATGCAGGACTTCATGAAAATACGCCTTTTGCGAGTTGCAGTACCCTGAGTACTCTTTAAATTCCCGTAAACATAACAATTGAATTCTCCACACTAAAGACACTGTTGCTATACCTTGTAGCTCTGGGCAATATTTTGCTTAGTTACATAAGAGACGCCTTGCCTCAATACATTGTTCTCAATGGATAAGAAGGGCACAAAGGAACCAGTCCATTCCAGAGATGGTGGTCGCTATGAAAAAGCTTGCCCTGAATCATGAGGTATAGCAACAGTGTCTTTAGTCTGGAGAATTCAAATTGTTGTGTTTATGTGCAATCAGATAACTCTGTGTACCAGATTGTATTTAAATTTAACTCGCAAAAGGCTTATTCACCACAAGTTTGTTACATGAAGAAATTCTGTCAGTATTGCAGTATTGAAGTAGTGGACACAACATCGTTGAACAAGTGCACCAGTTACCTTCGCGATCATACAGCTAAAAAAGAGATTATGGACAAAATCTAAAAGAACTTTCAGTGATGAATTTCAAACCAAAGACAAAAATATGAATAAGAGAAAGAGTATAAGCCAAGCATAAAGCTTTCTGGACTAAACAGAGCAATTACTGATGCACATCAAAAAACTTACTGAAGCACTGAGGACAGCTTCTTAATTAAATGGAGTAAGTGGGCATTGGAGCTAATGATGACTCTGATTGGTGGAATGCAAAGCAAGATGCAGAATTGAACCATTCTTTAACTTGGAAGTCTGACAATCTAGAAAGCTATCTGGAGGCATCTTGTGTAATATAGCCTTTTAGCTAGATATATACTTACCATAATAGTCCTCACTACATGTCTGTTGGTGTAATTTACAACCAGCCCCAACATCACCAAGGATGTTTTATACAATCACAGCCAAGTTGGTGCTCACATGTGACATGTTTCAAGCATGCGGTGAGGTAATGAAGAGTGCTCGCATGTGCAATAGGAAGGGTTATGCTAAGGGAGCACTGAAAAAAAAGGCAAACATTCTCGTTCTGCTGGATCTTTCCCGTTGGAATGCTAGCGCTCCATCAACATGTTCCCGCATCGCATTTTGGGCACAGACCATTTGGAGGAAGCTTTCAAATGGGGATGCTGTGTCCCCAGTGGAACCATGCATTCCAAAAGGAATCCTCCCAAGAAAGAGTCCAAGGATCAATCTTCTCATTTCCTTTGAATCAGGTTATATACAAGTGAAAAAACTTTTGAAACAGAGAGAAAGAGTTTGAGTAACCACTCCAGCACAGCTTCTTCAAGATCTGGATAAAAACAAACTCCCTGATGCCGGTGTTCTGCATTAGAGGTCGTTGTTCCGGATGAACCGGTTGCCCTCTGAGTGCCTACCGTAGTAAACATAACGGCACTTCCCAAACGTCCCTGTGGCATGACACGAGACAAGGACAAAACAATTACACAGTGACGATAAAGCGGGTCACCAAGCCATAAGCAAGCAGAGTAAGCCCAAACATGCCAAAGTTCACCTGAAGAACTAAGCCAACCTAAACAACACGGTACCAACATCTGTGCGTAGGTCAAATCTAGGCAAATCAAACATCCAAAAGCAAGATTTAAGGGAAAGCAAGCAATGATCAACAAGGTTTACAGCAACCAATGCCTGTGATTATGCATGAGGACAGGTATACCAGTCTAAGCCATACCTTGGTGGTTATCAGTTGGTCTAGTTGTGTCTGGCAAGGGATTGTAAGACTGGTGACCACCGTCTGGGGAATCCGGAGAATTGTGCGGATCCTATATAAGGCAAGGGAAGGAGCACTTTTCGATATAATGTCAATTACATAATTGTTATGACTATTTCTTCAATGGGCAAATTAGATATTCCAATAGCTCAAAATGGCGAGCTTTGCAGGTGATTCAAGAACATCAATATGCTCTTTCAATGCCGCCATATACCAACTCACACACACTAAACATGTTCAAACTGGCCTGACATCAGGCATCTTGTTGTCAAAGGGCCTTGCCTTTCTGAAAAACTGAACCAGCTCATTAAACTTATTTAGTGATCAAAATTGGACACCGTACAAACAGCCATGCTCTGATGTTAAACACCTTTTTGACCAATAGGGCAAGAAAATACTCCTCAAATTTCAGAAATAGCAAATTCATGTCCTTTTGTAGCACAGCAATCATGACATCTTCATGGATACACGTTTTAGGAGATGTCTTTCTTCCTGAGTGCACTGATACTAATTGAGTGACCTTTGACCTTCATACCTCATCTGCCGTGACTCGGACCACCCTCATGTAGGACCCCACCCTATCTGCTTCTTTTCTCTCCTTCTGGGTCACCTGTCTGGAATCCAGGAACTTTAATCCTGGTAACCTGTGCACCACGTAATATCTGAAAGATCAGGCCAAAAAAAAAAAAGACGGCAATGCTGCTTAGTTTATATTCATCTCTGTGCCGATATTTATTTCCATAATTTGTGACTTGAGGCTGGATCAACTATGCTGGACTTGACCACAACACTGTCTCACAGAGCTCCTGAAAAAAAAAAAATGTGCTGTGCGCTGCAAGGTGAAAGTTAAGGTGTGAACTATCGTTTGACCACTAGCCAATTACTTTTTAAAAATGTGCACGCAAATACACTTGATTGCGCCATGTCAAACTCTGCTCGTCAATCATACTCTGCCAGTGGTTGCGTCTCTCACAGCGTTCGTGCTCCATGACATCTCGTACAATGATTTTCATATGAATGGTTCTGCACTGGTAACTAGATCTGGTTATTCTGTGTGACCATGCCCCTGAGACCTGGTTGCAAATGGTTGACTAGCTGGTCAAAACCATCAATTCATTCAGGCGATGTTTGTCCAACTAAAGTTAAACCACAGTCATCCCCTGAACTTACCCAGGGATTTCCTCAACAAAAACAGGTAACCAACCAAAACAATGTAAGAGCAATTTCCACTGACTGGCTCCCTGCAGATTTCTCCTTGGCCCATAAATTGTTGTGCAGTGGACAAATTCAAGCGACAACCACTGCGCCATTTTGCCTGGTACTAACAGCTCAGTCTCTCATTTGGATCTGGCTTTGATTGCAATGAGCACTGAGCCAATTAACCAATGCGTTTACCTGTATCTCTGGTAGTCGTCTTCATCCTTGTCTGTGCTGGATAGCTCATTGGGACAAGCTTCGTTCCCTAGGAGACTCAGATACGTCAGGTTGGGACACCGCTCCTTGAGCTGGTCCATTAGACTCTCCAAATCTTTGATGTAACAAGGAACTGTTAAGACTATTTCATTATCTCAGACAACCCTTCTAAAATCCTGCATTAATCTTCTCAGGGGAACAGGTGAAAAAATGCTTCTCTGAGCAATAAAACAATAAATCTGGCACTTCAGTGGCGCGCATTTAAGGATAGTTTTGAAAACGGGCACCCTGTTGCAATAAAGCTTGGGAAATGTAAAACCTCACGCTCAAAATGCAACAGGAAAGGAAAAGCTTACAAGGAAATGCATTCAAGTTGCCAATTCTGTTCTTTCACAACTATGAAATTGGTTTAAATATTCCATACAGCTTTTTAATTTTCAAAATTTCCCCTTGCAAACCTTTCAAAAACTTCATTTTTTGGGGAGAAGTTATTACATTATTGTGAAGTACAATGTACTTTAAAGTTACCAGTTTAGTTCTTTGGAACCAGTTCCTAACATCAATGGTCGGGCACTCAGTTGACTGGTTCCAATGCATAGTTCTACCCTTTTTGTTCTCCTTTGCATTGATACTGTAGTCAGGACTCTTCTCAGGCATTTTGTTTCACTCGATAATATTTTGTCAATTATTTAAATTTCCAAAACTATAATTTCAAATGCAAAGTGACATGTAGCTCATCTACAGGTGCAGTGTAATGAACCAACTTAAACAAAGGATATTCTGTTTTTATTGAGTACTAGCGTGTGTAGTTTGGACATGTGTGGAAGGACGACTGAGTCAGTCAACTCATTCTGATCCAAGATCAACTCTTCCAACTTGACAAACCTCTCCAGACCTTCTAACGACCTGCCGGGCAAGGAAACATAAACGAGTCACCAGAAATCAAGGCTGTCATATACCAATCCACTATTTAAATACATGTATATGAATACTCATTTAATTCCAGAGTTTTGGGCAAATTGGACGAAACATTTTGTCTGATGAAGACGATTCAAAGCCGGTGGTTTTCTGTTGAAGGTTTTGTTTGTTTTGTCCTTATTTATTTTACCGTCTGGTACTAAGGTATTACCGGTTACTGTGTTCAATCATTGATGGCTACTCCGCGTAATGTGAACCGGTTAATGCAGTATCTGGTTCATATCATATTGCGCATATCAGTTACAAGTAAATACTGATAACTACAGGTATTCCACAATGGTGCAGTGTTACAATAGTTGCTGTAATTAATTACTGTAACTGGCCTATTTGTTTCTTCCAGAAGGTGAAATGTACATGTACTAGTCCATGTACATACTGGACTGAATTACATGCACATGTATTCTATCAAATAGCTGTTTAAAAAGTCAAGTGTTATATTGCTTGATATCCTGCACCGAAGGCAGTGTGTCTGCAAATCAACATTACTAGGACATGCATAACCTTTCTTCCTGAAATACCATGACCTTTGGGGAAAAGGGATGTTTTGTGCATGGACCACAATACACGTACACGTACGTGCGGAGTGGCATGTATAACGTTGAGGATGAGGATTAGCTATGAACCAGACATGACTGCATCTAGGGCAAAGGCAAGCACGAGACGAAATCCAAACTTGCAAGTGAATAGCAATCACTTTTTCCAATGTACCGGTATAAAGTGAGCAACAAGGTTTCAGCAGAGTGAGGTGCCTGGTTGACTTTGGCCTGCCCTGTAGCTTATTTATAAATGCGTAACCAGCGTCTAATCTGTCCAATACAGTACATACATGCGATACAGATATCATGTTTACATGTGTGTATATTTGAACAGTGACCATCGACCACTAGTCGATTTTCCCTGGTAACCTGTGCATGAAATACATCCTGGGTACCAGAGAAAAACTAAATTTATTGTTGACGTAAGGGTCTTGCTCAAACTTTTCTCTGAGCTGTCATATGTAAACTGTGAGTGAGCAACTGATGTAGATCAGCATATGTACATGTACACACACATGTGTATTCTGACAAATATGCCAAAGGATTGGACAATATCTGATGTCTGCTTGTGTGTACATGTTATTGCTTCCTCTGCCATTTTGTGCTGAAAGTGTGTGTATATCTTGACAAAAAGATACCCCCCTATTTCAGTTTTCCAACATTATTGGAAGCCCACATTTTTAAAACAGACTTACATGTGAGCCCGATATTTGGAATTGAGAAAGATGAAAAAGAATGGCAGAAGGTTGGATGCAAGACCTGTACCTGATGTGGTTGAAGCTAAGGTCTAGTCTGGTGACTTGCTTGCCGTACCACTGGCCCAGCTGGTCTGGTATCCTTGTCGCACTGTGCTCAAGGTATGACAGCTGCAAAGATGATCAACCGAAACAAAAACAGTCCGACACTGGTTAATTCTCAGCCGGCAATCATTGCAAGGGCTCAAAACAAAATTGGAAAACCAATCTAAAGTCAACTGGCAAGTAAATTTCCAAAATGCATGTGTGCATGTGTTTTGCCAACAAGATACACAGACACGTTCATGTACATGTACTGTGTGGCAAAGTACATACATCCATGTGAAATAACTATGAATAGAGTCTCAAGGCCATCTGAGTATGGTACATGTACATGTAGTTGGCTACGTACTCTGCTAACTTACTCTAAATTCAGAACTGTAAACTCTCTGCTTTCCATGAAGCCTGCAGAAAATTTACAGCAAAGAAATTGAATTTTGCCACTTTTTGGAAAGTGCAAGCACGTTATTATTTAGTTAAGTTGGTGTGTAAATTTAGGGTTGAGTAATCCATTCTTTTCAGAAAGAAATACTTGTATTTGGAAATGTTTCCATTCATCCGGAAAGAACAACTAGTAATCCAAAAATTAAAAACAAAAACTTGGCAATCTGCACTCTGTCTCAAGAGTTTTATTTATTTTTATTTACTGTTTTATTTAATCAGGGCAGCCTCGTCAGTAAGACTTTAATTCTACTGCTTTTAATGAGGGCCCTATTCCAAATGGTCACTATCCTGAAAAACTCCATCTTATTTGGTCAATGTCAAACTTGAGGAAATTGAAACATTTCTTTGCTGACCGGAAACGTACATGTACCAATATTTCATAACCTGGTATTTATTCCATCTATGGGCTCTTAGAGACAGATTTCAGGTTGTAAGACTTTATCTCTCATTTTTATTTTCAAATAAAGCCACTCAGGGTGTGCCGGCAAATAGCTGAAATTTACTGGAGAAATTCATGATGTTCGATATTCAATCAATCAGGGTGCCGTACCAAAAGCATGGATGATACAAGTTGTTCCTTTAGCTGCTTTTCAAATAACATACAAAAATGACACATACAGTCTACTTAGGAATAAAGTACACCCGGTTTCAACGTTTGGCCAACTCTCCTACACCATACCCTACTTCCCATCTGCTGCCATGACACTGATAACGGACACCAATCAGTCACTTATGAACAACCAATCAGTCACTTATGAACAAGCATGCAATGGCTTAATCTGGCTTGTAATCTCAGTCCTATTCACAACAGACCACAAATGGAAGGGTTGAGGTTCAGAAGCCGTAGAGAGTGTACAAGTTACAATAGTGTGCATGGATCAATGCAGACAACAGGTCAGACATATTTAAGTACATGTAAACCTGTACATACAGTACTGTACTAGTACTAGTACACATGGTTGAGAATTTAGAAAAACAGACAATCTAAAAACTACTGAAACTGTATACAAACATTTGGAAACTGAGTGATATATGTACATGTACATTGTACTGTTGGACTAATATCAGAGAAATACTATAGCAAGAAGTAAGTTTAGAATTTCTGTCTCTTTTCTAGTTCATATTAAAATAAAAACCAGAGTGACTTACTTGTAGACTTTAAAAAGACAGTAAAGGAATTGGTGAATAGGCTTAATGCTTCTCAAGAATGTACACAAGATAATGTACATGTACCACGGTACTTGTACATGTAATGTAGGTCTATCCTTCCACTCTCGGGCTCAGTCAGGCAAAGGTAAATGTTATGGAAACTTGGCATACACTGAGAGAATCCAAAGATGTGGCAGTATTCTGGAAAGACCAAGAACTTCCCAAACTGGTTCTGATGGTTCAGGGAACTTTCAGTTTTCAAAGCTACATGAAGACAAGCTTGACAATGTCAGCTTACATGTATGTAGCCAGAGCCAGTGATTTCAATATCCGTGGCTGAGCTCTCCAAGAACACCTTGAAAGATTTCACTAAGAATGATCGTCACTTGAAGCATAGTGCATGGATGGTTATCTGCAATCTGCAACCCAGCCTAGTCAATCATTTGAAATGTTGGATTGAAAAGGATAGAGGACAGTTGAAGCAAGATATGTGGCAGAGAGCACCCCCCCTTCTGTTGGTCATTGTTGGACTGGAATCTTAGGACATCTGGGGGGATGTGTTAGGTAACAAATGTTAGTCCAGAGTGTTGGACATGTAGTGGCGGGGAGGGGGGGTACCGAATCCCTCTGTCCCACATATGTAACTTGCCAGGTATAATTGAGGAAGGCAGAGTCCAGCCACTGTTACTGTACTTTGATGCTGCTTAATAGTGTCCTTGGAAACTTTTACATGTAACACACCTGTACACTGTGTACAAGGAACATCACACTGCCCCTCCAACCAAAATTTCTTTGTGCCAAATTTGCAATTGGTCTCTTCACAGATGTTGGATTCTTTTATTCAGAAAGATTCCTGACAAACCTGTGCATCTTACGTGTACATGTACATAAAATTCATCTGTGAGAGCTGAACAAGAGTACAGCACGCCGTGTATATCACCACGTAGAACTTTATACCCCGTATGTTTTTTTGGAAGAATCATCCATATTCATTATGTTTATCCTTTTGTTCATCCCTCATAAATATTCATTTTCCCAGTCAATCGCACACAATTGATATTTCAAATGCGGGCCGCGTCGGCGTCACTCGGACACTGACCGGATTGGAGATGACATCTTTTTAAAATGTCTCCTTTCATCGCATTGATTCTCCAGAATAAATCAATAAAACCAGAGATGTCGAGTCCTCTTAAATGACTCTACATAATACCAAGGATCACATATACATAAACACACGAACATGTACCCTAAGGCTACTGAGCACATGCATACATACATGTATGTTGACATGATTGATGAGCTACATGTACGTTTGAGTGAGAGATTTCTTTCCTTTTGTTCTTTTCTGAACATAATTTGCTCTTTATGCAGGATGAATTGACAAAAAAAAAGGTTTTGAAACGGTCTTTGAATCAGTGCCTCATGAACTGGGAACAAAATAAGCCTTATCGCTGATACCGCAGAGAGGCACGGTGGGAAGGAAATGCAGCAACGCTGTGCTAATTACTTGGGGGTGGGAGCTCAAACCCTATGATACTGGTCTGGAAACATCCAAGGATTCTAGTTGTGACTTGATTATTTGTCATCACTTGCTGATGACTTCTAATGGTGCGTACCCTCAATACAGATTCAGATGGCAATGTGGGGCATGAGGGTCATCGTTGGAGGCTCATTAATTACAGCCAGCAACAATCACATTTATTCTCATGTATACATGATCAAGTCACAGGAACCATCTTGACAAGCTATGAGACTTGCTTTCCCATAATGCACTTGAAATTACATAATCAGACTGGTACACAGTCCCGTCACAGGCTGATATACCACTTTTGGGAGGAAATTTCAAACTGGTGACAGAGAAGTTAGTAACCCTTCCCCTGGCAGAAAAGTGAAATGCTTACCAATTTTAGCATTTGAAAATTGAAGGTTGCATATATGTCACATAGACATGATAGAGGCAGAGTCCTATCAGTATACTAAAAAAAGTGTTGCCAACCAAATTCAATAACATAGCAACAACTTACCCCCAGAACTGTGGGGTCCGACGTCTGCTCCGCTCCCACCCCAGAACTGTGGGGTCCGACGTCTGCGCCGCTCCCACGTGGGAGCAGAGCGGACGTCGGACCCTACAGTAACATTCTGGAGGTAGCCACAACTTAGGAAGAGTTGCCAATAACTAGCATAGGATGGGATCACAGTAAAGTACAGTGGTATGGGCCACCCATCAGAAGGCAAAAGCACATCCTGACATCCTGAACCATGTGTTAACAGTCATGACAGTCATTTTTTGCAGGGAAAAAAAGGAAGAATTTACTTCTCACAGGCAGGGCCTATGACAGGGTTTGTGAAAAGATGTCAAGTGATAGAACATGATGATTTTCTGTGACATCTACATACATGTACATGTAACAACACCTGAATAACTTGGAATGCGAGTGTACTGTCTCGCATTCCTGGCCTAACTGAGTACTACATGTGGTACTTTTTGGTAAACCTATGATGTACATATCATGTACAAGTAGTACTACAGTGTAGAGTAACTACTGCTGGTCATGTCAGTGGGCCCTACCGAGTGAAGACTTACTTGTGTTCCTTCGACGATCGGTCCTAAGCTCTCTCTCTCACCATTTTCAGCCAGTGTAATGTTTGCCATGTTCTTCCTATTTGCCCTCAACTGGTCCAACCAATAGGTTTTCGTTGAATCCATTCATTAGATTACTGATTACCTGTCCATTTCAATAGTCGGTCGACCTCCAGAGTTTATGCTTGACTACAGCACAGGTAACCGTGGGCCGGCTAACTTCGGTCATATTGCATTGGTAAACATCACATGATCCGGTCAAAATACCTCAGCACCAGGCTAGTTAATACCGATTCAGAAAGAACCTTGAAACGTCAGGGTTGCAAGTCTTTGGGAAAATCCATAAAAAAACCTACCGCTTGGTGGCGCCATTTACTATTTACGGTCTGGAAGCTACAGGGTGCACTGAACCAATTCAAGCTCCATTGAAAATAGAGTAAAATCAACCAAGTTTGGAGCCCCATTGCCGGCAACTGAAGTCCCCAGGCCTCTCAAACAAACAACAACGTGTTGTTTGGTCCTTCAGATTTCATTTGATTTTGAATTTTTGGTAAGTTAACTCAGCCCCCCGGCCCAAAAAGTGAATGTTCCCAAGTCTTCTCAGCGGCCATTTTTCAAATGTTATCCCTCACCTTCCTCGGGCTCTTCTGACAACTTTTCAATCACATTTTGTCAGCATTGCCAGATGGGTGGCCTTGAATCTACAGAAATGATCCTGGGCCATACTGACACAATCCCACCATTTCTTGGCCCAAACAGACCCCTCTTTTCGAAAGAATCCGTAGGCCTAAGGGTACTTTTTGTGCGCTTCTGCTTGGCGGAGAATTTCCTTGAATTTGAACACTGCACGCTAAAATGAAGTCAAACTATATGAATAAGCTATTTGCAAGTTAAATTTGAATAAAATCTGGTACACTGAGTTATCTGATTGCACATAAACATAATGATTTGAATTCCCCAGACTAAAACACTGTTGCTATACCTCGTGATTCGGGGTAAGCTTTTGCATATAAACACAGTAACCACCACCTCTGGACTGGTTCCTTTGTGCCCTTCTTGTCCACTATGTTGCAAGGCGTCTCTTATGTAACTAAGCAAAAGTTTGCAACAGATTTATTTAGATTTAACTCGCAAAAGGCTTATTGCATTTGGTCGTTTTTTGGGGGTGGGGACAGGGAAGCCATGCACATTTTGTTACCGTGAGCTACCCTAGATGTGGAACAGTTCAGTAAGTTTATAAACTGTACAGCTAGGCAGCATTAAAATCACAGGACATGTATGGGAGTTATGATTTCAACACATCCCGATGTGAACAAAACGGGTTTTGCCTTGGCCCACTCTCTGATTAAGTTTCGCGGTTGTCATGACGTCCCTGACACTGAGTTGCCTGTTAATTAACACACCACAAATGGCAAAATTCCCCTTCGTGCTTTTCGATACTATGTAGAAATGCACAGAAGTCCGACCACCGGAATAATTGTTAGCACTGATACTGCATATCGTACACTTACATAACTCGAAGCCAAAGGTAGGCCAAAGCACTAGGTAGGCCTACATGTACATTTACATGCATAAGCAGAGGGCTTATACATGTGTATAACATGTGTGAACATGTATCCAGCGTATTCGCAGGGGACCCAATTTCAGTCAGATTTCCCAACATAACGTATTCATTTGAAAACGTTAAATTGAAAGAACCAGACTGTATTCTACGATTTCATTCTGACCCCCTAAATCACCTGGTACCATTACAGGTTTTCAAATGTATACAATACGTTCAGGGATACCGCTGAAATTGGGTAGCTGGAGAGCGCCCTCATAAACAGCGAATTCGATTTAGAGCTGAGTTGCTGAGGGCGCTACGACCTCCTTTCCTCTGAGCGGGCCCTGCCTTACTTGTTAGACACAGCATGCACAGTGACTGAAATTGACCGTGATCTGTGCCTGCCGTCAGACTGTACAACCGTCTAAAACACACTAGTATAACACAGTTCTCTTCAACTGTTATCGGGACACTGGCTACGCGCAAAGCTTTGCGTTTCCTTTACGCTTGGGTTTGAAAATCACTCTTGTGGAGTGGCGAGTTCGCTCCAATTTTGCTCTGCAACACATACCTTCCTAGGAATCCTTGTCTTCAATCCTTAAATCATTGCTTTAACGGCTACCGCTCGACTGTGACAAGATAAAACGTTCCAAGTCGTTCTCACTGATCCAGCCAGTCATCTGTTCCTTATCGCACCGCGGAGTAATTACCCGACTTTCTCGTTCTTGGCCCAGATTCCTTGCTGAAAGAAATGCCCACCGACCACTTACCATCAACCTTTTTATCTTGATCGATATTTCCCCGCCTCGGTATAGTTACGCCATCCGCTGAGTTGTCACGCATCCCATGTTCCCCGCTCTCTGCGGTCGAAACTAATAAATATCGAAGGTGTGGACTCAGTTGGCTGGTAGTGCAGGGAGTCGCTATTGCATTTTAAACATTCAAGAGTTTCGTGCATAGGGTTATATAGGCAGGTTGTGTGACAGAAATTGATTTGTTTAATCTCTCGGATGGATGTTCCCCCAATGGCCAGCTGCAGCAAGAATTACTTTCCATCCTTCGCACTATTTTTGACCCGGCTATAGGTGCGCAATAATATTATCATTTGTTTCGTTCCTAAATCTATTATAGCCCTTAAAGCGTGATTTGATATGTATGTTTCTGGTCCGTTCCGTACCTGCATTTGTTTGCCACGTTTTACGTAAGTCCACACTTACACCCTAAGTCCAGGCAACTGACATGCGCATTATGGAAACGCCTTTACGCGGGTCAAGGGGAACGTTTTAACTTCCGTGAGTTGTCTGTCAGATTTTCACATGATCTGTGACCCAAGGTCAGCCCTACGGTACATACACATGAGAGCACAGAATATTCGGGAGTTAAGCACTACGCTCGATCTTTCTTGCACAAAATTCAATTTGAGGCAAATCGGCCGCGCAGTCAGCGCCTTGCATATGCACAGTGTTGGGTGTCCCGGATATTTGACCGCAACTTAAGCACGGCCAATGAAAAGCAAAAACAAAGTAAGTGTTTCCCGCGCATGCCTATGTAGATCACACAGAAAGATCGCCCTAATCATTTCGTCATTACAAAACAGCAGACAGATGAAATAAGACCGCTCAACAAAAAAAAACTGAACAAAAAGAGCAGCACCAAATGTGACATGGCGCCCTCTGTTATACCACTGCAAAAATACTATCGCACGCGTCGACTAAGGCTTGCAGCTGCCAGGCTATTTTTGTCTATTAAGGCGCATCCTTTCTCTTTACAGACTGGTTTGAAAGCACAACTGGACGTCACCATACAGCTGCTTCAGAGAATCCAGCCGAATACTGCTATTAATGCCTTCTGGGTGGTTGTAAATACACGAAGATAAAACTAGACCGGTCGAGTCACAGGGATGCTTAGTGGCGCGCATAGAGGGTCCGTCGAGGGTCTGTGGTTGCATAGGTTTTTACAGAGCAAAATTGCACACAGTGTAATTACTTTTCCAAATTCCTTGATATCGTTCCAAGAAAACGCGGATTAGTGTACATAATATTTCTCATTTGGGAGTAAAATCGTCTTTCATGTGATAGAAGATGAGGGGAACCATTGTACATCCTCCCTTGCGTTTTTCTCTCAAGAATTATCTGTAATTGTGACGCCCGGGTCTGTCTACGCATGGCTAGGTCGGTGAATAAATGAGCCTACAGCTCTGGTTCCCCTTGGGAGTCGGGGTGATATCTAACCCCCCCCCCCCCGTCCTTCGCCCTCGCCCTAAAGAAGTCCTCTTCGTGCAGCGGTCGAGCCCTGATCGCCGTCTCTGTCCCAACACCTGATCCGATAGCCCAGGCGGAACAAATCTATCTGTTTAAGCAGAAAGAAGGCGCCAGCACCGTCCTCTATACAGTGTTCCACGTGTACAAGATATGGCGCGGCTAGGCCGCGCCCCTCAGCTTTCATGGACCGATCACGTCGCGTCGGGGCGAAGCAAACAGCTCCACGTTTGCTGATGACCGTGGGCTATGTACCGTGGAGCCTGTGCCATAGACGAAGGAAAACGGCTCTCATGCAGCTGAGAAAGCTCGATCGCACGAAAAACCTTAGATTGATGTCATGATTCGTTATCCTGAGGCGCATTAGTATTGCTAGTTTCGGGGTCCCTAACGTAAGGCCAGCTTTCATTACCACCACCAGACCCTTCCAAGATAAATTGTCAATTCCCAAGCTCTTAGCGAAGGAAAACATCATTAAAATTAACAAAACTAAACAATAATACAAGAATGTCCAATAAGCCCACCGTGTTCTGACAATAATTTTGCAATGACACATTAGACAAGATATACACGATCGGCAGCATTCAGTCCATATCGTCTTAATCTTCCATTTTGTTTTATCTGAAGTCTAGGAAATTTACGTCTTCGAACTCGCTTTTCAGCGGAAAAAGAATTCTTGTTATGAAAGCGATATATAGAACGGTCGTCGGATGGAAATGTAAGACGCATGGACGAATGTGAGGAACTGGAAACGAATGGATTTTTTTTATTACTTTCTCTTCATCCACGTAAACCGATCGAAGACAGGGCAAGGGGCGATGCGACGAGCTGATAGTGGAAGAGGGAGAGCAGGTTCTTACGACAGCGCGAGGGACCTCGCAAGCCGTCAGGAGTGGGCGTGCGATCTAAGATAAACCCGCCAGGACGACGGCAGGCCGTAAGAGATGACACAATCTAAGGACGTTCACCCAGAAGTCACGCTGGGACAGAAAGACAGAACTCATTTTCCTGATGGGTGGGGGGGGAGACGTGTGAGGCCCCGGTGAATCGCCTCTGTATAGCGAGGACGTTCGTGCCTTTAACAAAAGTGTAGAGAGATAAGAAAGGATTATGATATACAAAGGAATCGTGACATCATCTCCAATGAAGATGACCGTTGCAAGATTTTGTATCACAGTGACGTTTGCTGCTCTGTGTCTCCAAACTGCTCAAGGCTTTTACAATTTCTCACAATTCTAAAAGTCCAACATATTCGAGACCTTTCCAGAATGTACTTTCCATGAAATTTCAAATTTATCTTGACCCTGACAATCAACTGGTAATCTTTTCAGTCATTCCTGGGCCTACATCGACAAACATCATTTATTTGAATATTAATTTTGTTGATGCTCCTCTTCTGTAAATTTCAAGTAAACCATGCCCTTCTCTCAGGAAGTTTCGCTTTGACAGTTACACGAGACACTTAAGTCCTTTTATGAAATGTGAATATTACAGACGTATAAATGGAATGGTTATCACATAATGATCCTTCAACGCTTGCGCATGCGTACCTTACCTTAAAAAAACAGTCTGATGCTGGACCTTCTGAAAGCTTTGCTGTTGTGTAAGTGCAACGGCTTTGTAAGTCAATTGAGTCGCGGCACATGACCCTTTATCAACCGTTAAGTGGCTGTCAGAACTACACTAGCCGTGGTCATTTTTGATTCGATGCCTCACAAGACTGGTTCTAATACCTCTTCATTTACTCTAAGATACTTAGAGATACGTCTGGTACACGGTGGTATGGTGGAGAAAAGCCTGTGGATACCAAGCCAAAACGGGGTAAGTTTGGTGTCAAAATTTGGCAGTTTGCGTGTCAATCAAGTTCATATCTGTTCAACTGGCTCATATGAATATTTGAACGTTGGGGAAAAGGTGTTAGATGTTTCTTAAACCTCATACCAAACGTTGAGCAAAGGTAATCGACTTTTCAGCAACAAATAACGTGTTAGTGTCCCGTACTCTGCCACGACCCGCACACCTGACTAGCCTACTTGTGCCTGTACTATGAAGTGTCGGAAATATGGGGTTTAAAGGCCACGTTACGCGTGTTTCCCTACAACTTACAATATACGCGCTTAAATAACCACTGCCCACTGATAAAAGGAAAGGATTCCATTTTGAAACCTTGAATTGGTGGCCATGACTGTAAGTCCCTGAAAGTAGCTAGACCTGCTTTGGTTCGCTTAATGTTCACAGCTCAGCATGAGCCACAGTAAGTTGTGTTCATGCTCACTGTACGGCGCCCTCTATAGGGCATGTTGCCGTTTTGTGGGTTGGGGTCTCAGCTATGTAGAAACCCAAAGTGAAAAAGAATATGTATCTATGTATGTATATGTTTTATATGGGATTTTCAAAATGCTACGTACTGAATAGACCAATGGCACCCACTAAATCATGTGACCTGTTATGAGTATAAAACATAGCGTCCTCCCAAAGCAAAGCGTGTCGTAAGTATCATCAAAAATAAAGCCGAAAGTCAGTACCATACACACACTGCAGATGAACTGGGTACTACATCGAAAATTGGCTTCACTTTTGGTAAACAACAATTAAAACACACATTGCTATGGGCTTTGTTGACCCACTGTAGGTCACATGACTTGGCTGGCGCAATCTGTCTACTTACAATGTATTGTACACTGCATCCTATGAGGGCAAAGAGCACGTACCCCGGCAGAGCTCTGTGTGTGTCCTCCCTCTCTTTGAAATAGGGAAATGAGCACCTGCAGATGTTTCCTTCAAGTGCTCTCGACGTAAAAAGGAATGTGAACATTGGACTGCGAGCAGTTCCTAGTGAAACGATGCTTAATACGATGCTTGCGCATTGTGTTCTTGAACTTTCTAAAAAAGTATAGAATTTGGTTCATAAGGACGTTTTCGGTTGGGAGAGTATACTAACATGTTAAAGATCTCTCAATGCATAAGAAAGAAATTCAGTGAGTAGAATCACCATAATGCTATAGCTCCCTCGCTCGCTGCCTGCCTTCAAAGTGCTGGCGCCATCACTGTCCCCTGAACTAAAGGCAATAGATCTGAATGATCAGCAGTCACTCTCAATAATTGTGGTGGGGCAGGCAACGGAAACGGACAAAAATAACCTGCCGGGGCTTCACAAAAGACCGCTCGTGAAGTGTCCTTTCGGTTCCTCTACCCACGGCTCGACAACTTCCGACGGAATCTCGGCGGCGATGCTTCAAACCGAACCGAATATCTCTGTTGGCCCGAAGCGAGTTGCGTATCCTGCACTTGCAGGCAATCCAATAGCGGTTGTTGTGTCTTGATATTCCTCTCCTGGCTCGATCCGCGGTTTGGAGGAGGAAAAGAGAGATTTGCTCGGTCGGTGTCAGCAGCTTGGCGTATGTCATTTTCATTCTCGCGCGGATCATTGTCCGAGAGCGCGTGGAAACGTTCTTACAAAACAGTGTGATGGATTACAAAAAATAAAACAAGCCCACATTCGGAATAACTTTGAAAGCGGAGAGGGGCATAAAAAACTACGTCCCAAATTCTCCCCTAAACTTTTAATATTTACGTCAGAATGCCCCCCCCCCCAGTAATGACGGAAAAGCAGTGTGCAGGTGTTTCACAAAATGCATTGGACGATTTGTCTAAACAGTCAGCCACGATGCTTTAGCTATTTCCAGGGGCCTTTGTGAGTGAGCAGTGATCACACGTACACGTATCTGCCTGTAGGGGCATTTTATCTACATCTCGATTCAATGCTTCACTGAATTGTGGCAGAACTGTTCGCAGAAAAAGGTAGCAATGCAATTTGACGCGGTACCGATGATTTTTGACAGTGCCTATTTCTGCTTGTTTGTTTATTCACAAATCTGCGTTTGAAATCTTCCTCCAAAATGAGAGTGTGGTTTCGACAAACTTACTGCCAGAATACCATTCGCGCGATTTGTAACTCAAGAAAAGAGTTCACAACGCAGAATGTTCGTACAAAACAAGTATAAAGATCGTCGAGTAAAAAGCAAGCAATTTCAGGCTCCAGCCCCGTAATCCCACTTTGTAGATTTTCAACCACAGTGACTCGTACACCCGACTGTTAGAGGGCGCTGTTACACTGAGAAAACAATTTGATTATTGTTAAAGACACGGCCTGTTCTCCACTTGAATCTCTCCCCAACTCTATACTATCGTGCCTTTCTGTTACAAAATAGCATTTGTCCATAAACTTTGCATATAGTAGCCGTTCCGAAATGCGCTTTTAATCAAAGAACAATGCGAGGCATTTGGGAGCCGATGCGTTAAAGTGGATGAAAATCTCCTTACTTGAGTGCGCAGGAGATGCTTGTCCTAGCGCACAGTGAGATTTCGCCCTCTCGGCTATGTTGACCGAGTGAAAAAGCCAGAAGAGAACAAAAAGCGAAAGCGCTAGACAACCTCTTAAAAGCCGGCGCGAATTTCTACCGCAGAAAGCGACGCTATTAGAATCTGACGTGCGATCTTAACTGGCCAGACGCGCTTCGCATTATTCATCACAACGGTTTTTTTTTTTTTTTTTGAATCCCCAGACCGAGCCGCGTTTAAAATTCGATGTAATTCGGGGCCCGCGATTCTGTTTATCTCTTTCCGGCCCGCGAAAGAAATCTTGGAGTCGGTGCCGCCGCCGCCTGGTTATTCGATTATCACAACCGTCATGATTTGTTCAGGAACCCCGGCCGATCACACATTAACCCTTTGGGGGAGAGTGGGTCTCCATATACCATGCGCTTTCATTTCCCCATTCCCGAAGACCGACGCGGTGCTCTGTTTTTCAACTCTCTACTCACTCATCCCAAGCAATCCACGGCTCTTAAATGACGGACTCCCCGTCCATCGGCGGATATAACGTTATTTGCGGTTAGGTAAACCAGGCACGTCGATTCCCGTCCATGGATTATGTAATTAGAGACGCACAGACCGCGGAAGGAGCGAGTGGCGGCGCGGAGTAAAGATCTATGAAAAATGAATTACATGAGGAAAACGAGTCGCGTCGCAAGATGTCGGGGGTATGCGCTATATTTTAAAGGCGACCTGGCAGAGTTAAGTAAAATATGTGAGACGTGAGGAACATTTAAAACTAAAAGCAAGTTCTTCGCTTCTTCCCAGCAATCCCAAACCGTAACCAGATTGGCGAAGAGAATAAGCAGGCATGGTGCCAATTAATTATGTGTGGGTTATGATATGAACCAGTCTTCAGGACATTATACAAAATGGTCCCTTAGGCGCATGTGTAATTGCTTCCACTGCTTATTGTTGAAGGGCCCTTCTAAATCCATGACTCGCTGTGTCCTTCCAATCTCAACACAGACGACCCTTGGCACGGGTTTCAGTTGGCGCACAGCTTCATTGTACCATGATTGCATAGTGGTCCAGTCGGACCTGGAAAGAAAAGGTTATTTATTGATTCTGTTGGCTGCTTTGGTCGGATTTCCCGCTCTTTTCCTTCTTTTTTAGGCGTGTTTGAAGTCACATGATGTCGGGGTTCGCTCAGAAGGACGCGAACGTCCGTATCAGGCAAGGATCGACCAACAAAGAGCTGCGAGGCTATAGCCGTCGTTTACATTAGAACGTGAACGTGATGTTGCCGTAGTTGAATGTATAGGAACAGTCGCAGCGTCGTCCCAGGGAGAGCTAGTCAATTCCTGAATGAATTACTGAAGGGATCTCTTCCCGTTCCACACGCTTTTAAGCTCTCCCGCCTGTTGGTGTTTTTTCTCGGACTTTCCCGCCAGTCTTCGAGTCGCCGGCGCTGAGTACCAAACTCGATTTACGATGATCCCATCCGCGTACGGTGCGGCTGCCATTACGCGGTAATTGTGTTGGATGAAGGGCGGAATTACACAGGGAGGCCGGCGGCGGTAAAAGGAAAGGGAGATGCCGCCGGTCGCAGGTAAACAACTCGGGGAATGGGAGTCATGTCGGCGCGGCCTGCTGTCCTCTCTAGCATGGGCTATCCCACATCTTTGAGCTAGGTTCGAACCACGCTCTCAGAGTTGCTCCCGATTTCTGCATTTAAATGCTACGGTTTGCCTGATCTTAAAGTGATAGTGGTCTTCGCACTTTATGTTTGCACAGACAGAACCTTTGATCGACAAAACGCATTTTTTTCACTGTCTCTCACGGACCGCTCTCTTTGATATCAAGCCGTATACGAATCGGGTATTTAGTGTCAGCGGTAACCGAATTCGTGAATGTAAAACGTATAACCACACCTTTGTGGGCTCATTCCTGCAACCTACATGCAACCTGGGACAGCTCCTATGGTATAGATTTTCCAAGTCTATGTAAGGGGCCGAAGTTTGTCAGTGCATCCTCGATTTCAACCCTACGCAACGGAAGATGCCCCCCCCCCCCAAAAAAAAACCTGCAACCTTTTTCCAAAAGCTGCACACCAATAAGGTTAAAATTGAAAATTTTCAAACATTGATGTTGTCCAACTGAGGTTTCTTCGGGGTGTGATATCACTAAGATTCTCGATCTTTGACATGTGCCTGCTTTATTCATAATCTTGGGAGCCCTTGGTAGCAATCTTTCGGTACCCGTCGCGTAGATCAGATCACTTGGAAGCCTGGACCTAAGATTGCATTAACAGCCGGTTAGGGGGAAGAGTACGGGCTGGTAACTTGTCTTGTCTTAGACGTCGGATTCGCATCTCACAATTATAGTTTTGATCAAATATGCGAAGCTCAGAATACGAAACAAAGGTAAACAATGCCACTTCATTCGCCAACAAGAGGGCGGGGCTTTTGGAGGAAGGGGCATCGGGGCCTTCTACTTGACAATAACCGAGTTTGTATTCGAATTCGAGACATCAGGGTACCGCGAGATTGGAATTGATGGGGACTGATTATTATATTGTGCATGCAT
This sequence comes from Acanthaster planci, assembly GCF_054643075.1. NCBI lineage: Eukaryota > Metazoa > Echinodermata > Asteroidea > Valvatida > Acanthasteridae > Acanthaster > Acanthaster planci. The sequence goes on from NC_141795.1 coordinate 4,434,902, forward strand.
TTTAGAGGTCGAGAACTTAAAGAACAAGAAACTGTATCCCATTTATCATATTCAGCATTAGCAACGGACCCGAAAACCAATATACAACTAAAAGTGACAAACAAGTTTCTGTTGTACACGATGTAAGTTCTACAAGTTACGAGGTCGATGTTACCATCCAGATTGAATAGCGCCGCTAAGAATGAGCTCCCAGCCTCCTACGCATGTTCCCGCGGTCGACAAGTCCGAATTTTGTGCCACACCGGCTCCGCAAGCCCCCATAGAAATTCTGAATGTTAATCGACCGGCTCGTCCAGCCGGTTTTTCACCAACATCAACTCTGACGTGACATCAAATTAACTTAAACAATGTTGCATTCGCGCACCAAATAGACTCTGCACTCTGTGTGTATGCGCACGCACCTGAAAGCTTGGAAAATGGCATCAATTGTAGGGATGAAATTATTTAAAATAAACAATGTCGGTAAACAAAAGGTTGTGTACATGTACTTGTTGTAATGAAACGGATACATATGGACCTTTTTCACCCACGTGACTTAATGTAAAAACACCACCACGTGTGGACCGCCATGGCCACGCTGATCATATATATTCCTATGGGCAGCTTCAACCACGTGCAAGTGCACGTGCGAACGCTGCATGCTTGACTTGTTTATCTTGAATACGTAGATTACCATCACAACACATCATAGGTCCAGCACGATCGTGACGTCACTAGAAAAAGGTCTGTAAACACTCAAAAGGCAAAGTGAAATCTGGGGCAAGTTTTAATCACACCAATACTTTCTAAATTTTTCTTTGCAGTTGTTTTCTTTGTATATTTGCTGCAGTTTTGGACTCCTTTTGTCCCGAGATGCGTTAGCAAGGGTCGTCCTTTTTCCTCGTTTGCTTCAACTTTTCTCTCTTGCTTTATGAGATTAGTCTCTTTCTGTAAAGTAACATGTTTTTATATCAAACAGAGGTTCGGTCTCCCAGTGTGTGTTTAGCTATACATGTATTAAGCTCCTCCCATCCCGATATGATGATATTATAACGCACCGCGTACCTAAGGTCATTATGATATCAATAGCTGTCAAGTTACGAGCGCTGCCTAGCATTTTAGGCAAAGAGCTAGCCCGTCTAGGTATCGATCCATAAACGGGGGCTGTTCCGTCGCTTTGCGTTTTCGGTGTCTGGCCTGCGTCTTACCGGAAAGTGTCCGTTTTCTGTTCGGGAATTTTTTATTGAAAAAAAAAAACCTGGAAAGATGTTCCAGGAACGGGAGGGAAAAAAAGAATGAAAATTATCCGTCTGTAGGCCCCAGGCGCCTGCTCACGTGCCGGGAAAAAAGACCCGGGACAATGAAATTGTGCGCACTCATTCTGCAGGGAGTTCGGGTTCCTTTCAGCGGAGCACCAGGCCGAGCCAGGCCGTCAGCGACCGTGAGGCCCTCGGGCTAAGCCTTACCTCCTGTTCCGCTCTGTGTTTATGGAAATCGAAGGCAAACTGTGCAGAGCACGCGGGCGCATTCACAGAGAAAAAGGGAAAAAGAAAAGAAGGAAGGAACAAATATAAAATCTACGGACCTGAGAATGGCTCTTTCGCTGTGTGCCTCCATTATACCTTTTCAATTTTCATACGGTTAGCTGTTTCTCGGCTTAGTGCGTTGTCAATAATACGCGGCATTTTTTTCATCGATGTCGGGAAAGCTAGAAGCTCAAGGGCATTTTAGTTTTCGCCCGCGCCATATTGAATTAGGAAAGACGTGCATTCTGCACGCTTTGATCGCGTCTATAAAAGAAGGGTTTCATTGTCCGTTTTGCTGGGATAAATTGAGGCGACGACAACAAACGGTTTCGATTCGCAGCATTGCCGAAAGGCGTTGTTGACGTCACAGCTTAACAAACCTAAACAGACAATAAAACAATATTCCTCAAAATCAAAGGGACGGTATTGCAGCCGGAGAATTTATTTTGAAAAAGGCTGCGTGGATGCCATAACTATTTTTCTGTTTTAAAACTGGTTAGCGTTTAGCTGCCGTTTGCAAAGGCTGTTTCTCTTAAAGCCTCAACTTGTATCGATCAGCACTCCTGCCATTTCTGCGCGTCCCAAGTCGGTCGCCATTACGCATCGGCGGTGCAGTTTTCAGGCAGTCGTTCCGCTGGATTTCTAGTATGCAAGAGGGGAAGGCGCATAATGATTGAGCCGGCCTAAAAGAGCTCACAAAGTAGGGTAGCCGACCGGGAATATGATCAGATCCGTCCCTGGAAACTCACACATCAGCGTCGTCTAATTCCCGTTCCGTTCGCCCCTTGCCTTGCACGCTTGCCTGCCCGGTGTGCTTTCGCCGTGGTATAAAGTAACGTGGACCTAATTCTCTCGTCGGTGTGCTGGTCACGTACCGTGCCCCGCGGCGTCGCGGCCCCTTCTTCTCCCCCCGTGCCAACCCCCGTCGTTCTTTAGCCTCTGCCGGGCGACGTGCACGACGTGTGTCAATTAAATATTGCTGTGACGCCAGAGTTTCCTGCTACGGTCTCTTGCCATCAACTTGAACGTTGCATGTAAGGTATATTTGTCCGCGCCAAGCAACTTGGACTTCAACTTTCTGTTCGATGGCTGCCTGCATTGATGCTTTCTGTGGATCAATTCATAATGTGACGTTGATCGAAAACATTGATTCATAACTCAGACTTCCGAGTATTAGAACACTGTGTCAGTGCTTTATCCACTGAGCTATCGAGTCCTGTTTTTGTGGTCTTAAGCTTCTCATTTTGTCTATGTCTTCTCTCATAATGTTGTCTCCAAATACTTCTTCATGCTGTCTTGCAGCACATTTTATAGGATATAACCATGAAGGAAGGAAATCTGAGACAATGACTCCTAGGTTCTATTTTCCATTTTCGTTTCCGATGAGAATCAAAGCCGTATCTCAAAGCCAAAACTCTGATGGTCCATCTCTGCTGATTGGGTGAAGCGATATTTTCACTACACTCAGCCTCGGTCTGTAAACCGCAGACGGTGGCAAACCCGCACCTCGGATCATGAAATTTTGATGACATTGCCACGCCGTCTCTCCCACGTCCCCTTAGCGCTTTTTTCGCGCGGCGGTTGCATGCCCGCTCTCGTGCATTTTTCATCAACCCATAACCGTGGCTTTTTTTTATACCAACCTTTTTTATGGGGCCTCGTAAAAGGCTTCGAGGCGCTCAATAAAGGGAAAAAGTGAGCCAGTGCGTATAATATTTTATGGTACGACGCGGGGATTTCACGGCGTTGGCCGGTGCGGTCTGTGAAATCGATTCGGTGTATTTATTCTGGGCCGGGTGGCTGGCAGAGTTTTTTTTTTTTTTTAGGGGGGCACCGGTCCTCTCTCTGGAGCGCTACAGGAGGAAAGTTGGAGGTTTTGGAGAGTGTCAATAAAGCAAGTTATTTCGGGTATATCTGACTTAGGGGTGGTTACCCAGCCATCTTGATTTATGGTTGAAAATGATCATGACACCCATGCCTAAGTTCAAACCAGGTGAATTATCAGAGGTATACACCAATTTTAAAATGTAATAATAAATACTCGCCTTAGCGTCTGCTCTTTTTGGTCAGGGAGTGTTAAAGGTGCCGCAGAATTAGACTCACAAAAGTTTTCCTGCGGAGAAGCTACGCCAGGGAATCCAATATTATAACGTAGAGCACCCTTACGTCTCCCTTTTGACGCATGAAGGCGCCATGGATGTGACGTCACTCCTTTTTCAAACCGTGGGCATAAAATGCAATTTTGTTATATTCTCTGCATTTAGATTGCCCAAACGTCAAACTGTCGTGTAGATGGTTGAGATAATGAAGCACAAAAACTACAGCTGTTCCAAGCAACAAAAAAGTGAAAATAAAATAAGGCAAAAAAGCACGAATCTATTTTGCGCCCAGCCGTGACAGGAGCTTTCTGCCTCAGAATGATACATTGAATATGCGTTGCTTTATTGCTGTGGGCTTAAAAAAAAATCCCAAAATTTGAATTAAAACCAGAGATAGATAGAGTGGCGCAAGAATTCATATTTAATCTTCTATTATCATAGGCCTACTTACTTAGAAGAACTCTCTCTCTCTCTCTCTCTGTCTCTCTCTTGTTTTTTCTTTCACCGTCTGTGCAGGGGAGGAGGTGTTCGTGCCACTTGCGTGACCCTGAATTTTCCACTCTTGCCGATCGTATTCCCGACCCGACCACTTCTCTGATATACACACATATTTGTTTTCCCTACGACCTTCAGGGATGACTGGGCTTAATGCTTTGAGGGCCCTCGTGCTACTAAGGACACGTTGATCGTAACGCGCACGCATCACGCCGCGCGCTCAGGCGTGTCACACCGTATACCTGTCTATTTGGGAAACACTAAGATTAACGTCATCAACTCCATATTCAACGGCTCAATTGTTCTGTGCCATGCCCGCCAGTTTGGACGTACCGTCATTTACACCTCGAATGCTTGACTTGGTTGTTGCTCAGGCGTGCTGAAACATTAATGAGACATGGCACTGTGAGACTTAACGGGAAAATGGTAACTTCGTCGTAAAGTTATATACACAAAAGCCAGCTGTGCTTAATACAGTTTTTGTTTCACTTTTAAAGCTGCAATGCAATTTTATTATTGGGAAGTTCTTGTAATGCAGCTCCAATATATCTTTAATTTAATTCATTATACTTAAATGTTTAGGGGCATGTTGTTGCTGTTGCTGCTGTGGTTCCTGCTGCTGCTGTTGCTACCATCTGTTGCTGCTTCTGTTGTTGTTGCTGTTGTTGTTGCTGTTTGCTGCTGCTGTTGCTGCCACCTCTGCTGCTGTTGCTGCCATCTCTGTTGCTGCTGCTGTTGCTGCCACCTCTGTTGCTGCTTCTGCTGCTGCTGCCGCCTCTATTGCTGCTGCTGTTGCTGCTGCTTCTGCTGCTGTTGCTGCCACCTCTATTGCTGCTGCTGTTGCTGCCATCTCTGTTTCTGTTGCTGTTGCTGCCACCTCTGTTGCTGCTGCTGCTGCCGTTGCTGTTTGCTGCTGCTATACGTGAATAATACTTTACGTTTATTCTTTCCTTTAGTAATCAGCATCATATGTTTTTAGAGGCAGGAGGAAACTGGAGTGCCCATAGAAAACCTGCGAGAGCGAGTATGGACTGGAAACCAAATGCACTTAAAGCCTGGGCCAAGCTAGGACTCGAACCCCGGGCCTCATTGGTGCAAAGCGAGGAAAGAACCGCTACGCTAACACGTAAACCCTCTCTCCCTTTAGGGGCATGTTAAACCTGCCTAGAATTATGCTAATTAATTTCCATATTCATGAGCTAAATAGTGAGGTCATCATTGTCGTAGGCTGCAGCGTTACAGCTGCTTCGACATCAAATTTCCTAGAGTGTTTCGGTTTTTTGGTTTTGCTTAATCAGACTTTGATTGCTTTTTGTGTGCCTAAAAGACGTCACAGCAACAGTGCTCTCAGTTGTTAATGAAATGCATGAAGAAGGTGCAACGTAAGAGCGAAAAGGGGCGTTTCGTCACAGAATTTAAACCAAAAAAGCGAGAATTCTTGTTAAACATTTCAGAGGCATGTTCATTTCCACAAAGATCTTTCACCATACGTCTATACATTAATATACATTCATTTTATTTACTGATTCTAGTTTTAAAAATATGATCACGCGCATTACGGTACACGTACTAAACCTTTTGAAGATAACCCGAATGCCCTGCTCCATCTCATCTCCCGGTGACCACCATACACAATCATTCAATCCCTTTGAGTTATTGGTCTATAAATATATACATGTACACTGCTGGCTTCCATTCTGGTGAATAGAACGCATCACAAACACGAACTGAATGAGTGCGTGGAGGGATGAGCCATAAAAATGTCAAGGTACCGACCCGTTAATAGCAGCATTTAATATTTAGCAAATTAGTATCTGCTTTGTGGCGTCCAATTGGTGGCGTAAGCCGAGGGTCTAGAAGTGAAGGGACCTTGAACGGAACGCATGCATGCCGACCGTCCACGCAGCATTACGACTCCACTTCGTTCTCAAAGCGGCAAATTAAATCACCGCTCGCGGGAAGTTCTGGCGTTTGCTGGGGGTTAATTTTGGAACACCCTCCCTCCGGTGCTAATGGGTTTCGATCTCTCCTCCACCCATGAAAAATAGCCAAGTGGATCGGCCGCCGGTTTGGCCAGACGTTGCAGTTCGCGACTAACGCACTGGCACTTCCAGTCACGCAGATCTGCTTTCGATTCGAGGCAATAAAGACCTAGACTTGATTCCAGTCTAACTTGCGTTTCACTCACGGCTTGTACATGTATTTGAATTCCTCACCAATGTTTTTCTGACCGTGTAGTCTATTATCAGCAAGCTCCGCCCTCACCGACAACGACCGCTCAGCTCATTGTATGCATTTATGGAATAACGTGGCCTACAGTGTATTATGAACCGGTACATGAACCGAAATCGGTACATTAATCTCAGAGCTAATGAGAACAACTCGTGAAGCCAGACTTCAATTAAGTCAAACGCGTACTTAGCGAGGAGCAGTGTAGAAAGTAACATAATTTCAAGATGAATGCGTAGATACGTCGCGTGTCCGTACGACGACTCTTTGGTGTCCAGTATGTGACATCGAGATTCTCCAACTGACTTTTTGCCGACGTTTTAGGAGTAACAGGTATTGAAAGCCGAGCTCTTTTGAAGTAATAGAGCGTTCACGATACCCTGACAGCCCGTTCCCCCTCGATCCACCAATTGAGGGATCTGCTTCACCTTTTGCCAAATTGCCGGATCAGATCCCCCAATTGGTGGATCAAGATCCACCTTTTCCCAATTCAAGTGGGAACCCGCTGTTAAAGTTACTAGGGCCTAAGGCACGTACACGAAGTGCGCCACCATGCAACGTGACGTTAAAAAAGAGCCGAATATGATACGTTCACGAGGGCGAGCACCTCACGAACACGTAAAATTATATTTACACGCAACACCAGTCGGCGCCAACTTAGCGTAGTGTAATGGTGAGAAACAAAACCGACGCCGCTGATTGGCCGAGAGCTGTCTAGTGGCCCTTATACGTCACGTACGACGTATGACTGCGCAGAGCGACTAACTCATTTGCTGTGGATTTTGACATCTATCGGCAGGTTTTTCGTCAGTGCCTCTGCGGCTCTCCCTGAGCAGATTTTTTTTTTCAGTGTGGACAGTAACAAAAATGACTCAGGTTCAATTCAAAATTTCTGTCCGCACACGCACGGTGCCAGTCATGTGGAAAGTGTGAAATAGGTTGCAAGAAGACAAACCAGCGAACTCCTTCCCCCCGAGCCTAGATTCGCGAGGTTTGTTTTCTTTTGCTTCGTCTCCATACCGTGGTGATTAGCCCACAAAAGGTATCAGTATTAATCGGTTACTGACTGATTCCCAGTCTTCGGTCAACTGGCAATTGTCCGCTAAAACGTCATGTGACATGAATATATTTCAATACCCACAGATTATTAAAAGAAATGACGGTGAATTTTGTCAATTTGTACGGTGGGTTTTCACATGGTTAGTATGTATCGCTTGTATACGTGACCCATGTAGCAGGAATTTCAAAACATGAAAATAATTTGGTGACAGGCGTACCATTTTCAAGTTCTAAGGCTGTGTGTTTTTAATTCCCATCAATTTTAAGCGACCTCGTTTATCTCGTGTTATTTTCCCTGCAGTACTTTCTAAGTAAATGCCCGTATGTAAAGGTAACATTTCTGTAAGCAGTGCATTCTTAAAAACTACAATAATTCAGTCATGCTATAAAATGTCAAAGGCATCGCCCGAAATGCCGCTGTTTTAACTCCAGGTGAGCCGTAGCGAGTTAACTAAGAAAACGCCGATCAATGGCAATCAATACGGGAGTTCACGGCAGGTGCTCACGCGGGGAGACACATCGCTTCTAGCTGTCCGGCCGTCCGAACGTTCACACCGGGGGAAAGAACTGAAAAAATAGACAGTAGAATTCCGCGGAGATTTCCCGCCTGAAAAGCTCGAGCAATGACCGGCTGCAGTTGCTCACCAAGGCCCGCAGAAAATACAGTTCGCCGAGCCCGGGTGCAAAATCATCAATTATGTGGTAAACTGAACCGTGTCCAAACAACTGGATCAGCACAGAACAAAATGCTTTGGCTGCAATAAAAACATCCAAAGTTAACTCTTTTTGGCCACAGTTACTCTGACAGAATGAATTCACCGCATTCGCTATTTGGAAGGACATGTATGTGTTTATTCGCGTCGTCTAGTATACTTTCATCAGCAGGTGCGTTGGCGTACGTTAAACATTTCCCTCTTCTCTTCAGTGCATTTTACAGGCTTGCCTGCAGTTTGTACATGACCAGAACAGATTGTGTATTCTTCTTGAACGATGAAATTTATTTCAGAATGTTGGAAAGCAATTTTTCTCGTCACTTCTATCACCAATTCAAATGCAGCAGAGAAATAATTGCGTGTAGCATAGGAACGTTTTGAGGCTACAAACAGCAACGTGTGATCAACACGAGTCCGATGCATCAGTCGTCCTGCTCTAGTTACGCAACACTTCGTGCTAGAAGCAAGTTTTTCCCTGGATAAAGTGGCCTGCCATTCCCCAATGTGCATTGGTTGATACCGATGTACGGCAATTAGTCGAGTGGTAATTTCTGTAGGGCTCATTTGTATGAAAGGCGCCCCTTGGCCGTTTCTGGAAAGAGTTTTTTGTTTTATTGTGTTTTTTTTTGGGCTGAACAACTAGCGGGATTGTGTAAATGTAGGCCAGGATCATTTCAGTGGTTAGGAAGCTTCCATCTTAGGGTAGAGTTGATGGTCCTGGGTGCCGGAGAAATGCCAAATGAAAACTGACTGCTTGCTGGCATGGGAACTATCAATTGTCGAGAGGAGAATTTGTTTTGGTGTGCACAGGTCAAAATGTACTTTACTAATGTGAAAAAAAATTGAAAAGATGTGAAAAAATGAAGGACAAGACAACAACGGAACTCTAATTTTGTCTTGGGAAACTCCAGTGATGTCGGTTTACATATTATTTGGCTCTGAACTTTGATTTACGCTGTTTTCAATATGGCGTGAATACGTGTGGTGGACCCATGCCATCGACACAGAAGTAGGCTGCACAAAAAAGGTGATATTTTTCGACAGAGCCGAAACCCACCGCCCCCGTATACTATCGATGCATTTGGACTTCGACAGCTGCACCAGTGAAGCCACTGAGTAACACAATACAGTGTGTGCGCTTCCAGTATGCGGCCTCCAGCTCAGTCTGTTGACACGGTCGCACTTATCCGCGTCGAAAACATTCCTTATCTTATCAATGTGTCCACAAAAATAATCATTTAATTTTGGCGCTTACGCAGGAAAAAAAATGGACAGATAGGAGCGTACTCGGTATCGCAACGATAACAGCGCGGAGTGGCATTCAATAATTCACATTTTTGTTGTTCCATTGTTGTTGAACTTTGTTACGTGGAGGAAAAAACCCGAAGCCATTTGCTATGCACACAAATTTCGACTTCCCAAAAGACCAGGGGAGTGTTCAGCCTGCGAAAGATTGACTTTTTAAAAATCCAGCTGCCTTATTTGGTAGTGGTATCATTCATCGGCTACGATTTACGTTCAGATATACAGGTGGAACTAGCGAGTCATTGTTTCAACCACGACTTGGCAGAAGCCTACATGTACTGTAATATGTAAATACACTGACAGAGGGGCCCGCACGCCTGGCACTGTGGCATTGCGCGCTTGTTTAGGCCAAGTTTGCCACCACAAATCATTGCAAGTTCCCGAATAAACTGTCACAGTTACACTGCATCCATTGAAACTAAGTTAAATATGAAACAGTATACTTTGTAATGACCATGACCTTTTGGTTTTTTTGGTGAATGTGTTGACCGGACAGGAAGAAGATTTTGCGTGCCTGCATTTCATTTGTAGATTTTGCGATTAAGTTCGCAAATATTTTATTTTATCAAGAGCCATACATAGCCATAAGAGCCCCACATATACCATGGAGGAAGATACCTTCCTATTCCGACAGACAGTGTTTAAAAAAAAAAAAGACTCAACGAGATCTTATCTTCGGAATTGTTCTTGAGCGAGGAAATGGGCGTTATGTGGGCAATGTGTGACAGGTCTGTGTGTGTCTAGGCCGCATTCTCGGGTATTCAGCTATATTTTCCACGTTCGTTTTGTTTTCAGCATGACGTGGCTGGTACATGACAGTGCCTTGAACCTCCCTTCTTACTTTATTAGGTAACCTGTTTCTAATTATACGCACTGTTTTGTATGGTGGCCCTGGAGGGACATCGCCAATCGTCAAAAATTATTTGCGACCAAATTTCCGACTCGTTGTATCTCCGGTCGCAAGTATTGCCGCGAATTTTTTTCCAGCAAGCCAGGTAGAGAGAAGTTGCTCGGCTATAGATACAACAATTGCTTTTTAACGTTGTGCCCCAAGCGTTGTGCCAAAACTGCCCAGCCGAATAACGACTTGAGATCAGGCCGAAAAATGTAGATCCTTTGCGCGTGCGCGTGAACACCTCATTTCCGCCTAGCTTGCTGGAAAAATTCGCGGCAGTATATACCACCGGATATACAAGGAGTCGTGACTTTAGTCGCAAATATTGGTGGTAATATTCGCGACCAGGGAGCGAGTCGTGAATATTGGGTCGTGAATATTGGGTCGCATTGGTCGCAAAGATTAAGGTCAATATTGACAATATAGGTGATGTCCCTCCAGGGCCACCAAAGTTTTGTGACCACCGCCGAGGGCATGGTACACGCAGTTTGACCGAAGCATTGTGAGAGCTGGTGGTTATTATTTTTTTTTTTTTTATAAATATGCCTTTTGCGAGTGAGTGCGCGTTCAAATTTGTATTAACGCCAGTTAGCTCATTGTGACTTTGCTCTTCTCCCACTACTGGATTGGATGGACATAGGACCTACAAATATTATTCTGTAGTCAGTCGTGATCAAATTGTCCACGTTACTGCGACTGTGGTGATCCTGAAGCAATTTTCGTTGCTTGTTTTCTGCCTTTTCATGCAGAGCACATTAAACTCTGCTTTCTCAGTCACAGTGGCGTGAGAATTCAGCTTTTTAGCTGATTTCAGCTTTTTTTCTGTCTAGATGTTGACCCGCATTTCAGCTTTTTTGTACACCTGGTCTGTACAAAAGTATGGGGACCTTTTAAATTTCAGCTTTTTGCTAGCTGTTTCAGCATTGATGTTAAGAGGCCACTCACACCCCTGCAGACAACAAGCCTTTGTGTCTCCTCAGGTCATGCTTCCCTCTCTGTGTGGCCTCAAACTTGCTTCAACAAAATACCTGCGCTCACTGGGACCATAATAATTCTCTTAGAAAGTCTTAAAATTGCGCCTCAACTGCCCAGCATCATTGGCAAGTAGGACGAAGGGGATGGACAATACTTCACTGTTAGCCGCCTGGTGATTGGATCCGAATTTAAATCCAATCAGGAGGTATTTGGGGAAGAATGTCCTTCTGAGGGACAGCAGTATGACACGGTAGACCCAAGACGATCGTTTGGCTTGGTTCTAATCGCCCTTCGTCAGTGCACTGGGTGGAATCACCCGGCCACATCGCGTCCGTCAGATCGGACTGCACCAAAGATCCTTGGTGTCTCAGCGCCACCTCACCGCTTTGTTAAGCTCCCTTTGCTTGGATATGATATAAAGTCCAATCCAAGATACGCGAGTAATTGATTAGCATATTCACCGTGACACAGTTACCCCTGCGTGGTATTATAATAAAAGTTCAATGATCAGGAACGTTCCTTGCGTGGCAAAACAGCGACTTTGTCATTTATATCACCAAATAAAAAAAAATATTGACTCAGTGCCTTTATCGCACGTGCCGATTTTAGTTCGGTGAGCAAATATTTTCACAGTCACTTGTAATCGCAATGCATCTGCTATGACTAATATTAATTAAGCCGGACTTGTTTACGTATGCGCATGCACTCACGTAGCCCACTATTTCCGCCTGGGCCGCCTGAACTTAACACAAAGATGACACTCTGCCGACGCGTGACGTGACTGCTGTCCTCGGCCCCGTAAAAATAGCAACGTCGTAACATTCTGTTTTGGGTGGCTGTGTAGATAATGAAACCGGGTGACTGCATATCACTTCTCAGGCAGGAACCCGTTTCTGCACTTTGAGAGATCGCATTTCTTTCCCGCTCTTTGCGTTACTAAATGTAGTTCAAGAGTCTGTTTTCTTAAACACTTTTTGATGTTTAAACAATTTCCTGTGATGGGCATGGAATAGCTTCCTTTTAAAATCGTTTAAACGTGTTACTTTTACAAATTCAATTCAGTTCAATTCATTGAGGGTACAATTATTTACCTTTAGCGACACAAGGCCTAATTGCAGTTGGATTTACAATCATTTCAACTCATTAAAAGATACGACAAACTGTTATTACTTAAACGGCTGTAAAAGTATCTGCAGTAAAACATTTTAACAAAGTATAAAATGTACATATGTATGTAAATATGCAAAATGAAGAGGGGCTCCCAAAAGGTTTGTTATATAGTGAGATAAAAAAGATAATGGAGTTGAGACGGAAATGGAATGGAGCGAATACAAAACGCCATGTGGAAAAATAAACAATAAGCTTAACTTGAGAGGGAAATGTGCTTGGTTGACGAAAGAGAAAGAAAAGTTGCTCCAAATGTTACACGACAAAGCAAAATAGTGCAAAAGGTAAGCAATCCAACGACAAAACAGCTAGCCACAAGTATAGAGTCGGTGACTTCAGTGCTTGTGTTTGTACTTGGTGGTTTTTTTTTTTGGGGGGGGTATGTTCTACCTTTTCAGGTGGGATATGACGTGTCTGTTTAACCACATGTACTATTCGATGCACTGTAGGAGGTTACTTCACTGATCTGTCCCTCGCTTTCCCTTAATATTCCCATGATGTATTTGCCGCTGGAGCGAGCCGATCTAGGCCAAATAACAAACAATTCCAGTAAATCTGTTAATCCAAGCGCGGGCTAATCTGAAAGAAGAAACTACCCACGCTATGTCAAAAAATAGTGCTAATGATAAAGAATTGCGCAAGCCGTTCCGGCCCTAGATTTATACGCAGACGCATTTGGCGATCATATCCCTGTCCTTGCAAGCGAGCAATACCAACGGCTGATTGGGAGTTCAACTACGGGTAGGTCAGGTACTTTTCAAAATGGCATTCCTAAATGAACGCCATGGTATGTGTGAGCTGTGTGAGGATCCTCGTTTTATGCACTGACGCCAAACGGTGTTTATTCGATACCACTCGGTGTTTCTTCGACAACGTAATTTTTTTCCCTCAGCTCGGCTGCAACTAGAAAACAAACTCATTAAAAATGGTTTACTGTGGACATGAATTGTTACTCGTAACATTGACCGCCGATGTTGTACACAGAGGTTATGAGTTATCATGGTGACTTGGGCCATTAGGGTTGAACGTTTTGAGAATATTTGACTGATAGAGAAATGACACATGAAACGCTTACCTTTCAAACTAGAAGCCTTCAAAAAGACACTTTATTTATGTTCAGTCTTAATATTCAGTCGTACTTTCGAATTCGCTTGTTTTATCTCCTCAGTAAACAGACTTCAGAAATATTCGTTTGATAAGAGCGCAGACGGAGAGCCGTGGAAAGAAATAAAAATGTGATTCACTCAGATGATAATTACTTCAAGTGATCCGGATCAGGAGACTAGGCGTGAACATAACACGCCGAACATGTCGATATCTGGCAGTCCAGGTTAGACCCTACGTTGAGATAGGGCTGTGAACAGCCGTCTGCTTCGCTCCCCAGCCCGCAAATACATCAACGCCTCATCGCCTCATCAACGTCCCAGGTGCCTCGACCGGGTCACGTGACCCACCGCTCAATCGAGCCGACTTCCAGAAAAACCGGTTGTATATCTTTAACGAGCCGCGCTGTAATGATGACCGTGCGCCCGAGTTCCGCAGTGCGTCATAAAACATCAACAGACCCCCGTGCCGTCCCATACATCTTGCACCAACGCGGCCTGGCTCGTCCTAACCTTTAAACCGCAATTTTTTTCTGTCTCCTTCCCTTGCCAGACAGACCGAGGATATTAATATCGCCTCGTTATTTATCTGATTGCAATAACGCCTCCTATTTGGCGGCTCTCCCTTCTGACTGGCCGAGCGATCTGGATGCAATTAAAGGCTTCTCTTGGTTCGGCTTTCTGGGCCGATAACGGCTGATGCCGCGCCAACTTGAGTGACCCGAACCTTTCAGTGTACATGTACGCTTTGACTCGCTGAGCGGACGGTGCACTCAACGGGTGAGGCTTGCAGACTTGAACCTCAGACACTTTGTCACATAATTACAACATCAGGAGTTAGCCCTCGCCAGGACAGGCCCACGCGTTCATATTGAACTCTGATCCGGGGCTATTTCGTAAAATCCTTAAGCTGGGAAATTTGCTGAATAGAGGGGAAAAATCTCATCAGTGAGAAGACCAACCCGCCAAAAGTATCATGTTAGTATTTATTGCTCATGTGCCTGGGTTTCAGATGTGATGTTTTTAACAAGCACGTAATAGGCAGGATTTTTCTACTCGGCTTCTTCACGTAGTATGGTGCACATTGTTCGATAGGCGCCGAAGCCTACTTCCGCACTATCCTCGATATGCAAACAAAAAAGTACATTGAAGTGTCTATGTGCTCATGCACGTACCTGAAAATATAGCAGTTTTTATCAAGTGCAAATACGCGCTCTGAATGCGACATCGCAGGAGTGGCGTGCCATTAGAGCCGCATGTTTTCGTGCGTCAAGTTTGATCTTTGACCCGCCTGACAAAAAAAAAGTCATTCGGATGACATTGCATGTGAAATTTGATGCGTCCCAGAGCAAACTGTCCAGCTGTGTTATCTTCTGTGTTGAGTTCCTAGGCCAAAGAAAGTGGCCTTATTTGGCGGAATGTTTCGTTCACTTTTACTTCGTGCTACATGTAGGAGTGTACAATGTGCGTTCTTATCGGTTTTGTAAATTTTTTGAGCGTGAGTCCTGGTCCCTGATGATTTCAAGTGCGTGGCTTACAAATCCGTCGACGGAGTCGGATACACGACGGCAGTACTAGGCCGATTACCAGACGAATAGTCGGGAGAGGCAATATTTGGTTTGCACTCGAATACCGAGAAGTGAAGTCCCGTGAACGGCCTGACCGGCACTGCATCCAATTTTAATCAAAATTCCTCCGACATGGCAGAGACGAAAGCAAAGCTCCCTTCCCCGGTTTTATTTTACGAAATGTCTGTCCTGTCAGCCTAAACCGATTCTAATGTCGTGTGTTGTGTGGCGTTCAGCGGCGGGGTCTATTTGTTGTCCCGGAAATGTGTCGATATGCCTTGCTGATTTATGACGTCGGGGGAAAATGCCGCCTATTTTGTGAGCGGCTCTTTCCCATGCCGAGTATGCATGGCGACCGTGTGAACTCGTTGCTCCTTGTAATGTATCAAGTTTATCAACCAACGTGGACATTAGGAATTTGGATTAAGGCCGTTCCCCGGTTGTTCAGGATTTCTCTGTGGTGGTATCGTCAGATTTCCTCAGTTATTCGTCTAAACGCCGCACGGCAATGTTCCAACCCACAACATCAAAACATGGCAAAGTGGGAAAAGTAGACCAGTGCAAACATTTATACCTACACTGAAAAACAGCGTGGCAGAAATCTCGCAATACTCAGGCCTTGGCGCGGTTCAACAAACTATGCGTTCCCTCCTCCCCCACTGTCAACAATGTAACATCTGTACCAAGTCTTTTTTTTATGAAGTGCGGTAGAAAAATCTATTAAAAAAGATTGCCGTCGCGGGGGCGACGCAGCCTCGTCAGAGGGCATTGGGGCCACCGCGAGAGTATAAAGACACCGGTTGGGTTTCGGGAAAGATTTAGCCTTTCGAAATTCTGTCAGTCTCACACACCCCCCCCCCCTCGTTGTGCAAATAGCGAGAGTGTATGCGGTGGACGTGGGCTCAGCGCTTTAGACCATCGGCGAATGTACAATGGCGTACCCCGTCGGATCGATGCAACGTTATTCAGCTTAAGATGAATAAGATCACTATGCACGAGATGCTCTGTTTCCTAGTCTTGTGTTCAGAGGGACGTGCGTGTTGAATGCGTGTCGTAGTGTCATATTTATGGTGATGCGGACGTATAAAGACTTTGTGTAGCGGTGCTTCGTATTAGAACTGTAATGACCATTTACAGACTTAATTTTTATACCAATCTCAGCGGTTAACACTGTTAAAAAAAAGCCTGACTTGCATAAATTACATACTCTTTGCCCATCATGCATGCGTACAGCGACCCACGCAAGGCAGACGCCAAACATGTGCCAACAAAACATCGGTGATGATTTCTCAGGTGAAGCAATCTTGGTTTTACTCCAAACTTTATCCTTGGACCAACTGTACCGCCGTCTTCGAATCTTTACCACGTTTTACATTAATATCCCTAAAGGTCAACCTCAGTGATTCGGTGTTCTGGTTGTTTTTGGCTTACTGAGCACTCTCAATGGACATTTAACTCTGTCCACTGATCCTCGCGCGACATCTAACACGCCGGCGCTGTTATCGTCACATTGTGTTCAGCGCTATGCATTATTGGAGCTGTGCAGTCACCATCATACCACGCATGCGCATGAACACGATAAGGGGTTGCGATTCTTGAACCCCGTCATTGTTATAAGTTATTTGACGATATGCATGTCTGGTATTTCTCTGTACCATGATCACTTCTGGTTTTTATCTCTCTACTGAACGGCAAAAGTGGATTTATTTATTATTCATTTGTTACAACGTTGCTGTAATCAATCAGCAAAACGTACGGTGCACAGGCCAACAGATTTTCCATAACATCCGACACGTCCACAAGTGGTCCCAAGAATGCAACGCGGTAAACAGTGTGCGGTTACAACATTCAAGGTTTTTATTGTTTTGAGCTTGGAGATGCACAGTTTGATAGCCTTAAATGTTTCTAAAGAAATGAAGTCGATCAACCTATAAATGTGCGTTGCGAATGACCACTCTCGAATGAAATACAAGATCGTCTTCAGATTGAAAGTTTTCTCTTTCGCTTTTACGGTTTCGCAAATTTACTTCTGATCTTCGCAGATTAGAACAACAAAGTATAAATCAAAATATTAAAACAAAATGATAAAATCAAAATCAGTGGAAGCTTCCTCTCAAGGACACAAAAAGGACTATTGTGCTTTTCTATTTCCTGAACATGATCCTCTCGTTTTTGTGTGGCTCAAAGGCACTCCATTTTGCGGATGAAAGGGGCGCGTGACACCGTGGTTTCCGCACGGACACTACGCGGACAGAACGCCTGAAAGAGACCGATCTCTTCAGTGTCTATGCCCTGGTCAGAAGGCTTAGATTTGAAAAGGTACTGTTTCAATATCCCTTCCATCGATTTTTTTTCTCTACTCCGTCAAAGCCGGCTCCGAGCGTGTGTATATAGGGAATTTGAGCCTGTGGATATGGTGTGTGTTACAGTACTCAGAACCCTGTTATTCCTTTTGGCCTCCTATTTTCTTCTCTTTGGGAGTTTCCAGCCAGCAGATAGCGTTCGTGCATTTTGGGTTTTGCCTTCCACGAGAAATAAGAAAACGAAATTATAGTTCAAGCAATATTTTTATTTTTCGTCTATCGTGGTATGCCGGTCAATATCCAGCAAACAAATCATGAGATTTCGGCGTTATTTTTTTTCTTATTTTGTGGGTTTTTCTCTCATTGGAAAAAACGATGAGGGGACTGAGTACGCATAATGTCGATACGTCAGTCATACTGATGACAGGCAGACCTAATGAGCGTCCGTCACACGCGATCAGCCGTGATCTGCCAGACAGCAGGTCACAGCACACTGCTGCCCAAGTGTTCAGCCCCCCCCCGAATACCAAGGTCAGACGTTAATGGTAGGGGCTGGAATACGAGTGGATCGAGGAAAGTGACCATCTCAAGTCAAGCCAATCGACGCTGCGTTTTTAGACGCGATATTCCGTGACCCCTCCCGCCCCGCCAGCGTTCTCGTACTAATTGCATGGGTAGGCCAAATATTTTTTTTCTTTTCTGCATGCAACCATTATGAAACGGGAAGTAAGGATGAGTGTGGTACCGCCACTTCATTTTTTTTTCTGTTTATCCAGTGCCCGAATAACCGGCCATTGTGGAACCATAAGATGATAGATGTAATTCAGTCTTATTGACAGCATAGGTTCCAGGGAGCTACTTACTCAATATTTTGCAGAGCACTGAGGAAAATTTGCTCTGCAAAAAAAGTGATTTGCATGTGAAGAAAAGGTCATGGTGAGTATATTTCATGTGACTGGTGAGCTGCCGGTTTCTGCTTAGGACATAGCACAGTCCCAGATTTTTTGCTGGGCAGCTATGTAAAATTGGGTCCTTGTATTATTGAACGGAGCATTGATGAAACAGTACGGCTCGGAATAGGGAGACTGTCTTGCAAGTGAGTGAGCGTAGCTGTATAGGACGCACGAGAGGGAATGTACAGCGGAGTGAACAGCGGTATTACACCGCGCGAGGGGACAGAAGATTGACACGTTGACTCCTCCATCAAAAGAAAATAAATAAAAATGGAACAGAAAAGAAATCTGAACGCAAAAGAGCCGTACAGTCGAAGGGGGAAACTGGTTCCACCTCATTTAGATCCAGGCCCTCTGATGACAGATTTTCATGCAATTTGGTATGCATATAGACAACCATGTCCAGTCGGAAGAGGTCTCTTGTTCGCTGTTCTCGCTACGGGCCAAGCATAGTCGTTTAAAGATGGATTTTAAAAAAAAGTAATAATAGTATAAGGTCTACGCTACCCTGTGTTTCGTTGGTGTGACATCATTTGAGAATAGCATGTCCGATTTTCATGAAATTGACGCTAGAAACATGCCCAAGACATCGGACCAGCTAAGTATGAATACTTCTGAAGAAAGGGTCTCAATGCGACTAACCTGCGCCGCAGTGGCATCGTGTAATCCTTCAGTGGCTTATTTTAAGCGTGGTGCCGCGCGCACCACTTGGTAAACGCTTTCAAGTGACCAAATGTGTCACGTTGACAGATCGGTTCAACACTAACACGTTGCCCTCCCAAGCCTTGTAAATCACTGATTATTCGAAATGGATGCATTTTACAGCATTTTCGTCAAGGCAGGTGCCTGAGTCACGTCGTGATTGGGTAACATTGAATAAACAACAACGTTCATAGAGTTTGACCTTGTAACTGGATTTGAAAAAACCTCTCGCTTTGATTGACAGTGAAAAACGATTGGCCCATGTTCCCATTAAGTGGAGATAATGCTAACAACCCTCGCTGTTCTTCCAAGATGCATGAGCCAAAGATGCGGTCGAGTCCAGAACTTGCCTCGTTATTTTCGGATCTTGATAAAAAATAACCACAGAAACTGTTCCATTGCTATAACTGAGAACCTATTTCAGAGTGCATATCTGACCTCCATCAAGAGGTGCCACGACTGCTCCTGTGACAAATTTCATCGAATGTAAAAGTGAGACACAGTGTTCCGGGCAATTTCGAGTAAAATTGTATTGCGTCGTCCCTTTAATACAGCGGGTGTTCAAGCGTGTCTTGGTGGCAGGTGTAGAGCCCCTGCCCCTTTAATATCATGGGCTGTCACGAGTCATATAGCTCAATGCGCTAAGTGACTCCGTCCCTGTACTTCCTCCCCGCCTTGCAGAAGCGATGCGTCATCCCTCTTATCAGGGCGCCTTCATTTACAGGGGCAAAAAAAATCTTCATTTCTCCCTCTTTGCATGTTTTGGTCGGCTTCCGGCTGGCTTCGGTTTCTCTCCCCAGCTCCGACTAGAAACATTTTTATAAATGGAATGCATGCCGATTTTTTTCTCGAACCAGCAAACCGATTCAAATCACCGCACTGAAATCTGAGCTGTTTTTTTTTAAACGGGATGGATTTTCTCGGATTGCTTTCAAGGAGGCCATGAGCAGAGCGGTTATTCTACCTGGCAAACCGTGTTGTAAGTTAACACCATTTGTGTCAATATTGAATCGTATTTGTCACGCGGTCTAGCCTTGCATACAGTGCTAAAAGAACACCATTGTTTGTGCATATGGAAAACCCAGGAAGCTTTTTTCGTATATCCGAGAAATCACTAAAATTACAGTGGATTCCCTTGGTTTGGGATGCAAGCTAACATCAGTGGGCCAGTTCCGTATTCTAAGAGCGCATACCCACTGGCGGCGCGTCTGAGGTCATTTGGACGCGCGTGCGAGGGGGCTGCGTGCGTGCTCCTTCACCTGATTGCGCAAGGCATGGTGAGAACCAACATGGCGCGTCAAGATCGTACCCATGAGAACGAGGTTGGAATGCCCTGTCGGCGCATTCTCCTAAGTAGACTCGTGCGCGTACTTTGTTCCCGAAAAGCTTTGCTGTTTTGAAATACCGAACTGGCTCATTCGAGACGTTCATCGTGGTTTCCTTATTTTTCAATGTAAAATCGATTAATAAACAACAACTTTAAGACGTCATAATATTGAGGATCTTTAGAAGACAAATTATTTCCGTCCCACCTCTTTCCGAGTTTAAATTGAAATTGACTTCGTGATGTTTTTGGAACTTGGGGTAAGTTTACGGTGTGCGTTCACTGATTAAGAAGGGCGTTTATTGCTGGCTTTGAGAACCCAGGGAATAAATGATCATCCAAGGGTATGGCGTCACGTTCTCTGAATTAAAAGTCGCAGCTTTGTGTATTCGAGTTGATCACAAGTCAAAATGGCTAATACCTTGCTTGCCGTTCTACAAACACGTGCGCATTAAGGGCAATCGGAACTGTTTAATAACCGGGGATGTGTCATGAAAGTTGGTTATGTACGAAGTCTGCACACGGGCTCGTCCTAGTTACGCTTGCCCGTGTATTTTCGTTGCTCATAGAAGAGGTGCGACATTCGTGATTGGGCAGGGACAAACATTGATTTTTTTGTGTAATCCACGCTAGTTGGTTTTTAACTGTCTTTTCATTGTTTCACTTGACCCTTTTTCAGCTACAAGGGCATTATACCAGCATTGCCCACACAGTCCTCGTCAAGAATCTTAATTCCTTGGTAACTGTACTAAGAAATTTTTCGACCTTCTGATCTTCTCAAAAGTCAAGGACATTTGCACTGGGGAAAGTGACTGACTCCGTTAGAGTTCACCCCACTGATATCTGATTAACGTAACACCGAGTGCTATCCATATTAAACCACTGAACATCAATACCGCACTGTCTTGATTTTAACACCGCTCATAGGTCCAAGTACTAATTAAACACCACACACCATGTAGATTTCATACCACACACGGTTTTAGTTTGGCACTTCATAAGAGACTAATGTAACACCATGTAACACCACAGTGTAAATGTAGCACTGCACACAATGTTAAGCTATAACATCGCTCCTCATGCTACGTATGCCGAACAGATTGCCCAGTGTAATTCCCCCTTCTCCCCTAAAAAGCAAAGTATCCACAGCCGGTCTCCAGAAACTTCATTTGGCTGTAGGCCTACTCTGTACATACAGAAACACCTGGATTATGCCCTGAAAGCCACGGTGAGTCTTTTTTATTTAATGAGTGAACTTGGTTGAATAAATAATTTCGTAAACCAAAAGAAATTAAAAGAGTATCGCTGCTATCCTTGTTATCATTCCTGTACTCATTCCTGTTACTACTATCCATCTACTCTCTTATAACCGAACGTGAAAAACTTCGTCGGTTGGCCCCGAGTCCCGCATTGCAACGATGTTTGGGCCACTCCAGCGGTTGCCTGACGTAACCAGAGGCAACAAATGCCGGCTGGATTCGCCTTTGCCGATTCCGCGCACGTACGAGGTTTTTTCCCCAACGGCCGCGTGCGGAGACAGAAAGGATCGTGGCAAGGTTTGCGGTATTAATCAATACGCAGAATTCAAGCATTTATGCAGGCGTTGATGGCGAGCCTCGTTTCGGCCGAAACCTGGCCGGTTGCGCGACAAGGTATATGGCAAACACGATTAATCAACGCGGCGCGTAGCTGGATGGTTCCCAATGCCGGCAGTGCATAGTTGATGTTTCCCACACCTTCGGAATCAGTTTTCCGCTGCAAGATAAACAATCGCTCTTTTATTAAGAAAAAACGATGGCAGAGAGTAAAAGGTAATGAATTATACGCTTCTGCCTAACGCCTTTGCACTAAGCTCAGGCGGTTCTATCAGAGTTTTATCTCAGGACTAGTTTGAGGATGCCGCCATCTTGTGATTAATTGTCTCACATGCGAAATGTCGACATCCCGCGATAAATTATCTCGCGATCCCAAACTCGTAGATGGTACCTAAAGATCTCCATAACTCTGTTTTTGTTATGGTGTTTGAGCTATTAGACAACAGTCGCGGCAACCGGTGAGAATCGACATTGTATGCATGCCCGATTCCGAACTGGGTCAAGCACCTCACACCAACAGTTCAGTGACGTGGTCAGTTCTTCAGTGTCCTAATAGTAGGTCACGGACGCCACGTCAAAGTTGTGGTAAGAGTAAACAAACACTGTGGCGTGATCATGAGGATTGAAAAAACACATTACAGTTTGAGCAACAGCCCCCCCCCCATGATTTGGACTGAGAAATCCCTTCACAAAATCTAGTCACTTGTGTAGAGCACTCGAAAGGCGATGCACTACAGGGCAACAAAAGGGAAATTTATGATAACATCACTTGTAATTATATACTGGTCCTTATGCGAGGTCAGTGTGCCTCTGTAAGACCCCCCTAATTACGGCCTCCATTCCTGGGGGCTTTCTCTGTGCATGGCGACCTGGTGTTCGGATTGGCGTGTATTCCAGGTCTATCGTCTTGTCTCTGGAATTTCATGAACAGAGAAATTGTTACCTCATGCGCCATGAATGTGTTAGATTCGTGTATCCATTATTCCTGCTTTTTGGACCAAATCTCTGCGAACCAGAGAGTGTATCAACGTCTACGTATGCAGCCTTTCACTGACTCAAATCGCGTGAAGGGCTTGCATAGACTTTGCGCTGATCCGATCAATGATCTACTCTGACATGATCAGTTGACTCTAAGTCCAGTCACAACACGATACTGTCCATTGCCGCGGGAAAACTGAAGACATCAAACAAAAATGAAACATGCCTTTGTTTATGGCTGTGCCGAATCTAGACATAATCAACTATAATGAAGGGAAAACTCAGAGACAGAATAACTTCGCAATAGCACTAAGCCTCGGGTGCAAGCTGGCCTCGAGGGCAATTCATTTCAAATTAATACGTTCTTGAGAACATTTTTGCGAGCTTCTATATGCATTATTGCAGTCCTCCTGTTTTTACCCTCGGTTTACGAGGCCCGCCATATTCGTTGTTTCGTGGCATTTAATAGAGGAACGATGATCGACTCTCATGCCGTGCACCGTTAGCAAGTTCCAGTTGTCTCCACAATTGACCCAACCGTGGTAACTCTGAATAAAGATCATATCTTTAAGCAATGGATCACATATGTACACGGTATACGTAGATGTATTGTTAGTGGAGAGTTGCAGATATCAGTTCGCGCCTGCGTGTTCTGTTTCAGGGAAAATCCAGCACTTAAGTAAAGCAAGGTTCGTGCGAGGCTGGTCCCCTCCATAATTATTGCAGTGTCCGGCCGCAGACATTGAAACGTTATCATCTTGCAACGGGGCGAGATGTTATCTAACCTAGCGCAGCGAGACTAGATCGATTACCGTCCGGTATGGCTTTTTTTTTTATCTCGGCATTTTTATCAGGCAAGGTTATTCGACGCTTCTTGCGCAGATGTGGGTCCCTCCTCTCAGCAGGCTCGAGGTTTTTAAAACTGAAGTATATAGTATGGCAGAACCACCCGATACCTTACGGCCTCTATTATTAATATCGAGCCGCTCGCTGAGCGCAGGGAGAAAGGGAAAAAAACGGGGCTCTGTTCTCATGCAGACGGCACGCACGCACGCTCCCTCGGCCTCATACCATAACGACCGCAAATTTATTACTGCCGGGGGCGGTAGCGGAAGTGATGAGCGTGCCGTACCGATTGAGGACAGTTATGTTCGCCACATTGCCGCTCCACGCTATCGTGCAAGTGTCATTGCTACCGCCGAGCTGAGCCGAGCCGTGCATGCCTGGCGAGCCAGCCTCCCCTGTCCAATTCATCCATCCATCCATCTATCGGGTGCCTCGGTCAGCCAGCCAGCCGGCCCGGGCCGACCGAGGAGTGATTGCGCTGAAGTGCTACAATCGATAAACAGCAGCAGCGGGGCCGCGCGCTCGTCTGGCGGCCCGGGGTCCTGGTTGGTCTATGGTCGAAAGCAGGATTGCATACCTTTCTCGTAAGAGAAGGAAAAAAGATCGCTCGAGGGCTGAATTTCAAGGGATGCTATGTGATATGCCGCGACGTTGGCCGCGCTGGTTAAAAAGAAGCCCGACTGAAAATGGAAAATTCAACGTACTAAGAGAGAAAGTGACGGGAGGGAAAAAACGCTGTATGCACGCCGTGCCAACAGTTAGGGAAAGAGAAGATTACGCGCTTTGCGTTAATTCGTGCCTTGGAGGCTCGGCTTTCCCTGCTCCTCAGTGGCGGAGGCCCGCCGGTCCGAAACCTCGTTTACAAATTGATCAGGCAGACTCGAGTTACCAGGCCCGCGATCAAGCCGTTTGGTACCCAGGGACTGGCTGATCAAGAGACGGGGGCCGCCTCGCCAAATTCCCCCGGGGCGGCTGGCCTCGGTGAAAAGACGAGACGCCTCCCCCCCCCACACCACCACCCGGGAAAAAAAACGACCGCACCGTCGCGACACTTGCCCCACACTGGTTTCGCAGGAATCGGGTCTCGGATGCTGGACCTGAGGTTTTGGGGTGTCTCTGAGCGCAGTAGCCTCCCCCTTGCCTTTTGTGCGACACGCATGACCGGGAACTTTGCCACAGGGGCTCCCTGGTCACCCGTCCCGTCACATTCACGCCTCCTCATCAACGTCCGTGAAAAATAGAAGCCATCCAAGCAGGGACTAGAGATTAGAAAAGAGGAGCCCGCGCCCCGGTCGTATCATGAACAAAACAAAAACCGGTTTACAGGAAAGTAGCGCGCTGGTCGCATGAGAGTTATTTGCGGTTGACTTGTCCAGCGCTCCCAGTGGGTTTCTCTTTAACGGCTTAATGTGGGTTTCACCATTACCCCAGTTCGCGAATTTCGGTTTTAAAGGTTCTCTGGCCGTCAATATCAAATTATACCCGACTATTTGTGTACATTGCTTCTCCCGTATCACTTCCTTCACGCCAGAGATGTAATCTTTGTGGATTTCCTGATCAAGATGAGAGTGCAAAAATGGTGCATTGTTTTACATGGCGTGATGCAGCGCTGGAGGAACACAAACATGACGCCTCGCTCAGTAGAGTTACTGTTTTAAACGAGAGGAGATTCCGAACGCTTTTTTTTTCTGCAGAGCCCCTTTAATGCCCTCTGACTGTACGTGATGGCATGGTGATAAAAATGACCGGTGGAGTCAGGATGTGGTGCAGTCCGTTAATCATGATTGGGAAATGCGCCCCGAGTGCCCTAGTGCAATCGCTACCGGTACAGAAAGCATCAAGACCAGGGCACTCCGTTCCCGTGGGGCGAGAGACGAACGAATAAAATGCCCAGTATTCTTCCACCATTCCCGCCAGCCTTACCCGTTCCCCTATCCCAGTCCCAACCATTCCCTAACCACCTCCTCTCATGTTTTGTGTCTGGCACGGCCGACGTGATTACATATTCCATATGCGGCCTGCCTGGCAATGGATTCACACTCCGCGCTGTGCCCCACACATCGACAAAAAAAAAGCCGCCGTAAAAGAAAAACACTCCCAGATCACGGGTTTACGGCTTGCTGAAGTGGCTATCGGCCGAGCGCGGCGCGAGTTCAATACGCGGTCAATAGAACGTGCTTTGCAGAACACAGAGGACTCCGCTCATTGTGTTTGCCTGCGATATCGACTAGTCACCGCTATAACAAAACGCCGGGGCCCCTACGTGCCCATGAAAGCCGAGGCGCGTCACAAAGGGGACACATTTTATTTCTCTGGCAAGCTCCGCCGGGCGGATGCGTGTCGCGGCATTATTACAGGCCGGCGATCCAGGGACGGTACCATTTGTCGTGCCAGGTGGCTTTCTAATCACCACTGATGTCGATTGTGCGCGGGGATGGATATTGAGAGCAGTGCCGGCCAGCCAGTCTCCATGCAGCTCGCTCTTTGACCTATTAAAAGTCTTCATGTTTTTGTCGTAACTTATGAATCACCAACTGATAAAAATACGAGCATTTGATTTTTTTCCCGGCATGCATGTCTCTGTACAGTCTTGCAGTGGTAGTCCTTTCATTTCACCATCTTTGCAATTTTTAGGCATGATTTCCAATCGATTTCATGAATAAAAGTGAGGTTTCTTTTTCATAAACTTTTCCTCGTTACTACTGAACACAATGCAGCAGACTCCCCCCCCCCGGATATATTTCCGCTGAAACCGCGTGGAGACGTTTGTTGAAACGTGCAAGAAAAAAATCTCTACAGCGAATTATTTTTCTGCGAAAAAGCTTCCTCTCCACACGAGGGCACCATCACCTCGGACACCCCTGTCTTGTAATGGTCGCGACCCGGCACGTCTGCACGATCCGGTAGTTCCGCAAGAGTACACACGCGCCTAATCACTATTGATGGACCACTTTTGGGACCGGGCCAATCGCGGGACGTGCTACATAATAGCGCTGCCTCTCAGTTCACGAACCTCGCTCTCATTTCAATAGCGACTGTGGCACCAACATATCGGAGCGGCGGAGGATCCAGACAAAAGTGCGTAATATCTGACGTCATAACTCCCCTCCCCAGCGAACGGCATCGGATTTGGAGACGTCCCCAGGTAGCTACGTTCTTCAAGATTTGTATCCCGAAAGAATTTTGAAACTGCCTTGGACAGAATTCCTGTGGCGCCCTGTTAAAAAAAGGGACCCTTTTTTTTAACCCAGTGTACGTGTACGCTGAGCTGCTGGATGAACAGTCTCTCGCAGTACGCGCTCAAAAATATCCGAGTGCGTCATTTATGGACACAGATAAAACCTTTCGGGATGTTTAAACTTTTCAAGATTTGGAGGATTTGTACTCTATATGTCACAGTTTATTTGTGGAAAAATTCATAGTCGTGCACTGTAGGACACTGGAGATACGGCCTCTTAAAACGGACCACCCGATTCAGCTGTCGTCGAGTCTTCGCGAGAATATCCAAGCTTGCCAACGCATAGCGTGCTCATAGCAAGCTGTGCGCGTGGAACTGGCGCTGAATATAGCGGTAGCCGTTTGGCACATTTAGACCATAGGTTTATCTTATCAACGTGCTAGGGTCGTCGTGCCACTGCGGCGGCTCCAAACCAAATGGACTGACTACTGGTGAAGTACGCGGTCTGTCTGATACGATCGGCTTCCCTGACAGTGTCATTCGAGGATGGCCGTCTGGCCTGCTGGATGTTTTCCCTGCGTTCCACCTCCTGGAATTTCTTACTGGTGTGAGGGAGGCATCATGACCAGTGTGGACCGCGCAGCGACGTAATCAGCGGTTTGTTTGCAGTCGACACCGCGTCGTGGTCCACGTTTGTCGCGAACCACCAGCCTGACGGTGCTTTGTCGTTGCAGCAACCGGGAACGCATAGTCCGGGCACAAACCTGTAAATTTCAAACCCATTTGACTTTCTTACACAGCTCTCCCAAGCAGAGAGGGAAATCCGTTCCTGATTTCCGATTTGTTACTGGATTCCCAGACGCAACTCTCTTGTTTTGGTACCGCATTGAGTTCAACCACGTTCGCATTTTCCGTGACGGTGTCATTGTTGCTTCAGTATCGAAAGCTGGACAGAGAACGCCGGGCCATAAAAACTATACAACACCGGATATCCACTTGAACTGAAGGTCGAGTTGACAAGTCGGAACTGACATCAAGAAAATCAGGTAAGACATGTTTTTTTTCCTCTGGGGACTGTCACTTTAATTATGGCCTTAAGCTTCGGTAAATCAACGAAATATTGCCACGTTTCAACACAAATGGGATCTCGATCGTTTTGATTTTCGGGTATAAGTTACATTCAACTTACATGGCTCAGAAGGCCTATGCCGTTCAAGTCATTCGTCGCAGGAAACAGACGCCTCGCCTGGCGGCATTCAAGGCAATTAAAGAGCCTGAAAATATCTGGAAATTGTACCAGCGCAGATACTCAGCTGACTTTTCAATGATGTTAAACGAAGAGCAGTTGTGTTGAGGACGGCGTTTGGAGTATTTGGAATGGCAGTATCGCTATACCAGAAACCTCCCAGATGGGATTTGGATTCTATAGCTGGTTCTAGTCTTTCCTTTTTCAACTGTCTGGCCTTCCGGTGGGTGTCAGTCACAATGGATATTCATCCCTGTTCGACCTTTTTACAAATTCAAAACTACATACATGTGTAGGTGAAAGTATATACCTCTTATTTTTGGTGACGGTAAGATACCCGTATTTAAACCAGTATGAGTTTTACCTTTGTCACGAAGGGACATTTTAGATAAAAAGAAAATTAGCATGCGTACTTTATTAGCTTCGACACCCTATGTAAATATAGTCCGTGTCGTTAAATATAGATAGCTGTTAATGTAGAATGATTTGATCCATTTGGCTCAGAGGTTTGTGCACTAACTACCATCATAAAAAGTCAAAAAGACCAACTTCTCTTGAATACGCCTAATGAAACAATAACAAACACGGCGAATTCAAAATTCATAAAACAAGAACGTTCCACCTTCCAGTTGAAACTTTATCTTTTTACCTCGAAACAATGCAAACCAAAATTTTCATGCTTTAAACAACAGCAAAATGATAAGCAGTTTGCTGGGTTGCCAGCATCGACACTCAAAGCTCCGAGTATTTGTAGGGCACCGCCCCTCAAGGGGACGGTGGCGGGAGTGTTGACTGAAGAAAAAATGCTCCTACAAGTCGGGTAGTCGTAGGCGCTAGAATGACCCTGATGGATATACCCTATAGCAGACGGGATCGCGTGGGTGTCGAGCCAGCATAATATCCTTTTGCCAGAAACGACTATTTAAAATCAGGAAACTGGAACCGGGAATGCATTGCCTCCCACAAGTTGTACGTGATTTGAAAACAATTTCTTTGAGGATGTATTTCTTTTGGGGGCATTGTTAAGTCAAACAGAAAATGGCAGACGGTGGTAAGCCAAGCGAAAAGTGGAAAGATTCGTCGCCAAAAAACTGATCTATAGCTGGTCAGGTTAATTGGTTTGTGAACGATTTTCTCCCACCCCGTTGTAGTTGCGTGCCCCTTTAAAATCGGATCTAGTGGGTCGGCGAGCAGTCGGCGCATTCCGCGGTGTGCGTGTGTCGGGATACGCGGCTCTGGATTGATGGAGCCGGTGACCGGGATGACCGTTGCGGGGGTAATCGCGATAATCGCTTCAAGGGGCTCGCGCTGTGTCTGATACAGTGTGAGTGTGTCCTGGTGCGGCATATGGCTATTCTGTTTCTGCCCTTGAAAAACAAGCTAGGAGTGAGTCTACCTTCGAATACAAATAAGGACGGCTCTTCTGAAAGAAAAAAAAACCAGAAACTGAGAATTAACGATTTTGTTAACTTTCTCCAGTGTCGAAGTAGCTCGAGGGCGGTGACGCGCCGCGGGATGCCACCTGACCTTAATTATGTAGAGACTACAAACCCAGCACAACGAAAAGAAAAACGTACATTTCCGGAACTATTTTAAGTTGGGGCTCAACCGCAAAACTTCAGCGTCTGCGCCTGGACACCCACCTCAACTAAGGAACGTGGTTTCTTGATCAGATATTTCCTACGCTTCGACCGTGCTGCCGCGCAGAATTCCCTGCAGTCCTTCGTGGGCTTAAAAGCCGTTGCAATTGTCAATAATCTTTCAAGTGACGTAGCTTCCGTGTCTCCCTCCCCCCCTTCCCACGTCCCAGAGGGTCCCGGTCGTGAAGTCTGGATTCGCTATAGCCTGGAAATCATTACTCAAAAAAAAAATCTAGCCGCGTCTGATGCATGCCCAACGACCGCCCAACCTCGCACTGTGCGCGCTTTCGGTTGTGTGTGTGCGCACTTGAAACATGAACGAGGAGGCCTGGCAAAGAAATGCCGCTCAGACAAAGAACTTTTTTCCCCACTTTCTTTTTGAGTTCTAATGTGGGATATTCATTTATTCTGGAGCAGCTGCTGTGCGCTGCGGCACCCACATAGACCACGTCCCGAGGCAATGCTTTTCCCATTCTCGTCGCAAATAAAATGACGCGACATCCGACGACTTGGGCGTAAAAGGGGGGGGGGTCTGGAATAGGCGGACAAGGAAAAGAACAGAGTTGATAGGGAGTGAGCGGGCCTCCTTGCATCGTGGCCAAGAGAAAGCAGACAAGAAGCTTCGCTGCCCTGTGTTTACGACTTGGACTTGAAGGCCGGTTATTTTGGCCTGGTCTTGTGAATGTTATCTAGATCTGTTACCGGTACTGTCACGCGTGGACCGCGTACCATCATTTTGTGGAGTCCTCAGGCTAATATCAGCGCACAGGGCAGTCACGAATCGTAGGTAATAGGGAGGTAGAGAGGGGGGAAATCACTGAAATTTTAATTAGTGATTCGCAATATTCCGATTCGACACCACTGCCTAGGGATGCACACTGTAAGACTCGGACTCGGTGCATTTTCCAAGGGTAGGCTGAAAATCAGGTTGATGGATTTATTTAATTGCGATACATTGCCTTGCTTAGGAACATTGTTCGATATCCAAGGTGTGTATAGCTTGACAGGCCGTGTATTTTGTATTGCGGGGAAATCTTTCAAAATTGCTGCCGCCTCAGGCTCCTGTTTATTATTGCTAATCAGTAAATTTTCTTCGAAAAACCCCCTCCAACAAATTCCATCCGAGCGCATTCTATGTCGGGCCTCTTTCCAAACCTTTGCAACATGGTTTTATAAAAAACAAAGCTTATTATGATAACGTCACGCAAAGCTGGTTCCAGTGGAACTTCACCTGTTACGTTAACGTGACAAGTCTATCATCAGAGAATCGCTTGTACCATTTCAAGGACTCGTATACCCTGTAAGAAGTTCTTTTCAATCTGTCCTTGAATGCTGCGGCCAATCTCGGCACGTACAGTTTGCTAAATCGGGCCAGCGGTTAGCGACACCAACAAACTTCACTTTCACGTGGTACGTCTTCACTGACGCGGGCTTCCATGGCGTGACACACTGAACCTTACCGAGGTTAGCCGGATTTGTTGATAGGCCTAAATACAACAACCACGGTGTCATCTCCGTCAGACCCAAACCTGGGTCAGACCTGTGAACCCCAAAGTGCGTCAATTTTAAGTCAAAATAACTGCAGTTGATAAGGAACTGATTAACGGGTATTCTAAAAATGTGCAGATCTTTGAATTGATCATCGAGACTTTGCATATCGTGGTTTTACACTAGGACTGGGGGGCGGGCGTGCCAATTACCACTGCGGGCTTTTATTTTAAGCCTATGAATCAAATGTAAATTGACAATCCACTGGAACGAATGCCTTATCGTGTCGGAACAACCCGGAGTAGAGAACAAGAGTATTTACACAAATAATTGTAAACTTCGTGTTTTAGATTATTCAAGTCGGAACGTCGTGTAAACACAACTCGTCGCGTCTGACGGGAACTCACTGTAACTGCAAGACACGCATCAAACAGTCGTCGTCCTACTGACACGAAAATCCTTCTCTCTTACTAAGATGAAAAAAGTTGTTCGAACAAAACAGCGCACCGCTCTGTCGGACTCCTTTTTTTACCCATGCCGAGTCAGTCAGCTATGGGCCCGACAGAGTGTGAAAGCCTGAAGCATCAAGGGGGATGAATTAATCATTAGCCGGGGCCTTCATGTGCGTGTTGTTTGGACCAGGGTTGAAACTCGGCCTGTTTGCGGTGAGAGAGCTAGCTATGAGTTGCCTCGGTTAATAATAACGCTTCATGCGTGTCTACAGCGCGCAATTCGGCGGCTATAACTAAACAAAAGCCTTTCCACTTCCCCGAAGCCCAGGAAACGCCTCGATATCACGTCTCTCTTTTTCCTTTCTCGTTTCTGCACCCTTCAGAATAACGACGTCTGGTGGGGGTATCTTCCACCAGGAGTAGTTTGATGACGCCGTTTTGAACTTTTCTTGCCCGTGAATGGGCCGGGAACACAGTCGCGCCGCGGAATGTGTAAATTAACACATCCCTTGTTTCGAATTGGACCCCGCAGTTAATCGTTTTCAAATCACTCTTGAGAGGAAATTTCCCATTCTCTGTCGTTTCCGTTCGGCGTACGTCTATTTTGGTCAAATGCTGTCATTCTTGCCTGGGCACTATGGAAGTTGTTTTCGTATGGATATAGAAATATCCCAACGCAACACGACAGAAACAAAAAAAAGGATAGTTTCGATTGACTAATGCAGTCTCACTCAAAAATTACAGTTCAGTTGAGCGGTGTTTACCGGCCAGAGAGATTTACAGCATATTGGAAATTCAAATCGCTCACCCAAACCACAATGGGGTAGGCTGGTATTTAATACCGACCTACGCGGTTCGGCGCTATCAGCGCGTCTTTGTTTGGCACGTGTTGTTTGCGCGGTGTTGAACTTCAACCTCCCATATTCGCGATCAGCGACTGAAATCGATTACAGCGGTTAAGTTTGCCTTTTCTCTCTCTCTCTGTCGCAGCCCGCTTTTATTGTCTCATTCGAGGGCTGTGCACGGCTGTGGGGGGGGGGTATCAGACAGAGCTGCTTAAAGGTGCAGTGCCGGTTCTCATCTTTGCACTATAGTCAACGTGGAAAGATTTTGTCTTTTTTTATTACCTTCTGTGACGGTATCGATTAATTAGCGCGACGAAAAATATTCGGAAATGATTCCAATAACAGACACAATTTACCTATTGCATCCTCGCGGCAACCACGCCTTCATCAAACGTGACACTTTTTTTGGCAAATCCAAATACAAGAATATTACCGATTAATTGAGTTAACAGCCCAATTTTCTTTCTTTGCACCTGGATTTCGGTCGCGAAATCTTTACTTGCAGTCAGTGACATCCGATGCAAATTGTTACCGCGGGTAAAGGAAAATTTTGGTTTGGACCCAAAAATTTGCAGTAGATTACAATATATATTCAGGGTGCATGGCGAGAACGAATATGGCAAGTCCTTGAGCAAAACAACCGGTGTGGCAGTGGCAGGTCGGAAGACGGGGAGAGGCTGGTCGTGGGTATAGAGCATGTTTACCCTCTGCGTTTTACCCCCACCGCGCGCAGACCTCGCCGCCTCGACACGCTCGCTTCACACCCTCGCCGGGGCCTTAATCCGCCACTACAAGATCGATGACGATCGTGATGTGCTTATCAGGCCCGTCGTGCGGCGCTAGCTCGCTCAGCGGCGGTGCGACCGGCCGGGCTTAGATGCTAGGTTAAAGGGGCCCGCCCCCTTGGTCCATTTTGTCTTGCCGTGTCTGGGAACGAAGTGGAGTTGGATGTGCTTCGTGTTTGTGGCGTATTAAATTTTATACGTGTCGCTGGCGCGTTTGCAGCCACGCATGCTCAGTTCTGTGTATTCAAACCTATCACTGGTGCAAGCTGGGCACCGACTGGTGTGGACTGGAGATCGGAGCTGCTGTCAGGAGATTGCATTAGGAATGCACGGCGGTTTTTCGATTTGTGTGACAGTCAGAACGCATCGCCAGAATGTGGTCCGGGGTCGTGACGATTGAGCGATTTGGTTTCATCATCAGAAATTCATTATCACAAATTCAGTCTGATTTCGTCGATCTTGATCCACCTTCCCCAGCAAACCACTCTGTGGAAAATATTTCGAGGTCTTGTCTTACAGTGTCTAACAATGATATTGAGCCAGTAGGCTGGTTTGCTGTAGAAAGCAAAGGTGTAGCATGTTAATCCTGTTAACTTCAATCATACATGCGCGGTGTCATAGTTTTATCACTTAAATATGGTACCCGTAAGCTTACGGCCATGAACCTGACGTCTATGGTAGGTCGTGTACACTCAAACAAGTAACACACGTAAGTGACGTGGCTTCTGAAATCCTAAAGTGTGATAAGTGATGCCGGGTTGTCGGCACCTGAAGGCTCACGTAGCTATGTTCTTACATCGCTTGACATTAATGGTTGTACGTGCTGGAGCTTGGCATTACCACGATGGAACTTAACTTGTAACATACATCTCCGTGCTTACGATCTGAATGGATACAAATAAGGGAGTTCTCTGCCTCAACCGTATAAATATTTTGCTGGAGTTGCTTCAATCAGAAGCGCCCCGAGGTTCCCTTTAATCTTTTTTATCACAGTCGACGCACTGCACGCTTCCCCAGCTACGTCAAGCACGCACCAAGCTGAGCGTGTTAAAGGGACTCTGTGGACAGCGTGATCATTATCAGTAGGCTATGAAACTTTCCATTCGGCACTCGTTTCGTCATTTCGTCTTCGGGAGAAATATCAGAAAGTGAAAGATATGAGCGGTTGAGTTGGGACTGTTTAATCACGTATCGTTGTCTCTTTGTATGTTTTCAATAATTTGCAAAGAATCGTCATGAAATCTTTTTCTGAAGCTATGTCATAAAGGTGCGTGCTATCTCGGACCTTTCTTTGTTTAAATAAGTAACATTTAAAATTGTGGAATTATTGTGTAAAATTTCTATCAAGTGAATATTTGTTTGCGTAAAATTTGACAAGAAATTTTAAAATATGTGATGTTGGTTAAATAAAAGTACTCATTGAGATGGGGATTCACGGTCTAACGATGTTGGAGCAAGGAATTTGGTATGCCTTCACTGAATACTTATCAACAAAAGTGTCATTAGTGTCATCTTTGATGGATCAATGCACGGGAATATATCTCGAGCTGAAGGGATAAAGCAGCGAGGAGCGGCGAAGACGGGGCGCTTTCAGAATCTGAGCCTGGGAGACGTCTCGTATCACCGCGCGGCCGTCGCACGCACGCACGCCCCCTGAGGAAAAAGATGGAAGGAAAGAAGAAAAAATAACGTTCGGCGAGGCAGGCATTCGCACACACCGAGAAACGGGAATTACAGGGCTTGACCTCAGTTCAACCGCCGCGCCGCGAGTCTGTCAGCGCCGCAAGCCGTGTCTGCCCCCGGTACGCCAGCGCTCAATCATCCAGTCCCGACCAGTCGGCTGTAACTTAGCCTGGCACTCGGCTCCTGGAATTAAAGGGGTGTGACCGTCCCCAACCCCAACCCAGTTCTCGGGCTGTCATGGGGTTGCTGATCACTGCTGCTTTCGTGGGTAAAATGAGGGTAAATTATGCCGATTGTTAGGCCACTTCAACAGATAATTTAACTAAGACTTGTCCTTTCACTTACCAAACGCTGTTAAGTGTTAAATGGAAGATTGCAAAACCACTTTTTATACATTTGTCAGTTTAAAAACCAAACAAAAATTACCTGCATTTGTTGTCCACTATTCCTGTACTTATCTTTTGGCAAAAGAATGGTGATACGTCTATGAACTGTGAAGGTTAGGTCCATTTCTCAGTTAACGGACGAGAGATGTAAATGTATGTTTTGTTTTGGGCTTACGACTTGTCTTATGGAAACAAGTGGCATTCTTTGTTTTCTAAACCTTATGTTTAGAATGATCACGTTCATACTGTTAGAGAGGAAGAGGGGCAAGACTACTGTAGCAAGGCTGGACTCCAACCCACGACCTACCGCCGATAACTGCAGAAATGTACCTCTACTTAAAGACACAGCATGGCCTGTCCTATTGTATCGTAAGCCGGGACCGTACTGATTAAATTGAAAATGTACCGACGGCTGCCTGAGTGGCAGTGCCCCTTTAAGAGCGGCTTTGTCCGCGTGGACGAGGCCGAGCAAGGAGGCCGTGACGCGCAAAGATTCCCGGCAATTTAATTTATATTTGACGACGCACGCAAGACATAAACCACGAAGCAATTCGTCGGACATGACGCCAGAAATTAAAGGCAGGAGCGGGGGAAAGCGCTCGTTCCTCTTGGGTCAATTTAGGGCATGGTCGGGGAAGAAATTACGTGACAACGGCCGAGATCTCCGCAGTACCAAAAATAATGTCAATTTTTATCGATCGGAGGATGGAGGGGAAATGAAAGATTTTTGCCTTTCAGACGACAGTGCCATGGACCACACCGTTTTTGTGTTTTTTAGTTTAAATTTTTTTATAAATTCCGTATTTTGCAATTTAATGATAATAAGCCTGTCTGTATGGAATTATAGTTTATTCTATTTTTGAAAGCAGAATGTTAACATGGAGGCTTGATACATTATTGAAAGTGGTTTAGAAATACTTCTGGGACGATAAAATATCATATGTGCGTGTATCTAAATAATGGGAAGGAAAAGGGGAAAAACTTGTCGTTGTTTTGATAACATTTAGATAACGAATAGTCAGGATCTGTATCGATACGGTCTCGTGAGAAGCAGACTTAGGTGGGCTGGGAGAAAAATCTGGCGACCATGAAATATCTAAAGTGTGCTGAAGATCTGAAGGTTTGATATTATCCTTGCAAAAATAGCTATCTTTCACCGAACATCTCGCCGAATGTCCTGAACGGTGTGCAAGAGAGACTAATTGTTCAAACATTTACAATAACGTTACATGGTTTTCTAAAAACGATGCACCAATAATACCTAACTCTCCGTAACTTCAGTGGTTCTTTTGGCAAACTTTAAGTGAGCTAGGTTCTCCTACTTCTTACTTACGTCAGGTTAAATGCCACTACTTTGTATGGGGGAAGCGCACCGTTAACAACGCACAACGAAAGGTAAAATGTTGATAAATTTACTGTCTTTTTCCCTTGAATTTCTGACTTAATATTTCTCTTTTATGCGCAGTTGCAAAATCGTAAACTTGGGAAATGTAGCGTACCTTTAAAATGGAACAGCCATGCTGTTTTAGCTTTGGATATCTTATTTGAGTTGTTATTTGACAGCATGTATTTTTACTTCCACCGGTTGATGTATACCAACACAAGCATAGTTTGCAGTAAAGGTACCGTAATGCCTAAAAACAGCCTTCGAAATTCCTTACATTTTGTCTTTTAGCCTTTGAAGTAAGCAGTATAGTTCAGGGGGAAAACCAGACAATCAGGTGAAGTTAGTTTTTAGTTAACTGCCAATCAAAGAAAACCGTTATCGGTTAGTGGACTTGTTTAGAAACTCTGTTCGCAGTATGCCCTGTGTGGTTATTAATGCACTGTGTATTCCGTTAGATGACATAAATGCTTTTTCTTAGACATCGGCTTCTCAGAAACCAGCAGGAATCATATTCCCGATCGTTCAACCCTGACTAAAGCTCTTTCTTCACAACAAGGAACAATTTAGAGTCTACCTGTGTCGAGGGAAAGCAGCTTTAAAATCTTGAAAATCCAGGCTGGAACGATACCAAGTTTTAAGAAATGGCTAGAAGACGCCGGCAAATGCGACGGTTGCGGTTGCTGTGACCTTGCTTCGCCATTAACCACTCTACGAGGATCCAGATCGAAGGTGCATCATTTCGGAAGCACGGCTGAAGGTTTATCATCGTTGTTCATTCTTTACGTATACCGTACATCGCTATCAGCCGTAATCAGTTTGTTTTGTGGTAAGGTACAGACAGCCACCTTTGGTCCCGTAAACCGCACCCATGCCTCCGGTCCCGCACAAAAAAGTACCTTTAATTAACATTCCATGCACTCTTAATAAGACAAGAGTATTTGGGGCGATAGTAAAGGTGCTTTTCCCTGCCACTCTAACGACGTGTTACCGTCAATTCTGTAGTTTGCCTTTTTTTTTTCCTTTTCTGTGGAAAGCGGGGTTAAGCGGTCACGCGTCACATTCAGTTGGGTTCCTCCATGGTTGGGGTCACGCGTTGTTTGTGATCTTCGTAGAGGAACGCGACAATGTTCCCTTCGTGAATATCGTATTCATGCAAGCAGTGACCAGCACCATCTGGCGTTCTTTTTAATAAGCTATCTCGATTATGTCGGAAATAGAAGCGTTATCAGAGAGATCGGTCAGTTGGATGCAGAATCTTTACTTGAAGTTTTGATATTAAGTCGAGTCTAATTATAATGCCCTAATTATTTTGAATATTAAAAAAAATTCATTTAGCAATTCAATTGTACATTAATGTGGTAGAATTGGTGTAACGTCGTTTTATCTGTGAGTTAACTTGGCTTTTACTGAGTTTGATTAAAGTGATATAAACAGTGTGCGAATGCCGGCCTCTTTAAAGAAAGGGAAGCCAGGAAAAGGTCGATAATGGTTTGCTTATTTGAATAATAAGCGCCCATGGCGATTCAGTTGTTATCAGATGGAAAGAAGGTGATACCGTACCAACAACCGCGCACTGGATCGGACCTGCGGTGCCTGTGCTCTGGCGATAGGGCCACCGTGAGTCTCGGTCCCGCCGTTCCTCTTTCTCTCTTTCTCCCCGGAGGGACGTAATTACCGACACGCTACGCTCTCGGCACACGCTACGTGCTTGATGTGTAATCACAGGGGTCGCGCCTGCTCGGGAAAAAACGCTGGACCCGGCCAGTGCGAACGGTTTACATTTTGAAATTGCTCCAGCACGGATGCATAAATCAAGGCACGTAGCAATCGAGTTCTCGTGAGGTTTCGGCGGATGTGGGGTTTTTTCCCCTCTTCAATCTGTCTTTCTCTCTTTTTTTCGGCGGGAGTCAGAAAGCTCCGTGGGCAAGGATGCGGGAGATGCGTGTGCGAGGAGTTAAAAACAACGCGGAGAAATTCTAATTTGTTTGCGCGCGAAGACCCCCGCTGCAGGAGTCTGACGCTGTGGAATGGCTTTTTTGCAGTCAGCCGGATATCCCTTGAGAATTGACAGATTGGGAAGATTGCTTCGGTAACTGTTTTGTGTTCGGTAAATTCATAACGTTGTTCGTTTAGTCAGTTCATGGAGAATACAAATTTTTTAGTTTCATTTACCACTTCCGAAACTTTCTTTTCTAATGATGGCTTCGCTTGAAATTTTTTGCCCATTTCTGGCGGTGGTAACCTCATTCGATTTTTGATTCGTTAACTTATAGTCTAGACGCACTTTACAGATTCAATTGTCGGCTACGAGCCGAAATTTCAAAGGCCTCGTCTGCTACTGTCACAAGCACATGCGTCTATGAGAAGCAGTTGCATTCACCGTACTAGCGAGGGTCTTGAACTTTAATATTGGCACACGTGTGTTTTTGTTCTAACCGCAGACCATGCATCGCATTCGGACGTAGTCTGACAGAATCCAACACGTATCCATTGGCGCCAAGGGAACACTGCATTTTCGTTTTTATGGATATACAGACAATCATAACTGGAAGAAATTAGGTCTTTTGTTCAAGTGTTTTTTTTATTTTGTGCATATACAGAAGCCTTGTTTTTACTTGACGAGACCCACAACCAGCCTTTCTAACTGGTGCTTCAAAGTTTTCAACCACGAGAAACCGCCAGATGTAAAGATCAGAGTTTGAAGGGAACCATTAAGTCCTAGCCTCAGTTGCAGTCGCAACTTATGCCGATTTGCCGTATTGTTTTGTTCCAAAGAGACTTTATGGCTATTCCCATAGCCGCACAATCCTGCGGCCACCATTCAGTGCACGTGTCTGGGCACGATGGGCGCATGTTTACACAGATGATGTTGGTAGAAGCGCCAGGTGTTTGGGGTTTCTTTCCCTTCTTTTTCATTATCGAGCGCGTATCTGGATGTCACTAACTCCGGAACGTGTGCGCTTGTCGGCATCTAGCTAGGCTCGTGACCCTACTCCCGCAGAAATTCCGCGCCAAAATTGACCAACTTACGTTCGTCTGGGTTAAACATAAACTTGGAGCCCGCACGAAAAACACGTCAGCTTTTATTTTTAACAGCCTGCCGTCCAACAGACACGAACTCACGGACTTTCCCAGTGAAAACATTCAGAATTCGGTTTGAGGCTCCGCTGCGCTGTTTACCCCGGAAAATTCCCTCGTGCATGAAGCGAATTCTCACGCAGCGCACGAAGCGACCACCCCCATAATCACGACTCGCGAAACTTCCGCACGAACCGAGAAGACCAGTCGAGCGGGTTGTTTGTGTGTCGATTCGATAGCGGGCCCGCCTGTCATGTACCCGCCGGGATCGCTCAGCGGAAAGGAACCCTTCCGTCGGCAAGTGAACTCCAGATCAAAATGTCTCTCGTGAATTTTCACTAGCTCGCATGTATAAATGGATCACGTCTGCTGAGCCCTCCAAGGCCTCCAAGCACGCAATAAAGCCTCGGACAGCTGTTCTTTCAAAACTTCTTCAAATGTTTAGCCTTGCTGCTCAGACACGGCCGGTTTTCGATTTAAACACTGGTCTCCGTCGTATCCAACTAATCTAATATTCAAACTATGAAACATCCACCGATAACCTATAGTCGTTGCTTTTCATTGCGCAAAAAGTTCGCAACTTACCTCTGCGTAACTTTCAACGCGTGTGCCCCTTTAAAGTAAATTACAAACCGGCGTTTCTCCCGTGGACGTTCCTGCAGCAAAATACAGCAGGCGTAACCATCGATCAGAGAGCCGATGAAGCCTCGGTGTATGGCACGCAAAAGCGGAGCTTATTCAACCCTGTATTGCAACTGTCAATTTTAAAATATTCACAAGTTCTAAGAAATGTACAGTAGGCCTAACATCTTACCGTTCAACTTGTTAAAATGGTGACATAAAGTCAATATTTCTCACGTTCACTAATTGAAAGTGTGTACCAAATCACTTGTCAACATTTAAAAACCGGTTGTGCCAACCTAACGAAAATGTATGCATTAGTAAAAAAAAAAGGAACATCAGTCAAGATTTACATCAGACTAAAAGGTCAGCTTTTCAGAAAAGACGTTTTACCTGCTAAAACAAGATTTCATTATTTTCTAAAATATTTGTACAGACTAGTGTGAAAAATACATGTCAACGTTTAAACAGATGCGCCACTCTGCCAAAAATATATCAGCACTTTCAAAACTATTTCTCAAAATTCACTTGAAAAGTACACGCCAAGTTCTTTTATAATGTTTAGTCGTTTTGCCATCTCTTCCCGTCCTTGGCGCATGGTTTAAAAAAAATGTTATATTTTTCATGTAGAAGGGTGTGTGTTACTCCGCAATAAAAGAATGTTGTGAATTGTGTAATGGATCATGGTTGCTGTGCAGGGTTTGGTAAATTCCACTTTGGCGTGCCATACTAGTCGGGCTTATAAGGTTCTAGCTAGATGCGCATCGTCTACCCCCTGTCCTGTCGGCAGGTGCGATGGAATCGACAGCGGATGCATCGTGCAGGGCACGTTTTAAAGGTATACAGTCATGCATGAAAACAGGGAGCCTATGGACACGCTGTGGCAGTCCTGTAGCTACGTGCGAGAAAAGGAATTTCGAGTTTCTTTTGTCAGGAGTGTTGGTTTGTAACGGTGTGTCAAAACTCGCACTGGGGCCTGTTTACGTGAACTTACATATTTATCACTGAAGAAATTAAAAATACATTCCTCTAAAAATCTAAATCCTGATATTTAGAGGGTCTATATATTTTTATGTGAAGATAAAGGTTTCGTGTCGTCTCTTTTCCTAGAACAGACCTTTGCGCTTTCCTTTCTTGTCTGCATCCATGTAAAATAATGGCATTCTCGTCTGTATAACTTTAATAGTCGCGATGGTATTGTTGTCAAGCATAATCCTCGGAGGTCGCTGTGAGAAAAAGTACATGAGGGGTAAAGGTTCCTTTACGAAGGCGGGAGCTTACTGTTTATAGCATTTACCCCCAATGAAGTTTAACTAAACATCAATTTATTGGCAAGTAGTTACTAGAAATGAATGCAAGAGAAAAGCGCCCTCTGTGTTCTGCATAAGGACGTGATTCGTGGGATCACGTTTGCACACGCCCAGACGCGACTTTACAGAAACTCACTTGGAAAAACCATAGAGATAAACGATCGTGCAGCTACAGTGGATTACTTTTAATGGAAAATCACTTCTACAGGCTTTCACCATTCGCTGTTGGGGGGGATGAGATATATTTGCAATTAACTCGCTAATCTCCAATTGCATATTCCGTTGCACGCTGCCGAAGCCTGTTGTTGCAGACACCACGAACCGCCGGCTCGGTTTATTGATTGAGTTAAAGGTTTCCCTGGTGCGGACCATTCGATCCGCCAGATTTGGGCCTTGGAATGAT
Source organism: Acanthaster planci (assembly GCF_054643075.1). Taxonomy (NCBI): domain Eukaryota; kingdom Metazoa; phylum Echinodermata; class Asteroidea; order Valvatida; family Acanthasteridae; genus Acanthaster; species Acanthaster planci. Next base: position 4,477,218 of record NC_141795.1, read on the forward strand.
TCTCGTGAAAGGCACTATCTCAGAAAAAAAGAGCATACCGAAACCTGCGGCGCAAGTTTTTCCATTAAAAACGTCTGCCTTACTTAAAACCCTCCCTTCGCGAGAAAGGAAACGTTCGAATGTCTTCCCATGAGTCGGTCAGCTCGGAATCAGGGGGCGGAAAGTATGAAGATTGTGTTCACACGTATTGTTTGGTGGGTACAAAGTGTTGATGCGTCCTGCATCTTAAACGGTTTCATATCTTTTGAGCATCGATTTATCATTGATATGAACAAATTTTATGGAACGAAATTTGAAGTGAAGTATTAGTGAAGCTTTCACATAGCGTTCTTGTTAGATATTGAGAACGCCACTTCAATTACTTCAGGGTTTAAGATAATAGCCCAAGCCATTTCAAAGTCTTACGTCCGTTGGGTAATACCTTTTGATGTGGAGTTTATTCGGGAGAGTGAACCATCTGCGAGAGAGATCAGCTGTCGTGATGTTAGAAAAAATCTAGCGCATGTGTGACATTCTTAACAATCTTATGGGCTCGTTTCGGAAAGGTAGACTGGTCTATGAATACAGACACTCTGTGCATTGGCAATGTCGATGCGTTTCCAGTTGACGGTGTGAGGACATTTTGGCGTTAAATTTTGCGCCAGTACAGACACTTACAGTGTTCAACAAATTGGGCGGAAATTGCCTAGTTTCTCCCAATATAACCGTAACTTTGAGTTTATCCAAAGACTACTTCTATCCATATCGTTCAAGAACCTCTTTAGAGAATGTGTTGCTCTGAATGACTGTAATAATGTTCCCGCTTACTTTCGTGGAATGACGGATTACTCGGCATTCGCCCCTGCGAGGGCGAGTGAAGCGACCGTGTGTCTCGTGATCCAGGGCTGGGCGTGGCTTGCACGCTGTGTGCCAAGCCTCTCTGATTGATCGCACTCTTGACGACTCGAATTATCCTCCGACAAGAAACGACCCGGTGTCGTGCAGTTCCACGCCCGTAATTCGGCGGTTACATAATAGTCTGAATATTGCCTGAGTAGGCCTAATCGAAGATTATGCTGGAAAACTTTTCGAGTGTACTTGGCCGAATGCAATCAGATTTTCATTTCTGTTCTTTTTGTTTGGCAATTTTCTAAATGGTTTTCCTTAGATGGGCACAGCCTTGGTACAGACCTCGCAACTCTTTAAACTGTACAATGTAAGACATTTTTTTTATTTTCCCATTGGTAAAGTTCGAAGCTTTCTCATGTTCATATTTTTTCTGCGAACGCAATCATGTGCAATGCGTCACGTTCTTTCACTGGAATTCAGTTACAAAGAAATACAATAGAAATAAAACTCACCTCTTCTTATTAGGTTTTCCTGATATGAATGACGTGCTAAAGAGGTATCTTTGACTCGACAACAAATTGTAACAGTATCTGTGCACAAGGTATTTCTGCGCGTGGCGTTCACGTACTCGCCAATTACATTTTTTCAGCAGATGTGCGCACGCGGGCTTGCGGGCATAGCCCATCTGGCATAGAAGCATGGGTATTTAACTATGCATTAAGAGCCATTCGTTAATTATTAGGGTATGTCTCATAACCTTTGGTAATTGGGAACAGGGAATGTATGGGAAGTGTGTCTCCATGCGGACCGCCCGGGAATCAATACACACAGAAAAATAATAAATTCTTTCGCCCAGACTAGCGACTTCCTTTGGTCTCATGAACTCGTCACGTTTGCCATTTCCAGTTACAGCAAGTTTTGCATGCATGGCTCAGTTAGAACGTGATAGCAGAACTGGCGTGTCTGTGTCGTGGTCAAATTGTTTAAACCGAGCGTAGAAACCGTGGAAAATGTCCGTATGGATGACAAGTGAGACGTTTCTGGTTTGCTGACGAGCAATGCAACCATGATGTGCGGTCTATTGTCTAAATATTTAAACCTTCCATATTTCAAGTGATAAAAATTCAGCTAAGATGCCACCTAGCCTGTTTGTAGCCAATAAAATAGGAAGAACACTCGAAAATTTTGTCTTTGTTGACTTTTAATATGCAGTTGCTGCCAGTTAAGCAGACAAGTTAGGAAGACAAGGACAGGCGTCGAAGATCGCAGTGAGAATGTTTGCTGTGACGTCACAAATTCGCTTTAGCCTGTATTCGTTGAGTATGGACTGGCTTTGAACGATCTGGCATTCGTCATCTTGGTGTTTTCTCAACGTAAGGGTTCACCAGCATCAAACTGAAGTTAGAGTTTGTTTACTTTTATAGGCGAAAGTCTTCGTCAGATGACCTCAGCGTACGATTAGGTAAACTTGTGTGACTTTTCCTGTTATATTGTATGTAGTAGTGTCTTTTATGCGCGAAAGTTCGACTGTGCTAAAGACCTTTGTGGACGAATGAAGAGTTTTGTTTGTGTATAAGGAAAGTGTAATAACAGCCGGAACGCTCATGTCAGACTTAAAGCTAACGTAGAATCAACTTGAAGGCGCCGGCAAACCGTCTTCCTTGGTCGTTTGAAACTCTGACTAAGCTAAGAGCACGGTCAGACGACACAAATACGAGAAAATGGAAATGGAGGTGGAGGAAGCCGCCATTCGGATTGCGTGACCCGCACTTGTTTAGCGACTTCCCCGTTGAGCGGCGTATGTTGCCACGGTTTATTGGAGCGGAAAATGCCGTTTCATCCCCGTCGCCCGTTGCTGACGACTGCGATCGTGTAGGCCTACCCCGCCCGACCGTTTCGATTTGCCGTACAGGACGGTACACCGCTTAAGCGACGAAGATTTTTTTCCCCCGTGCCTCTTTCCTATCATCTTCCTGCTCGCCATGCTGGCTCCAGCGACCCGACCATCGCCAATATTCCCGGATTCTGCAGCATTTATTGGCTTGATCGTAGCCGATGGCAAGGTAGTCGCACGACAGCGTGAACGTGATGTGACAACGCCGATCGCGGACGGCTGTTGCAGATTTCATTCGGTTAGCCAGTGGTTCAATACTGGTACTGGTACCAAAGAGTGGTATATATGACCTATTTTTATAATCTACAAACCGCAAGACAAAGGCCATCGATGCAAATGAAATTTAATCGAATACACAAATAAAACCACCCTCAATGTTCTTTTTAAGCGTTGGCGACTTTTGCTGGTACCTGTGTGAACGATTAATTTTGTTTTCATGAAGCAGCCGTTTGTACATGTAGCAATGCTTCGTGATTGCACGCGTCAAAGACGCCAGCCAAGCGTTGTCGATTTGGTTTCCGCAGTTTAAGCGCGCCGAGGATTCGTAGGAAGGTTTATCGATAGTCTGAGAAGCGCTGATTTTGGTTAAAAAATGTTTAAAGCTATAGCGTTATCTCCACTATATGTTTGGGGGGGTTCAAATTTAAGATTTTTACATTATCAGTGTGCAAAGGTATAAGACAGCATCCCTGGAACATAATTATTTTGATGTGTTGTACTTTGGTAAAAAAAACTGCTTGAGTGTCAACTGCACGTTGTCGAACAGTTTTAAATGTTAGAGCTTATCTTGTGACAGATGAATTTTAGTGTCCATACAAGGGCAAAGTTTATGTTATGTTGGGCGACTCATATCTTGATCCAAGAGCATCGATTGCGACTCACTGTCTTGGAACTGTCTTAAACAAAGAAGTGCTGATTTCGGCTTTCAAGCAGTAGGAAAACGCAGACAAATCTCAACATTCACGGCGACTGCTCTTGTGGTTTATAATATCAACCTCGTTGTCAGATCAAATAGAGGGATTTGGTTTGTCGTTAATGCACTCGATTTGATGTAACCACAAAACTTACCAAGACGTGCATTTTGCTCATGTCCGGACTCTCAGACCCGCAGATGCAACAGCCGTCTGCAACTCCGCACAACGAGGGAATTCTCCGTCTTCCTGTGCCGTTTATAATTCTCTTCTTTCCGCCGACTGACGGGGGGGTGGGGAGGAGAGAGGGAGCGCGCGCGCGGCAGAAACGACAATAAGACGAAGATATCGTCGCGAACACGATCGGCAGCAAAAACTCCCAGGCAGGGAACAAAGGCCGTGCTAGCGCATTCCTGCCAGATATTACCGGTCGGCGTATACTTCCCCCGGGGGGAAAGCGGTGCTCAGGCAGTAAGTAGTGCAAGTATAAAACGTGCGGAGGGAGTGAAAGTATATGGCGGTGGAATAGCTTGGGTTTCAGCGCGAATCTGACCGGACAAATTTCGAAGAAGCGCGCGGCGGGACAGAGCTGCACTTTCGTAACCGTGTCTACACTTTGGCCTTGTCATTTATTATTTAAACGCTTTGCCGGCAGACCTGGAGATCCTTCAGGGCGTTGCATGACTTTCTTGGAGTCATTAGAGAGGATGGTTTTTATTTAAGTCGATATTGGACAAAAGAGATCGTTCACTGTGGTCACATTTGCGCCTGCTTACAGATATTCAATAGTATCTGCTGCCACCTTGAGTCGTATAACGGCCTATGTATGTAATGTCCCGGATGCTGTCATTTGTATTGCTGTGTTCAAATGTAAAAACTTTTTTACTGGCCACCATTGCTACTTACTAATCCCTGATCCTAGTACACCTTTGATACTGCAATTTCGTGTATCACTGACAATTTAATAACTTGCCAGCTACTTTTCCCTTTGTCTTCATCGTCAATGGGATTTTCTTGCACGGCCTACACAAGACCCAAGGGATCTTGGGAAAAAACAGCTGATGCCCTGGGCACGTGGTGACGAAGGTAACAATACGTGCGATTCACAATAGTGCGCCACCAAGCGTTTGCAACACGTTGGCCAATCATAACGCGCGAAATTTGTCGACCCTTTCCAAACGTGCATCGGGTTGAAAAATTTCGCGCGTTGTGATTGGCCAACGCGTTGCAAACTTTGGTGGTGTACTGATGCGAAACAGCCGTTTTTTATTTCACGCGTGCGCCTACTGAATGTTTTGATGAGAAAATCTCTGCTAACCGATCTCATACCCTGATGTTGTGAAAGGCCATTTTGGCGATATATAGCCTAAGGTGCGTGTGGGCGACGCCTACCGTAGAATCTGAGTCAAACCTACTGATTTGTTCATGTTCTCAAGCTGCTTACGGATTATAGTTACCTATGTGACCAGTTTCTGACGTAAGAACTTGTTATTTTATCGGTTTCACCATGAAGTAACGTGTAGGATAGTTATAGTTTTGATGCACCACAAAGTGACGTACCCGTCCATGGACTTTGCAGGCCTACACTCGATGCGTCAGTTTGTGATGCGCCCGACGATTTGTGATTGGGTTTTTTTTTTAAATTTGAAGAACTAGGATGTTGACACATCAGTATGGGATGATACAAACACTTCCTGCAATGTCCTTTTCCCCAGGGGGGATTTTTCCCTCTTAGTATGAATCAATCTTCTGATACACGTATTACGACAGATGCGCGTCTGTAAATGTTTACATGATGGAATATCATTAATTTCAGGCTTTGTCTGAAAGATATTATGTGGTATTTTGTTCCTTGTGAGTATAAATAGATGTGTTTTGCGTATAGATTGATTTTCTCCGAACAACATCCGCTATCCTGTACGGGAACACTCTGCGTTCGTATCGCTAACACGATGATCGTCGCCACTTTGTCGTAATTAGCCGATGAGACCGATTGAAATATTTCCGTTGTTGTGGTTGTCCCGGCCTCTGGCGCATCTCACATGGACCGAGGGCCCACTAATGAGTCGGGTGGGGGTAGGTTGCTCTCATCATCCAGCCGCTTCGTGAGTCCTTCCAAGTGCCGAGCTAAATCAGGACGATCGCTTGAAGATCTCGACTCATCAAGCAGCGTTCCCTCGCGAGTTCGCGCGGCGGGATTTTTTTTTTCGGTCTCCTCTCAAAATGCCAAGTTCTCCGCCGTGATTATGCGGATTGCAGTGGACTGAACCGGCGTGAAAGCTGCTTACAGGGGACGGCAAAAACTCCATAAAAGCAGCCTGGTTCTCTTATCGCTTCCCGCCTCTTGTGAAGACGGCGCTGCCCCGAATCGAGACCTCTTTACATATCCTTCCCACGCTTGCCGCAAAGTACTGTTACCTTTTTTTCTCGCATCGAGGCAGCGGCAAAGACAGAAGACACATGAATACTTGATATATCGTCCGCCGTAGCGGCTGAGGCAGAGCCGTGACGGATATTACAAGGGCTTCAGTATACCATGCTAGAGAAGTAGGCCGTCAAACTTAAATGGATTTTTTTTTCTTCCGTCTGTGCAGTCACACGAGCCGACTGCGTTGGATCTCATGCATAGCAAACCGCCTTGGGAATTTTTGAAGAGCAAGCTTGTCTCGGGGTTACAAGAAACACTGTCCTTTGTGATGCTAGTCGTTGGCGGCACTGTAATTCCCTGACCTGTGCTGTTGGTGGCGCTGTCTCTTATTTATATTGCGCTGGCAAGGATTCCACCCTGGTGTTGTGCTGAAGATGCAGTTCTTCAGCAAATTTTTGATTTACGAAATGCCTGAATGGCATCTGATCCACCTGATGCAGTCAAGCAAAATGTTGGCCACAGATCAATGTCTGGATCTTGGTGAACTCATAGTAGGTCTATGGTGAAACGAACTCGTCCTGGCATTCTGTACAGATTCTGCATGTGCTTTGTAAATGTCTGGGAACATGTGGATATTGCATCGTAATTGGCGAGATTTGAACTGAGAACTTCCAAATACGAGAAAAACAGCTTTGTCACAGCAAGCAAGTGAATGAAAAGGGGCAACTCCCTACAGTATTGTAGGTCGACCTTTGCCTATAGACGATTTTGCTTTCCCAGCATCTCTCTCGATTGGCCTAGTTCACAAGTGCGCGCACGCGCAGGACGCATTGTTCATCCGTTCGTGTGGTGCTGAAGTTTGATGACCCCAGCGTGGGGGTCATTCGAGCACTGACGGAGTAGTTGTTCTTGAACTGTAATCCGAACAGGATTTTGATGGGTACATGTTCAGTCTGCGGTGGACCTTCCTACGTTCAGCCAAGCTCATGTGGGGATCGAATGAATCTACTAAATATCAAAGGAAATGAACTTTGTCATTCTTGGGCATTGTATAAGCTGAGTGTCTCTTCACTAGAACGGTGCACAGTTTTTGTCAGACAAAAATCGACAACACCGCAGTGACTAAAAAATCGTATCTGTTTTCTAATAAAAAAATGTAGGCAGCCACAAAGACAGTAATAACGATCCAAGGGATGTTGCCATCATGGAATTTCACTAGTCGTGCATAAGTACGAGACTGCATGCGCTTGATTCAAATCATTCTTTCACGTTGATGCCTTTTCACGGAGACCGGTGCCTTTTTCGTTTTAAATACGTGGATTTGAGTGATGTTTTTGTCGGTCTGTCTTCATGAAAGGGACTGAAAATCACATCCCTGTGTACGTGTAGACGCTGCCATATTTATGACTCGACCAGCGTGCTTCATTTGCGGCAGAAATGACGTCACTGTTTTGATAGTCTAGTGCCTGTAATCCCCTCGATACTTATTATAATACCCGGACACGAACTGAGCCAAGCTGTATCAGCAAAGAGGAACGAGACGGTTGGGAACGTGTGGTTTGTCTCATGTGCCTGCCAGCCTCATTGCGGTTTGGCATCTTTCATTTATTTGCCGTTCCAAGTAGCTGACGGAGTTTGACCACGTACTGCGTCGGGCGCGGGAGATTGGATTTACCGCGGTGTAGATATTTTCGATCTGACTTCACCTTCGCGCCTGATGCGTAGTGGCTGCCTTTACAAATTTTATTGACCTTCTCACTAAGGCTATGCAAAATTTTCATGCGCGTACAGGATTCGAAAGCTTGTGAATTGAATTCTGCGATCAAAAGCTATTTTGGTGCAGGTATATCCTGGCCTCGGAATGCTTTAATCAAAACAGTCGTTTTTTTAATGGCCACTGGGATATTTTCTTAACTACTGGCTATATAACTCACATACGTTTAGTCGCTCTCGTTGCCTGCAAAAAAATACGCATTTTATCTTGAACGGCGTAGAACCTGCTATACGCACACGGTCCTACTCTTTACCTGACTTCTACACCACGGGGTGGTATACTTGAACATTGTGGTTTAATGTCGTGTATTCAGTCAAACGTTTCAAGAGAAGCCACTGATTTACATCACTCACTGATTAGACCGCCTCATTACCAGATGGCTCTCTGAAGATTTCTTGTTTTCTGAAGATGCTTTTTTGTTATAATTCAGTTACTAATGTTGGCACAAGAGGAGCGCGTGTTTTGATGTTTTTTCATTATATAGAATGGTATTATTTTCAGTCCTTTCAAAAGATTGTGTTTCTCCCTAGTGAGTATAAGTTGACCTTATTTGACTTTTGCGAGATACCAAACGCCTGTTTTTAACGCTGTACATGTAGTTGGAATGCCTAAACCATTGCCTCGATAAGGAGCAATCTAGGATGAGGTTCCTATTCTGGGAAGATTTTTCCAATGGCGTTTTCCAATCGCCTATGTCATCGTTACCGCGTAGAAATAGGTCAACGGTTTCGGCGAACCTGTTTTCTGGGGGGCATCCGCGGCAATTGTCACCTCAGTCTACGCCTTGAAAGTGCCACGGCGTCGACGGAAAAAGGAGCAGCGCGAACGCCTTCTGCAGACGAGACCAGGCGATCCGACCGAGGTGTCGCTTGTCCCAGAGCAACACCTTTCAACTGTGACACTACGGAGAGTGATGTATGGCAACAAGCAGACAGTTTGAAAATGCCACACCAATGGCGTGTGAAAGCGTTCTGCCTGCCGCCTGGCGTACCGGAATTGGGCAAAAGCGAGTTTCTGGGGACTTGACGGCTTTTTCACGCTGGATTTGAACGATCAGCGGGGAATATGCTTCGATGAGTGAACACTCGTCTTTCCCTGAAGAGGAACTCTTGATAACTGACTTTACCAAAGTTCGAATCGGGAATGGCCACACCGGCAACAGAGCCAGTGGTCTGTGTATGAAGGGCATTAATATGCTCGTTTATGATTTACAGAGAACATCACACCAAATGCGATTGATATATTACAGACAGATTCGTACCTTACTTTGTGTTTTAAAGGTGACTTGAACAGCATGGTTTGTTTCATTGTATATGTTGAGTCAACTTCCAATAGCCACAAACATTGAGCCACCTTGAAATAGAAATCGTACTTGTCCATAGGTTGTGAAAAGGTGTTGATAATTAGGCCTATGATTGAAATGCGCAAGCGATATTGTCGGCGATGTCGCGCAGCAGTCTTCCTTTTTGCGTGCTAATAAGTAAACGGGTCGCTGACCCTTTGGCTGTGAGGGTAAAACTGCGCCGCGTGCCCTACGGCTACAGAGAACCGGAGAAAAGGCTGCCCCGCCAGGCAGCGACCGACTGGCAGGACCCCGTGGTGTCGTGCCGGTTGCGTGGCTCTTCCAGCGGGGCTGAGAGAGAAGAGGGTGGAAAAAAGCCATGATCGAGAGGGTTTATCCATTGTGTCAACAAGCCACGCAAATGGTATGGAGGGCGGAAAGGACAACAATGTTGCCTCATGCTGCGACCTGGGAATAGACTGTAGTGGGTTGCCGAGGATTATTCTGACATGTGTGGTAATTCCTCCAAAAGTGGAACTATCATTAATAACTTACTGGTGCTTCTCTTTAACTATTGTATCCGATCAACGTTTTTTTTACTTACCGGGAAAAATTAAACTGAAGCCGTTTCAGCGAGAAAGAGACGTATTTAAAATGAGGCTTTACTCGTAATCCTTTTTGGAGACGTTTTTTAGTCACAGTGTCTGCCGTGGACGTGGACCGTCATCCACGCTCTGTCTCAAATCGAAATCATTTGCCCCACTACAAAAGTCTCATTTACGCTCGATGCTACGTAGAAATAAGCCTTACCCCCCCCCCCCGTTTTGCCTAGTCCGTCGATAATTTACAGCCCTCCTTCAACTTGCTTCATCGGCATCCCGACTCCCGATGCTGTTTCCTCTCTCGGTTTCCCCTCCGCTTCGACCTGTCTGTCTCCCCGTCTGTCTTCCCCGTCTGCTTCCGGTTTTCTTCGTATTTTTTGCCTCCTTCCTCAGTCCTATTTCCTCTTTTATTCTCACCCTCTCGCGTTGTCATCCCCAACTCTCCAATTTATGTATTTCCCTCCCCCATTCCCTCTGCCTCAGCCGCGCCGGGACACCTTCTTTCAAGCACGTCCGACCATTCAAGTCAGCCAGCCGTTTTGCGATTGGGTTCGCCGGAACCGGGTTCGATCCGCCGGCACAATTCAATGGGGGCATTGTAAGCGATTGTCGGTTTGCATCAGCGGCCGAGCGAGAAGGGCCCATTGAGTTAAAGGCAAACCGGGGGAAAACAAAAATTGAACTCTCATTAGCAAAAACCTGGTTCTCGACGTACGTGCTTGGGCAGTCAGCCAAAGAGAACCGCGAACAACGCCACCCTCTGTGAAAAAAATTCTTCACAAGCTTTGTATAGAAATTGCCATAATCATATTCGGAACAAAGCTGGCGTGGTGCCAAACAAAGAGAATGGCGATTGTTTTCTTCGTTTTATACCCGGTATGACTGACCTTTCTTTCTAGCCTGGTGATCCGTTTGCAGCCAAGCCGAAGAGACGGACGCAAAATGGCAGCAAATAGCAATACATCGAAAACACAGAGTAAACGAAAAGACATTGCATTGTTGTGAACGAGTATGATTAATAACATAGAACTGTAGTGAACTCAAAGATGCGTTCAGCCGCTGCCTACAGCATCCATCTTATGTCCTCTCATTACTGCAATGATTATCTCAGGTCTGTGTATCGCTTTGGCTTCCAAGACTCCCCGTGCTCTTTGAAAGGGCGTGAAAATAGTGGGAGTTGTTTTTAGAATCATGAACAAGATTAGAGCCGTTCCAGTATTAGTGACATGAAATACCAATGGGACTGCCGTTGTATTTTTCCTATAGCTATGACTAATGATGTAGGACGATTCTGCTAGATGGAGCGCGTGGTAACTTCGCATCTGTGGGATGGAACAGCTGTGCTCCAAGCAGAATTGATCACAAGTCTGACAACCGGCGCGCATGCGTGCTTATAGTCGTCTAGAGTGCGGGCTTGCAACCCCCCCCGGGCTTTGGTGTCCTGTGACTAATGGCGTTGAAATGACAGTGGGTGGTAACGATGTACGCATTTATAACGGACAAAATGGTGTCTTACTCTCCAAGAATATCAGGGTGGAATTTTTAATAATCTCAGTCCACTTCGTTTCGGAATTCGTAGCCATTTTCAAGTTAAAAGGTGGCTGCTCTATATATTCTTACCTTTATACACCTTGGTCAGTGACGTAATTCTGTTTTTAGAAATGACGTCATTACGCTAACTGAAACCTTATTCCGAATGTTTCAGATTGACTTGAGTAAATGCCGGCCACATTTTGGGGAGTAGTATTGATTCCACGATCTAAGCACACGTGCTCTAATTGCTACTGAGTGAAACGGACATGCGTACAAGGGCTGAATTCCAACAAACTCCCGCTGTCGACGGCATATGCGCTTGTGTCGATGCATGGAGGAATAAAACACATGGTTGATACTAACAGCGGGGAAAACAAGTCACAGCGGCTCAGTCTGGGAACGGTTGCTGCATCGAAGACACAGCCGGTTCATGGGCCCAATTTACTGACTGGCTGAGCTGAGCTGGAGTGACGCCTCTCGTCACATTGCACCGCTTCTCCGATTCCCACCCCGGGGTTGCGCTTCGTCAACCTTCCCCAGAGGGAGGTTGCAGGTGGCAACAGAGAACGTAGCGGCCGAGCTCTGATGCATCGCACAAAGAGAAAAGACGCATGGCCCCGTGAGGTTACATCTGGCGCTCAATGGCCGCGTCGTCTTTGATTGAGAGCAAGTGGGCGGTACTGCACAACGCGGTGCGTCAGGATTTTGTCAAGGTTGGCAAAGAAAAGTTGAACACAAAACACTTTGCCTGAAAGGCATTGCCCAGAAACTTTTTTCCTGTTGAAGTGAGTCCCTGATATTTGTCGTTTTTCCATATAAGTTGCGCAGCAGCGCTGTCACGTCCTGGGAGAAACGGGCGGTGAGTGACTTGATGTCCGTTGCTTAATGCGATCAATTTGGGTGGATGAAATATCGCGGACTTGCTCTGGGGTCTTTTCAGGTCGAAGACAGCTCTTCAGTGTTAAATGAACACCGTTCAATATCAGAGGGGCGAAGGTGGGCCGAAAGACCATACGATTGTCTATGTGCCTCTTCCATTCTTAAAAAGGGGTGTGCAACATTGTAATAAAAGAACAACCTCTTTTGAATTTAGAATCTTCACACGCCAACATCCCTGAGATTTCTGAAACACAAATGAAATTCTTGTCTGGTCCTTTATCTTTCAATTTCTTTTCAATTTTTTTGTGGGTTAACCAATTACATTTTTAATTATTCCCACAAAACAAAATCACCCCCCCCAAGTGATTTTTCCGAAGTCTGATTGCAGCCATTTTTCAAGTGGCAACCCTCAACTTTCTCGGGCACTTAGGACCATTTTTCAACCGTAGTTTTCAGCCCCTCTGCCCTCATATGAAAGCTTAAAGACCCAGGGAGTTGATCCTGGCGACGATTTACACAATATCACCATTTTGGGGGCCAAACAATCTCCTTTTTCAAAAGATACTGTGGGGGCACTTTTAATGCTAATGAGCTGGTCAGAAATTCTCACTTGAATTAGTGGTCTGCACCCTTTCGTTTCTTTCCATCCGTCATTATACTCTACCCGTAAGGCATGAGCGGAGTGACGTCACTCTACTGTTACCGTCAACGTTAACTAATATATATTTTGTAGCTTCTGTGTTGAAGGGGAACATCGGATTAGCCGTCACCGACGCCCCTCTTGACGGTTGAAGGCTTACCAGCCTCACGCAGTGCGTCTCTCGTGATAACACGGTGCTGGGGCGCCGCTACACTTCCGAGATTCTCGACGTGCGTGACTCGGGCGACACCCCTCTGACTAGGTTCGAAATGGTTCTTGGATTTCACCCTTGCGTTGACCTGGTTTCGTCGATTAAAGGGGCTCTCTATTTCAGTCCTACTTTAACGAGTTGTTTCAGGATACGTGGATCTTATGTGAACCACTCCTTTAAATCAAACAGCTGTAGCAGAATTGTAGGAAAAAACGTGAGTCACTCTTCCTGAGCTGTGTACTTTCAACAATTTTAAAACTGTAGTTCGTGAGTGCATGTGAAAACTCCTTACAGGAATTGGGAGTGCAAATGTTGCAGCTTCAGTCAAAGTGATCGTTAGTGCTAGTTCATGGGATGTGCACACGTTCAGTGCCACGTGGTGGTCTCCAGGAAGGGGGTTTCGGATTGTGAAATGAATTAACAGAGAATGCGAATCATTCGGGCAAATAATTATGAGCAGGTCGGTACGGTTTGCGCGCGTGACGCTGTCTGGCTAATTAGTGGTAACAGCGAGGGCCCAAAGCCGTGTGGTGATGTCACGCGTAGCATCCCGTAATCATCGGGGATTTTGTGAATGAATCATGGCAGAGGTGTCTCCACCAATCATGCTGGTTGGTCCAGGATGGCCATAGCATAAGGGGGACGAGAAGGATGGGACCTTTCTTCGGTCTTGCCGTCCTTGCGACCCGCGAGGTTGGAATCCGCGCTCAGTTGGGGGTCTGAGAAATGATTGGGTCTTGCGAGGCGGAAAGATAGCGGTGCCTGTTTTCCGCTGGCAGGTTGAGCGGGCAGGATTTGCGCTTGTACGGTGTTAGGGGCCAATAGCGTGGGGGCTGAGTCAAGAACATACTGGAGAGTCAGGCCCCAGGGTATATCGAAGGAAGTCTTTCAACACGCCCTAATCTGTAGCGTTCACTGAATCATGTGATAGGGAATGTCAGACATCGGCATCTCGTTGGCTTAAAGCACGGAGCAGGGAACGTTAGTGACAAAGATCGGTTATTAATTTTGGAACCGCTTTTGTATAAATGCATTTGAACAACTTGAACTTTGAAAAGGTTGAAATTATGCTCCATAAGTCTTCCCGAGTTCTTTGTGCTTTTTTGTGGAGTCACGAGCCAAGGCAGGAAAGAACATTGGGGGAAATCATTGTGGCATGGAAAAATGCTGACGAACTGTACGATCTTCCGTAATGGCAAACCTTGTGGTTTCAATGTTGTAGCCGCACTCGCCCATTTTTGCCAAACTTTTCGAAACTGTCACACAGGGGAACCGAGATCCAATTTTTTCACCGGCTTGCATAGTCATTAGGGACGTATTTTCCGCCAAACGACGGGCATTATGTGCCGTGTTCGTGTCAAGGCGTTCCTATCTCTGGCGCTGATCTCCTCAATCTCACCGACCGCAATCGAAATGTCAGCTGGCGAGTGAGGGCTGTCGTGCATGGCTACCTGACCTTATTTCCCCTCCGACAGTCTGCAGCCTTCACCTATAACGATTGTCTCGGCAGCCGCTTGAGATCACACACGCACGCACAGCCTCCTGTAGTCGGGTGCTTTGGGTAACAGGCTGTGAACAACAGGCGAAGGCAGACCGATCAGCTCGATTTATTTTTTGTGCGCGCACGCGTGCTCCCGAGTAATCACTTGGCGGCTCAGAATGATGTTCCCACGTGTTTTCTTGCACATGGTGTGTATGGTATCCCTCTTGGGTTGCCATTTTGGCGCAACCCAGGCGTAACCTTGACTCCTCGAGTTCAGTCTTTGCTTTTACGGCGAGGCTTTACCAAAGCTATAAGGTCTAAATCAACACCAAGGATTGTCAAGTCGGTTCTTCAAATGCAGACTCCGCAAGGTGACGCAGCTGATAGGCAAGTCCTTGTCCGAAGTATTGGGCAATTAAACGGAGAAAAGAAAACTCCCCAAAACGTAAATTCTAGCTTAAAGCAAAACTGGAAAATGGATCTCAAATCTTCAAATCTTGACAAGGACCTTAGGGTGCATGCGTTCGCGCAGTTTCTCCTGTTAACACGAGTAGGATGCGTGCGCATTACACTCGGGTACAGGAGTATATTCCCCCTGTAGCGAGAGTACACTCTCGCTGACCCTCGGGTCGTTCTGTAGCCGTTCGAGCGCTCAGGGTATACTCGTGACAACGCGGGTAGCTCGCTCGAACGCACCCTTAATGTTTACCACTATACTGGTCCTCATTCTACATGTATACTCAGTCTCTGCGAGTTCTCGCATTCGATCTTGTCCATATAATGACTCTAACAATATACACGTACGCCGGTTCAAAGGTCATGTATCTAGAGACCCGTCCATTTTTTCCCAGGTGTGGATTAAGAAGGCTAGAGTCTATGAGATGCTGTTATTGTCTGTGTTTCTCTACAACGGGAAACGATGGTATACGTCATATTGCACAAACTGTGTGCCTGTGACATCAAACGTCCTCTCGTCAGGTGTGCTTTTAGGGATATGGATCAGCCCAAAACGTTCCCAAGTTCACCTGGGATCGAAAACGGACCCGCTTCCAAAAAAATATAAAAATTCCCAGGGTCATCAAAATGTACTAGAGGTTTTATGAACGATTTAAATCTTTATTGTGTTTCCACATGCTTCGGTTCTTAAGAACTGCTTCTGTGAAAATGCATTCAGGTGATTTTATTCCATCTGTTTCGTATCTTGACCATCTTGTCCATAATGACATTCTCTGACACTCTCACCTACTCTCTTTGAGGGTAGGTGATATTGTCGCTCGTTTACAAGTCACCACCTACTCGCTGGCGGGCCGCAGGTCTTGAAATGTCAAGAAAACAAGGGTGTCTTTATTTTGTCAGGCGCGGCTCCAGATTACGCGAAGGATCGCGCACGATGGAGAGAGTTGGGGAAAAACCAAGTTTCCTGTTAGATTTCCCATGTAGATGATGAGTCAGTGTGCGCGGACTGGAGCGTGTCTGGAGTCTAGATTGTCCGCCTGGCCGGTAACTTCATGATCTCGGTGGTAGAACGGCCAACCTCACCAGCAGTTGTGTTTATGAAACAAGTTCATGTGATTTCGGCGTGGTTTGGGGAAAAAGGCTACTATGCAAAGAATAGTCCTATAATGTCAATGTCAGGGCCCACCAGGATTTGTAACCAAGTGAAAGAACCTCTTTGGGTCCTTGGTAGTTTCTTAGTGTTTCTTGTTTGGAAGTTAGTGTACTGTTCACGTGATACCTTTTAGTTTTGTCTTTAGTTTTGGCAGTCGTATTTAAAATGCTTTTCTGAAATTGTTGTTTTTCTTATGAAAATGCCATCAACAACTCAGAACACAAATACACTTTCTGTTACCTCCGATCTGAGATAGCTAGTGGAGCAGTGGTACACTGTGGTTGCTTCAGTCAGCGGAAGTCTTTGGGTGACTCTTCTTCTGACGGTATCGTTCCCAGGGAGGAAATCCAATATGCCGAGTAATGCTCTCGCAGACAGATGGGATCAAGGTCGATAGATCCGCGATCAAAACTGCGAAACTCTTGGAAAACAAATCGCAAGGATTTGCCAGCGGCCCGCGGAAATGGGGAAAAGTGGCTTACAGTTTTGACATATGAGGTTTTCCGATGCGTTTGCCTGGTTGGAAACTCGGGCTACCGAGTCGAGCTAAAGTCTTTGGATCTATTTATGTGTACATGACACAGATCTACCAAAATCAGTGAAAACCGAGTTGTCTTTATCAAGGAAGGCGACATCCTAAGAACAACAATCTACGAAGGTGCTGATGTCCATAGGTTAGTGTTCAACGAAGATTAGTTGGTGCATATGCACACCGATACATTGTGCACATCTTTTCAGGATTTGTAGCAGTCTTACTTTAATCACAGTAATTTTTTTCACTCACATGTTGAATTGTAATCAGTGTGTTAACCAGGGATTATGACCACGCCTTAAGTCTGGATGACCACGCCCTCAGCCTGATCGAACCCTGCTCATTTGATGCTATCCCAGACACATCAAGTATCTGCAGGATACTCGTCTCAACCGTGCCAGCTCATTTCTAAATCTGCCCAAAATACCCAGCCACCACGTAGGTATATACCTCCAATAATAGCTATCGGATATTACTACTGCCGCCGTTTGTCAGCGGGGAAGTTCGCGAGGTCCGTGGAGACCAGTGGAATTTTTTCACACGATTTCAAGGCCAGACTGCGTCCAGGGCCTTGCGCCACGAGACTACCGATGTCTGACACCTGACATGGGTAGTAATAGCCTGACGAGCGCAGAGCCTCAGGAAGGGGGAGCTGTCGTGCATCAACCTTTTCATACAACAACCTGTGTTGTTTAACATGAACTCACAGGCAACACAAAAATGAGTTTTAAACGGATCAAAAGGAGGATTCTGTCGTTTGTATCACTCGTGATAAACGTGACTATAATCACAGCATCTACTTACCGTAGATAAATAAACAGGACTGTAGTCAAAGCGCGATTGGACGCTTACTATTATCGACTAGAATACTCTACCTATGACTTTCCTCAGCAAGTCGTTTTTCCTAGGCTGTAGGTCTTATGAAAATGGCCCAATAGACGTATTGTACACGCACAGCCCCCCACCCACCGTAAAGGTAGAAGGGAAACGCCCCTCGGCCCGCTTCCACCTCAAAAAGCAACCAAAAAATATCTCCTATATTCAGATCGCTATCAATCGTTGGTGACCGTTGTTACCCCCCCCTCGGATTGTTGATATACGGCCCCTGCCATTTCCTTCCCGAACAAGGCCTGGGATTAAGAAGTGAGGACAGCCGAAATAAACCAACGAAAGTTGGCCCTGGCTTTCTCCCGCTGTCAAAATAGTCGGCCAGTTTGGAATTATTAATAAACGGCTGTTGCGTGTGTGGATTTGGTAGCAGCTTTCGCTCTGAATTCTATTTGTAAACGTTGGAAAAAGTTATGGTTTTTAAATCACTGTTTGTTCACGTGCTGTAAATGAGATTTCGGTAACTTTCAGAAATTCGTTTCAGAAATTTTTACAAGTTTAAGAGTTTGGGTCTTAGTTTTGGAAGACGTTTCTCATATTTCTGTGTGAATTTCATGGCGTCTCTGGAAACATTCCCGTGTTCACAAGAAACTGCGAACTCTGAATACATTGATTACCCTGTGTGTAGACATGCCTTGGAGTCCTCCTTGAAGATCTTTCTTTCTATAAATGAATCAATCGCTCCTGCGATTAAGACGTATAGTGGGCAGTTCTACTGCGCATCTGGCACAGCGTCACGTGCTTCTTCAGACAATGATATCGCGCATGAAGGCGCACCTTTTGAAGGCATATTTCCATCATTTTGTCCATCCGTCACCACCACGAACGATCTGTAGCGATTGACCCAGTATACCGCCCAAACGGCCTTGGCATCGTTTTCGACAGACCCATTGGGCATTGACGTCGCATGCATTGCTATACCGAGTAACACTCGGCATACTCAGCAGTCCCAAACCTGCCGGTTCTCAGCTCAGAGCAACTTACGAACAGTGCTCGTGACATCTCTCCCCCGATGAAAACTTGTACGCCTTTTATTGTATCACTCAATTTGCGGTCAAGAGATGGCTACCGCCGCCTGTTATCGGAGACTAATTCATGTTGACGTATGATGTGACCCTACATGATTGGACTGTGTGTACTTTTCCCCTTCCTCTTTCCCCGTGTCACTCAAACCCACGTATTTTGCACCCCCTTTCCTCGCGGAGCGCGCCCCTGGAGACTGGATGATTCAAAATAAAGTAGGAGGTTAAAGGTCCGTGATAGACTCGTTCTTAACTATTGACGCTGAGCGGCCGATTTGGTGTGCAGAGGTTGATATAGCAAAAACAGTCATCCCACTGTTGCTGGGCTACGTCAGAATCTTGGGTCTAGGGCTAGGTCTTGGTCCTTGGTAGTTACAAAATATATGGGCACGCACTAACAGTAGACAAATTCCCAGCTCTGAGAGCCCGTTTGGAGCTCCTCCTTGGTGAACTCGGAATTAGCTGCGCTTTCTTCGCTTGATGGTAGTAAAAGCAAAAATCGAAATTCATTTAAACAGATTTACATTACATGTGCTGTAATCACGTTTCTTCACCATGATGGATGCACGACAATCTTGAAATTAATTATCAGCATTTTATAAGGTTTACAATGGAGTCCACATTATCTCTTTCACCTTGTGTCTCTTGATGGCGCTAAACACCCCGACTTAGTTCGATCCCACAGTGACGAAAAACGGTTATAACCATAAATCGACGAAGGTGCTACAATGTTCAGATATATATCCCTCTAGTATTAAAGGAATAAATTTGCAAGCCATGGAAATCCTTGACGTCATTTGCCCAGTCGTTTGTAGAGGTCGTTGTCTCCGCGTATCGTTTGTGTTTATCACAACTTCTACCGACATTAAACTTGAGCGCATGCTGAGGCCCACGAGATTAAAGCCCACGCTATTCTTGTAGGTCGAACCTCTCGGTTTTTTTTTCCTTCACAAAATTCAGACGTAAACAACCCCTGCGGTTGGGGTAGACAGCGCCCCTTTAATGTTGTCGTGCAGGGTGGCAGGCGTGCGGTACCGATTACGGGAGCGCAGGTGTATGAGCCTCTCACGGGGGTCGGGACGGCGCGGTAGCAAGGCCGCTGGGGGATTTGACTCGGCGTGGTCGGAGCGTAGTCCGTCACGTTGAGTTGTGGAATAATAGGCAGTTTGAGAAGTTCAGGAGGACGGCTCGATGATTGCTTTCGGTCGGGTCGGGGAAGCGTGCCAGACTATAGAACTGTTTTATTATCAGAGCCTGCTGAATGTGAGAATGTGCGGTGAATTTGAAGTGTTGCGCTTTCAGTGCGTCAAAAATTTCAAGTGATTCTTGCTGGATATTAAGGCTAGCTGTGAACGGGTTTCCGTCGACTCTTTGCAGAAGTCAACGCAAATCAATTTGCAATACAAATCTTACAGTGAGACGCGATCTGTGGTTTGTCTGCGCAGTCGTCTTGAATTCTCGCAAACTGAGCGTGTGCGTGATTTTTCTTGATAGCAGTACCTTTTTTTCCCATTGGACAGTTCGTTCATCGGTGGCGTATGCCTAGTTAGATGAGTCCTCGTTCATTGCAACGAACCTGGTCTCTCCGAAGACTTTCTGTAATCTTAAAGCCTGGGTCAAATTTCGTCGTCTCGGTTTCTGTTATAGTCATTGGCGAATTAAGATCGTCGTTTTGTGTGCAATAAGTATTTAACCATTGCTTTGAAACAGCCACCTTTCTTATTCGATAAACACGACTGTTATATCACTCAGAAGAAAAGTCGATCCTTCTGAGCACCTAGAATTCTGATTTGTCAACGAGGTTGCAGCTTTAAATGAGTTCACGTTGCATGATTCAACTCGGTTAGCCTCAACCTCACTATACTAACAGGACGTGTCTAGTTGACAGAACCACGCAACTCTTTTTCACTAGTGCGCGCCGTGCAGACAAACCCCAGGTACCTTGGTTAACCAGAACTTCGGCCGCATTTTGGCATTCTTTTGTGGCTTTGAAGGCGGGCGCCGTGTACCGTGTTTCTTCCCTACCGGAAGGCAACCAGCGATGGAACAAACACACCATCGTCCGCGCGCGGTCTCTCATCATGCTGTTTTTGCTAAATTGAAGTTTTCCCCGGTGACTGTTTTATGTATCTCTCTGGTCTATGAGAATTTGGTGGAAATGTCATTTTGACACAAAAGAATGCTCCATTTGGGGTTGTCTTTTCTTGTCTTTCCTTTGTTACTGATTTCCCAATTTCTAAAAGACGAGGGATGACATCCGTACAGTAGAATGGCTTCGTTTTAAGTTTTCGGTATGGCGTCTAGATAATTGCCGGCCGCGCGAAAATAATCACTAAGTCTGACTGGACCGAAAATCGCGGCGGGCAACCTGATGAGGCCGTAGTCCACAGATAAGAGTCGGCAAAGTCCCTTTAACGTCTAATCGGCTCTCCCTCGAAGGCAAATATTGGACGCAGATGGCCGGTGATAGATTTCCTCCCCGTCAGGGTTGGGTTGCCAATAATCCCGCCGTAAATGGCATCGTGCGTCGAGCCGGCAATCTATGGCGCGCCGCATGCGGCATAAATCGTTAAAAGGCCGAGGAGAGACGGGTGCGTGTGATAGTCGTATATCAAGGGCGCTTGGAAAATAAAAGGCACGTCAGGTGGCCTTCTCTACGTTGTTTGAAGCGACGGGTCATATTCTTATCGAGAAGGTATCGCGTTTGCTTTGCGTTTTCCAACTGAAGTAGTCCATAGTTATGTTGTTTTTAAATCTCAAATGGGTCCCGTACTCCCACAAAAGTATGTAAGACCTGTTTCGTTGACATGCTGAGAAAGCAAAAAGTGTAATAGCAAGACGCACGTAAACAGAGCGGAGTAGATTGCCTGAAACTCGGATCATCATACAAGGCGGTTGTTTAAGGAAACAAATTTAAAACCAAAAAAATTGTGTAGCTTTGGGAATTTCAAATTTGTCATTTGCTCCGCCCTCAGCTGGTGATTTTCGTGGGGAAGGTTCCCAAACAACAACCGTTTTAAACATCTCTGTTGTGTATGTGATCCGCATTTGAATGGCATGCATTAGCGTGTAATTGATTGGTTGGTTTCATCAGAGGTGTTAGAATTCATCTTTCTGCTGATTTCAGCCTTCTTTTTTTCCTGCTAAGTTTTTTTGTACGCCTGCTCTGTTCAGAATTATGGGAACAGTTTTAGTCTCTGCCTTTTGCTAGAGCTGTTCACGGCATTTTGTAGGTTGCCTATTAAATGCAGGATCTTTTTCCTTTCAGAGCAGATAAATATTTTTGAATTTAGGAGCACGAATACATGTATAGCATTTTTCCCAAACCAGCTCAGTAAGAACGTGGTTGTGACGGTTATGTCAACCCAGTCCTTATATTGCGATTGGGTTCATTCTGTCCACAGGTTTCAGTCGATAATTGCTTGACTAGAATTCCCTTTTCACCTCATATCAACTTACTGCTAGGAATATACAGAAAAAAAAGTCACTTCTCAAAAGCTGTTTCTAAAAGTAACAACTTATTTCCGTTCGTTGGACCCAAATTGTTTTTTTTTCCGTTGAGCTCATACCAAGGCGTCTGTTTCATTAACGAACCGAAACAAATTTAAGGTCAGTTTCCCCCGGTTTTATCACCCCAGTTCAGATTCAGTCGCATAATGTTAATTTAAAGAATAAATTGTAATACGTAACATTCCAGCGTTGCTTCGCCTGCTGGCGTTTTTTCTTTAGCCGTACCGCAGTCCCGTCTGTCTGCGTGCAGGGACGTTTAGCCTCAGCCTGTGCAAACATGCCAAGGGTTGCCTGGTCGTAAATTCCCGTGGAAGCGGTAGCTGACAAATTGAAGGAGGGGGGGGGGCAGGGACGCCGGTACTGATGATTTTATCGTATTGGATTGTGGTGAAGTAGTTTTGTAAAATAGTGCCTATTGATGGTTTCTTTCCTATCGATAGAGGGGGTTGCGTTCAACCCCGTCCTCAAGTGGGGAATTAAAAATAAGAAATAATCTGTCATTGGGGGCGCTCTATTTCTTCAGTGCTTCAGGTGGCCGGTAGAGGAAAATTAATGATGCAGATGCTGTACGCGATTGCCTGTAAAAGGTTGCAGATAAGACAGCATTGTAGTGTGTTAAAGGGTTAAAAATGGATTTGCGGTCGTGGCATGGGTTTGTGTTCTTTCTCCATTTCAATTGTTCGTCGTCTTTGAACTCAGTGGTTTGTTTTTTCCTCTTTCCGTGTTCAGGATGCTGAAAGCAGGCGAAGGCCAGGCGTTTCTACAGATGGCTTCAGGAAATCTCGTGGAGGCGCTCATTCGCCGAACACTGCTGGAGGACAACTTGGCCACAGACGAACGGCCTGAGGACAAATACCGCCCTCCCGCCGCCAAGGCGGCCAAGTGCCCCAAGACTGACCCCTGGGAGGAAGGCATTGACGACGACAACGTGGAGTTGCGGGTGCCCATCATCAAGGACATTGACACCAAGAAGACGGCGTCATCCAAGACGCCGCCGACTAAGAAGGACCCGACTAAACCAGACTCTGGGAGAAAAGTCAAAGAGGAGAGCAGAAAAGAGACGCTCCTGAAGGAGTGGAGGGAAGCCGAGAAGGAAGAGGAACTACGCAGAAAGAAATATGCAGCTGTTCTTAACACCGAGGAAAGAGACTCCAACGATAACACGACCAAGGGGCCTGGGATGAGCCCAGCAGAGGCGGGCAGTGCCTCACCCGAAGCCCCAGAGGAATCAGCTGTGAAACACTCGAACTCCAAGGACAAAGGGAAGAAAACTTACAGCAGCAAGAGTAAGCAGGTTACATCCACCGACCAGCAAGGAACCACCGCGAAGGAAGACGGTGCGACGCCCAAGAAGGAGAAGAGAGACAAAGTGAACGGCAACAAGCGAAAGCTGGCTAAGTCACCCAGGGATTCTCCCGCTTCGGCTGGGAGTGAACAGGACTCCAAGTATGCCAAGCTTGACAAGAACTCCAACGCATTTACTGGACGCAGAGAATCTACATCCTCGGAGAAGAGTGAAATGATACCGTTGTCAGCTGAAAACACTGTGATTCTATCGTCACCCTGTGGGGAGAACGGACATAGTCGCAAGCACGGTGATGATGACGCCCGGGTTGAGCCAAAGCCCAAGCGGCCCAAATCAGGATCTGAGATGTCCGCTGGTCTCACCATAGCCAGCATGATCGAGAAGACACTGGATGCGGGACTTGGGGCTTCGCTGAGGCCGCCCAGGGGAACCCATGCCCTCGCAGGGACTTCTGAAGCCCGCCTGGCCCAATCAGAAGCTCACGAACCGGACGCCTCAGCGAAGAGACGGGATACCCACATCCGTCACGACGAAGCTTCATCGGCCTTCGGCGTGGCCGTGCCGAAACTGCGTTGGGCACTGAACGGCCAGCAGAAGACAGATTCAAAACTTGGCCAGGATTCCGACTTAGGAGGCTCCGATAACTTACGGCCATTCCCGTCGTCGCGCCCGCAGGCCCACAAGCAGCAAACAGCCGTTGCACCGACTTCGGGCGTTGTCGTGAATCAGCCGCAACTTTTGCAGCCCATCTTCCCCGTCGGAGTGGCAGTCTCCAGATTCAGTTCCTCAGCACCCATTAAGATCGACATTCCCCGAACCTGCCCACTTCCCAGCAGTGGTTCCTCCCCTGGCTCGCCCAAAGACAATCCCTTGTTCTCCCCTAACCACAGCGATGGATCGCTGTCGGCCAACCAGAGCGACAACGGAGCCACCAGTCCCGGTAACATGGCAGACGGTTCTAACGCCTCGGGCAGCAAGAAGAAGAAGCGAAAGCGATGCGGGGTTTGCGAACCTTGCATGACCAAGCAGAACTGTGGAGACTGTTCGAGTTGCAAGAATCGTAGGACTGGTCACCAGATCTGCAAGATGAGAAAATGCGTGGAACTTCGCAAAAAAACACAGGTGAGGTTCACTCAAACCGGTTTTTCAAGGGGGGGCCGTGCAGGAACTTATGTTAATTTTGTTTTCTTTCTTTACTTGTTTAGTAGCCTTCCTAGGCGCTTGATTGGTAATGATTCGGTCGGTGTATAGAGGTAGGATCATTGGACAGTGGGTTTTACTCAACTATAGACCGATTCGCTGACGCCATTACTGCTATGTCCCCCGTCACTCAGGCGCGCATTCCTGAGCTTGACGAGCGTGTGATTTCAAGTTGGTTAGCAGTGCGCTCCCATTGGCTGATGAGGAAGCATTCAATGTGCATCTCTTGTTCAAGCACGTGGGGACACTGCAATGGGTCCTGATTCTTGCAACCGGATCGGTCTGCGGCAGTTTCTGTGTTTATCCTGTAAATCCTTCCAGCGTCTTGAATGAGATCTGTGGCTTTTACTGAGTTCCTCCTCACCACGTAATTAACGCCCTATGGATACTTCAAAATGATTCCTGTTGCTTAGATTTTTTGCATGCTAACAATTCCTTGTGTCAAAATGGTTGAAGTATTTTTAGCTTTTACGGTCGTGCACGCCGAACGACAGTCAGGCGTTTTTTGGGGGTCAGATTTTCAGTGCAACTGACTTCAGACCAGCTCTAGAGAAGAGTTTCTTAATTGTTTAATATCTTCAACGTATCCTTTCGAGTGATCAGTCAATATCTGCTGCGAAAGTCAAAGACGTGAGCACAGTCAGAATGTAAAAATGTGACGCTGTTAAATTGGCAAAGCGCCCTCTTCATTGTTGCGCATCGCTTGCCGCTGGCAATCGAAGCGCGAACCGGTGCGACGAACAGCGCCCTCAATTGTCGGCATTATTCCTGGCGATCAGCATGCTCGCGATTGTATGCAAGCGTCTATCCCGCGGGTGTTTGCCGTCGACTTGCTCGAGTTTTGTTGAGGGTTGGAGGTCATTTCCCGACCGGTAAACACAGTTTCCCTGATCGTGATGACATGCTGAATCCACAGTGTAAGTTCCTCTGTGGTTTTTAATCAACATCCCGGCATTCAGTGGCTTAGTTATCGAAGTTGCTTGTGTTCAGCGTCCTGAAAACAAAGGGTTGAGATGAGCCGTTGGCTGTGTTTGTTGTGCAAGTTAGTTCGAAATAAAACGGGTTTGTTTTCTCACTAAAACCGAACCTACAAATTCTTCGTCATGTACATTTTTTAGATAAGGGTGCAGGATGTTATCTTGTGATACAGAAGTGTTTAATCCATTTTGAAGGTTTCACTATGTAGGAATGTAACTGAGCTGACTTTGAACATGTTTGATGTGTTCCGGCCTAACACTAAGTAGGGGCCTAGGCTTGCCAGTTAGTAATGGCCTAGCCTATACCAGCCACTAAGACAAGTGTTAACATTATTCCCAGCAATGGATCATGCATAATAACCAGATTTGCTATTATTTTGTGTAAAAAATGCTTGGAGTTGATGAACTATTGTATCAACTATTTGTACAAATTTTTATGGAATTTTTACTCTCAGCCATGCCCATGGTTAGTTGCTGGTAATTGTAAACATTTGCAAGTCACACATGTCATTTAGTCAGGTTTCCCAACAGCTTGTCAAAAGCCACATGGAATGAGCTTCATCACTCACGTGAGTGATACATTCCGATTGTCAAATATAGCACAAGGGCATGATATTCAGCGAATCACGTTCAGCAAATCATTCTTGTTGGTTTGATTTGAATGTATTTTCAAGACAACCAGCCTGCAGTGGCTAGCCGTCTTGAGTTGCTGTAGCGTGATCTTTTTACTGTACCAATGCAGATCTGCCTGATCACTTCGCTGGCATATAAACACGCAAGCCATTTGTTTTCATAGAACACGACCCTAACGCTGCCGTAATATTAGCCTACAGGCAAAATTTCACTGACTGTTAATCATCGGAAGTGGAGCACCACAATACGGAGGGGATTTCAAATATCTTATTTCAGAATGTACCGTGGATGTCTCCAAAGAACACCCTTCTCTGTTCTTTCAAGAGCACCCTCCGTGTTCTTGAAAGTGCGCCCCCTAGGAAGTCACTCTTCTACTTACTAATAATGAAGGCTCTGTACCCATTTACGCTGCTGTGCTAATTTTCATCTTGCTCTTGGGAGCACATTGCATTGATCCATTCTGTTGAGAAAAATAAACACTCAACTTCAGCTATTTTGAAATCAAAACTGAAACAAATTTTTTTTAAAAGTTCCATGTATAGATGGGTATCCGTGCATGCTGTGCAATTCCCTCCTGCTGATTCATCCAACACGTCTCTCCCCACCCTTAACCCCCCCCCACACTCACCCACACACACGCAAACATTTCTACCCCCTTCTAATTGCATTAAGCCCCCTGTGTGTCACCCTTCCTGCGTCCGTCTGCCATTTCCTGCCTGCCTCATTTATTGCAGCTCAGATCAGCTGCTGTTGGTGAAGTTGCTTGATTAACGAGGCACGTTCCGACCTTCTTTTTTTTTCTCGCTTTCTCCTGCACTTGGCTTGCATGCCGTTCGAATTCTTAACGAGATGAGCAAATCCGTTGTGATGGCAACCACTCTGCACATAAATTTACTCCTTCAAGTTTCCTGACAAATAAGTGGCTTTTTATATTGCAATCGTATTTATCAGGGTTTTTCCAAAACTTCTTTTGATTCAAGTATTCATCAACTTACAAGTATTTTTTAAAAGAACAGATGCAAATGATTCATGTATTCTCTGCATCACAGTGAAATTTTTCACTTTGCACCTTTTCCTCTAATTGTCCAAATGTATTATTAAGTTCTTTATCCATTCTTTTTATGCATGTACCCATGTCCATAGTATCAGACTTTTTAGCAGTTCGGTCTTCCTAAATTTACAAATGTAGGTTCAATGAAATTGCAATTTCATTGATGCCTGGAATTTCAGGAATTCCTAAGATAAGGTGTATGTTAGTCCTATGTTGGAAGAAACTTCTGTGACCTGCCGTGGGCTACCCATGAGATGCAGACAAAATACAAAGAAATCAAACCAATATTTCATCATTTACCACATTGTGTGCAATTCATTGCTAGTAAAATTGCCACCCAGAAAAGTTGGGTGATAAATGTTTAAATGGACTGCAAAGCATTTAGGAGAAACGGTCCAGTAGTTGAATTGCCTTCACACAATGAAGAATTTTGAAACTCAGACGTGATTGCCTCAACACTCTATATTACACTCAACCTGAAGGTGTAATCTCCATGTAGCCTGCGTCTGACCTTGTGAGCAATGTGGTGGGCACATTTCCTGGGGAGTAGAGGCCGTAACCAGATACCAGGCATATATTCCTTTCATTACAGGATAGGCAGGATCCTGGCTGTGTGATTTATTATTGCACTGCATTCTGGGAGGCAATTGATAACAGTTCCACCAGGAAAAGAAATTGAAACAATTTTTGTTGGTTTTACTTTTCCTTTTTAGGGGTAGCAGTTCCTTGTCAGACTTTTACTCTGCAAGTAAAAGAATGAAAATTGTTCTAAAGAAAACCATACATTTAAATGGCTTATAAATATTTGGCCACCGCAGAAAAAAACAGGTTGATGTACAGAGTTAATAATTTCTTGTGCGAAGTCCTGGTACCTTAATAACACATGTACTGGTAGTGTACCCTCCCGAAGATAAAAATAAATCACGCTACAAATACCGGTAGTTTGAATAAGCAATTAGTTTCTGAATTTTGTCACAAGTCCCAGCACTGTTTTCCTCAGTCATTGTCTAACAGTTCTTGTTAACTGTAAGCCAACTTTTTTTTCAAGGACCTATATTTTTTTTCAAAATTTTCAGATCCATATGTTTGCATCTGGCTCGAACAAAATTCAATGTTAAATGTCCTTGATCAGTTCTTTGTGTTTTGAGTATTTTTCTGATGTCAAAAAAGAAAATTAAATAGGAGAGCATTACCTTTTCTTGCGTCGTGATGGGTAACTCCACGTGATTACCCGCCATCAATATGTACGCAGACTGAAGGCCCGTTATCGTTAAAATTTTTTGCCTAAATGGCACGTCAGCCTTACCGTTTTGATATATTACGTTTTACAATAATTGAAAATGAACACAGGGTCCCACAAATGACTGTGCGGCATTTTGGAGCACGCTCACATTGTTCAGTTTCTCCTCCGTCCCTCAGAGCTAAGAGGATGCAATTAAGTCCTTCGCGCACGCTTCCCGGATCGTGTGCTTAATACTGCTGAAGCATACTGCCCACGCTCCCCAACGAAAAAAAAATCTATTCTCTGTCATCGGTACATAAACGCTTGGGAATGTTTACACATTGTCGGTTGTGGAACTTTCGTAGTAGTTGTGTTGGTTTTATGGAACAGATGAATTGGGGAATCTCATTAGCATATGAATAACGACGGTCTGGCCTGTCACACTTATAATACACAATTAATGTACCCACAGGCTCATTCGGATATGCGGAATCCGCAGACCGTACCATTATTATGACAAGGGTGCAACTTCGACTGAGGGGCAAATATTTTTGGAGTAGTTTGTTTACATTTTGCTCCCATAATGCAGTTAAAAGAACTTTCTTTTTGTCAAAAGAAGAGTGCCCTTGTTGAATTCCTTTTTTTGTAGTCATTCCTTGTAAAAAATGCATTTTTTAGTGGCAGGTTAATAACATTTCTTTATCATGTTGCGCCTGTGGTCAATATTACCTGAACTCAATATGCACTTTGTAAGTGTCTGCATTTATGAAATCGTACCATGATATAATAATTCATTTTTTGAAGACCATGAGTACTTTTGGGATTAATCATTATTTCAAAATTATGCTAATTTACATATTTTTAGTAATAATCTTAAAATGATCGCTTTATACTGCTTTGTCCATAATTTGGCATGTTTATTTGCTGCAATACATTTTTGTCTTCTTTGTTTCCTATTTCTAATTTGAGTTCGGTGATAAGAAACTGTTCATCGTCTGGAAAGATTCAAAGAATTTCCACAAAAATTTTCAGGGCGAGCATACCATGAACTGGTGCTTCACAAATGCGGTAGGCATAGACTTCTGTGTATGTGATTTGTTCGATATAGGTCTAGTAATATCGTTCCCAATAATGTAAGGGATACTTAAAATGGATCTACCTGTAACAGGAGAAGAATTTGGGATTGTGTGATAGGATAAGGGAATAATTGACAACTTTTTCTCTAAGAATCTGTCGGCAATTTTCAATTTTCTAATTTGTCGATCGTGACCAGTTAAAGTGAATTTCGGGGCATCAGTTCAGAAAACCAGCTGTTGTATGAGTGTGCTAAGTAGCTGTGGTCAGTGGTCAGTAATATCCTGTGATGATGTGGTTATCCTTACAGCTGATGTTCACTCTTGTCATGCTTCATTAACTCTCCCACTACAGGAGAACAGGCTTTTGTCATGGTAATGAGCCTATCATAACAAGGAGGTTGAATAGGGGTACTATAGAGTAGGTTTAGGGATACTCTCATCAAATGCTGTTTATTTTAGGGATCCATATGTGGCAAAACCCCCAGTCTTCCCACAATCCAACTATTTTTAGAGGGTTTATGGTAATGGGTCTATTTTGTGGGGTGTGGTTCACTTTTGAGAATCATCCTTTGTTAAGAGCTGTACCAATTCCAGTTAGTGTGACCTCAATTGTTTTCAGTCGGTGGTACTTCAAAGCTAATGACTTTGGTGTTGCTAGAAAACTTGTTTTTGTACATGTAGTTCAGTTGTAGAAGTTGTTTCGACGAACAGGTTTGGATCATCTCAAAGGTCATTTGATTGTACCAAGTCTTCTCAAAAGTGCAATAACTGGGCTCCAATTTAATAGTAACTATTTCACAGAGTTGAAGTGGTGTTGCTTCCTGGACAGAATAACAATTGTTTTGTCCTTCGGCACTTCAAGCGACTCATCCAAGCATGGTTGATCAAAGGATGGTGTTGGCAACAGGAGATTCCTGTGTTAACAACATGCACTCCTTTCTCTAAAACCCCTTAAAAATCCTTTTAAGCGATAAAACTACACTTGGGTTGGATAAGCCAGAGAGCTGGATGAGACTTATTGTCTACCCCTTATTTCCTTGGGTTCCTGTTTGTTGGTTGGGGAGGATCTTTCAGTTTCCATTCAAGGGAGGCCTGAGCTCAGTCTTGAGGAGCTTTGCTGGGTCTTGTGGCTCTCTCCAGCCTGCATACCTGAGCCTGTTTGTGGTCTGCACAGGTGAAAAGCTTTTCATAACCTCATTAGGATCCCCTGATCAAGGGGGACCACTTGCTGGTTTCATCTCTAATCCCTGACCCCCATTGGAGCTGTAAACCATTGCAGTCAATAAAGTGAACTCCTTAGCAAAGTGCAATCCTGACTGTTCGAGCACATGGCTGATGGGAAGGGAGCCCCTCCGATAATGTAAGTGTTCACCCCTGTGACCTCTAATGGTAGCTCCTGTCTGGTGCTTGACAGGCAGATGAGGCCAGGGCTGAATAGCAGGGAACAAAGACTGTCCAATCACAGGCCTCGGTATTGTGTACGCTGGCACTTACTGCAGCCCTTGGACCTTGGGTTTGTGGCTGATTATGCGACCCGTGGCTTCCATAATATGTAATGGCAAAGCATTACAACCATACAGGGGGATTTTAATTTTGCGGTTTACAGAATTTCCTATGTGAGCAGATAGGCCGGAGTGTGTGTTGTGAGTGTAAGCGTGTGAATGGTGCCTACGTGCAAATTTGGATGGCTTTGTTTCGGTCTGGGATAGCACAGAGCAGATGGACTGGTCCAACAAGGCCCTTGTGATGATGGTATGGACTGGAGTGGCTTAGAACACCCGGTCAGGCAGTGCAGTGTAGGATCCTATGTGCACCCTGCTCTGAAGTGAGCCGGCCAGTTTTTCTTTTTCCCCTGTGTGCCTGCGACGCACTCACTCAAAAAAGCTGGATTCTTCATTCCTGCAGCCTACAGTGTGAACCTCAGTATGTGTGTAACAAAACAAGCCTGGATTCTTTCCTGCCCATCCAAAGACCCGCCCGATTTCCTGATGGACACGGCCCTGTGTTTTTCTTCACACGTGGATCTGCTGCCTTTTCTCTGACAGTTAATCTTTTTTTTTTAAAAGGAAGGACTGGCGGGAACAATTTGATCTGGATGACTGCAGTATCTTCTTGCGTGCCAGTGGATTCGTAAAAATATCTTGGCCCAAATCCGACGCATGGAGTCCATAGCCGTGCTCTTTCATCTCGTTCTCGTTTTTGTGAATTACAAGTTCTTGGCTCACGTCCAGAATACTTACTACTGCTCCAGACCGAGTGTGTTATCGTGGGAAACAGGCATCCGAACCGGCCCACGTGCGCAAACACAAGGGCATCAGCTGGTTCACAATTGACTGCCATAGCGACCGCATCACTACACAGCCTTCGCATCATCTCAAATGATTGAAGTTTTCTCCCACAGCATCTTTGAGGAATGACTTAACGATCACCCACAGCTTATTTTTGTTTCCGTTGTGGATTTCAGCGCAGGATTAACTTTGTTCTTCCAGTTTGGTCTTTGATTTTGATTTCTTTAACGCCAACAGGCTCCAGAGCTTACCATGGATGGCTCGGCCAATGGGAGCAGAGCAAAAGGAGGACTTCCACCCTTTCCGCAGCTGACAGCTCCGCCTCCAAAGGTGGGTATCCGATTTTGATCCAGTGGGAATCACAAAGAATAAAAAGGGTTTTGCAATTTTAACATGTGATTGAAATTGATCTTTCTGGAAGTTTTACTGAAATGCAAATCATTTGTAAAAGTTATCCTTTTTGGTATTTGCATGACAGTTATGTTCATACCTAATGTTCATAAGGCAATCATCACAAACACAGATTGGGGAACATTTATTTATTTCGTCTCAAATGTGAGTGCACTTTTTGTTTCAAAGGTTATATGAACCACAAAGTAATATAGCCTTCACTCTTCATGCAGTATGTTTTTGACAAATAAAGAGCACTTGAAGTATTAGTTGTATGGGTTTTTTTTTTCCATATTTTCTTTAGCAGCTTAAGCCAAGACAGCTTTTTTTTTTCATTTAGAGTTTTGTAGTACCAAAAAAATCCGAAACAGTTTTTTCATTTACATGTATATTTTTGACTGACTGTCTGCAAGTGAGATGAACAAATGTCCAGCTTCCGTTTCCTCTTTCACCATTTCTAAAAAGAAATTACTGGGAATTAACTAAAGAGTTCATTTACATGTTAATGAAGCTGTAAAAACAGTATTTTCTGTTTTCTTTATGTAGCTGGAGACATTTTTAAATTAAATTAAACTAAATATTAGTACCTACATGTAATTCTCTGGTGAAATGTTGGCATCATGTGTACAAAATTCTGAAGAAGTTTATATAAAGTTGCTTTTTTTCACAGATACCGGTAACAATTGCTGTTGATATGTTACAGTAGTTTCTTCTACATACATGTAGTTGCAGGTTGTTAGGGTCATGGTTCAAAAACGTTTTACCCATTTCAGGTGATTGGTGATCTGTGATTCGTTCTCATTTTATGTATGAATCAGAGGGTTTTCACATAATGATCTGGTGGGAAGAGGCGGAAGCCTTTAGCAGCATAAAACAGCACGTGCTTGATGGGAACTAGAGTATTGGGCTGAACCTATCTCCAACCACCCCTTCCCTTCCCCCATTTCATTGATCGGAACACAAAGTGAGCAATTTGGAAGGAGGTTGGACAGTTACATGTGCAATTACTCCAGCAGTCAGTAGTCATTGTTCCCCTGTCAGACCAACCCCAGGTCCAAGCAACAGATGTAAATCATAGCTGAGGTTTTTGAGGTCCTTGTGGGTTGGTGCCCATGATAGGGCAGTGTGTGATGTTTACTTCCAGTAAGAGATTGATGGTCTGTGGCACATGTCATGTCCAAGTAGGGCCAACATGAATGCCCAGAAAAAAGTGTGGAAGTTTGTAACCTTTAGTTTCAGTTAAACAACAGAGGGCCTTGTGTAGGCTGTGTAGCGAAACCTCAAATGCCTACACTTTGGAATTTCATTATTTACGTGTATTAGGAAAAGTCATCCATTAGGAAGTGCTCAAATTGTGCAACATGTGGCTGTTAAATAAAAACTTCAGTGTACTTCATAGATTCATGAAGTGATCGACTGCGTATTTATACATTAAAAAACATGGACACTTTTATGGGTTTTACATGTACATGTGTGTGCATGTGGCTATGCCATGGGTATCTCTCAGAAAGGTTGTAACGTGTCTCAAAAATGCCATGTGCATGCAGTATCAGCAAAAATGTGATGCATAAGACGAGGATAACACACAAGCCGCTCAGAAAATGATCATTCCTTCCTTATAACCAAGTTACATACATGTAGCTAAAAGACCACCAACCACGTATTGCAAAACATGTCACGTATACAAACATGTCCCCTCATTTGAAAGTCATTGAACTCTGAATACAGAGCTAGCAAAATCGAAGTGCCTCTTGATACAAAATTCCACTCCAAGATTTTCCTCTTTCTAGTTACAACTACCTGGTCGACTGTAAAACAAACCACCGCTGTTTGTGATGCAACCGAACTCCCACACATAAAGCCACAAAATCTAAATATTGCCCCAGTGAAAAATCCCTGTGGTGCATCGTGGCTATTTATATGCACCCGGCATCCATTCTGACCCATACTTATTCCCTCAAGCTGTCAACTTGTTGACGTCAATGAGAGTATTTTTTGTGGTATATTTTGTTCACTTATCACATCAGCTTGTCGCTCAACAGGTCCATCTATCATTTGAGATTTTGCCCGTTTCTTTTTGATATTCAGTGAGTCAAGAATGCCTTCAGACATGTGAGACAAAATTTGGTTTTGATCAGTACACTGTGGCGTGGAGAAAAATACCTACATGTAAACTAGTGGCTGTCCTTTTAAAACAATTTGTAATGAGTTTTGGTTTTTTGAAAGTGATTTATTGCAATTCATTAACTGTCCTTGGAATTCACCTTCTTACATGTATACAGTTTAATTTGTCTGGATTTACATATTTGTAGTGAACATTTTTAGTTTTTTACATGTCTGAAATCACCATCCATGACAGTCACTGTTTTCTTACAAAACACTGTTCTTCCATTCTGTTGCCACGACACAGCTTATGAGGTCAGCTATTTTGATGTCACAGTCGTGTATTTCCTGTTAGTGGCTGCTAAAACTAACGTTGACCATCGGTACAAAAGTAAAAATCCCACACAGGTGCAGTGTATCAGAACACTATGAACATGTACATGTAATAATACACTCGTGAAATACTAAATACAAAATGAAAATATGCTTAATAGGACAAATACCATTTTTTGAAAACGAATTTGAGATTGAGATTGTGTACAGGTTTGGGTAAATCTCGCTTCAATCCTTTTAATGCAATGGTAGCATGGTACAAGCTGAAACGGTCTGTGGCCACAGAAACTGGTGTGCATTGATGAAATGAAGGGGTGAAAGAGAAGCGAGAGAATTTATCAGGCGTCAGCTTCCAATTCCTTGCTTCTCTGCATGTGCACATTTGCCTATCACTTACAGTGCATGCAACAGTATTGTACAAATCAATAAGTGCCCAGTGTACAGGACACGCATTGATTTTTCATTTGCATTGAAGCTGTGTGCTTAATATTATGCAAAGTCTCTTATACCGTTCATGTATATCCAATGCTTGCTTCAAGCAGATTATCAGTACGTGTTTACCGGTGCATGCACCCATGTACATGCACTGCATTTACTGTACATGTACATGTGCAGCATGAAAAGCACCTGTACAGTATATTCTATTAGTTTCAGTTTGCACACCTGCTATTGTAAAAGACATGACTGTTCAAAGAGTGTTTAAATACATTGGTACATGTGTTGTGATGATATACCCATATGTCCCTCTGATGCGTTAAGGTTTTCCTGGCGAACATGCTCATGTACGGTACATGTTTAGCATGTATTGGGTACATTGTACGTGACGGTTTGGTGCAGGGAAAAAATAAATTAATGTCAACCCAGCTCTGGGAGAGCCACAGTGCACGTCATACCGACTTTTACACATTTGCAGATTATGATGAAGTTTCATTTGAATGGACACAAAAGTCGACAGAGGTACAATGTACATGTAAAATGTACCTGAGATTGGTACATGTACAGTTCAATTTTACACCTGTAGGTGATACAAGTACTGGTACAGTACATGCAATGGGCAGTATTGCACATGTACATGCAGTCTAGGCAATTTACATGTAGCAGTAAGTGTTTGAAAATTTGTAACAAAATCTGCCTGGTGTAGCCTACTCCAGGTATCAGACACTGAGTCTAGTGCCAGCTGAGAAAAGTACAGTTGCCTCTGGGTTGTATGTAATTACACAGCCTTTTACATGTAGGGAATGACCGGCACTGTCCCCATTCTAAAGCTATCCCTGACCGCAGCACACACCCCCTGTTCTCACCCAAGCAGGTGGTCCACTTCAAATCAGGTTGGTCCCATAACAGGAGGTCAGGTAGGGTCACAGTTTGATGGGGCTGGACGGACATTGGATAACAATGCAGAAGGATGGAAGAACCCCTCACTGGATCCATGCTACTGGTAGATCCTACTACAGTCGAATGTCATTAATGAGAGCACTGCTAATACAAGATTGTGAAATATAGCAAGGAAATTTGTAGGTCCCAATCTTTTGTTTTTCATTATTCCCCTATACAGTGGTTCCTGCTCTAACAAGGCAATTTGCCGAGTTCAAAGGACCTCTTATTAACGAGGTTCGACTGTACACCTACCTACGGTACAGTCGGTACCGTCCCGAGAAGGCTTGTGGTCTGAGAAGTCTTTCCTTTGAAATACCAAAGACTTGTGACAACATAGCCAAGTACATCATATACATGTATGTACCTGTACGTAGATCTCTCTTGCTTGTCTGTCATATTTTGCCAACCAGTGGCTTGTATACATGTACTAGCCAGTATGGCAGGCCATTGGCAAAATGTTTATCCACAAAATGTCAAGAGTTACATGCAGCTATCGAAATGCCAGATTTCATTTACATACATGTATAAATGTATGACTACTAAATGGAAATGTGACCCTCTTTACATGGAAGTAATGTATGTACTTTTTGAGGCAAAATCATGCACCAGTCAATGGTGATATTTTTCCACACTTTGGCTACCCTTACAAGTGTAGTAGGCATATGAACAGGGTCTGTTTCATACGCCACAATGAAGCACAGAAATTGGCCTAACTTAAAAAATTCTTACCCTTGAGAAATAAAGTTTAGTAATTAAGAATCTTCCATCAGTGCTACACAGTGCAACCTTCCATGAGAGAAACTGGTTTTATTCAGGTTCGACTGGTAACTCAATTTACGTAACTGGGACAAAATGTGACTAATCTCCTTCTGGTTCCAAGAGGACGCCCATAATTTCCACTGGATCTAGAAGCTGTCTCTCCCCCACCCTTGAAGTTGTCAGTGTTTGTTCTCACTTCTCTTGACAGGCTCATGGGTCAGTGAACATGTCACTGCTACTATATCTCTCAATCCTAGCTTTTTTTAACTTCACAAATGATAGATTACACAACATTGTACCACACTCTTGAAAGATAAATATTGTGTGAACTCGAAGAAAGTGTTCGGAGCTGGTATCACACTGTCATTTGGGATTAAATGTACTGGTTTACATCCATTGGTTTCTTCAAATACTGTCTTTGCTGTGCCCATGCAGAAAAAAAAACACCTTCCCGAATGTTGCAAAGCAAAAGAAATGCCTTATCGTTGGTCCACCTGCGACTTATACCATTGCTTACCAGCTGCGAGCCATGCCACGTTCAGAAGAGGGACTTCCCCTGTTCCTGCTTTGGATGGCTCCGTGCCAAAAAGTCTGTTCATTCATGCAGATGCCATTCACGCATCGTCATCGTACGCACGGTTGTTTTGCTGCGGTTGGGGGACGTATTATACATGTACATGTATTTGTATGAGCTCTTATAGACCATCTCAAGAACAGGACTGTACCATCCGCGCCGTGCCGGGGTGTACCCATAACTGAGATCCGTTGCCATAGCCAGTGGATGCAGAAATTATTTGTCGTTCATAATGTGACCCTGTGATTATAAGACAGAAAGCAAGTTCATTCTGCTGTGTACCGGTAGCTGTCATTACATAACGTGCTTTAATCATAGACCAGGAAATAATGAACAGTCGTAACCAGTCGCACTTTGAAAGAAGGCCGTTTAATTATTTCAGTGGGAGTGGCAGAAATTTATTGTGGTACTTAGGTTCTGTTGCCTTGCTTCAGGCTTGTGTTAAGTAATGTGCCCACCTCTCTGGAGTGACGCGACCCCTCGCCCATCTATTTTTGTTCGGAGGGGTTTCCCGTCCGTTTTTTTTTAATTTTTCTTTTGGCCCTGTGCCAGCCGAATTGGGTCACCAACAATAAATGTCATTCGCTATGGAGGACGGCGGTGGGTTGCCCTCGAATCGGAACAGGCCGGTTCTGTGATAAGAATACGGGACTGTTCACATTTTGACCACCAGTACCGTTCGGAAAAAAATTCCTCGCCTATGGATGTTTGACTTCTCTTGGCATATTTTGACATGGGGATGGGTTTGTGGTTGGTTTCTATTTCAGTTGGCTTTGACTGGCTACGGTACAAGTGTAGGTACCTGCACTGTTGCATCTGTTGTGACAAGTTTGTGCAGGATGCATCAGCATTTCCGCACATCGTACATTGATGCCACTCAAAAAGGGTAACCTGATATAATAGGAAAGTGGTGTGATGAATTCTTGTGCTGCACATGTGTACTTCCTGCTTAACCCTAACACTCCCAAATCCTCCAATTCTAATACGATTTTACACACACCCTAGGGGGTTAGGGTTAATGGTCCTGAACTGCAATGTAACCTCATGTACATGTATCAATGCATGTGTTGTCTAAAGTGTGCACAACTTGTTTGGTTTGTTCTTGACCTTGTGCCTTGTTGAGTCTCAACTCAAACTCTTGCAAGGAAACTTCCTCAATTAACAACAAATTCCAACCTGCCCTGAATACAGTGGTGCAGTCTTTTGTAGTTGGGATCCATTTTGCCAAGGGTGGCTGGACAGTAAAGTTCATCAGAGAGCAGTAGTTTAATTTAAAACTGGGTGCTTCCATGGGACAATTTTGGGTTGTTGGAGAATTTAAACTGCCGGACACCTGTTGTGTATGTTTGGTCATTCCAGACATTTTCAGTCCAATTTCCTTGTGTCTCTGTTACATCTGACATATGATTTTGTTTGTTTAGGGCACATCCTTCACTTTCCAAGACTGATTAAGAATTACCTGCCAAACAAATAGGTCAGGTGTCTTACAGAGACACAAAAATGTCACACTTTTGGACTCCAAAGATATAGAATGAGGTCTATGCACACCCTTGGCAGGATTTTGCTCAAACATACCACAGATACATGATCATGTCATCTTTGATAATTGCACATGTGCTGAAATATTTAGAAACACACATTGTTCAACCATTCATTTTACCAATACAAACTGTAGACAATCCACTTTGCAATAAATAACAGTTTCAGAAGCAGGGAGTCACATGTTCACTTAATTTAATCCACCCATATGGGATGGCCATACAAGACAAATTCCTAGGGAATTGTGCTGTGGCTACAGTACATGGACATGTATTTCCCGGTTCATTTGTGGGTACACAATCTAGTCCTGCCACCACCCTCTGCCTTGTCAATAAAGGTCAGCCCAGCGCATGCTGGTATCCAAGGGCTAAAGGTTACTCCTGGATAAATACACCCAGGCTGGGAGCTGATATCGATATGATACCAAGCAGACAAGAATTTTTTTTTTCTCTCCCATTATTATTATTATTATTGCTGCATGTTCAGCTAGGGGGCAGAGCAGGTGGGAACTTGTCCATTGTTTGTCAAATAGACTGTGGCTTTCTACAAAGGGTCAGCGCAGTTGTACAGGAGATTAAAAGGTGTTTGGATGGCACACATTCCTGTGATGTGTAATTGTTTTGACACGGGCAGCGTGTGCAGCTCAGACTTGTACAGGGTAAATTTTTTCCCGCCAGAAAAATGTCATTGTATGCATTGACACATACAGTGTAAAAATGTAATCAATTAGCAAGCATATATTGAGGGCCTGCAGTGGACTCACTGGTGCGCATTAAAATTGAATAATCCTATAAATTTGTACTTACATAAAAAAGAACACACAGAGAAACAAACAAGTGATCACAGAACCTGTCCATGTACACTCAAACCTCATTAAGTAGGTCCTCAGAACTTTGCAGATTACCACGTTTTGACAGTAAAATTGTGTTATCAGGAATTAAAACAATGAAGAATAATGGATTTGGACTTACATGTTCATGTACATGTATACATTTCCTCATTGTAAGCAGGATGTATAGTAGCTCTCAGAAACGTATTCAAGGGGTAATATAATTTTAGAGTTTTTTTTTCCTATGTACAACTTACATGTGTAGATGTGAGTTGTGACTGAATGTTTTTTAAGTCCAAACAAACTCTTGTTCATATAAGCTGTAAAACATCCGTGGAGGGTCCCTGTTGTATTTGTGGGTCTGGTCGTGCTGTTGTGTTGTCTGCAACGTTTCTGTTTTCTCAGTCACATGTCTATTTTTGTCAACCCATTTTGGTAGAGTTGGTCTCTCTGGTGTTGTTTGATTTGTGAGTGCCATATGTGGGTCCCCTAGTCATTCCTTGTTTGTTGTGATCAGGGGTTTTTTTTTCTTCTTTATTGGTAAATAAATGCCTGTCTAGCCACCTCGTTACAGTCTAGCACTCCGGGGTATTTGCACTCCAGACAACCAAAAGGTGCACCCGACTGGATCCCTCTTAATCCTTCCCAACCTACCCACCCCCCCAACAGGCTAACATTTTTGCTCCCATTTCGAGTTTGGCCTCAGTCGCCTATGTACTTTTGTGGGTGGAGCCAGTAGCCACAGTGATGTGAGACACACTATGTCTGTTAAAATGAACATGTTCTGGGATAGACGTTAGTTAGTCACGTTCATATACATGTATGTATACGTGAGGGCACTCACTGGCACTGTACATGTAATTCACATCAACACTCTCTGGACATTTTCCTTGAACAGTCTCCATCGAAGAACACGATTAAGTACAAACAGTGATTAGGGTAAAATGCTAAATGTTCATTTACAGGCAAAATTGCTGATATTTTTGTATCCAAGATTGCATTCTTTGCATGTTTTCTTTTGTTAAAAAGCTGTGCATGCATAACAAAGACATGGAAGACATACTGTACATGTACATGTGAGTGTAGGACAGCTTTTCTTGTGATTGGTTGCATGTCAATTTCTGGTTGTGGTAATTGTGCAAAATGCCTCCTGCAGCAACAATGTACATGTAGATGCAAATGAGACTTCACAACCTTCACAGTGTGTTGTGATCAGGAAGGAAAAGAAAATTAGTTGCGTTCCTGTGCCACCGGACGTGGGCTTTTTGCTTACAGGAAGTTCCCTAATGGACCCGTACTTGGATATTTCTTTTCCTTTTCGAAGGCACCGTGTAGGGTCATGTACAGAGTGTGTGTACACTGTACATGTGCCAATGGTGTGTGTTTCCTTTTCAATGCAGCAGGGTCTTTGGTCTTTCGAGAACGACATTTTTCCACCCTAAAATCACATGATATAACATTGTAAGTATTGTCGGTGTAGTGTCTAGCTTTGCAGTAATCATTCTGGTACATGTCTCGGGCCTTGGTGTGGGCATGAAGCAGGCGTTTACAGGCTGTATTCACAGGTTTCCATTTCATTATGAGTTGCATGTGCATTGTGGCTTTTGTTTCTCACTGTGAAACTCTCTGGATACTTTCCCAGATTCTGTGGCATTTTGATGGATTCAGGACCATACCGTACATAAAGTAGCTTCTTTTACTTTTTTGCAAGAACCAAAGTCCCAACGCCTGTTTCACTGCTAAAGAATGCGTTGGTTTACCGCACATTGCTGGATTACGGAAGATTCCGGAAGCTTCCTCATAAACAGATGCCATGGAGTCGGTGACAACACGGTTCGCTCTCGTTGAGGACTAGCCATGTCACCTTGCTCTAACCAGAACCTTGTTAGAAAAGGACTGGAAAACAAGAAAAGCAAATGAATTCGGGAAGCTTGAGACTTCAGTATTTGTCCTTCATATCCAGATTTTGTTAGAAATCTTTTCTATAACAGAATTCACTATGCATGTACCGGTACTGGGAATGTGCAGAGGATTCATCCAGGGTATTTTACTTACATGCAGAACCTTAGACAAAGGCATTTTTATCTCATGAACTGAAAAAAATTTCAGATTTTCTTCTAAGTTATTGTCATTTTTAGTTCTTTATTTAAGCTTATGTCTGTGGCTGCTATAGAGATTTGATTTCAAACTGCAAGTTCAGTTTTTCAGTCATACCGGTACGTTATAAAAGGTTAGAGAAGTACCGTAGTGTAAAACAAACAGCCACTTTGAAACTGAAACTGAAATCGCCGCTTGCAACCATGTTTATTTCGATGGTAAACTTAGATTAATTTCACATGTATTGTGTTAAAACTAATTTTTCTTCTCTTAATTACATGCATATCAAGCACAAACC
This sequence comes from Acanthaster planci, assembly GCF_054643075.1. NCBI lineage: Eukaryota > Metazoa > Echinodermata > Asteroidea > Valvatida > Acanthasteridae > Acanthaster > Acanthaster planci. The sequence continues at coordinate 4,519,236 of NC_141795.1, forward strand.
CAAAAAAATACATTTAAAAAATGAAAGCTAATGAAAATTTTAAACAAATGCTTCTTCCTGACTGATGTTTTTGTTATGATTGTTAACGTTTCTCCAACGAGTCGGCAATATGTGGCTTAGTCACTGTGTTACTTTTAAGACAGCCAGTATGTGTGGTGGATATCATGCTCCGATGAGCGCAAGCTGCCTTCACACAAGCAATAAAAATTCTCTTAATACCAAAGGTCAGATCGATAATATAGTCCCTCATTATGCTGGCCTGGGTGCCTGGTGCATGCATACATGTATGTATATGTGCGTGTTGGCAAGGGGCCATTTGTTAATGGGTGTCCAGTCTCATAATTGTCTTGCTGTTCACCTGCGTGCGCAGCTGTGAGCTATGAGTCATATAGATGTGCTTAAGGGCGCGGCATTTCAAAACAGAAATAATGTACATTTTAGCATGTCTTGGAAAAGCACTCGCACTTTTCTGTATATTTGTACAAAAAATTAGGATGTAAAGTGAGTTGACTTGTTTATTTGTAAAGTATTGAAGCTTTTCTGTGTTGATAACCACCATTTTGGAGATGGTGGTGTGTGTGAATGTAATCATGTGAGAGTATTTATACACTATTATGGTAAGTGGTACTTACTGTCTTTGCTTCCAATGGAGCATGCTCGTGTCATGATAAATACCGGTCTGATTTTTAAAAAATGTGCCTAAATGATTGCACATACATTTAACTGTGGTCATGTGCTTCATGGCATGTTGTCTTTCCAAGACTTTTCAGCCTCTTGGTTACCAAGACCTGGGACATTTACAACTGTATGAGGAACCCCTTTTTCTTATTTTTTTTTATATCAGGTGAAGGAAACCGTATTTTGAAAATTTGTTTCTATTTTTGGTGTTTCCTGTGCAGAATGGCCCCATTGAGAACCACAACTCCCCACCCACCACTCTTCCTCTTCACAACAGTACGGCTCCAGATTACCCAAACTCCGACTCTTCCACTGCTGTACCCCCTCCCAACATGAGCTGGCCCCCGCCTCCCCCCATGGTGAACGGGTACAGCAGCAGCGAGGGCTACCCAAAGATGAACCACTTTCCTCCGCAAGCTGAAATGGCGAAAGCCGCCGAGAGGGAGGGCCGGAGGGAGCCCATTGAGGCAGTGGGCGAGGGGGGTGTGGTCAGCATCAAGAAGGAACAAGGAGTAGGGGAGGCGGTGGGTATCCCTGTCCCAGCCCACCACCATCACCATCACCACCACCCCCATGCCAAGTACGCCTTTGCAGCCTCCAGCAAGCCGGACAATGCAACCACTCTGACCCCATCTTCAGGAAAAGGACCCGGGGGTTACTCTGCGGCACCTGTCACGGCTACAGGCAAGCCAACAGGCAGCCCTTCGCCACCTACGCATGGACAGTACTTTGACAAGAAACTGCAGCTGCAGAGCAGTGCTGCAGTAACGGCCAAAGAGGCGCTGCCTCCGATGCTGAACAGTAACCACAGCCGGTCATCCAGCATCCAGTCCTACCCGTCATTTACTTTCCCAACTCTCGGCTCATCCAAGCCGAGCAATCCGCCGACTCCCACCAGTCATATCCAAGACAGGGGCACACCTGACCACAAAGGAAGCAATAGCACAACAACCCCTACATCATTGCAATCACCATCCTCAGAGAGGAAAGCCCTTTCTCCTGTGGATGCTGCCGAATCACTCCTCTCCCTCAGCTCTTCTATATCAGCGCGGCATTTCCCCTTCCCACCCGCTCACTTCTCAGGGAATCACGAGCAGCGACCCCACGAACAGCGCCCCCATGACTCTCAACGCCCTCACGAGAAGCGTCCGCCCCCTGGCTTCCTCAGCAGTGGGCCTTCCTCTGAGTCCCCATCCCCTTCTGTTGCAGCCATCTCTTCTCTTCCAGTTTCGTCAAAATCCGAACACTCCTCAGAGAAGAAGTCCAAATCAGAGAAGCACCACCGGACAGACTCCAAGACCAAATCTGACCACAAGGGTCTCAAGGCAGAGCACAACCGGCCCAGCGGGATCACGTTACCTCCAATGACTGTGACCGGTTTCCCCGGCCTGCCGGTTCCCGGCGTCATGCCACCCGGCTCACAGAGCGGCATCTCAGCTTCAGCCGCCATGAAATCCACCGGCCGTTCCCTTTACCCTCTGCCCAGTCAGACACTTCTGGCATCCTCCACGAAGCCCAGCACTGGCTCAGAGGCAGGAGAGAGCAAGGCCACTACAGACAAGGACCTGACTCCACGGAAGCTGACTCCGGCTGAGCTCCATCGGAAGATGCTGGAAGAGGACATGAAGGAGGAGATGCCCGACTGTGGATGCTTAGGTGAGTCGAGTAGCACTCTTACCAGGTACATGAAGGCCAACTCAATGATGCCTTGTTTAGTGGATTCAAATCAGTGTTCAAGCCAGCCCTTAGGGTTTTGCCAATCTCTGTTTATCCCAGAGTTGGGATGTTTCCTTACATCACATCTCTATGTTCTACCACGGAGCCATCAAATCATGCTGTGGGGAAACATTTTATGTTTTCAATTTTACATTAGATTAGAAACCCAAGCTTTCCAACCTAGAAATTAATATTAATCTGTCATTATTCAAGGCTTTTGATCTCTGCTTTATTCTTATTTTAAAGCTCATATAAATTCAGACAAATTTTTTTTTGTTCATATCTGATACAGAGAATGATCGTGATGAGGCACCGTACTACACACATCTTGGAGCAGGTCGGTCTGTTGCAGCAATCAGAGAAATGATGGAGAAAAGGTGCGCAACCGTCCTAAGGACCGTAATTCTTTTGTTCAAATGTGTCACCAAATTTTCATTGTGAACCATCACGATGCTTTGTCATGTACCCAACTCCTTGAGAAGAGACCCATTCAGTAGTCTGTTGGCATGATTGTTATTCAGTTGTGTTTAACAGAGACTTGGTACCAGACGTTCCTTTTGTCACCCTTTTTGTATGCAGCACAAATATGGTGGACTGTCAGTAGATACATGTAATTAGATTTGAGACTTGCGATATCCCATACAGAATCTTGATATTACAAATGTGCGAAATTTTAGCTCTATGAAACAAACACAACTTACCAATGTAAGCTAATAACTGATTAAGTCTTTTAATGTGGTGACCACACTGTTTGGATTTCCTAAACTCCCAGGTTCGGCCACAAAGGTAACTGCATTCGGATCGAGAAATTGGTTTTCTCCGGGAAGGAGGGCAAGAGCTCCTTGGGCTGTCCCATCGCAAAGTGGGTGAGTGCAGATGGATGGGCTTTGCAAGTGACAAAAGGTTTGGGGCTGTAGTCATGTCCATCACAAGACTCGTCACAAGATGCCGGATGAACAATGACGAACGGATTTGCTTTGGTCAAAGTTCGTGTGAATAGCTTGTAACTTGGCTTAGGAATGGATGGCTTGTTACAAAGGGACTTCGTGGTGGGCTTGTTGACTAACGTCATCGATTGGTGTGATGTTGTGATGTCATATACAACCAGCTACCAGTAAACACATTAAGACTGGCCACGAGTTAGCTCAAAACTTTGTTTGCGTTTATCGTGTTAGATCTTGAGACGTTCAGGACCAGAAGAGAAGATCTTGGTGCTGGTGCGAAATCGACCTGGCCACCACTGCGAGACGGCCTACATCATCATAGCCACTGTTGCCTGGGAGGGCTGCCCTCGCAAGGAAGCAGACAACCTGTACGACATATTGACCCAGACGCTTCCTTCTGGAGCCATCCCAACTGTGCGCCGCTGTGCAGTCAATGAAGAGTAAGTGTCCGGCATCATCACCTGATGGGACTTTCCTGTTTGAAGTGAACTTCAACTTTAAAAAGCCTTTGGCATCCACAAAAAATTGTAGATGACATGACAAGTTTTCAACTGATTGTGCACAAAACTCTTCGATCCCCACTTTGCATTGTGGACATGGTAGAGGAACTGTAGATGGTGCTGTATGACAATACACAAGCAGGCCCGTGTGTATGAGGTCCAGAACACAGGGCCAATTTTCAACAGAATGTGTACAGTCTTACAGTGTGGTGTGCAATTTAGATGGGGTCCACATGCCTGAACAGTCAACTGAAATATGGACATCTTCGTAATTGCAAAAAAGGCCTAAACTCTTAGGGTTTCGTAGGCAGTGGTGTCAGAAGTTCCCGTTTTTTCATTTGCAGAAAGACCTGTGCCTGCCAGGGCTTTGATCCTGAATCTTGTGGCGCCTCGTTCTCGTTTGGTTGCTCCTGGTCAATGTACTACAATAGCTGCAAGTTTGCTCGCAGCAAGACACCAAAGAAGTTTAAGCTGCAGGATAATGCCGATGCTGAAAAGGTATCCCTTCTCTTCAGCATGCACGTCACAGACCAGACAGCGAACCAAAAGTTGCTACTAACTAACTACTACATGTAGCTTAGGAAATGCACCGTGTGCCTGCATGCTAAAATTAGAGCATAATACATGCATACTTGTTATAGACTAAAGTAGCCACTGTATTTTCTGTGGAAAGCTAATGACGTTCAGGTGAGAGTGGTTTGTTTAGTTGATGCAGTGGTTGATGTATGGACAAGTCTGCACTTCAGCGTTTTTCCTTTTCTACCTTCAGGAGGAGATGTTGGAGAACAAGCTGCAGTGGCTGGCCACAGAAATCTCTCCACTCTACCGACAGCTGGCCCCAGATTCCTTCCGAAATCAGGTTTGTGCAGGCAGGCAGGCTTTCTTCAATTAAATTGCCAGATTGGTTAGCTCTTTACGTTGTTCTTTCAGAAACTACCGGGTGTGTGAAGAATTTTGTGAGGTACAGTAAGATAAAGCTCAGTCGGTATTACGTACAACTTCAGTTTGGAGGCCTCCCTATCATATGCCTCATACGTTCAATCAGTGAAGTTAAAACTGACATCCTATATGTATCTATCCCAGTATTCAATTTTTGAATGTTCTCTCAAGTTGGAAGCATTCTCTCAGAGTCAAAAAGACAAAGTGCAGGACATCATTCTTCATTTTTCTTTTATCATCAGGTTTTGTTTGAGAAGATGGGGTCCGAGTGCAGGCTTGGATGGGGTGAGGGTAGGCCGTTCTCTGGCGTCACGGCTTGCATGGACTTCTGCGCTCATGCCCACAGGGACCAACAGAATATGAACAATGGTTGCACAGTGGTAAGTTTCATTGAGTCTGTGCCCACCGTGATCTGTCATTATCAAAGTTGCCAAGAGTTGTTGAACGGCCTTTTCATTTACTTGAACGGAATCTTTAAAAGTACAATCATGACTTCTGTTCACCTCTGTGTTCAATTTTTTTTTGTTCTTGCTTGGGATTTTTCAAGCCATTTATGATTTTATGAGGAAAGTAGGGATACAACCTTTTTAGGACAAACCTTGAAAGCATTTTGGGCCTCCTCCAGTTCATAGAGTTGGGGTTGGTTTGATCATTTGAGTGACAGGAATTGGTGAACTAAGCGTTACTGTTTGACAGACGTAGGGTCAGCCCTTCTGGAACTCATGGTTGAGAATTGTAATGATCGTAATCACACGATCATAGTCGTATCTTCTCTGGCACCTCAAAACTGATTGTGTCTTTCTACAACAGGTGGTGACATTGACAAAAGATGAGATTCGGGACCGTGTGCCGGACCCAGGCGACGAGCAGCTGCACGTCTTGCCTCTGTACTACTTAGACAACACTGACGAGATGGGCAGCATGGAGGGCCAACAGGAGAAAGTGCGACGTGGCTCCATCGAGGTCTTGACCCACTACCGGCACAAGTCCAGGCTCCGACCCAAACAGGACCCGGTCATCCCCAAGGGTGCACAAGTCCGTACAAGCAGGCATGGGGACAAGAACAGCCCTAGCCGTGGCAAAGCTGCAGCAGCAGCTGCGGCAGCTGCCGCGGCTAGAGCAGCAACACCGCAAGGCAACAGCCATCATCAGAGCAGCCACGCCAGCAGCAATTCGAGTCACAGAGATGCTGATGCCAAAGCCTCCTTGGCAAAGAGCAGCAAGGAGCAGTCCACGTCTGGGACCACCTCGTTGCCCTCACAGTCCCAGGCCCAAGTCATGCAGATCCCCCCTCACCTGTGGCCTCAGTACCAACAAAGCGTGGAGCAAGTCCGGGCAGCATGGCCCGGCGTTGAGCTGACCCCCAGTAGCTTGGCTGCAGCGGCTGCGCTGAGGCCGGAATTGCATGCCTTACACCCAATGATGTATGAGAGCATGCAGCGGGAAGCCATGCAGATGAACGCGGCAGCCGCTGCCGCAGCAAGCTTGCACCCGGAATGGGCCCGCCTGTACCCACATCAACCCCGTATGTTTCTCCCACCTTACGCCCATCCAGGTATGGTGGGGCTGGCAGCCCACGAACACCTACAACAGAATCAGGCCCTGGCTCGCTTCATGAGTCAGTACGGCAATGACCCCTACATACTTGCCCACCCCTACATGCGCTACCCTCATTTTACCGGACTCTCCATGGAAGATGTCAAACCCGACATGAACCAGCTGAGTAACCTGATGAAGGCGTCGAGCAGGAGTGAGCGTGATGCACTGTACAACACCTTCAGCATGAAGTACGGAGCACAGCATCCAGGGGCAGCAGCTGCATCCGGGTATGGCAACTCCCGGGTGGACCAAATGGACTTGAGCAGAGACCACCACACTCCCAGACCGAGCACCTCTTCATCTGCAGAGTCCAAGTACACTCAAAACCCACCCCCAAATGGGCTGAGGCAAGATCTGAGTCACCATCCACCTGCCAGCCAAGCTGGCCACAAGGATGGGATTTGGCGGCCACCAGTCTTTCAGAACAGCCCCTCCCGTGAGAGCACCCCATCCCAAGAGCATCACAGTTACCCGAACCAGGGCACTCCCCCTTACGGATCAGCATTCCATGATCGGAGTAAGAGCCAAGGGGATCAAAGGAGTGCTTACCCACAGGAGGGTAGCCACCAGCACAGAGACTATCCAAGCTTTGGTCATCGAGAGCCCTCATCTGCTTCACAGAGTAGGAATTCCTCTGACAGTCGGCAGTATAGCACCTACCCACAACAACAAGCACACCAGGAGCACAGTACAGCCCGACGTGATCTTTCTCAGAGCTACCCATCACAAGACAGCAAACCATACCCAAGGCTCCATGAAGTCTCAACTCCTTCGACGTCCTCCCACCAGCAACAGCACGATAAGTCAAAAACGATTGCCGAGCATCTACGACTCATGGAGGCAGCCGGGCCAAGTCCCAGCAACCCCACCCCCTCTGCACTCCCTCCCCAGCCCTCCCCGAAGCCAGAGGAGCCCCAGGAGATTGAGTGCATCTCGGACAGCGAGGAGTGCTTCCGGGACCCAACCATCGGAGGCGTGGCCATTGCGCTCTCCCACGGCTCCATCCTGTTTGAGGCTGCCAAGCGCGAGCTCCACGCCACCACATCCATCCGGAACCCGCACAGGCAGAAGCCCACGCGCATCAGCTTGGTTTTCTACCAGCACAAGCACATGAACTTCCGTCACCACGGCTTAGAGGAATACGAGCGTAAGATGCAGGCCAGGCAGGATGAAGCTGAAGAGACAGCCCGGCTGAATGGAGAAACGCCTCCCCCACGCAAAGGTCGCAAGCGACGCCTCTCAGCCAGTGATGACACAGTCATCCCCGACAAAACCAAGGTAAAATGCAGCTCTGCATCCAAGAAGGTACCAACAAAGCATGCCCAGACACCTGTTACCAACACAGTCACGACTCTGGCCTCCACAGCTTTCCCAACAGTAACAGGGCCGTACCAGAAATGGGTGTAAAACCATGCCATTCTGTGGTCAAGCTCCTAGCCACCAAACTTCATTCCCAGTGCTGACCACTAGAGTTTATGTTCATTGTTGTGTTGCCCTATAGGATGGACTTTGTCTATCTCAAGTTACCATGCTGGAACACGTCTTAAGCATATTCGCATGATTGGGAACTAGACTTGTGTTGAGAATTTTGTAGTTACACTTTGTTTTTTTTGGGGGGGTCATAGAACTGCTCACCACAAAAGCCTCCTTAGTGCAGGAAAAGTTTTGCTCAGTAAACACAAGTAATCAGACGAAATGCCATTTGTTAAGTAATTTCTGTAGCTGTTGCTTTTGGGTGAGCATGAACTTTGACTAAGCTCCACAGAACTGGCTTTGGGTTTTGCAGGTGAGTCTGTAAGCTGACAGTCACAATTATTGCAGTGCAGCATGGGATAGCACAAGAATACTATCCCCCCAACCATACATGATCATAGCGTACACGGTCCATGGGGAACTAGACTTGTACTATAATTTGTATTGGTGCATACATGTCGTTGACTTTAACACAAGAGAGTTTCATGAGCACTAACTACCTTGACTTTTGTGCCAGGAACTTACTTGAATCGTCTAAAGTCTAAAGGGCATTGAGCCCTCATGGAAAGCAGCAGCCAGCCAGGCTTTACTTTGCTCAATCCTACAAAAGCCTCCAAAATCTCTTGGTGGATTTTGAAGGAACTTGGAGGGTTGAGTTTATTTTGTACAGGTGTTTTTAGAATCTTATAGCAAAAAAAAGAACATGAAATTTGTCACCAGTCCTTATGCATTTAAACCAGCAATGCCTCTGCTATGCATGCTGACTGACTGTACGAGCTTATCCACAGTCCAGTCCTCAAGGTCAGGGATTCTTTCCTTCACAAAATGCACTGAAATGACAAAGATGAAATTAGATCAAATTGAAAAACCGATTCCCCATTATCCTTTCTCTCTCTATGCTGACATTTGAATCGAAGAGCACCTTTGTCGCCAGTGATACAAAGTTCTTGTTTTTTTAAGACTGCTGCATAGAGCCAAGAGTAACGAAAGTAAGCTGCCACCCCTGGCTTGAATTGAATGAAATTACTCCTCCCAATCCATTCATCACCTTTGACTCTGCCAGCTTCATGCTCTGAACACAACACCCTGTGTGTTCTTTTTTTTTTCTTTTTCCCCACTTCTTTTCTCGCTCTCCTCTCAGCTCCAGTCAAACCTAGCTTTCTGGCCCGCCCCCAGCACAGAGCACCTGCCCGGCGTGGCCAGCCTCATGACGCCACCAACCAGCGCCCTCGCGCTCGCGCGCAACCCGGACAAGGTGGCCGGCCGCCCTGTTTGGCCGCAGGCCACGGGCGCCCGACCCCCACAGGTTTGACTGCAGTGTTGTAGAACTCGTGCTCGCTCTCCAGTCCCATCTGTCTTCTCGTAGTCCTCATTGTACACTTGACTGTCAGTGGGTAGCCTTTTCTCACTACAATACTCATCCTAGACCACCAGTGAAAGCACTACTCAACTACTGTAATCAACCGGCACTTCGTTTTTTCAAAACAGAAGTCTTTGTATCGAGTTTCACCTTGTTTACTTGACGTTGCTCACCAAAGAGTGCAAACTCATGAGTGTTAGTACTTACCTTCACACTGAACCCCTTCCTGACAGAGCTCGTACTTGCACTCGTCCAAAAATACTTGACTAGCCAGTATTTTATAATGCTACTTGCCCTGCAGGCTGGCTTTTGTACACAGAAGCTTAGTCTGACTACTTAACGTAACTTGTGCAATGTGATAAAGGCACCATGAAACAGTTGTGTTACTACGTGGATGCACATTTCTCTCTTCTTTATTTTTGTCAAGTGGAATCTGGCTGCGACTTCTTTTCCTGCGTGCCGTTGCTTTTGTTGAAAGTTTAGTGAGTTGTTTTGTTTTGTCTTCTCTGGCTGGACTTAGTGCGCTTTGTATTATTTTGCTTTTTGTTTTCTTTTATTTCGTACATTTTGCGTTGGAATGTCTTCCCATGTGCTCACCAGTGGCTGTCGGCATTGCATGGAGTGCTGGTATTAGTTAATTCTGGTCATGTGTAGCATGTCTGTTCTGATCATTCCAGTAAATGCACATTCATGCCTGAGTCTTGAAATGAGAATGTGCTTTTTCCCAGAGATGGTATTTGCCCCATTTCTGCAGGGTCTGTTATGGTCAAAAACTGGAATGGCTGCAGATTGCTGTGAAGTTCTTTTTGAATGTGACTTACCAAAAGGATCCAAAATCAATTTGAGTTACTAGCGAAGGCAAAAGTGACCCAAATTGTCAACTCTTACGTTTGTTCGTTTGATCCTGGTTATCATCTTCAAAGTGTATATTTCCCTCAATCGTATGCCCTTTGCAAATCATTCAACATCAGGAAAACAATAACTAGTATTTTATCACAGATTATCCGTAGTTTCTGCACTGAAGGTAGAGATATTTTTAAGCAGACCTATTCAACTTACCATTTTTTCTTACGCATCAATACCTCATGGTAACAAAGTACTTTTATATTGGTGCTCAGAGCTCGTAATTTTTAAAATATGAAAGTTTTAAATATATTCACAGAAACTGGTTCCACTGCCCAATTTTGGAACCTATCGTGCCCATTCAGTATTGTTCAAAAAGTATGTAGAAATGAAATTCTCACTTTTGCTGCATTGTCTGAGGGTCCCAGTAGTGGCAACTGTTCAGACATTAGGTCAACTGTAAATTGAAGTTTGTATGAATTTAAATAAGGAGAAAGATTTACTGATTCTGAAATGTAGCTGTTACCAGGCAGGAAGACAGATGTGGTGACCTGGTATGGGCAAACTTGAAGAGATGCAAGGGAATGGTCACTTGCTGTGGTCCTTTTGCCATTTGTTTCCATGGTTGATTTTTCACATGGAGCTTTCATACACAGAAATCGGCCAATATGAGAAAAGGTATGCCAAGTAAAATTGCGTTACCGGTTAGAATGTCATACTCGTCGTGTCATGGCTCATAACTGGTTCTCAGGTCATCCTTGCTTGGCTCAGTGACAATGTTAGCCCCATGTATTACTTGCATTGAAAAGGGTCTGTGAACGATTCTCCATGACGTCACCCTCAAACAGTAGTGCAGTGAGTGATGTCTAGCTAGAATATGTAAGCTAGGTGTGCATGAATGTGCTAAATGTCAGTCAAAATGTGACATCTTTAAATTTCATCTGCTGGAATGTACAAGGATGACTTGGTGCATTGCCAGGGATGTGCACCTGCTTTGGTAAATCTTTAGCAGAGGAGGGGGATAGGCTCTTCAGGGAACTTCAGAAGATTTCTGGTTCCTGTGTGCCTAGTGGGAGAAAGCAGCATGGCATGGCAGTTTGGATTGTACCGAAGTTTGAATAGCATTCCCATGTTTGCACTTGGGAATGCACAGTGTTTCAAATCTGTCCCAGTTGAGATCAGTTCCAAGTTAGAACAGTAAGATGTCCACTGGAGCATTGTTCAAATTCTCAAGGTTTGCCATGTAGAAAGAACTCTGTTGTGGTTCATATAGAGTGTTCGAGTTCCCCAAATACCTAATTGTACTCTCATTTACATTTTTAAACATCATTTATGATTTGGTGGTGAAGTGCATGCTGGGATGTATCTTCTCTAAGCCTAGTGTCTATTACTATAGTTTTTGTGCATAATGTTATGCAGGTTATGAATATGTATATTTCCAGTTGACCAATGAGCAACCAGTCATACTTCATGTGATACAAAAGGAACCATCTCATTGGACCAAGAACGATATGCTAATGTAAGATTTGTTAGAGGCAAGGGAATGTATATTTTTCTCTTCCTTGTGATTCTTTGTGGGAAATACGACTGAAATGATCGTGTGAGTTATCAATTAAAAAAAACATTTACAGGATTTGGTTTGTTTCCTCAGAAACAATTGAAAAGATGTACAAAATGGTAATGAGCGTAGGAGCAATTACGACTAAGTTATAGAGTGTAAAGTGTGTGAGTAGAAATATAGTTCAAATATTTGTGCTTTCTTTTTTTTTTTAAGTTATTTGGAAAGTTTTGTTTTAGACTAAAGAATTGTTTTGTCTTGTTTCCATTAAATAATTACTTTTGAACATTTCCAGTCAACTTCCCCATACGCAACTGACTGGAATTCCAGCGAAGCATTTTACGTGGTAAAGTACAAAGTCTTGTATACATTTTAAAAGTATGGATTGTAGATTTTTAAGGGAAAAAAATCAAGTTTCTGATGAAGTCTTATAATTCACAAAATCCTCTCTGACTAATCTCAAATTTTACTCGTGAAATCAGTGAGTCGATTCTTTTAGAGTGAGATTTAATCGATTTTAGTATGGATAAAGTAACGTCTGGTTACTTTTTATGTAAATTAAAGAAATTTACATTAATTGTAAAATTACCCTAGTTACTCTGTTGTACATATGTAAAATTTTTAAAGACAGAATAACTCAAAACCACTATAATTGGCAGGTTTTTGAGAAGAAATATGTATATATACAAAACCAAGAAATTACCCCCAATGAATTAGAGTCTTGATTCTCATGTAAAAAAAATGAGTGTTCAGTTTTAGCAAATCATGTCGAGAAATTTTATGATGTGTTTGTCTTGCTGCATTTTTATAGGCAAATTATAATTGGTTTTCAAGTGTATAAGATGAAGTTTTCAAGCAGTTTGGAGCTGTACACGTTTGTTGCATCATCGGACACAGTTTTTATGTTGTATTTTGTTCATCCTTATCCGATCTTAATTTTCATCCAAGAATGAATTTTCTTAAACCAACTATCTGCCGGTTTTCTCCAGATGAAAAGCCAGTCGCTAGCTTCTTGTACTGAGGATGGGTTTTATGGAAAAGAACATTTCTCTGCAGGTATGGAAATCAGTGTAAAATGTCGTACCTAATTTAGACTTCAAAAGAATTACCGTAGCAGACGAAATGTATATTTTTGTGAGTTCCCAAATAGAAAGTCAGTTTGAAATAATATCAAAATTGTGAATTCTGATGGATGAAATTACCAACCTATTTGTATACTAGTGTATATGTATGTACATTTGGTTTTCCATGCAATTTTTCTGTTTAAAAAACGAGGTCTTGTTTGACTAGTCTTTACCATTGTTTGTGTTTAGCTATTTTTTTTTCACAGTGTGTGCAGATTTGTGTGAGAATAATTCTAAACGGTATGTGCAAGATTCTAGACTACAGTTCCTGGAGTGAATGGCAGTGAAGCGTCAAATTTGGTTAAAATCCTGTCTTCTGTACATCAAAAAGAGACTTATTTCAGCTGTGTGGCTTTTTACTTTTCAAGATACCGACAATGTAGGGAAGAAACTCATCCCATCAAAAGTAGAACAACTCTGTTGTTATCTCGTTGACTTTTTCTCCCACTGAAATATCTCTAATTGTTACACAGTAATGGGGTTATGTGATCATGCCTGTGGCGTGTGCATTGTGTAGAATATGACAGTCTTCGACTTCGTAGCCAACTCTGGAGATTTGTGTTTTTTTATATGTAGAACTTCACCACTAAAAGTTCTTCAGCTGTACAGAGTGAAACCGCTTCTTATTTCTTTGTTATGGGACATGTGAAAACTTGTTCTTTAATTAAAACTGAGATGATATGCATCTCTAAGATCAAAAGAAGACTGTTGGCCGTGTTTTATTTATTTGTGTGGTGTCCAAGTTTTCAACCACTTGACTAGTCAATAATTTGAAAGAAGAATAAGGTTTGAAGTGGCAATTCGTCCATCACTGAGCCCCCCCCCCCCCAAGCATTGCCCCAACCCTTTTGGGGGGGTGTATTGTAAGACCCTATAAAAGTTGCAATCACCAGCAATATTTCTATGGGCTGTGTTCAGTGCAAATAGTAGTTGCACCTGTTGTTTTTATTGGTGGTGCCCCAGGGGTGGGGATGTGGCCACTTTGGAGATGACAATCGGTAGCTGTAACAACAGTGTGGGGTGTTTTGGTGAGCTAGTATTATAAGTCTGATTACTACGTACGTGCACCAAAGGATTGGAGAAAAAAATCCATTTTCTTGCATTTTTAAGTCTAACATACAACTGCTGCCAGCCGAAATGTACCAAATTCCGATTGCTCTCTAAGGATGATTTATGAAACCAGTCAATGTAGACATTAATGGCTGTAATATCAATTAATACTTGTGGGATTCTGGGAAGAAAGTTCATCCTTGTCACTATACACCGACCCTTGACTTGAGGCAAGATGCCCTTTTGTATTAGACTTTTAACATGAAACCATTCAGACAACAAAAACACCGTCGTTTTTCCAGATTGGATCAAGGTTTCGGGGCCTATTGTCTCTTGCTCTCCATTTTTTCTGAAACAGTTTGCCTAGTGTAGTGACCGCAAACACTTGAGGCGCTGGGGTGGTCTTGCTGGTCACTCAGCCGTAAAAGTTGGCCAGGTCACGGCCTGTTCTTCATTGTTCACGCACGGCGTGGACTCGGCGTTCGATATCGGCGGCTGTAGTGCAGTTTTTCAAGGCTAAATCCATTCATTTCTCAAGTTACTCTGACTATGCAATCGGATGTGACCGCAAACACATCATGTAGTGAGTTCAAGGACAACATGACAAACCCAACCACAGCAGGATTCACGTGAGAAAGAAAAGGTTATGTATATACATTTTAAGTACTGGTAAATAGTAAAGCGTACAGCAACTTGAAGCTTTCCTTGCAAAAATAGTTCAAAATATAAACAAGAATGGATTACACATTCCTATATCTTCAACTTTTGGGGCGTCTTTTGGAGGAAGTTCAGGAAAACTTCGCACAATCTCGTTCAATTTATACGGAAACCGTCCAAGTGATTGTTTAGTTTCACCTGACCCTCCCCCACTTCTTCGCCATTTTGTTTGTGTGACTCCGCCCAACTTTTGCCATGCTTGATTTCTCCAACATGAGGGCGCCCTTTTCCTCTAACTCAACCAGTCATTGCTCCATTCAATGGATGGGCTTTCAGCGCACCTCGGTGATCAGCCACACCGTTGCAGACAAAGATGCACTGCAAAAACTTGGGTGTTAAACTGTACACCCCCGGTGTTTTAAGAGGACTACACCAACGCTTTCCACCAGTGTTAAAAATTTTGGTGTTATTTGGTGTTACTTTAACACCCTCCATTTATTGTAACACTTATAGGTGTGGAAAGTAACACCAGCTATGTTAAAGTAACACCATACGGTGTTTTTATCTGATAACACCAGAAAGTGTTGATTTTAACACCACTGTTTTTTGCAGTTTGTGCGTGTCAGATAGGACCTTGCGCTAATCCAACAGGTTAACAGAAAGTTTTCTTTTCCTCAACTTTTTTTCTTACCCCTTTTCAGGGAAGGATTAAGGGTAACTTTATTGATAATTTCACATCCAATATTCAGGTCGCTGCTGTGTTTTGTGCGTGATATAGCTCTGCGCTTAGCTGTTATTTACCACATGATCGAGTTTTAGTCAAACTTGAGGTTGATGGTGCATACGGGATGCGATCAGAAAGTTTCTATAAGACCCATAAACTTGACTGACCAGACACGAATTGAAGTTTTTGCAGTAGTCATGTCTTCAAGGTCGAATTCTCGGGCAAACTGTTTGGTGATGTGTCAATTTGGAGGGATATTTGAAGGGTCTTTGGCACTCAAAAGTGCATCGAGAGAAGCCGTTTATCGACTACACCATTAGAAATCAGTTTCTGTAGGGGGCACTCAACTGATTTTTTAGGGGGGAGTGCCGCCGAAATCTACCCTTTATAAACTGCCTGACGGACCAATCTACTCACTTTAGATGGGAGGGGTCGGTTTACTCTATGTGACTCAGACAGGTCTAGTGTGGTTCGATCAGACTGTCCCTTTATCTTTTTCCTAAAAGTTTGTCGCCTGGCAGATATGTGGCTTTGATAAAATATAGGTCACATACATGATCGTACTTGTGAGTAACCTAGACAAAACCTCACTGTGTAAATTGCACCCACCATGTTTTCGGGAACTTTCGAAATCCACGGAGAAACGCCAAAACAACCATTGTTGCTCCGTGAAAAAATAGCCAGGGTTTCAGTCATGCGTGAGGTGCAACTGGTTTCCATTTTGCCCGTAGTCAGCGGCCAATGTTCCCTCGGAGAATTTGCCGATTGTTCTCTTGTCATGCTTCACGGTATATTTGCCAAGCGCTGAACAGTGTTGCCCAGGCGCGAATCGTTTATTTGCCATTTTCTTTTCCAGCATTTTATGACACCTTGTTCCACACGTACGACCGCCCAATTCCCCCGCCGCGCGGTTCATTATTCGTCAAGTTGCCTGATTGACGGTGAAATCGTGGTGCAAAGTCTAGGGGCTCAAGCTGAGTGGGATAGATGTACTCGTAATGTCTGGTATTTTGTCCATCATTCATGAATTTGCAGACTTGGCGGAAGCTGATTGGCTGATCGCGATCATGTCATTTCTGTCAACTGTCAAGCGATCGCTTTCAAATCAGCATATTACCTTTTAACGGAGTGGCATCTGTAGATGTTGTATTAACACCTCTTTGTAGATTTACTCCAAAAAAGACAAACAAAAGCAAAATTTTTTTTTTGCAGTTTTCAGAAATTGTTTCCATGTTTGTCATATTAGTTTCAAGAAAGATGTTTCTCTGTTTAAGCGGCTATACATACACAAGCATTTTGTTTGAATTGACGTGTGTACGAATTTTGAAGTACTGCTACATGTACATGTATTTGAAAAAAAAAACATTTTGAAGTTGTAACTTTTTTTCAAATAATTATGTTAGGTCTTGACAAGTAGCTCATTGGTAGAAGAAAAACGACAGGGACATTGTGGTCGAGTAAGATGCTGTTGTATTCAGATTTGTTTTGTGTATGTGTGGGCGTGAACTTTAAAGCAAACATAGCGGACAATGATGTACTTTGTTCAGACAGCTCAACGGTCGTTAATCCTTGGCTGTGCCGGCGAGACGTGCAAGGAACTTCAGACAACTTTGATCAATAACCGACGGCTGCTTCCTAGTATAGTGGAATAAGGGCATGGGGAGTAATTTTAGAGAGTTAAATTTACACAGTAATCTCTTCAAGGATGCAACAGTCGTCAGATGGTTTTACAGTCGCCTCATGACATGTACAGAGGCCGGGATGGCGGACTTGCGCGCCAAGAAACACTTTGCAATGCCGTTTCTTTGAAGAAAACAGAACCCACCGTACTCTCTTCCAAAATCTTGACTTTGAAAAGCATGTTCTAATCTTTGCTGATATGGATTTTTTTAACAATGCCTGCCCTCGCCTTCACTTTACTCAAGGAGCCCCTCAGCTCGAGCAGGTTTCGTCTTTGCGCACCCAAGATTATATTTAAACCACATACATGTACCAACATCAAGCGAAGATGTCGCAATTGTGTTTTTGATAATCCATGTGTTATTGCCATTTAATTTGCTTCACCAGATTTCGGTTTAGATTGTGCAATTACAACATCATTTCGACATCAAAAATTTGTTTAATAATTTGTGGTAACATTTGAAATACAGTATTGTATTTTAAACAGAGTTTGCCTCATTTAAACAATATAACCTTTCCGTAAATACTGACCTCCAGCGGCCGATATTCCACCAAAATTGGTTCCTCGGAAAACCCCTTCCTATAGCTACAACCTTATGGTCTCCGCAATTTATCAGATTTCTGTGATCTGTTTTCGGTCACAACAGGGTCAAAATCAATGCAGGTGAATGTTTGCCCAATCGGCAAATAAATTCACGGTAACGCCAACTAGTTGTGGTATAATCGTCCAGTCGCCTTATCTTGTAAAAACAAGAGAGACCAAGAGAGGTGACACGGGGTCAAAACTGACCAACGGGAAAATAAAGAAATATTGAATTTTATTATCTATCAACTTTGGATTTTGGTTCAACCTTGATAACTTTTCAAACATTTAAGTGTTCAATATCAAAATGAAATTTGTTTTCCAGTGCAACATCAATTCCTCCCCAAATTTTGGATTACATTCAGCTACATGCATCAGAATCGATCGGGATTGAAAATGATCTTGAAAAATTATGGTCCAGATTTTCTTGTGAAATGGTATATTTCGCATTCTTCCATAATCTGGTTTGTGGCGAGCCCTGGTTGTTGGGCTGCACGAGACCGGGATTCCACCGTGTGGTTTCATATCCGTAATCATTCCTCTCCCCGTGGGGTCGTTATCTTGATAAATTATGTCCACTGACCTCGGGTCCTTGACCACATTAGTCTGAACTTTAAGTTTTGAACAAAAGGGAAGATAGTCATAAGGTCAAGTCAGGCCTCGATCGCAACAAGAAAAGCTTTCTTTTGGATATTATTAAGCTGGCCTGTATTTTAGTGTATATGCTATTGTAACTTGTCTGGATTATTAACCCAACAAAGATGAGCTGACGATTATAGACAAGTTTATTCATTGCAAATTGTTATTTTAAATTAACATTGAGGAAAAATTCGGGAAACACTACCTCCGCCATCCGGTAACTTACGCACGTATGCACTCTGTATTCTAGATTGGCTCAGAAATTGGCGCAAAATTCTACCCTTTGAGAACTTTAGGTAACAAAAATGTCACTGTTCATAGTATGTCAATTAGAATAAATGTCAACAAGTTTTCACTGTTTTGGATAAAAGTGAACGACTGATTGATGGAACATAAGAAGTGCGACAGAGGTACTTTTGGTAATAATGAAACCATCATCCTGAAAACCCAGCTTTTCCCTCTAGAAAGTTGACTGAGTGTTAAGACATTTTACAGTGTGGTGTATTCATGTATAACGCTTCACGTCATGTCCTCGTGCAGTCTTTAACGATTTTTGTCCATTCCACACTCATTCGTGTATTTGCAACTCGAATTCCGCTGCTGTGTTAGCCTTTACTAAACTTTACATCCTAGTGCCACGAGCCGAGTGTTGACAGAACCTCTTAATTTCAGTCGTTGGTTAACTTCGTAGAAAACGAGCAGTAAGCAGGAAAGGTTGTTGCAGTAAACAGGTATTTATTGCACGCCTTCAACACCTTTCCATTCACCAACGTGCGACGAACTTTGCTCGTTTATTCTTGGAGCCAATGTCCAGTGACGTCACTGCAAACTACCTGACGTTTGCCGCGTTCCTTGGGGTGAAACGATATCCCAGTAGCCAGTTGTGCATAAATTTGTAACCTACATTTTGTAATGTTCTTGCGAGCTTCCTTAATGTTCACAGAAAGTTCTGGAATTCGGAGTTTTGAAGGGCTTGTTCTCTTCTCAGTTCTCAGAGATCGATCGGCGCATCGTGTTTAGGGCGAACATTTCGAAATACCTGAAACCTTTTAAAGTCTCCTCCAATGATCGGCGTAATTAACATGGCCCATCGTTAAAATGCATTTTACTAACTTTTGATTGGACATCACTGTTTAATTAAGGTAGCTTTCGACTTGAACAAGGCTTGGTGAAGAACTCGTCCAGGCAGTAGATAATTGTGGGCAAGTACTGCGGGGCAAACTGCAGTATCAAGCAACTGTTTGCTCTTATGTCCGTTAGTGTTACTCGAATAGGAAGTGAACTCCGAAGCCATATCTTCTTGTAACTCTGGCCCACTGACCTGTTATTGTCTCAAGTATTACTTTGTGATTATTATCATGACTTCGGTAGGAAATAATTGTAATCTTCCACACAATGCATCATTGAAGTATGAAACACAATGCTCTTTTACTTTGTTTGAATTTGATGAAAAGGTGCAAATGAAAATTATTGGAATTTTGGGGAGTATCGTTCTGCACTGGAACTGCTGTAAGGCTGAACTTTCGCCCCTTCTGCCAATGACCCAACAGCAGTCGCCAAGACAGCGTTTCTATACATTGCCCAACTTAACTTTGGTCACGAAAAGAGTTTGAACCGGTCCCATCAACAGCCAACCCTAAAATAGTTTTAGAGATTTGAATAAAAAGTTCGAATGTTTACATGCGCGTTTGAATTACCAATGAGAATTAAAACCTCCCTTTAATTAACTACTGTCTAAATTCTCGGATGAAGTATATGGTTACTGTGTACAGTCCAAAGATATACATGTATATAGGGATCTTAAAACGTCCCTGTATCATACATTTGCATTTCAGGCTTTCATCCCTTGTCTTTGTGTCTGTTTGAATGGAGTTTTTCCGTAGTAGGCATATCCACTGAAGTAATTGGACATCCCTTTTTCTCAGGAATCGAAGTGCAGTGAAACCTCATTACGTTTGCAGTAAGGATGTTGGGACACAGTGCGTCACTGTGTAGACCACAGAAAGCCAAATGCTAAAACAAAGACGGAACAAAGAAGTTAGGAATGTAAAGTCGCAGACAAAATATTCTTCAAGTTAGTGTAGAAATAATGACCAACTTTGGTGAAAAGTTTCTTGTAGACTTTAAGGAGTCATTATGCTTTGTGATTGTGAGGGTTACGAAAAATAAGAAGCTTAATATATCAGAGAAACGGATTTTGAAGACGTACTTGGCATAGAATTTAGAAAATTATAATCAATCGTCATCCATTTGGAATAATTTCGTCTTATTTAGTAGTGTAGAGGTTGAACCTGGGCTATCCCATATCGCTTTACATAAGGAAGGATATCAGACTCGATTTTCTAAATGAATCTATTGAGGATAAAAACCAATGCATTTCATAATAGGATTTACAGGTTTCATAATGACTATTTGCACGCACCGTGTGTTCATTACAACACAGTTTCCCTGAAACTGACGAGGTTTTCAGGAGTCCACGGAGCCATGGTATATCGGGTATTGAACCCGCAATGCAGGGCTAGCCCAGCACGGCGCCTTGTCACAGGGGCATTTCTTGGAAGCGTAGGGGTCTACTCGCACGTTCCAGGCGGCTTGCAGCTGCATGCACTGTATGGACTGCCAGCTTTGAATAAGTAAGATTCATTGTTATTGCAAAATGTAGAGCAAGCACTTTGATTGTTTTCGGTCACTGAACTAAGTTTGTCTTGAAGTTTAGACATCTTTTTTCTTTTTCTTTTTCGTTTTACGACAGATATTTTTGTTTTCTCTTCCACAGAAAAGGGAAAAATAGCTTTCAAGAAGATTTCTGAATTCCTAGCTTAAAATATTTCAGAGGGGTTTGGACACAGATCTGAAATAAACGTAACATTACAAGACTGAACTTTTCATGACTGGGGAAAAGTTAACCGTTCTGTTTTTCATCATTCATGCTTTGGAGGGGATGCTTCCGTCCGTGTAAGCATGTTGTCCGTGAGATTATCGACTGGTAAAATGCGCCTTATTGTCCTCTGTGACAAATTTCTAGCTCCTCAGTTTGGGATTGTTTTGTATGAAAAACATTTACTCAAGATATTATCTCGAGCCAAGCCCCCAAGACAGTAAAACTGGGTCCCCTATACGCTTTGCGCTTGTTGACTAAAAATCGATTCCGTGAATACAATGCCTTAGCAATACACGTGTATCTTCTTCCAGTGCGCTATGGAAATGTACGTGCGGTTAGACACGTAGCCTTCCATTTCCAAGGATAACCCAACAGCTGCTCCCCTATTGGTCCAAATTGACAGTTGAACTCCGTTCCTTTTTTTTGTACCCCAGATACAGAAATTGCTGTAATCTCATTGGCTAGTGAGGGACATTCTATTCCTAATATAGGTTAACTCCGCCCTTATAACCAAATAAGGGATAATTGACAGGATGACGTACTAGCAGGTATATATATCCCTGGTCTTCCAGCACATTCGTTGCGGATCAGCTGGGTGCATGGACAGTAGAACTCATTGCCCAATGTCTGGCTGATTTCGTGAGTTCTGGCCAAAAATTAATTCATTTGAGGGAGACCTTGCGTGCTGGACACACTCAAGTCTTCCATTCTGTTTCAAAGTTATTTGTCTGCCCCCTATAAAAAGGTGAAAATTTGCCACATTTCGTCTGTATTACGTCGTCTGCTCTTTTCTTCTCGACTGCATGGATGGAGCAATGGCCTTGCATGTGAAAGCGAATTGTGACCAGCAAGGAGTCGCCACAATTTTGCAGAAAATCTTCCACAAATTCGGCGAGAAGATCGAACCTAGAGACAACCAAAAGTGGCACGAGCCCAACTACGTCATAGAGACGGTCCGAGGGAGTGTGGACAGTAATTCGGGTGAGTTTTTGGTTAGATTTTACCGCTTTTTACTCGGATTGCTTTCCTGTATACTCCAGTGCCAACGGTACACACGTGTGCACGGATGATGAATACGGGGGTTACCGCAGGATTGCCTATTGCGTGGGTAAAACGGATGACTCAATCCGGTTTGCATTGTCTGTGAATATATAAGTACCTGCATTTCGCAATCTGTGCCATCGTGCTTGCAATATGAATTGTGTGGTGAACCCAAGAGCTTTCCTATCCTCGATATAAAAATAGGCCACTATCATCCGTCCACCACCCCCGGCAGTTACGTGTGTGCTGCGTCTCCCGTTTTGTAAATTGCGTGTACTTCCGTAGGATATCCTCCTTGATCGACCTCCTTTTGTTATTTGAAAGAAATGAGTTTGCAGCGTTTGTCATAATGCGTGGTTCCGATTTCTAAATCTGTTAGGTTATTTGCTCAACATACCTAGTTTTCTGCAGTCTCGGATTTTTTTTTAACTTTGCTTGAAAGTTTTCACACAGGAATTTTACATGAAAATTACGTGCACCGACATGACAAAGCATTGTAAGCTACACAAGCGAGCCAAAGTTTTTGTAATTTCTGATTTGGCCTAAAATTGATCGTGCAATGCACGCTAGGTTTTGTCCGATTGCCAATTGAGACTTTCTCATAAGGGGAACTTATTTTGTCCTACATAAATTGTATGCGTGCATGTAACGTATAATGGTAGGAATATTTTAGTGACTAGCCTTCTATGGAAGTTTTCATTTGGAGTGATATAAATATAATTAACATTTAAAGTTAAAATTTCTGAACGACTCCTTCAATGTACACTTTAAGTTAACAGTGGAAATCGTAATTTGATTATGTCTCACAAACTTCGGAAAAACATTTCCTTTTTGGGGTGACGAGTGGGAATTGCTGATTCTTGCAGTTTTCAGGGTTTTGACTGAAAAATCATGAATTTTTAACAGAGGCTTAACAGTGACGCATTGCTATGCTTCATCTCTTTGAGAAAAAAATTGAAATTTCACAACTGTTAGCTTTGCCTTGTTGGCTGCTTAAAACTCTTGAAAATTCACCTTAGTTTTGTTTATAGTACCTATTAAACCACGTTTTGTTGATGTTTTGTAAATTTTTCCGCAAACAGTATTTAATAGATTAAGCAAGACGTTCAGTGAACACACAGATACGCAACCTCACTTACTGAACTTGCCTAGAGTTGGGGAATTCGGCCAAAGTCTCGGGGCAACCTGTTAAGGCCGGCAAAGATGATTGATCTTAAAAACTTTGACCCAAATGGAACCCACTTACATGTGTTAGTGCACTTCAAAAGCTCTTGACTAACTGCATGTGTGCAGCCAAAGTTCTTTTTGTCAGTGTACATGGAAAAGTTCAGTAGCTAAATTAAAAGGATATCTGCTAATGTCAAACTAGATCTGCCCTTTTGCCTACGCCCCAGATACGCGCCATCTTTTGATTGTATAGCGTCATGTATTGTCATTCGATAATTTTTGTAAAACTTACAATCTAAAAAATCAGGGTTTGGTTTTAATACTGACTCCTACTAACCTGGCTCATTGTCCCTAGTCTAAGCTGTGTTAAGGAATTCAAGTTTTTGGAAATTGTTATTAAAAATGTGCACATTAAACTTGAAAACTTAATAACTTTTCAAAGAAAATTTGAATTATGCACTATGAAATGTCATCTGTCACCGCACACTTCCACGAAAAAAATACATGTGCATGTTAATGCATACATCTCAAGGAACATGTATATGTGCAGTTCCTCAGGCAAACTAATTCCAACCTCCGGTTGGTTCCATTAGAAAGACCCACAAAGGATTTGTGCACTGATCCCTAAGTCAGATCCCTGGCCCCTGTTTCCTCTCTATACTCCGTGGAGCTTCCTCGCTGTCCCTGGGAATCCATGATGTTACACATTACATGTACATTATAATGAAGCCAGCTGACAGCGCCGAGCAGCCGAAAAGCTGCCCTGATAGGTTGACATTTATGGCTGCTGTTGCTAGGCACCGCTGATTGGTGAGGGGGATCCCTTGCACATGTGTGAGGGTCACAGCTTCAGCCGAGCGACCTCCCCCCCCCCTTTAATATGCACATGATTTGATCGCTGCATTCCTAGAGTATTATGTTGGTATTATGTTGGTTTTGCTGGGCCAAATTATCTATTTATAACTCAAGTTGCGTAGAGGAAAAGCAATTAATGTGTTTGTGGAATGCACTGGCTTTTTATTTTTGTGAGAAAATTCCATTTCTGATCTGGAGTTGTTTTTTTAATGAGATAAAATGAAACTATATAATGAAAATGCCAAATTTTACCAGTGGAGGATTCATTTTGAAGAATTGTTGGACTCCATTTGTGTAGAGCAGTAACATGTAAATATGTGTTTACAATGGTTGTCTAAATTCACTGTTGAAAAGCTAAATAATTTGTATGCGATCATCCATTGTAAGAAAGTTTCCCATTGAAGTGTTTTTTGATTACTTGCATTCTAATTTTTTTCAGAACTGAACTTGTCAAATAGCACAGATCATCTGTAACATATTGTACATAGAGCACAAGGCAAGGAAGTTCACTGTAAAATAAGAATACATGTCTACATGAGTTATCAACCCGTCAGTTTTCATAATTTTGTTGATTTTGGGCTCGCACACTGTACGTACATGTGCAGTACACACTGCACGTGTAAACTATAAATACATGTACATGTATATACCATACAGTACATGTATATGGAAATCTCAAGTATGATGGTACTTGTCTGCATGCACACACATGGAAAGCACATGCCAATCTGTTGCGCAGGTTATCAGTGTGGGAGTTAGTCATGTGATTCAGGTCACATGCGTGGCGAGTGATTCAGTGGCACTATGCAGTTACACATTATTGTTCAGTCACTGTAAATGGAGGCAGATAGGGAACAACTCTTGCATCACTTCAGTCTGTGTTTTGTCACTGGATAGGTCATATGCATTAGTGTAGAAAGAGCCGTTTTATGAATAATATTTGAGATGGGTCACACGTTACACTATTTCAATTTAGCACAATTGGGTTTGGATGGTAAGTAGAAAGGCTCCTTTGTTTTAATCTTTATTGTCTGAGATAATGTTCTAGTGTGACTGAAGCTGGTTTCTCCGTTTTTTCAACGTGCAGATTTCCACACAATGGATGTGTATGGCGGAAATGAGATCGATGACATCAGAGAGGTCAAGATGAGCCAGTATGTGGCATCTCTGATCCTGGACTGCCTCCGTAATGCTCGCGAGAAGCAGCAGCCAACAAAGCTACTCGTCCCAGATGATCTACCCCAGAGAGTGGCCGATGACGTGATGCGGATGGCGCTGGACGAGCCCTGTGGGGTGCGGGGCTGCAGCCTCTCAGTCATCTTGGAGGACGGGGAGATTTGCCAACGGGTGGGCAAAATCGTTGTAGACCCCAGCACCGTCACCACCTTTGAGATTGTTTTGGTGCTGACCAAGGAGGACACCTCGTTGGCTTTTCAGCAAGCTGCAGACGTACCTGAGAAACTCTAATGATAGGCCCACTGTCATCAAATCCTCTTACAAGCTCATCAAGAGAAAACTGTACAGGAGGGAATCACACATGTACATACGAGAGGGCTTGTAGCTCAGTGAGCTATCTTTAGTCAACAACCAAAAAAAACTCTTGTTTGAAGGACTTCATGTGCATTAGATACACTGAAATCAACGCTCATCTTTGCTGCATTAGTATCCACGTCTACAATCTTGACAGGAACTCTTGACAAGAACTTGTGACTGGTTGACAAGAATGACCCTGTTCTTCAGAAGGGGACTTCAATGCAGTTCATGTTTCATGTTTGTATTTTTGATAAAGACTGGTGCACTGAAAAGTGTGCTAGGGCCAGTTTCCAATCCTTGTTTGGTGCTGTTTATAGAATTGCCTCTTATTTTGACTGGAGGCTATAAGTTGCAATATTAAGGTAAGAAATGTTAAGCCCCTTCCAGATTAGCATTTCACAGGGTGGCTTCTTTGTTTTGGATTTAACTTTGAACAGAATGTAAAATTTCAGACACGGTTAGTTAAGAGTTCAGACAACATTTGGTGCCCCATTTGCAAGTGATTCATCGGCAGATGTGTCCATCACTGTTGCCAAAAGAAGCTCTTCGTAGACATCATATTACTGGAACACTTTCAGATGAAAAGTTGAAAGACTCGCTGAAAAAGACAATGTTTGAGAGAATCGTTTGAGCAACATTTCATTATCAACTTCACTTTCGTGTGTTGTACATTTTCTTTTAGCCATCAATTCATTGCCGGATATTTTCTTTTTACCACTAGGTTGGAAGGAAAGAGACACCCAGGCATTAAGTCAAAGTTTTTCAGTCCATTGCCAGTAATTACTCCATTTACTTTCACGATGCATCCTTTAGTAAATGGTCAAATTGTGTGACAAGCCCATGTCAGGTTTGGGCATTAAGCCACTTATAAATATTTTGTGTCACTGCCGTGCAGTTGTAAAGATTGTGTTGTGTATTCAGCAATTAGCGCACACCTTGTGACAAAGAAACCATTATTTCTTAAACGAGAGTCGTGAATTCATAACAAATTGCCAGCACCTCTTTGCAAGTTGTAGCTGGTAGTGTATATGCCCTGCCCAGAACCATAATCCGGGACCATCTTCAAGGAAGGCCCAATGTCTGCGTTATGTAACATGCCTCTGAAAGGCAGGTGATGAAATTTGCTGGTCAAATGATATCTTCCTGCAGGATATATAGTAGGATCCTCGGGCAGGAAATGTTGCAGTCACGATGTCTCCGTCCGTGACTTTTTGTGGTATGGCTTTGTAAAAAACAAAAATCATAAAACGAAGGGCATTAATCACAATAACAATGACTACAATTTCTGCAAGCCTACTTTGTGAATTTAATCGTTCAACCTGGAAATACATGTGCCAGGATGGAAACACCGTTTTGAATTTTATAATTAGCAACTTTATAAAGCTTGACCAAAGGTGAATCAAAATTTTTAAATGGACCTTTGCAGTTGAACACATTGAGCCATTTTTAGGGTTTAAAGTGTGGACTACGCTCATTGCGTAAATATATAGCGATAGTCTCTTATCTGAATTAAAGTCACATGATGCAAATGAGGTTTCTCCCTCATATAGGTTTGCATGATGTAATCAGTTAATTTTGTAATACATATAAGCCACTTGTCTGTTGCAATTTTACCACGGAGGAAGCTCCATGGGGTTTTACTGTGTTGACGATGGGTCACCTGCCCAAGTCATCGAGTGACATCTTGTAATGAACAAAGTTCACCCCATAGTAGTATTGATTAGAAGTTGGCTTGCTTAGTGTTCACCCGTTTTTGCACAAAACATGGACTTTTCACCCATTTAAATTGATGAAAATCTATGTAACAATTAGGAATTCGGTATCAGCAATGTTAACCCCTTAAGTCCAAAAAGCAAACGTGTCTGAAATACCTTAAAACCAAAGATCGTATAGCGCCACGAAGCGGGGCAAGATGGCGAAACTTCACCGTGAATATACGTACCCTTAAAACTGCTGGAGGTGCTGGCACTTCCAAAATGTGCAACACAAAAATTCAATGCTTGTGAGAAAAGCCTGCCGTAAAGATTTATCAAATTTGGATCAGTCACGAAATGTTACCAGTAAATGGCAGTGAATTTACACACGAAAACGATCGGGGATACCGTGTACATTGTGATGATGAAAGTAAAACCCTCATTTCCAGTGCGCATGTCTCTACCGATGACGCATGCGCGCGTGGCAGGAGTCTGCATTTCACTGTCGGTTTCGAACCACTGCCCGGTCTTAACCACGGACTTATGGTAGCCCGATTTTGCAAAAGGTTCCCAATCTAGATTTTGGTTCAGAGTAGCATGTACGTGAACCCAATGATATCATTCATGAAGCCAAATTGTTGGAATCCTAAACTCAAGATGTTTATATATAAGTGACGAGAATGATTAAAAAGAACTTTTATGCAGTTATTTGACACCATGTGTTTTGTTTTGTTATATTTGGTGGTGCGTTTTGCAGGGTACTGCAGGAATTTGGGATTAATTGGGCGTTTCAATTGCTCCCCGTGAGCATACTGAGTTACACATAATTAGGTGCTGTTTGTTTTCCATTTTCCCTTCAAAACCCCCCAGTTATGCCATTGAAACACTGGGAGACAATGTAGGGCCAAAGATGGGCGATTAAAGATTATTTCGCCCTGAAATAATTTGGAAAACGCCGAGAAAGTTAGACAACTCTGACCCCCCCCGCCCCTTGGCGCACCCACTTTATGCATTCCACAATTGACCCGGTTGGTCCTTGAGAGAGGGCGCTGTGTAATTTGCCTGAACCTTGGGGTAAAAAGCGATCCATCAATACTGGGCCCAAAGCCTAAGCATCTCTTTTCAAATTGTACGTGAATTTCGCTTTTATTATACGGATACACTCTCAAAGTGAAAATTTGCAAAATGAAACTACTTTCATCCCGGATGTGAGCCAGGAGGATAGCACCACGCGTAGGATCGGTCTAACGTTCATTGTGCTCCTATTGAAAGTGTGTTCCACCTCAGCCTAGTTCTGTTCTTTTCTTCGTTCCAAGGGTGCTCCTGGTGCCTTTCCACGCTCTCGTTCTAAGCATGCTCTCGTCGATCGTACCAATTAAAGTTTATTGCTGTAAGTAAATTCATTTATTGTGAAAAAATGAACTTTAGAGCCCGACCTAATCACAGGTGTGATGGAATTAGAAGGTTTAGGCAATTTCGTAAACCTGATAAAGGGTTTCGGCAAAAGCACGTTCTTGAAACTTCTGTGCTTGTCCCCCTCTAAACTGATTGGTTGTGTATGTAGCTCATGAATTAGTGTTAAAACGTCCTCAGAGGGCACTGAGCTTTGTAACACTGGGATAGGCTCGAGTAAACCATTTGTGCATTTGTTAGCTAAATAGCTAAATTAAAATAACAAAAACAGCCTAAGAGACACCATGGAAACGCCAGCAGCGTACGAATGACTTCTACAGCTGCCTGGGACTTCTTAAAAAGTATAATTGTTTATTATTCACTTTTTGTGACATGGTTTGCCAATCACTCGTAAGCTCGACCTATGATGGTACAGAACAAAGAAAGGACTCATTATTTTAAATAATAAATTACATAACCCTCCCTGTGTCGTGTAAAAATCTACAAATTAAAGTGTGGAGAAGCTTTGTCCATAATACTGCTCATCACAAACATGGGGGTTTTGTCATGTCTATCACGTTGCCCACCACGCCACAGACAAGGGGTGCCCCTGATTCATGCAACACAGCGCCCTCTATAGTTCCTCGGTTGACCAACATAGAGGCGTTTTCGAATGGTTCTTTTTTGATTAGTTACGTAATTGGATGGTCGTGCTTGTGTTCTCCAAGTGATAACTCGCACAATAAATACATGTTTAATGTTTTAACAGGTATTACTTTTCTTTGATAGAAAATATGAACCTGTTGAGAAATTAAGGAGCTGTGTAGGGTTAATAGGTCTCTTTACATCAAAATAGCGTCTTTTCACCAACGAATTAAATTCGATTTAATTTTGATCATAAGTAAGTTCAGCGACAGACCTATTAAGCCCCTCTGTCACGGGTGAAATAAACATTCTCATACATTACGGGCTCGGCCACAGTGAACAGTTTCGTATATGATTGTCAAAAATTGCCGTTTGTTATTGCGACGGGGAACTTGGATTTCTTCCGAACCAACTTAGTAATTCTAAAAAAAATTATCTTTGTATAGCTGTCTTGAGGAGTGAATTTTCACATACAAATGAATACGAAATTTATATCACTGTATCCCTCTTGCGTAATTTTCTACAGGCCTACCTATTAGAGGTCTCGTTTTAGAAGCCATGTTGTTTTGCTAGCAGACGTGACACGAATACCCCTTTGTTGATTTTTTTCTTCGTGTCCTATTTTGAACTCCCTTAAACTCCACTTTTATTGAAATGAATTTGGACCCTTAAACAAGACATCTTTATTTTTAATTGAAAACATCAACATGTATTATAATTTGCACAGCTGGATTTCCAGTAGAGATTGGCTCACCATCCACCCCACCTCTCCCCCAAAAGGAGAATGGACCTTACATCGAAGGAAATTATAATGTTTGAGTCACGAAATTATGCTTAATTTGTGGATATACTCAAACTTTAAGCCTATTTTCTAGCTCCTTCAATGAATGCATGAGAAGCCCGTTTAAAACAATGACCCTGAGTTTTTGTTCCGTAAAATGCAAGTTAAACGGGCGTGGCCTGACCATCTACACCGAAGTATTTGCAGCCATCACGTAGTTCTTCAGTTCCCAAGTTTTGAAGACAATGACCCTGGAATTTTTAGTGGGAAAGACCAGCTGCTAATTTGTCCATTTGTTCAAATCTTTTGTCATTGAGAAACTCGGCGAAAAAATGCCCCCGCTGTATAGTGACCCGAACAAAGCCGGAGATTCACGAATATTCATGATTTGCAATCCCCGTCATTCTATTGGCCGTACACAATCACGTGATGAGGTCATTTTGATGTTATAAGCGTCTGTTACATTTTACGCGGGCACGCGTTGTATACGGAACGGCTGCAGAGGAAGACAAGAATAGACAAAGATGGTGAGAATGTTTCCCGAATCTGTTGAAATATGGCTCAATTTTCAGGCATCCACCCATATTTTTTAAATTTTGATTCTCTTGAATATTTCCTTTTTAAGAATGCTTTTATAGTTTTAAGATACTCGTGCTAAAACGTATCAAATTTGTGCAATTTTGTTCTGCAGGCAGGAGGTAAAGCAGGTAAAGATTCCGGAAAGGCGAAAGCTAAAGCTGTTTCACGATCAGCAAGGGCAGGTCTTCAGGTAAACCCTTAACATTTTTTATTTTTACCTACTTACAGTGTGTGTCCGTAGAATGCCACCGACACAGTTACACAAGGGTCTGTATTTTGTCGAGAAAGGTGTAAATTACAGATTTTTTCAACCTCTTCCGCAGTTCCCGGTCGGCCGTATTCACAGGCATTTGAAGAACCGAACAACCAGCCATGGGCGAGTCGGTGCCACTGCCGCCGTTTACTCTGCTGCTATCTTGGAATACCTTACAGCTGAGGTAGATTTTTTTTAATTTCATAAGTGATGTTTTTCAAAACATGTATTAAATCCATACTTTCATGGTTAACATTGCGATACTAGCGTCGTTTCAAATTTGAATTGAATTTGGCGCGCGTTGTCAACATTGTCGGCGAATGGTTAGGGCTGAAATTCTTCGCAAGTGAAGTTGATTTTTCATGACGAATTTAGGACAGCTGTAATCTTCTGAACAGAGTTTTGGGTGGTGAAATGTACATTTTACTGCATATATTTACTTTCAAACTTTGGTGCTCCACTTTTTTTTTACTGGCCGGATTTGTGTTTATAAATTTTGGCGCGAAAATTTGGAAACGGACGCCATGCTCAGGCCAGAGGTCACTGGTGGGTTTTTGGCAACTTCATGTATGAAGAAAATATTTAACCAGGTCATTGATATTGTCTTTAATTTTAGTTGAGCTAGCCTAGGCCTATAGGGAGAACTGTTCAAGTATGAAACTGCATAGCCTAGGCTGAATGTTACAACCATTCTTGAAACTAAGTCCTTGAAAAGTCTTGTTTTTTGTGGGCTCTCCTTACATGCCCTATACAGCAAGGGATAAGGCTATTTTGAGAACAGACATTAGAGAGGCAATGTTTCCATTATAACCTGGCAGGTTTTTTTTTTACTTTTTTAGTTTTATAGGGCCTAGATCCCCTGCCTGTAATTTAATGGTAGGTCTAGGCCTTGCTAATACAGCATTATTCATAATTCCACTTTGGGTATTCTGTACGTTCAGTTTAATGTTAGGCCTACGAAACAGCATTGACATCTTGGGCCAGCCTCATTGTTTAAATTCTGCCACGTTTTCAACTTCAAGGTCAATATTTTCGAGTAAGGTTGTTTTGCTACCTCCATTGTTTTTTGAAATTCATAGAATATGCTCATTGCTGTTGAAAATATCCCTTATGTCAGGCCTATGCTGAACGGAGTTGGGAGTGTGAACTTGTTAATTTGAAAATGTATTGCATTTGAACAAGATCTATATTTGCACCATTCTATCCATCCTTAATTTTGGTTCAATATAAAAAAAGTCCATCTTTTTTTGTGAATGTTGTCCAAACGAGCAAACTGCAATTTTTTCTTTTCCATTTTCCAGGTTTTAGAATTGGCGGGCAATGCCAGCAAAGATCTGAAGGTCAAGCGTATCACGCCGCGTCACTTGCAGCTAGCTATCAGGGGTGACGAGGAATTGGATTCACTGATCAAGGCAACAATTGCTGGCGGTGGTATGTATCCACTTGGTTTTGGACTTCATAACTTACAGCCATTTACATGAGACAAATTAAGAGACAAGACATTGTGATTGTGTTGCTGGTTTCCTGAATCAATGCCTGATCATTGCGAAAAGTGATTTAATATGAAGTGTAGGCACTATAAGGCTAGCCAGATTGTCATGTGAATGGCTAGCCTGAATGTCACGTGCATAGCTACTCCAGTTGAGGTTACCAGTCCTCTCTGAGAAGCTCATTTCTAAATGTGTGATTTACTGACTTCAAACCTTTGTCAGTGCCTTGCTGGATTAAAATAACTATGCAGTATAATTGGATTTCAATCCAAAGAACAGGGGAAACATTGGCTGTTAACAGAATACATGTACACGTTGTGTTTGATATTTCATACATTGAATTGTACCTGGGAATGAGTTGGCCACATGGGATGGATGTTTGCGTCATTCGAAGGTTTCGTTCTGAACGCATTTTGCATTCGGTATAAAACAATGACAAAATGGTGTAGGTTTGTGGAAATTTGGTTGGTAAAGTGTTAACACTACCTAGTTAAATGACTTGAGTCGCACCAGCGTAACCCCCAACATCTTAAGCTCTGCCATTCTATCAGGATACTTACAGAGTGAATGATACGTCACACCAAGAGCTTGTCAACCCAAGAGCTCGGGTTGCTCTTTTTAATGCAAACTGAACATAACTGAAGAAACAGATTTCTTGAGACTCGTTTAAATGAGGGATCTCGTCATAAATGTTGAATCCGTGCCCTTTGTTTTTAATTCTGTCTGCAGGTGTCATTCCTCACATCCATAAGAGTCTGATCGGCAAGAAGGGATCGCAGAAGGCTTCATAAAAATCCACCTCAGCACTAACAACCGTCTAACAACCTCGTCAGCTGAATGGCTGTTGTCCTGTCACAGTTTCAACTGACCACACCTCCGGCACAAACGGCCAAACAGAAAGATTGAAAACAGAAACTTTCCCACATCTTTGTCAGGTTATCCTGTCTTGGTTCTGACGATTGTAATGCTTAAATTTTTGTGAAATCAGTTGTTTCTTCAACTTTATTGTCAGAAATAGGGCTCTCGACAGAGCGTTTTTATTTAATGTAAATGAGCAAGTATGAGACGGTGACATTGTGGGGGAAAAGGGGGAAGTGGGTTTTTATCGGCCGGATCTGATCAGCCAGCCGGATGTAAATACTGCATAAAAACCTCGTATACACACGTAGTTTGTAGTACGATACATGGGTTTAGAAATTGTTTCAAAAGTTAGTTTGCCTTAGTTTGTATGAATTGTTAGATGTTGGTTTTTAAAAAACATTATTTTCATTCAGTTGGTAGTTTTTGTTCCCAGAGAGCGGCGGTCCTCTTGTAGGTTTTCTTGTATTTTCAGAAATTCCCTCGTGTAGCAAGCCAAGAATAATCTCTGTACATGTAAATTAGCTCTTCACAGATACATGTAAATTTGCATGGTATAAGTGTGCGTGGACCCAAATGGAAAGCAATTTTGAGGTCGAGGATTTCAAATGGGCAAGTGAATGCATTCCTTTTTTTAGAAAGTGATTATTCTTAAACCTGTATTCCTGTGAAAGGCCAAAACTATCACTGTTTTTTAACTTCAGGAATTGGCTTGTGTTCCACATGCTAATTTCGTATTGCAAAAATTCTCGTTTCCCAACAGATTAGGCCCGAGTCTGAATTTTACCCCAAAGAACCAAAATTGTAGGAAATTCTGAAGCGAGTTTGGCCTGTGATTTTTAATCTAAATGAATGACAGTTGTGTATTACAGGAAGTGATTTTTGTATTTGTTTACTTAGCGTAGATTGTGATATAAGAGTTTTGAGTGGGAAATAACATTGGAGGGTTCTCCGTTTTATACATGAGAAATGGTTTTCATTGGTGTGCTCAAGGAATTACAGTGGTCTATTTGTCTACAAAACGAAGTTTCAGTGTGGTCCGAGATATGTTTTATCTTGAAGGACATTGTTGTGGTTTGTCTGCACCTTTCCCAGATGTTAACACTGGAACCTCAAAAGCCTATCGGAACTTGGCAATGCCCGTCAAACAGGATATCTGCATCTTTGAAAGGGTGCAGTTATTCAAACTGCTCTTTCAAGTGTGCATTCCACATATGAAGCAAGGTACAAGATGGAGAGACCCCCCCTGCTTTGTGTTGGTCATTGTCTCGCAGGAATCTGGGGAATTCCTTTCAGACATCTAGGAGGGATGTGTTGGACAGTAGTCTAGAGTGTGTATAGTGATTGGACATGTTGGGGGGTACCCCTCGGTCTCATTTCTTGCTGGAGATAGCTTTCTACGGAAGGCGTTACCCTCCTACATTTTGTTAACCTTGTTCGTTTTTAACCCAATAGCCTCAGTGTTGCCAGGAAGACTAGGTGCAAGGAATCTGAATTTAAATCACCAGGATGCAGATTCCACCAAGCTAAACTTCATGTGACATTTTCCCTTCGATTTTCAGTCCTATTGAAACTGAAACGACTAGTGTTCGAAGCATTGCAGTTTTTATTCAAACCGAAATACAATTACAAAAAAGTCACTCATGGAAAAAACACAATTTTAAAGGCAAAACACTGCATAATTTTGCTGTACACGTTAGTTGCATGAAATTAAGGATTTACTGTGGGAAAGCTCTTAAAACAAGGGCCTTGGGACTTCACAAATTACCTTGTTATAATACTTGCCTTGTATTATCAGAAATAGAAAACAAAGAAAATCAACTACCTTAGACCCAAACATTGTCCTTGTTATACCCCTCATGTATTAACACTGCTCTTCTCTGTGTTTGACTGTACACAGGTACACGTTTAGAATTTACATGGACAGAACAACTTTCAGGGAACGTTAACAAAATGAAATCTTTTCTAAAGATATCTTGAAATTCCCGAGTGACATTAACACTACAAAAAACGTTTAGCCCCTGCTCGATGCAGAAAACAATACATTGGGACATAAAAATTAAACCATTATTTTATTTCAAATTAGAGTATGATTAATCATTAAAATTCACCCAATCAGCTGCAAAACTGGTTTGAAAAACAACTGCAAGATCATTGACAGTGTTGACAATTTCTAGGTTTTTCAAATTTGAGGAAAGATATTTGCACCAACACGAGTGATAACAGAAAGCCAAATATACAAATCACAGCTTGGAACGACTAAAACCATAAATAACACAATTACAATACGTGTATAAGCAAAATAAGATCCATCTGAGACGTCCCTGTGACCTGATCCAAAGAAGATTTTGGTTGTAAAAATCACACACCGCTGATGCTTGTACTTTTGTAGAATAAAATACTGGGCGGAGCCAGTTGGGGATTCCTGCAATAGCCCATTAGTCATAGCACAGTGCAATTAGTCTTGGAGAAGCACTAAAATTAACGAATAATTAATGCATACAAATTATATCACCCAAGAGCAGGTATGTGTGGGAATGGCAATAGATTAAATACATGTATTTGGTTAGTTTGGTCACAAAATCCTTATTGCTCTACTCGA
This sequence comes from Acanthaster planci, assembly GCF_054643075.1. Classification (NCBI taxonomy): domain Eukaryota; kingdom Metazoa; phylum Echinodermata; class Asteroidea; order Valvatida; family Acanthasteridae; genus Acanthaster; species Acanthaster planci. Next base: position 4,555,074 of record NC_141795.1, read on the forward strand.
TTACGAATAAGAAACATGAAAAATGTCCGATTATCTCACGGTAAAAGTTGTCCACAGATCTATATCACTTGATTATAAAATCTTCCCCAAAAGTCTTCAGGAAGCAATGACGCAATTTTCTCACCGCTACAGTATGTTTAAGATAAGTTTATATCAAAGTTAAAGGTTGTGATCCCACAAAACTGATTGCATGCTAATGGCTTAAAACAGAACAGACTTTGCCCATTTTTGGCTAAGATGTGGCAAGTCTTCAAGTTACTTTCATAAAGGTTGTAATTTCTGGGCCAAAGTGTCTGTGTCGTAGATATCGGTTACAGAAATTACAGAAAGATTCAAACATTCAGACAGGTTTTATTCAAAAACAGCAAATTTTGGGCCGACCAAAGTCTGGTTTTAAACAAACTGATAAGTCTAGGCCATAATGGCTTTCAAAAACATGGTTATTGGTAAAACAAATCTCAAGTACAGGTTTACTAGGAATATTATCTGCACATAAAGTAACAACTCTATCTCCAAAGAGTCAATGATTTCAAAATAATCTCAGTTTTACGTTGCATTGACAAGTAGCAATTTAGAACAGAAGGCCCCCCAATTAAGTGTCCATTTTTTTCTTGCATGATCTCCGAGTTGCTATTTACTGATATGCAAACTTTGGCCTCTTTTGAGATCAATGACTTGCATAAACAAAAGGGAATAGTGCATGTGCTTCTTACACAAGAATACATACGTGTACAGTTTGTAATGGGTAGAATATAGAAGCTTATAGTGCCCCATACAAAGAAACCATTGAAAAAAAAATTGTAGGATTGCTATCAGTCGACAGATTTTGGAAAAACAATTGGCCTGGTCATCGGGCACTAACACCTAAAGCCTGACGCTAGAGGTGTACTGACTAGAAAATGGAAACTTTCTAGTCTAGGGGGCCTTCACATAAGACCCAATATATCCTTGTAACAAAAGCTCTGGGCATCAATGGCCCATATAAAATCTAGATGGCCATAGGTTGGGATTTCCTTATTGTAGAATAGGTGCTTAATCTTCGGTATAAGTAGACTAACATCCTTGAGATCTGCCAAAGTGTCAAGGCCACCGTAGAAGAGTGCCGTGGGCGTCTCCATGTTCTCAATCTTGTACTCTGGGGGTGTGGTCTGCATGAAAAAAGGAGGGCAGGTTTAGAGAGGGCACTTCCTTTGCGTCACACATTTTTTCGTCTAATACTTGTGCAATGATGACTTGCTGGAGCTAGATTCTGTTGGTTCTGAATTGCCATACCAATTTTTGGTATCTATGGCAAGATATAATCTCACTGTAATAAAATTTCTCATTGGCAATCCATTCTGCCACTAAAAGATCACACTGTGCAGTTATTAACAGCAAAAACAAAGGCCATAACTCTTCCACACACTACCAATGTGCTCATCAATCCTTATGCTTCAATGGTTGTTTGTTGCTTATATTCCCATTCTTTTTTGTGAACTGGGTTGTTTTCTATCAATCCATCCAGCAAGACAAATCAACAAACCTGATTGTAATGTTTCATGTTGCCTTTCGGACCAAAATTATACATGCAGCACTTTTTAGACGTCACCATCTGAAACAAAGACACAAAAATCATTTCGGTGACAGTTTAAAGGTTCTATTAACCCCTGTGTCTCCGAATTTTCCAAAATCCATTTCTTACTGCCTTCTGTCTGTTTTTCCTTTTTTTCAGCTTGAGAAGTTGTCAGTCACATTCAATACAAATTGACTCCTGGACAACCAGAAAATCAAATTTCAAACTGTTGCAGTTGGCTGAGCCCACAGGCCTTAACAGACCTTAAGCTGTTTTGAAGCAAAAATACAAGTTGGCCATATCCCCACGTTGTACAGACAGAGTTAATAATCTTAAGATTCAAGATTACTAAATGTTGGAAGCTGGCCTCTTTTCTGCATTCAATTTTAAAGAAATGTATAAGATTGTCTTTTCCAGTTGAAGTCTAGTTACCTGGGCCCAATGGTCCATGTTCCACACTGATGTACCTGCTGGACAGTTGGTCACATACACAGGGATCCGACTGGCATTCATATGCTCTCTGCTGTAGCCACCAAACATGGACAAAGCAAACTCACAGATGAACACTGTCTCCCGCTCACTACAGACTGTCTCCGCGAGGAAATGGAAAAACTCATCGCTTGGGAAGAAGTCGTAAAGGTGAAGGTACACCAGAACTTCCTGAGGTGGAATGGTTACAAAGTTGGACGACTTCAATGGAAAAAAATGAAAATGAGTTCCAAGCACATAAATTGCCTCAATTTGGAAGCCAACAGGAGTCTTCAGTTTTATTACATGATATCAATGAAATAAAAAATACTTGGCTGTTACGCAGGGTAAAACCAGTGTGTGACCAGGGGATTTAACAGAATTCATGTCACATGACTACAGCCCTTTCAGATGGCAGATGGGCTGGACCACAAATGTGGCGCACAAAAGAAACATCTATAGTACAAGGAGACCCAGGAAATGAAATGGTCTTCAGAAATTGCATGGTCAGTGGTTGTGTTACTTCTAAAAAACAAAATCTGCAATTACACTCACTGTCAGGAAGTTGTCAGGCAGGTCCTCGCTCAGAAATTTGAACAAAGGTGATGTCATGTACCCCACTGTTGCAACGGGGCCCAAGGCAAAGAACTTTTTGACTTTTTTCGCCAGCTCCTGATTGCGGGAGAACTCGGCAAATGCAATCATGGTCCCTGTCAAAGAGCCAAAGGCACGAGTTAACATAAAATCAACAGATAACAACATGTGCACAGCATGCAACAAGATTTCAGAGCCTCTGAGGACATTGCTAGTCCTCATACTCATATGTCTAGCCCAATTAGCTCAGACACAATACCTTGTGAGTGGCCGATGTAATACAACTCTTTCTGTCCAGTCTTGTTCAGGGCGTAGTTCAGGCAGGCTGGTAGGTCATATTTGGCCATCTCATCCCACCTGATCAATTATTCAGTATATGTAAATATATGTAAAATATAAGGAAAATATTCACCTATTTGAACTCCATAGGAGTTGATTGCTCATTATACTGAAATTTGTTGTCATTTTGAAAAACTGAAACAATATTCTTTAAAATGCTCAGTGGGGGAAAAAAGATGTTTTTTAATCCAAGTGCAGGATAAATAACGGTACGAAACCTTCCGAAAGGTCTGTACTTAATGCCACCAGCCCCCAGCCTTTTTAAATTCAGTTTAGCTTTAAATTTAAACTTATCTAAGTTAGTCTAATCTTTCCAACTTTTGTCCCAAGTGTCTTTACACTTCCTCAAATTTTCAGAAATTTCTTTAAAATGTTCTTTCTTTTTACTGCAGAGCCAAATAAGTTCCCCAGGATAATTGCTCCAAAGTTTATTCTCCCCAGACTTGAGAGTCGGGCCTTGTGAAGGGACCAACTCACGTCCACTCCCAGAATTTTCGCTGGTCAGGTTTGAGGGTCTCATGCTTCTTGCTGTAGGTGTTGCCGCGTGAGTTGCCCATCCACACATCATAGCCGGCATCTGCCAGGAGGTAGCCTAGGCTCTGGTTGGGCTGATTGGTGACCCAGTTGGATGCAGCAGCCAGCAAGCCATGCTGGAGGAAGGCGACCTCCCTGGGACCTTGGACAGGAAAGATAGGGTGCTGTCAAAATCATTCAGATGATCGCAAGGTGGAGCATTCATACAAAGAGTAACAGGACGAGCATGATACTTTCTCTGCATCCTTCCTAACCCCTAACAGACCTCTCCTTATGCACGCAATCATCAGTGCATCTATCCAAAGAAGTAACCTATTCAATTCAAAGAGATTTCATTCAAAGATGAATTCAGTTGTCAGGATTCCTCTGTTGAAGGCAACAACACCTGGTCCGTTTGCAAAAAGATAAATCGGCCAGTATCATTGCTCAAAGTTAATGAATGGTTTATCATCCATCACCTTTGCTGCTGTTTTTGACACCATACGGTATGCGATGAAGCGTCAATATAAACCCATCTGCTGTATGAACCTCATGCTCCTCTACCGGATATCCATGGCTAGCGATGAGGCCACTCTACAATCAAATCAGAAATCAGAATCTTAGTTTTAGCCATTAAGTTTCCTGAATAATCCTGAGGGTCCTGACGAGTCTATTTTTTGCATCAGGGCCTTGCAAACAAATAATTGATTAACATGTGATCAAGACTGACCAATCGGATGATGTTGGCTCATTCTGGCTTTGTGTAAACAAAAAAGCTACACGGTTACATTGTTCTTTGTGAACTTATTCCAAAGGTTATTGCTTGCCAAACTAACATGCTATGTGACTGTTTACTGATCAAATTTTTTACAGTCCGAGATAAAATAGAGCCAATATAAACATTTTGAATATGTTGTTTATCTGAAAATGCCATGAGCTTGCAAAGACAGCGACAAAATCACTGAAAAGTCTATGACTCATTTTTCAGACTTGTGGAACACATTTTTTTTTCAGATTTGCCAAAGAAACATTTTTGGGTATGAAAAATGCTCCATCCAAACCAACATTTTCAAACAAGAGAATATAATAATAAAATTTAATTTACAAAGTCATAAAATCAATTTAACCATCTACTCCCTGAAAGAATGTTTTGTTCTGCTGAAGTCCAAGTGGCAAGCTAGTTGCATTGTGGGCCTGAGCTGATAAAGTTTATAACTTAGCTTGACCTTTCGGTTTAATCTTTGCTTGGTTGAGACCTGAATGCAAATAATCTTATCAGTTTATTGAAGGCCAGAGAACATTTCATAGACCATCATGCCTATGTGCTAGTCTGATATACTTAAAGAAGTGACAAAACCTAATCCAAATTAAACACAAGCTCTTTTTGAAATGTTTTTTTTAAATAACTTCATCACAAACTGTGATCTCCATCCTTAAAAATGAGTAACAACTATGAGCTAGCCCCACAAATTCTAAGCTGCCTAGTTAACTGGTACCTGGAATAGCATTCTGAGTCTGATACCTTTACCCACCACATTATACTTGATGTCGGGATCATGCCCCAATCCTGTTTTATTGACGGCATCAAAGTGGCAACGGAGCCTTTCCAACTTCTCCTCAACATTGGGATATCCGTAAGCTCTCAGGACACCCGGGAGCACGTTGAAAAGTTTATCGATCCGATCACTCTTGGAGGCGTGCTTTGCATCTTCGCTCTTCTGGAAGCCCAGAAAATCTTGCACCTGGCCTGAGACCCGGAATGGCAGTTTTTGCAAGCTGCTAGATGAACCGAATTGCCACAAAGATGCCAGTACACAGAGAACGAAGAGCCAAAAGCTAAGCCTAGATGAAAAAACCTGAACACTTCCACACATCTGCATACTGATTCTTATGATCAGCGTTCACATACCTGTAATAAAAGGCAAAACGTTACAATGTCAAGCAATTCCATGGAAAACTTGTTACAGACACGGTCAACAAGTGGAGAATATAATATACAACTTGTTAAAAATCAGTTAAACTTCTAAAACTTTAACAAGCTTAAGTAGTATTGTTAGGTAAATGAGCTCTAAAACTGCTCCACCACAGCAAAAGCCGAATTTTGTGCCCTTCACACTTAGAGTAAATACACGACATTATTGTTATTATTCATGTAATTATTCAACTGATGTGGTTGGGAAAAAAAAGAAACTTACCACTTTGTGATTCTCTCAAACATGAATCAATCAATGTCACAACATTCACTTCAGATTCAATCACATGGTTATCCAAACAAGAGAGAATGCATGTCACTAGTGTCTGCTCCTCTGTAGCAGCCCCCACCCACGAGCCCCATCATTCCGTCCCCGTCCACTGCCTGAAATTTCTGCATGTTTTTTGCCACACCATCATCTGATCATAGACATAGCTTCCTCAATGATGTGAGCTCACGTTCCTCATCAGCCCACCGCGCCCCCATTCAAGTTACCATCCTGAATTTTTTTTTCACAGATTCTGTCTAATCAGATGAGCAACTTACACTCTAATTGAAGAAAGCCATCAGGAAATGATGATCCTCCGTCCTTGCCACGCTGAAGCACTGCGCCTCTCTAGATCTAGAGCTAGCTACACTAAGCTAGCTAGCTAAGCTTGGTTGTTTACATTCGTTGAGCAATCCGGCCGCAACTGGGTCATGTCAAATCACATGATGATGATTTGCATGAAACCGAAGCCACCAGTCTACTATTTTTTATTCATGGTAGATATTCAGGGAGAATGGATATCAGACTATCTGGTTAAAGGGCAAAGTCTCTGAGGTCAATTCATTTATTTATTACCAACTGCGAATAATTTCCGGTTTTGCAAAAAAATCCAATTTACAAAATGCATTACATCTAAACAAATTAAATAACATAAACACAGGTAACTATATTATATTTTACTAATTTTCAAGAAATGATATTAACTAAACCCTTTTTTTTTCACTGGTAATGCAATAAGAGTACCAGTCATCGTATGGATAGTGCTGTGTGTGTACGATTCATGTGTACATGGTGTACACCACCGATGCATCATCGCACAAATTACATTTCGCGCAATACGTACGTGTACTAAACCATCATGGAAGGCAATAGGGAGGACAGTTTAAAGTGTATCAGAATCGCCGAAAACTGCATTTCGACAGGAGATTATGAAAAGGCCAGAAGGTTCTTGAATAAAGCACAAAGACTGTATCCGTCACAACGAGCAAAAGGTGAGATATTGACTAATTTCCCGTAGGTTATTCATGACGGCCCTGGCCTCGGCCCTAGTAAGAACAGTCGTCAAGCCTGTTCAATTTTTACGTTATCATGAAAGTGAAGGGCGCCACCACACCAGTGCGTTTAATCCTTTCCTGCTTTCTTCTCGTTGGAAAGTGGAAATTGTTGACCAAAAATGCAAATAAAACAACAGTAGAAGAGATAAACATAATCACCGTGGTGGATGACAAATACAGTAAAAAGATAATCGGTGACTTGCGGTGTCGTGTTGTTGGTAGCTACCAACAACACGACACCGCGAGTCATTGATTATCTTTTTACTGTAAAACAACAGTATTACGCTATTTACAATAACTTGTGGTTAAGAGCATCAGATTTGTATTTGGCGGGTAAAGCAGCCATTATGAAGCCGCAGGTTGCGGGTTTGAATCCAGCCTGGGGTCATGGTGCGTCTGCTCATTGGGCAAGGCACTTTGTCACTCATTGCCTCTCTCTCCACCCAGGAGTGATTGGGTACCTGTGAGGGCACACTTTTATTTTAGTTGATTGAGCCGCATTGCGCCGAAATGGTAGCATCAAGCTGTATACTCCCCAGGGAGCTGAGATGGTATTTAGAATGTTTCATGGGCCCAGTGAGCAAGGGTAAATACAAATGGAAAGCACTTTGATCTAAGCTAGTTTAGTAAGGCGTTATATAAAAACTGTTGTTATTATCATTAAATTGCAGAAAAGCCATGCAGATTCTTAATAATGTTAAGTTTCAGGAACTCACTGTGTGATACAACTGACATTTAAAACTTAAAACCCTTTTTTCAATAGATCAATTATTGACTGGAGTCACCTCCACCACATCTTTGTTCAAAGGGACTCGGGAAGTTTCAAAACCTCCTTGCTCACAGGCCTCACTCTACGTAGCAAGATCCAACACATACCCTCTCTCTCCGTTGCATCAAAGCCAGAATTGGTGTCTGCAACGTTCAGATACAGATATGCACTGATCCTCTCTTGTACAGTTGTACAGTGAAAGATATTTGTTCTCTACAGCTAGGGTCATTCAAGTTTCAACTTAACAACAACAAACTACCTAAATGACCATTTGTTCATTATTTATAAAAATGAAGAAATCCATTATCACTTCACAAGGCAAAGCCATGAATTTCAGCAATCATATGTGCAAACTACAATATCTAGAGCAACTGTGAAACATGAGGTTTTCTTGAATCCCCATAGACTTTATACACAGAGTGTGCTGAAGTGGAGTCACGATGCAACATTCTTTGCCACAACATGTTTTCAAGACTCACGGGATTCACATCAGCACCAGGTTCTGTGCACGTGTGTCTCATTACTTTCTGAGCCATGATCGTGTAATTCTTGTTTCCGAGTAGACCTCTTGCAACATCTTGACAGTCATGAAGAAAAGAGTTCCACATCCTCATCAGACTCTGCCGACCAGCCAGACTCCACTGACCAGCCTGACTCGGCTGACCAGCCAGAGTCCAGAGAGCGGCAACACACGTCCGCGGGGAGCACCAACGGGCCATCCCCAAGACAGAGGCACTCGTCAGCATCACGAGAGCCGAAGGCCGCAGAGACCAACGGCGGTGTGAACCGAAACTACACAGATGAACAGCTGAAAGGAGTCAACAGGTGAACCACCCTTACAAATTAGGTCCCCTACCATGCAGCATGCATCGTAACAAGGTGCACTTTGACCTCTTCCTGGTACTTTGGTAAATGGTAACCATAATGGAACCCCAGAATCTGCAGAAAAGGAAGCTTGGTTCTGTTTCAAATATGCCTGTTCATCATCTGATCATTCTTTAATTTAGAGACATTTGTAAAAGTTTCAGGGACTTGATTTCACGCCATTAAAGTTCTAGCAAGATCTTTTTTTCGTAATGTACAAAGAGGAAACAAAATTCCACATTGAGTTTGAAACTTGTCAAGAGTAATGTTTTGTACAACAGAGTCACAAAGTCAGGAAAAACATCAAAGTGCACCAATTTGGAGCTCCACCAAAGAGCAACACACAGCAGGCTCTGGAGTCAGTGTACCCAACTCAGTTTGGAAAAGTTGCTATTGTATCTTCTTGTTTATAAAGTAACGATTTTCAGCCAAAAAAATAGTACAGTGCTTGGGGCCAGTTCATTGTGACTACTGCCGATAAGTGGTTTAAAATGGTTGTCTCGTCACTTTGGTCTCTCCTAACAGAATAAAGAAATGCAAAGACTTCTATGAAATACTAGGAATACCCAAAGATGCCAATGAAGCCGACATCAAAAAGGCCTACAGGAAACTGGCACTCCAATTCCACCCAGACAAAAACCATGCCCCTGGTGCTGGGGAAGCTTTTAAGGGTAGGTAGTGATGTCGTTTTCCCCAGGAATTCCAAAGGGTGGTCGCCTGGGAGTTTGTGAAACAATTTAAAGAGGCTGTGGATGTAACAGGGCCATCACACTGTTTTGTTGAGGTTTTTGCTAGTTGGTGGAATTTCTTGCATCAAGCCCTCCCGGACATACAAGGCTGAGAAGAGTCTTCACTTGTCTGACAATATTTTGTGTGAAATCCCCCCCAGAAAGAAATTGACTGATTGCAATTTTCACACTTCTTGAAATTCAGCAATTTACACAAGTTGTCAGAATTTTTGCAAAAAAAATATGTTCTATGTTGAACGTTCCTTTTGAATTAACTCTGAAATAAACTCTGTGTATAGCTTTGAGAAACAACTGTGGATGGAAGAATAAAATATGTGAAGCACAAAGTTGACAACTGATTTTATAAAAGATTCCGTAGCCCTGTATCAAGCAATCTAATTCCTGTATTAAACAATCTAATTCCTTACCAGCAAAGTTCAAATTCAACTCCACCGTTTTTTTACATTGAATTTTACACCATAAGTTTTCATTTTTTTTCTGACAGCAATTGGAAAAGCATTTTCTGTCCTGAGTGATGCAGAAAAAAGGAAGAGATATGACATGTTCGGGGATGAATCGCCTGAGGTCAGTAATGTGAGACGGCGACGGCATCATCACCATCACCATGGAGGCTTCTATTACGAGACCAGGGGATTTGATGGTAAGAGTCAGGGAACCACACTAAACTCAACAAACGGGGACCATTGTCATAAGTTAGCCAACTACAGATAATACTTGATTAGCAAACACAGGTTACCAGCCCAAAAGTCATGGCTTGGCTGGTGCCACGCAGATTTTTGCATAGTTTATAACTTGCTAAGCATTATTAAGGGCTGAACTTATCGGGGGGGGGGGAAGGCAAATAATGTTGAATGTTTTTGTGTGACCTCATTTACCTTAACTGCCCAGTATCCATCAAATTTCAACAGCAACTTTTGCTAGGTTTTGGCAGGTTTGGTACCATACCTGATGAACTTGTTGAAGTTTGTGAGACTTGGTATCAAAGGCCCCGGGAGATGGTGTTGGATTCTTTCATTGTGTGCAGTGTCTGGCTTGCTGTACCCATTGTTGGACTATGCTTGATTTCATCAGGTTTGGTACTGTTCAGTGCAAGTCATCCTATACTGCATAGACTCATCCATACCATATCACTCAAACTCCAACGGGCTCATTCTGTTGGATTTTATCAGGTTTGGTACAGTAACCTGCATGTACAAGTACATAGACAAGTACATGCACCTGTTGGATTTTGTTTGGTTCAGTATGCTCCCTTGTGCAAGAGCCTAGGGGGTTAGGGGATTCGTGCTCTGGTATTTATTGTGGTGTTTTTGCCAGCAGATGACGATTTTTCCCCGGAGGATCTGTTCAACATGTTCTTTGGGGGTGGGTTCCCACAGGGTGACATTGCCAGACAACGGAGGCACTACCGCACCCACCATCCACGCCAGCACCAATCCCAAGAGGAGGTCAGTTCGTGTATCCCCACCTGCTCTCTGCACTTGCTCGAGGGGGTGCTTTGGAGCTGCATATAGAGAGAGTAGTGCCAATTTCAGACTTTGGCCTGGGACTGAACTTGGACTAAGCCCCTGTTTTAAATCCATTTAGTTGAACAGGCATTCTTTACCTTTGACCCGCCGAGCATCACATAACACTAGACCAACTGAGCTATGTGGCTCTGTGATCTCAGTCTTTGAAAGTGTATATATATTTTTGTCATCTGTTCTGCGTAGGCACGATACACATTTCTTCTTCAGCTTCTGCCGATCTTTATGCTGGTCATCATATCTCTTCTATCCACGGCATTTATTCAAGAGCCTGCATATAGTCTCTCCAGGACAGGGTGAGTAGACTGGCTCTCCTCTCAGCATGAGAAACAATGTCATGTGCAATGAGGCGTTACATTCCAATGCATTGGAGCGCACGTCCACCTAACAAGCTGAAACCCTTAACCCAAAACCCTAGCCCCATTTTGCTAGGAGGTAACCTCATACCTTTAGAATTCTCCACCTGCCGTCAAGTAAATTGTTGGACACTGCCTCAACTCTTCAAATTGTGTCTTACTTGGAGACGTGACCACTGCCTCAATCCTTCAAAATCCTTCGGCATTTCTTGCCAGCATGTTGATGCAGCGTGAGTGATATCCTTGAGCAGTAAAGATTATTTCCAGTGCAATCAAGGTTAATATTTATACATGACTGAGCGCAGGCAAGCAAAAGTTCACCACAAAAAGTAACGCAATACATCCTTCCAAATCAGCCATGCATGGTGGCCGTACAGCCTGACCTCCCTGAAATCCTCTGAAACATCCCAGTTAATTCACGCACAAGAGTTCGCTGTAATCTCACAACAACACCTCTGCATTTTACAGCCCATTGTGGATAATTTACTTTCTTTATCTCTTCCAGATCATTCGTACACGAAAGAACTACTCATGAAAATAAAATTAAGTATTTTGTTAAGGTGAGTCAGTCTGCTAAAAACAACACCTTGTTTAGTTACATTCCTAGCGTTGTATTGTCCAAACAAGAGTGTTTACCTGTTCTTTTTTATCTTGGAACTTCTGTGTGAGTTAAGAATTGCTGTGTGATACAGAGGTACAAATTCCTACGCTTTCGGAATGGTTCAGTTTTTTGTTTTACATTTGCCTTTTCAGAATTCGTTTAACAAGGAGTATTCTGGACGTATACATCTCATTGACAAACGGGTTGAAGAGGACTATGTAGATAATTTACGGAGTAACTGTTACCGAGAAAGATTAAACAGTAAGTGCACAAACCCAAATCATTTTGTCATAATGGCTACTTGTACCTGTTTTTAATTCACTGCTGTATATTGTTTGTCATCTTTGGTTGAAAGTTGGAAATACAAATAACTTTAACACTTGCTGGGTTCTTTTGGGCTGAAAACACGGCTTTTTGAAAAATGCAAGATAAATTGGCCAAGATACATTCCAAATGCCATGGATATGGACTCTTGAAAGTCATTCATACAGTATTTATGGAATACTTCTCACTGCAACCTACAAACAGTTTTGAGGTCCTGGCAATATTTACTGCAATTCAAGCAATGTACAGGTGTCAAGTTGAAGTTCAATGTTCAGTCCATCTCCATAGATTTCCAATTGTGTGTGTATATACAAAACGGTTGGAAAACTCAGAGTGAATGTACATATACCGTCAGAGGCTCAAGGAAGGGTGGACAGTTTCACCGGTCTGTAGTCCCTATAAAAAATAGATTTTCCGATTGTGTTCACATAGCCTCCAGTGCAGACTGGTTAAGCGTTAGTCTCATTATTGTAAAAGAAACAACGAGGGGGTCATTCACTTTGTCATTCTCCTCGTTTATTCTGCAGAGGAAGCAGCGATGCAGCGAGCCCGATATTTCGGCGACAAAAAAATGCACGAGAGAGCCATGCGGATGACTTTGACATCATGCGACAAATATGATGAGTTTAGAAGATTATCTTGAGGTACAAGGCAGTGCCTTTTCCATTTTTTCCCCTTAAATCTGAGTTTTTTTCCCGTAGAAGTCCTCTCGTAGATTAAGCAGACTCTCTAAGACAGTCAGATTATGCCCTGTGATTGCTTTGTGGATGAGCTGCCAGGCATTGCAAAGAATGCCAAGCTGTCTATTATCGTTTGATTGGCCGACGAGCAATCCCCAGATCATGCTACTTGGAGTCTTTGTCATTAGGTTGTTGAGTTGTTGAGTACACTCTTTGTAGAGGATACCAGCATGTCTGGCTGAAGGAGCTAGGGTTTGGATACAGGTGCATCAGATATGCAGCTTTGCTTTGGATCAGCTGATTTTTTTCACTTCTCATGTATGCATTACAAATTTATAAACACTGTACAAAATCCTGTGCAGTTGGAAATTATCTTCTTTTTTTCTGAAGACACTGCCTTTCAGCCAATTTTCAATGATGCGGTTAGAGGAATGTTTTAGAGGGTGAAATTACTGTGAGACATCAGACATTTTCTAAGTCATCATATTATTCATACATGAATAGAACCAGGGGACAATTTTTTATGGGATGTGTTGTCTGGCCTTGATAAATGATAGCTTAAAAATCTGATCATATCTTAGCATTTTTTTGGTCTAGCGTACCCTCTGGTTGTGAATTCTAGGATGCTTTGTTGATATGAGCTCTTGAAAAACATGCCTATCAACACCTGCACACAACCATATAAGGACATCCCCCATCCCTTGTCTCTCAAGAGTGCATTTGCAACTCTTCTGGAAGGATCTGGTTTGTCCTTGGAGGTTCACCAAAGTTTCTGATTTATTGTTGACATTTGCGTCCTCTCTGTCCTACGCAAGGATCTGCACTGATTTGGAGGCATACACTGTATTGGACGTTAAACATAGAAAATCAAGTCTTTTTATACAGTAAAGCTGATGCTAAAATGTAGTTTATCTTTTGTGTAGATACAATGGTTGACATTTTAAGAGGGTTAACCACTTCCTGCTGGGCAGCCTGGTTTGGGGCACCCTGTGTTTATTCATGTGGCCGGGGTCTCCGAAATCAGACAAAGGGAACTTGGCCTTGTAACAAAAGATTGGACTCAGAACAAAAGACCAGGCTGCTGGGAATTACCGACATTTTTTCACTCTCAATAGTGGAGATAATCCAGCCTGGTTTTGAAACAGTATACCACAGTTTGGGGCATTTAGTGGGAGCATATTACCACTGGGGACGAGCCACACAGCACCGCTGCATGCTAATCTGGCCCCTATTGAAAAGAGGTCAGCAGTGCACTGTGCCAGGTTCGTGAACAAAAGAAAGTTATATAACACCGCACAATCTGGGCTCTTTTTACATGGCTGCAGACCTGGCTGAAATACTCAAGTGTCAATAGATTTTGTCTGTCAGACTAGAGTGGCCACCAAACAGTAATTTGTGTGGGTGTAAACGTCCATTAATTGAAATGATGAATTTTTGAAGAATTTTGCAAACTGAAAATCTTGAAGAAGTCCCGATTATATGCACTGCATTTTTCAAACCACCTGGCAGCAAGTGGTTAATAAATTGAATCTAATGACTGATTGCATCCACTAAATCATGTGATCTAGAGTGGGTTTCAACTCCGTAGCAACATGCACTTCAAGTGTTTTGTTTACAAACAATACCGCCAAATTACGATATAGTACCCAGCACATCAGTAGTCCTGTACTCTACCTACGGTCGGCTTTATTTTTGGTAAATGATACGGATAAAACACCTTGCTTTTGGTGGACACCGTGTTTGCTGATATTTAATACCCACTCTAGGTCATGTGACTCAGCGGGCACAACCAGTCTATATCTCCAATGCTTTTAACCAAGTGCATTAAAAACAATGCATTTTAATCTCTCCTAGTTGCTTGTTTTAAATACTTGTTCATGTGCATTGACTGTTTGCAGTAGCATGACAGGTGTTTTGTCCTGTAAGTCCCACATGCACATGTCTTATTCTTTCCATAGCTCTCAACTTGTTAACACTTTGGGAAAAAGGTGCAAAACTTCATGGTACATGTGAAGTCAGCCTTTGGTTTTTAATACACTAAGAAGTGCAAGATGGGTGGTATAGCGCCCTCTTTAAATGCATCTGAGGGCGGGGTCATTCTCTCATCATCAACAAAATAGAGGCACAACCCTTGAATAATGTTGTTCAAACATTCGCCACTCCTTTTAATCATTCATTTTGTCATGGTGACTGTACATTTTCATTACACATGTACATGAACAACACGAGAATGTAACAAGTAACACCAGGCATCAGTATTTTTTGTCTGTCAGTGCAAATACACGTTCAATTTGTAAAAGTTAAGAACAGTTACATTTTCTAGGCTAAGGGGGTTCATAGTACCAGTAGTAGAAACAGATTAGATCTGGAGTGTAACTGGTAACATTTAGCAGGGGGAGGGGGGTTCTTGGAGGCATTCATTCTCCTGAAGGGGGGCATCTCAGTGAGTTTGATCACAGTTAAAACTCTGACCAAGATGGACTATGACCAGATTTTTAACTTCTCTAAATTCTGAGAGGTAGGAGGGAGATACAGGTCTGGGGGGGGGGACATGCCCCCCCCTCCCCCAAGTTATGCCACTGAATTCGACTTTTATACCAGCCCTTTAAGAAGACCATCGGAATGTTGTCAATGGTGAAACTGAAATTGCTAGGAAGACACCTCTTGAAACTTGAGACTTGAAACAGGCTACGTGAACAAGTGTTTCTAACCTGCAACCATTTCGTGAAGCATGTTGTGCATGCTGTTGGTGGTCAGGGACCTGTTTTAGCATGGAAATGATGCCTGGCTAGCCACAAGATACTTTTAACTCCTGGCTTTGTCTGAATGTTGCAGACTTATCAAGCTGACGTAAAAAGAATTGAAGCATGTTGTGATAAGAATGAATAACTGATACGTCTTGATTAATCTAAGTAACCGTGCATTTTTTGTGATTTCTCCATCACCGCGGTCGTGGCCCGTAATTATGACACCAGTGTATATTATTTTACTTTGCGATTTGGTTGACAGTCCTTTTTCGGCTTCATGGGCACTTGCATGGATTACTAGTTATCAGTCGTCTGGCTCCAAATATTTCAGCCATTGTAAAAAAAAAAGGTTACCGGTGATGGGAAACAAGGAAGTAAAATATGTTTTGTGAAGAGCCTTTAGTTACATGAATTTCCAAGAAGTTTCGTCTATGCTGCCACCATATGTGATGGGGAAAAATCGGTCATTCATAGCACTTGACAGACTTTCACTTTCCCAAAGCTGTTGCAAAACAGATGGGCAGGTGGTTGAAGTAGTTCGATGTCTCGTGAGGGAAATAAAAGTCGCTGCAATGGTAACTGGGTCAGCATACCTACATTAGGACCTGCCCAGCTGAGATTACCATCTGCTTACTTTTTTCCAGCCACCTTTCATGATGATCACTTTCCTGAGTACATGTCATTTAAAAACAAATGTGTACCTAAAACGTGATCCCCACACACTTTTCAAATGTAGAGTGTTCAAAGTAGCTGTAAATCCTTCGGGCGAATAAAATATCCCAGGAACAAAATAAGAACAAAAAGGAAGCACACGTGCACATTCCTTCCTACGTGTACTACACAGTGCGCCCGTGCAGTGTATCGACGACATCGCTTTCGGAAATAGTTGTTCGTGACTGGTTCTTTGCTCGTAAACAGAATCGATACCCTGTATCCAAACGACTGAATTATACATTAAACTGCAGGATGTGGGAACAGTATTTTTAGAGTAAAAAGGACGTGCAGGTTTTCGTGATTAAAACATACCCTTAGTATGTAATAGTAATAATGCGCTGTTGTCCATTAAATTAAAAGGATATTGTTACGGTATTTCGAGTACATGTATTAAAGTAAAGCACCAGCTATTCGGGCGTGGGTTTTTATGGCAGGATCATTATGCGAGTTTTCTGGAAAAGGATGGCTTCAACTTTCGTTTCGATTTATGATATTTTTTTCCCCATTTCCCTGAAAAGCACGATTGTATCATATTTAGAAACAAAACGCCATGCTGGTAACTGCGAGTATAAAGCGGAAAACACTCATGAAAATCCCGTGGCGTAATGCAAACGCGTTTGTCGAAACTGGCGGGTCAACCTCAGTAATATTGCACCTTGTGTTTTGTTTGTTTTGGGTTGGATGGTTTGCTCACTCGCTCCGATGAATGGTTACCATGATCCATGGCATTGTCAAACACCTGGTTCATATTCTCGTTCTTGCTAGTCTTTACGGCGCACACAATGGAACAAAAAAACACTACAAGCCTCAAGTCCGCTCATACGCAGCAAGGTATGAGACGGAGAGAACCCCCCCTGCTTTGTGTTGGTCATTGTCTCGCAGGAATCTGGGGAGTTCCTTTCAGACATCTTGGGGGATGTGTTAAGTAACAATAGTCTGGAATGTGTATAGGGATTGGACATGTTGGGGGGGTACCTCTCGGTCTCATTTCTTGCTGGGTATAAGTCCGTTGGTTTACGTCAAAACCGGATAGGGCTGTGCCCTGGCCTCAAGACAGGAGTGGGGCTGTGCCCTGGCCTCGAGACAGGGGTGGAGCTGTGCCCTGGCCTCGAGACAGAGACTTAGGCTTAGATTACCAGATCATGACATTAAAGATGTAAATTCGGTATCAGGAGGGAGTGGTTTATATTCGAGGAAGGGTTAAGCTCACGCCTGGGCGTCAGCCTCTTTTCCTGTTCCGGATTAGCATTGAAGCCACTTCCCATGGCGTCGTGTGTAATTTCAAGCCGCAGCCAAGAAATTCAGATACGGCAAATTATACCTGGAGTTAGCTTGGAACCAAATCTTGCTCTGTCGACCCACCCACACGTATCACTGAACTACTTGTTTACGAATCAAACATGTATAAATGATATACAAATGAACTAATTTTAAACTGTATACATTATGCACGACTATGTGACCGAATTCTCAAAATGAGAAATATGCACAAAATTACTCAGTGCTGGCGCTATTTATCCAGTTCTGAGTCTTAAATGTACATACAATATACATGTACATTTGTCTGTGTAACTCCTGTTTTAATGTATTTGTGAAATCTGTTATTTTGGAATGTACATGTTTAATTTAAGTATAAATGACAACAGGTTTACATTATGATTATTCGTTGTAATATAGAATCATTTCATTTCAATATTTGCCTGTGGCAAGATGTGGATATTTTCCAGGAATAAAGTTGGGGAATTCTTAACCAATGAATAACACTTTTTGTCTGTCCATTTTTAAAGTTACAGTGGATTTGGTGTAAAACATTCGCAGCCCCTCTCAGGAAGAATGCAATTGTGTCCGTACAGGATACTGTTTGAATGTAAGAGGCCCTGTGCGCCGTGAGGAGAACTCAGAATACCAACAACTCACAGTTTGTTACGTGTATAGCAGAAAGGTCGACCTTAGTTGTTAGCAAAATGGCTTTCCCCCCCTAAAACGCACGTTTGTCTCGAATGTCAAGCAAGAGTTGAGGCGTTGCTGTTCAGCAAACCCACTGGCACGTCGGTTGGCAAAAACTATGTTCCCACAAGCCTTGCTGACATTGTGTCATGTCGTGAGAGGACTTTGGGGCGTTCGATTAGCCTGCCAGTATAGCCTTACCCGTCGTCTTCTGTTTGAGTCACCCATGGTAGTCCACACCACTAGGTCGATGTAAACGTATTATGCCACCGTCTCTGTGGAGCATCTGCACCGGACCATGGACCGTAAGACAGGCTTGAAGTGAGGATGCTTAGCCGCGTAAATGAACGGGTTGATACTGCTGCTGAGGAACATTGTCAGAGCTCCGTAAAGCATGTAGCGGTTGCTCTTGGTAACCACCATAATGGCGATAGGAGTGAAGCAAACCAAGAATGTTAACACCACGACGAAGAGGTTCTTGGTGATAGTTAACTGGTCCTTCTTGATGCGGCTGAGATGACGTGAGCTCCCGGTGTTTTGAGAAGATGCAACTGATTTCACAAAACCTCCAGCGTGACGGTTGTCATCGATGTCTAACTTTGAAGTGGACGAGTAGTCGGCTTTTAGCGTTGACACTTGCTGACTCACGCCTTTTTGGCGGCGTTTACTGAAATGCTGTTTCATGTATCGCCAGATCAAGACGTACGAAACGACGATAACCACGAGCGGTAACGGATACAAGACCCAGAACTGTACCTTATCGTAGGCATCGGCCATGGGATGAGTGTCAACATCGCTGCAGGTTCGGCTCTCAGGATCAAAGCCGAGGTCGCCGACTCCAAAAACTGGGGGCATGACGATAGCACATACAGGGACGAGCCAGGAGCCCAAGACCATCAGGGTGATCTTCTTGGGTGTGTACAGCCACTGAAAGGTCTCCCTGGACCTTGTGATCAGAATGTATCGGTTCAGGGCGATGCTAGCGAGTGTGTACAGGCTACAGCCCACGGCTGTAAACACGGCACCAGCCGCTATTACACACGGGACGTCAGACTGCAGCAGATATCCCGGTGTCGTACTTGCCATTCCCAGCACGCTCCAGAGAAAAGCAAAACTGGATAGGCAATCAGTCACGCTGAGATTGACCACGAACACATTGGTGACGGTCTGGAGTTTCTTGGTCCGAGCTACGGCAACCAACACCATGCTGTTACCGGCGATTGCTAAGACTATCAGGATGGAAAAACCGACAGAAAAGAAGATGAACTCTGGGTTAGTATACAACGCCTCAGCTGATGGAAGAAAAGTTGAGTTTGGTGACGGAGTAGAGTTTGGTAGAACACTTGGGTTTGCCAAAGGAGTTGACTCTGGCTGAAGAGGAGAGTTGATTGGAAGCTTCATGGTCCCTCTGCTGATTCTTCGGTTGTTGGTGCGTTGCGTGTTCTACTCTAATCCTCAAGACTCCGAGACCAAAGCAAGGCTAAGTCCAAGGCCAAGTCCAGAACTTCAAAGCGTTACTCACCCTTGTATTTGCTTCCAGCCACAGGACAACAGTGAGATTAAAGGACGACCATTCACTTTGAAGACGCGGATTTCAGAAAGGAAAAACTAGTAATTAATACCAAACATCATGCGGTACTTTGGCAAATCCGTTCAGTGACATACTGATTCAGGAATAGGATGGATAAACTGACAGAAAAGATAACCTCCGAGTAGGTGAACAAGTCTTTGGCTGACACAAGTATTAGAAATACAGCTCTCAAAAATTGATTTCATAGCTGCTTGGTCTTTAAGTCACTTTTTGTCTCATTGAACTGGTGTGTGAATCAAGGAACGCTGTAATTTATACTGCTTGGTTACCCCCATTGTTCAAACAGCCCTGGATCCTTCAAAGGAATGATACGAAAATCAATTTGATTTATAACTCTCGCTTTTATCTCCAAACAATTTGAACCAAAGTTCAGCCCATGTCCACACCTTTAATATGAAATGCTTTTGTCTTGGCAAGATTTATCTCCTTTAGTCTTTCGAAACCCTGAAACGTAATTAATACCTCGGAGCCTTTCTGTTTGAACCATAGAAGCTGTGGGAAATTTATAAGAAGTTGAAAGTGAAACGGCCGTGTAGAACATTGTATTTCTTATTTCCTTGAATGTGATAACAAAGAAACCGTAACCAACAGATGGAGCAAAGTTACCAGACAAGTAGGCAGATTGACCTTACGCACACTTCAGCTTCATGATGGATAACAGGACAAATGCAACGGTTCCTACTTTGGCCGATTTTTTTAACTCATCCGTTAACGGAACAGTCTTGCGCCTCTTGAACTCATCACTTCCCCTATCTACAGGGTCGCTCTACTCTTACCCCGAGTTGGTTCTCTGCGCTGTTGGGTTCTCCATCTTGATTGTCGTGACACTCGGCGGTAACAGCCTGGTGTTGGTTGCCGTAGCCCGTACCAAGAAACTCCAAACCGCCACCAACGTGTTCGTGGTCAACTTGAGCGTGTCTGACTGCCTGTCGTGCCTGGCTTTTGTATGGAGCGTGCCGGCTATGGTTAGTACGACGCCTGGCTACCCGTTGCAGACTGCAGTTCCCTGCATAGTCACGGCTGCTCTCGTTTTTATCACAGTGTCTTGCAGCCTGAACAGCCTGGCAAATATCGCTTTGAATCGGTGCTTATTGATCACCAGGCCCAAGGAGACCTACCAATGGCTGTACACCCCCAAGAAGATTGCCCTGATGGTCTTGATTGCTTGGCTTGTGCCGTTTAGCGCCGTAGTGGTGCCCCCGCTCTACGGAGTTGGCGACATCGGCTTCGATCCAGAAAGCCGAACCTGCACCGACATCGACACTCACACCAAAGCTGCAATCTACGACAAGATTCAGTTTGGAGTCTTCTTTCCATTTCCCTGCATCGTGATCATTGTTTCCTACATCTTGATCTGGCGACATATCAAGAAACACTTCAAGAAGCGCAGGCAAAACGCGAGCGGGCACATGCAGTCCTCCACGGTCGTGCCATCAGCGCAGTCGTCTGCCTCCATGCGTGATGTTGATGGCGGCATCCCAAAAGGGACGCGCACCCTGCAGGGGTCGCTCCGACGCGTCGAGAGTCGCCACACGCTGAGACGCACCAAGCATGACCAGCTGGCTATCACCAAGAACCTCTTCGTGGTGGTGTTCGCTTTCATCGTTTGCTTCATGCCCCTCGCCATCATGGTGGTCACTAAGAACAACCGCTACCAGCTGTACGGAGGTTTGGCCTTGTTCCTCAACGGCTGTATTAACCCTCTCATCTATGCTGCCAAACATCCACACCTCGGCCCAGTGTTGAGAGCCATGATACGCTGTCGGTGTTCCTCAGAATAACACATCTACTCCTCATGAGGTTCCCTCGATCCAAGGAAACTCGACCCTTCAAATCTACGCCTACCTTTAATAACAATATATCTGTGAAAAACCTTTCAGAAAAGAGTATACCTTTGAACTTTCTGAGGGCTTTCTCTGATTAAGGGTCGATTCCGAAACTAGCAGCATAATTTTATTGCCATCTCTCACTTCGTTAAAGTTGTTTTAACTGCAGTTTTGCTTATGCCGTTCAATGAAATCTTTGGAAAGTGAAAATACATTTAATGGTTGCTTGTGCCATACGCGTAAGGCAGGGTGCGCTCATGTAAAGCAAACGATCCACCCAAATGTTTTTATTAGATATTTCGTTTGAGTGACAGTCGTAAAATATTAAATGAGTATCGTAACACCGAATCGTTTGAGAATCGTCCCTTTTGTCCCAAGTTCCAAATGAAATTGCTCACTGTTTTGTCTTACTTCTTGCAAACATCCATTGCTGGTCAAACCCCAAACTTGAGTATTCAATTTGTAAATGCTGTCCTCGGTATGACGGTATAACTTTCATTCCAAAACATTTCTTGTTTGGGAAATGAAAAGACTTTCCGAACGTATCGGATCAATGTGAAGGTATACTTATGCGATTATAACAATTCTTGAGAAGGCAGAAGAAATTTTGTACTGGTCGACATTGACTTTTTAGAGACCTCCAGTTCTTTGAAGTTGCAAATAATGTAATAGTATGTCCCAGAGTCTGAATTGTTGGCTCAAAACTAGCCTGAAGATTCAAAAACTAGCCAAGGAAACACTTAAAAGAAGAAAACAGACTTGGCACTTGTCCAAAACCTTCACTATTTGTACATTAATCGTGTCCAGGTACCAGTATTGCATTTGAATCTGATTCTATTATTCAGTTTTCTGTAAAATTAACAGTTTTATGTTTATTGAAGTGTAAAGATACAAGGGTAGTTGGATGCGAAAGTGATGCTTCATAAAAGCACTTTCCTCCTGCCAGTGAGAAATATGCTATTAATCGAATTACTTTACAGTATAGGGGATGCGATAGTGGATATTCATTAGCGTTTATGTGTACTGAGCTTAATTTGACTCAGTGGGAGAAGTTTACTTAATTTAAATGTGCATTGCATTCTCTTGATACCTGTGTGTCGCTCCATAACTCATCAATATTGGTTACTGAAGATATCATTTGTTCAGATTGTGGTTCAGGTTGCACCTTTAAACTAACAAGTTGAGTTGAAAGGTTCAGTGTCAGTCAAAGACACAGTCTTACTGTGACATCTAACCTTAGCAATCGGGAATGAGGGAGTGATTGTGGCATATCTTATGTAACAGAAGACTAAAGGGAGAGAGCATGGTCTTTGTTCCTTTATAGTGTGCATTCTTTAAATGGTACTGAGCGCACTCAACCGTGACAGTATGAGAGGCTTTGCCAAGGAATGAACCTTGCCGGTAATGTGTTCAGATGGCTTCCTGTGATCTGGTCGCGAGTTTGGTGTTTCTTGTAGACAAGCTGTGACATATAGACGAGATGAACAACGTCAATTAGTTTAATTAAGGTACGTAGATTATAGTTACATGTTACGTTATACTTCTATACAAGTATTAGTTTTCACATTGCACTTGAGTGACCTAAATTAATGTATAAACACGTCTTATTGCAGACTAATTGCAACAAACAGCTGTGAATTGGGCTTTGCTTCATAAAGGTGGAACATCTCTGTTCCGCTGGAGAAAATTAGGCCTAGTTTAATATCTAACTCATCATCATGATCAGTGAACGTGGGCCGCTCTGAGTGGCTATAACCAACTGAAGGCCGGCACGTCTGTCGATTACTACCTGTCGCCTGTCAAAGACCAATGGTCAATGATGTGTTTATCGATTCCAGAGCGGATTAGACGGGTCCATGTCAATATAGGTCGTCCAGGGCGCCTTTGCCACATGTGGTCGGGCCGATAACCGTCGGCGGCTCTAACTGACTGGCGGACCGCACGATGGGCTGGAGTACGCGGGTACATACGAGATGGGTTAATTATCAATGTATAAGTATATGGCCTTTTCTTGTAGACAAATCACTTAAAACTGTTCACAAGAGGTTTCTTTTGGCCAGAATTTTTGTCTCATGGCCTACGCTTAAGGTGAAATTTAAGAGACTAAATGCATCTTTTAGCAAACGCAAAGGCAAGCAATTGCACGTGAAACAGACAACTGAAAGTGCTATTAAGCGGTCCCTTTGCTCGAAAACACCTGCTACGTCCCCAACTATCTGTCAGCTCCTCCCAACCCAGCCTCATCAAGAAGGACGAACTTGCCGTCACCAAGAACCTCTTAGTTGTTGTCTTGGCCTTCGTTGTTTACTTCAAGCCTCTCGCTATCATGATGGCTACGGACAGTGTTCGTTACCATCTTTACGGTGTATTTTTCCTATTTGACAGCGGCGGAGTAAATCCAGTCACCTGTGCCACCAAGCATCCACACTTTGGGCCTGTGTTGCAAGCCGTGATCCGATGCAGAGGTTCCAACGACTAAACGGCCCGAGTCATATTCTCCGTAAGGTCCAACAAATCAGAATTTACTTTTCAGCTGTGATTTCTGCTTTTAATGCAAGCTATCTAAAAACTTTCATCCAATCTCAATCGCTAAAGAGAAAGAGATCAACAATAAACACCAGCAAGAGAGACTACAAATCTTGTAACCAAGTCATGATAACGTGGTTTCAGTTCAATATCTCGCTTCGCTGTGTATGATTTGAATGCATTGTAAAACCAACTACTTCAATACAAGGTACGTTCCTTGGGGTGAAGATGTGAGTCTTCAGATAAAATCAGGTGGAAAACCTTTAACTTGACATTATGTGAAATGCAGGCATCACCAGTTCACTGTTATTTATTTTTAGAATAGTCAGCATGCTATCAAAGACATCAAACTTTACCAATCGGGACTGAGGGAGTAATAGAAGCATATCTTACGCAACAGAAGACTAAAGGGAGAGAGCATGGTCTTCATTCATTTATACTGTGCTTTCTTTAAATGATGCTGTAAGAGGAATGATCTTAGTCGATCACCCCGGCAATAAATTGTTCAGATGTCTTCCTGCGATCTGGAAGCAAGTTTACGTGTGTCGTAATGTGTCATGTGCTGTAACGACCTGTAGATAGGAGATAGGTATGGCTTATTAAAGTACCCGTATATGCATGTTAGTATTACTTTTGATAGTACACATTAGTGAGCGAAACTCAACGTTTAAGCACGTCTATTACGGATTAATTAGTACAATTAGCTATGGAGACGGACTTGCTTGCTTTTAGAAAGCTGGGATCATCTATGCTCCCCTGTAGCAAATTGAAAATACTTCAGCTCCCCCCAAAACACACAGATATCGCAAACAGGTAGAGAGGGCGGATTCTGCTCCCACTGCTGTCTTAGAGTTAATGCAAATTATGCAAAAGAGCTTATAGCAGTCCTATATCACCCTGAAAGTATCAGGGGAAAAAAGCTTATAACAGTCCCATATCACCCTGCAAGTATCAGGGGAAAAAAGCTTATAACAGTCCCATATCACCCTGCAAGTATCAGGGGAAAAAAGCTTATAGCAGTCCCATATCACCCTGCAAGTATCAGGGGAAAAAAGCTTATAGCAGTCCCATATCACCCTGCAAGTATCAGGGGAAAAAAGCTTATAGCAGTCCCATATCACCCTGCAAGTATCAGGGGAAAAAAGCTTATAACAGTCCCATATCACCCTGCAAGTATCAGAAAAATAATTCCATTCCCAGCGCACATTCCTGATACATGTATTCCTCGATTCACCATAGTTTAAGTAACCGCAGTAATTTGAATCAGGATCCAATGTATTTAGCCTTTTTCCTGTTATCCATTTGCGTTCAAATTTTCCGAAAATAAAGCAGATCAAATGGCGGGTAGCGCTTTATAATGCCTCCACATCAGCTTGAATTGGACTCTGCAGTTGTGTAATGTGGATAGGAGCAGAACACTTGATTGTTCAAGCAAAGCGGTCTAACAAACACAGAATCAGTAGACAAGACCATGCAGTTC
Organism: Acanthaster planci; assembly: GCF_054643075.1. Taxonomy (NCBI): domain Eukaryota; kingdom Metazoa; phylum Echinodermata; class Asteroidea; order Valvatida; family Acanthasteridae; genus Acanthaster; species Acanthaster planci. Next base: position 4,580,532 of record NC_141795.1, read on the forward strand.
CCGATCAACTCTACTCTTAACCCAGACTCAACTCCTTTGGCAAACCCAAGTGTTCTGTCGAACTCAACTATGTCACCCAACTCAACTCTTTTTCCATCAGCTGAGGCTTTGCACTCCTATCCCGAATTCATCTTTTTGTCTGTCAGTTTTTCCATCCTGATAGTCTTAGCAATCTCCAGTAACAGCTTGGTGTTGGTTGCCGTGGCCCGGACCAAGAAACTCCAGAACGTCACCAATGTGTTCATCGTTAACCTGAGTGTGTCTGATTGCCTGTCATCTCTCGCATTCATATGGAGCATACCGTGCATGGTGAGCACAACGCCGGGGTATCCGTTGCAGTCAGACATTCTGTGTGCGATATGGGGTGCTATTCTTTATGAAGGTTTTGGCTGTAGTGCGTACAACCTTGCAAACATCGCCTTGAACCGATACATTCTGATCACCAGGCCTAAGGAGACTTACCAGTGGCTGTATACACCCAAGAAGATCGCCCTGATGGTCTCGGGCTCCTGGCTCGTCCCTCTGTGCGCCATCGTCATACCTCCATTATGTGATATCGGTGATCTTGGCTTTGACCCCAAGTGTCGTGTCTGCTCTGGTATTGCAATTCATCCCTCCAACACCGAATATGACATCATTATGATGGCCGTGTGGTTCCCGGTACCGTGTGTCATCATTGTCGCGTCGTACCTCCTTATTTGGCGACATGTCAGACGACATTTCAAGAATCGTCGACAATATAACATCTGTCTTCAACCCTCTTCCGACAAGTCCGGCTTGTCTTCTTCAACACCAAATACGAACAGTGATGACATGGAAGCTGGTGGCACTCAAATCCCTGGTGTGCCCCTCCAACCAACTGTCAGCTCCTCCCAACACAACCTCATCAAGAAGGACGAACTCGCCATCACTAAGAACTTCTTCGTTGTCGTCTTGGCCTTTGCTGTTTGCTTTTTGCCCTATGCCATGATGATGGCCACGAACAGAGTTCGCTACCATCTTTACGGTGCCCTTTTCCTGTTTGCCAGCGGCGGAGTAAATTTAGTAATCTATGCCGCCAAGCATCCACACTTCGGGCCCGTGTTACGAGCTATGATCCGATGCAGAGGTTCCAACGACTAAATGGAGCTGTAGCCTGAATCACATCCACAGTTAAATCCAACAAATATGATTTATTTTTGATTTCTTTTCTAATGCAACTCATCTAAAACTCTTGCGAAGTTCCATCACCTATCAATCACAAACATGAAACAGATTAACGATCAAACAGCTTCGAGACAGTCTGCAAATCTTGAGACCATCCATGATAACGTCGTTTCGTTTCAATATGTCACTTTCCTGTGCACAGTTTGAATGCATTGTACATGTAAAGAGATTACGTCAACACAAGGTATGTCCCTTGGTGTGAAGATGTGGGTCTTCAGAATAAGATAAAATGGAGAACTTTTAACCTGGCATTGTGTGAGGTGCAAGCATCACCCAACTCACAGTCCAGTTCACTGTTATTTATCTTTAGAATGGGCAGAACGCGATCAAAGTCTGAAGATTAATTTTATTCGGTGATATTGCATTTGAGAATAGCTCTATGATTCAGTTTTCTGCAACAATAATATATAAAGTCTTGAGTTTGTTTAAACGTAAAGGTAACAACGTTAGTTGGTCCGGTTGTGTACAGTGTTACATGTTAGCGAATAATGGCAATTTATATAGCGCTGTGTTGATTGCCCCATTAATTTGAAAGACATTGCCTATTATTGTGATGACCACCAAGCACGGTTTGCCAAGTATGACTTGAAGGTAAGATTTATATCGAAGGGAACCAGGAAACTTCCAACTCAGCCTTCGCTCAGCTGGCACATTTACGTTGATGTCCAAGGCAAGCAGATGCACGTGCACCAGCGAATTGGAAGTGTTATTAAGCGACCCTTTTATTCGAACCCGGAATTCTTTAAAACGCATCGTTTAGGGCTTATCTTTAAAATTCACATGGAAACTTTGTAATTTTACATTGTGTGAAGTAGAAACATTACCAAATCAAAATCTGTGCTATGATGTGCATATTTCTTGTGGAAAATCCACTGTAATTAAACTGGGTATCAGATCTTTTGCGCAACACGTTTTTCTTAAACCCTCGAAAGCAATGTTCACAAGTGGGTTTTAATGTTAGGCAAAATATTCGACTGGCGGCCTGGATCCGAGTCGAAATTGAAAAGGTAAATTGTTCTTTTAAGCCCCAAATAAACTCATAATATAGTTGTGCTGGTTATACAGAAGTAGAATCCGTGTTTTCGAGGACACTTCTCCAGACGGAATTTACGTTCACTTATTGGTGTGTGATAACATTTCAGCATCTGCATAATGGATTTATTTGAAAGAAATTGCAATTTATTCTTGTTTTTGAAATGACTACCCACCATAGTTTGCCAAATAAGACATACAAAAGTAAGGTTTAGCTATATTGAAGGGAACCAACTGTGTGCTAGCTCGCAAATCTACGATGACACCCAACATAAGCATACACACTGATAACATAAGCAGATTAACCAAACCAGCGAACTGAAAGTGCTAATAAGCCACCCTTTTGTTCGAACACGGATTCACCAGTGTGACTTGTTTTGGTCTTACTTGTAAAAAAGTTGAGATTATTGTGAAAGACAAAACTAGCAACAAAGCCACTACCGATTCCCAAGATAAATTATGATGACTTGCTTAATATCAATCCTCCAAATCCAGTCAGAAGTAAATCGAAAGTCAATTCAAATGTCCTTGGACAAGTTTTGCAATAGGATGAACAATAACAAGGAAATATTTGGTTGGTGGATTGGGTCAACTTTCACTTGTACGAAATGTTGAACGGAAGTTTGAATTTTTTAAATGTACCCATTGGTGTTCTCGTATTCCAGGGACGATTCAGACGTCTGTTCTTTGGCCAGGCCTGTATGGTAACAAACTTGCGAGTTAGCACATTTCGACATTACCTTTTTATTGCTAAAGAAATCTGTTTCGATTTTGTTTGTATTTTGTTACTTCATCTATCTCAATGCAAATTATGGAGAGGAGCTTTGACAGTCCCATATTACTTGAAAGTACAATGAAAATAGCCTAAGTACATGCGCATACTGAGATAACTGCTCGATCCAGGAAGGGAACTAACCGCAGTAACGTTAATCAGAATACTTGGTCCGGTTAGATTTAAATGTTAATATCATCAAACAACTGTTAACAGCAACTGTTCTGAATTTCATTCTACTGTTTTCCTGTTATGTCAATGTTTTTTAAATTTCTCGGAACTACAAGTAGATCAAAGGGCGGGTAGCGCTTAAAATGACTCAACTTGAACTATAATTAGACTCATTGTGTAGAAGACTGGAATTGAATACTTCAACTTCGAAATGCTCTATCAATCAGTTGACTATCAGTTGACCAACCATGGAGCTCCAAATCAACTCTACTCTTCAGCCAGACTCAACTCCCTCGTCAAACTCACCTATTTTGCTGAAGTCCACTCTGGCCTTGTACTCCTATCCTGAGTTCATCTTCCTTTCAGTCGGTTATTCCATCCTGATAGTCCTAGCAATCGCTGGTAACAGCATGGTGTTGGTTGCCGTGGCCCGGACCAAGAAACTCCAGACCGACACCAATTTGTTCGTGGTCAATCTCAGCGTGTCTGATTGTCTGTCATACCTGGCGTTCATATGGAGCATACCGGGCATGGTGAGCACCACGCCGGGCTATCCGTTGCTGCACTAGTAAGCAGGAGGTCGTGGGTTCGAGTCCCACCCGAGTAAGCTTGTGAGGTTTTTTTCGCAAGCTCTCGGACAAGCACTGAGCATACAGTGCTTATTAATATACGTTGGGTAAGGGCAAAACCTGTTATATAAAATTAAATCATTGATTAACAAAACAGGATGAGTGAGTTACAGGTATTAAACAGCAATCCCTAGTCAATCAATTGCTGACGCGCTGCGCTTAGAGATCATTAAGTCTGTGCTGGAGAAACATATTTTATCTGCAAACATATTATTTTTAATCGTTGATATTACGTAAAGGATTTTTTACAATTATTCACAAAAAAACGATATATCTTAAGCTTGTAGCTAGAAGGTTAACGTAAGTTGCTTTTCTGTTGGTATGTCAATGAGAAATATGTTGTTTTAATCAATGTGTAATCAGACAATACTTAGAAAACAATCGGTGTATATGAAGCTTAGTTTAACTTGTAAACTTTTTATAATTAGTGAATGTTTACGATTAGTATGTTCTATCAAGGCCATCGTTGTTCACTAAAACATCATGAGTCAATTACAAGTTACGCCAATTTTAAATCCAAACATATAACCACAGGAAACATGATAGAAGCAATATAATACTATGAAAAAACAAGCAGTAGAACTCCGCTAGTTTGTGTGACATTCTAATCGAGACACAGTGACTTGTAATTGACTTTTGACAAATTTGTCTACAAGACTGGTTGAGATTAAGTTTGAAAAGCTATTCGATTTTCAGTGTACAGTGTATGACATGTATACAATGCGGTATATAATGCGTCTGAGGAACACAAGATGAGTAAGCAAACCGAGAAACATTTCTTAAAGGACGATTCACACAAATCAATGACCTAAAATATGTATCGTGAATGTGCTAAACATCCATCTAAAATGCAATCTTTGTAAAAGTGTATTTACGGCTTTAGTAGTTATGCAAAGACCCTTTGAACTAGTTCTTTGAAACACCAAGCTCTACTTATTTCTGTATCTCAGCAGCCCTGTCCTTTAAAAGTCGGACCACGAAGTGAATTTTACTTAGGACTGTGTTCTGTTCAACTTCATTTCCTGCTCCTTGTAGAGTTGAAGAAATACTACCCGACGACTGTTTTTGGTTATTCTTATTGAAAAGTGCAATCTTGAAAAAATTTTTCTGTTTGAGCACTGGTGTTGTGATATAGTTATAGGGAGACACTTTTTATTTCTGTAGTTTTCTGGTCAAATTGTGAAATTATGCCCACTGAAAATAGAGATAAGAAAACTTTTCTCACTGGCCCACTGTCATGAGCTGAAGCAATGATACAATTTACCGAGCAAATTTCCCACTGCAAAAAATCCTAATTCTGATCCATTGCCGATGGAGAAAGCTGCAACACTCAGATTTTGGTACCTTGGCTGACGTCATGTTTTGCTTATAAAGCTTAGTATAGAAATAAAAAGGCAAAGAAATGCCCTTACCAAAACCATGATATGTTGTATTGGAATAAAATTGAAAAAAAAAAAACCTACAGGTCTGATGCTGAATTGAATTATTTCAAGATGTCTGACCAAGAAGTTTCCGGTTGGTCTACTGATGTTTTGACTATGTGAAAATACCATTGTGATCATTAACATTTCAGTCGGGCTTTTCAAAGAACTACGTCAACGGAAGTCTGAAGCCGGATGACGTGCAGAACACTACATCCTGTATCCCAGGATTCCTGGGATTCCTGGGATGGTGCAAAATAACCATCACTGTGTGGACACAAGTACGAAGAAAGACAGGCCAATCAGAGATGGGTGTTTGACTTAAGATACAGGACCATGACTGCGTGGACCCATGTAGAAAGACATACCAACAACAGTAACATTTATTTGCAGAGCAAGAGCCTTTAAAAGGTCATCCATCGTTTTTTAAACAGCATCTCTGAGGAAAACCTGTTTTCTCTTAATTTATCTGTGCAAATAACACGTAGAAGTATCCAAATCGAACGCAATATGCCAAACAATGCATGTATCCTTTGTTTGTAGCCAGTTTGGCATGAACAAGGGTTTATCCACTACGAATACAGGGCAAGGGTTCCCCTCGTTTTCTCTGTTTTCTCTAAATGACGCATGAACCAAAAAGCCCTTTTTAGCTTGTTATAGTTGAGTTCCGAGGACAAATGACACTGCGCTCGATTGTGTACTTCCATATTTATTTGAGCAAATTAAATCAGAGAAAGTTTTCTTTAATAGAAAGTTTTCTTTAGAAGTGCTATTTAAAAATCATTTTCACAAAACTACCAAGGGTATATAGGCCTACTTTCTATTCTCTTCTTGTGACCAACTCTCGATTGCGAGTCCAAACCATGGAGGCCTATCCGCCTCGAGCAGAAGCGCCCCTTATTTGTTGAAACGAGCCATATTGGTCAGGAGTGTTCATTCGTTGGTAGCGATGTGACTGTAACGCGTGCATTTCCTATTCGTTCGTGGACCAGCGAAGTTCAGTTCCAACAAACGGGGCTTCGGTTGATAAGAAAATTGCGCCCAGTCTCGGCCCAGCTCGAGGCTCCCCGTGAAGCGAGGGGACAATGACGATTTCTGTGCTATGTGTCTTTCTAAATCTTAATATTTCTGATAAGTGTTCAAGATCCCCAAACCCTGTCCCAAGCGTTCAGTTTATACACTCGCAAAAGTGTTGAAAAACACAGATAACACCTCGTCATCAGCGTGCATATGGCATTATAAAACAGCGCCACCTCGTGCATGGTTTTGGAATACAGCGCCGTCACTGACTCACTTCCGGTAAGAGAAAAACTAATGGCACCCAGAGGCACTTTCGAAGGACTGTCACTTTGAAATCGAAAATGGACGACAATTACAGCAGCACGGTGACCATGTTTCCCACAGACACTACCTATTCTCCAGCCCCAAAGGCGATATACACCTATCCCGAGCTGATCGTCTGTGCCGTCGGTTTCTCCATCCTGGTTTTTGTGACACTCGGCGGTAACAGCATGGTGTTGGTTGCCGTGGCCCGTACCAAGAAACTCCAAACCGCCACCAACGTGTTCGTAGTCAACCTGAGTGTGACTGATTACCTCACGGGCCTCGCTTTTCTGTGGAGCATACCGGGCATGGTGAGTACAACGCCTGGCTACCCGTTGCAGTCAGACGCCCTGTGTGCGGTATGGGCTGCTCTGGTTTATCTTGGTGTAGGTTGTGGTCTGTACACTCTCGCCAACATTGCCCTGAACAGGTGCATTCTGATCACCATGCCCATGCACCACTACCAGTGGCTGTACACACCCAAGAAGATCACCCTGATGGTCTTGGGCTGCTGGCTCGTCCCTCTGTGCGCCATCGTCGTACCTCCATTGTCCGGTGTCGGTAGCCTTGGCTTCGATCCCGACAGTCGAACCTGCACCGATATCGACTCCCACGAGAGAGCTCCTGCATTCGACAAGATCTTGTTCTCGGTGTTCTACCCGTTGCCGCTCGTCGTGGTCGTCGTCTGCTACGTCCTGATCTGGCGGCACGTGCGACGCCACTTTAAGAACTACCGTCAGAGTGTCCGGCAAAGGATGACGACTTCGCCAGCCAAGTCGTCCACCTCGACCTTAGACTTGGACTTGTCCTCAAGTTGTCCTCGTTTGCCGCCGCTCCAACACGCCGAGAGTTCCCGCCAGCTGACCCGCACCAAAAATGAGCAGCTTTCGATCACCAAGAATCTCTTCGTGGTGGTTCTTGCCTTCCTGGTGTGCTTCACGCCGCTGGGTGTGATGGTGGTTATTGATAGCAACCGCTACCAGCTGTACGCTGGAATGGTCCTGTTCGCCAGCGGTAGCATCAACCCTGTCATTTATGCCACCAAGCACCCACACTTCCGGCCGGTGTTGCGCTCAATGCTTCGGGGTCGATGTGTGAAAGAATAACAGAAACTGACCACAACAATCTACCCTCTCTGTTTTACAGCTTGCCCTGCATCTTTCTTTTGAACCTTCACTTAAGGAACCTATCTAGTTTGAATTTCTTGAACATGTATCATTTGGCAATCTTATGGCAATCACCAAAGAAAAGAACATCAACCAATGATTCCCTTTAAATTGTAAATATAAATTTTGGTCTTTACATCCCATTAGAATAGTGTACTTATCTGTTTCTTTCGTATAATTAAATTATAACTGGTGTATATTTTGTTGCAACCAGGACACCTACAGCTGAATATGTTGTGTACATAATTCAACCTTCAATATTTTATTTTCACACGCCTAAAGTCCTTGAGGAGTAGTTAATGAATGCGCCATGGAACCTTGGCAAGATGAAATCTAGCAAATCTAGTACTTGTACCCAGTAAGGATTGACACACATCAGGAAAGGATGTCCTTGAAATGGAGCTCGGTTCCATGCCAGATGGTTGCTCAACCGCCCTGTTGGTGGGCGCAGCCTTTAAATTTACGTATCAGTTCTACTGACAAAGGGAAGATGAATGTCTGATATGTACATTGTACTTTTAGTTACTATGAGATTTCTTAATGGTTCAATTTTTCTCCTTGGAAGAGTGGAATAATAAGAGCATTTGAAGTGAACAAGTATTCAGGACATTAATTGATTTGACGTACGAAATGTAAGAAAATAAGAAAATAAAAAAGCAGTCTTTGTGTATACACAGGTGCAAGGCCAGGCTTGTTTTCTCTGATTTTTTTCGCCTCGTTTTGGCTTGGGAATTCGTGTCATCCACTGAGGAAAAACTTTGTAACAAATGGGTATTCAGATGGGTACTTGATACTACTATCAGAAGTTGCTTCATTCGGCTTAAGAACGGGCATTGAATTTTACTTTGAGGTGACAGGAATAATAATGTCGGGGCTGCGCTCAGATTTCAGGTTGAAGGACCTTTACTAGCATTTCTACTCCTTTTATCTGCTTCCTGCTTTCTTCAATCAACAATAGCAACATTTTACTTTGCACATCAGGCAGAAATCTTGGAAAATTGTGAGTTCCCTTTGCACTTTTCTCGTCTGTCTGCCGCTCTAGCTATTCCGCTGTTTTCGTATTGTGTACTTTTTTCTGCGAGTGACTGCAAATATCTTGTTCCTCAGCGAAGATGGTTACGTTTTAGCAAGCAATAGGTTTCCCTTAAGCGTTTTGTGAAGTCCAGTGGGATAAGTTAGCCCGTTTCATAATTGCAGGAACTACATTTCTGTCTCCAGGATGGGTGAAATCGGTCAAGTATCACTTGGCTGAATTCCTTATTTATTCTGAGGAAATGGTCAATATGTGCGTATCATTTCCTCCTATCACCCTCAAAACCGGTGGCCTCTCATGAAGTCCAGTAGGTGTTCCAGACACAAGTTTCTTTTTTTCAACTGCTCCATCCCAAAATAACAACCAGAATGGAATCTAAACTTGTATTATTCACTTGCGCCTGTCTGCCCAAACTCCATTTTGACTGTAGAAAACACAAACATTTACTAACCACAAATACTACTTTACTGTTACTGTGTCTAGCGACAACTTTATACAGAGTGTCATTGGTAAGGCGCTTTGCAACTGGGGTCAAGAAAACAGGAGAAACTGTGCCTTACATGTACTCTTAATACAAGGACTGAAAGTATTTATTACGCCAACGCAAACTGGCCCACGAAACGAAGAATCTTATTGGGTATTGAGCTGCGTTGGCGTTTGTAGTGAACCAACAAGGAGCCACTGAGAGCAGAGCTTAGGTAGCATGAAGGTTCGGTGGCTTTGAAAGGGAACGTGGTATTTAAAGAGTAACAATACAGGTCGGGTGGAAGTATGAAAAGGTTTTGTCCACGGTCCAGTGCATCGGGTGTCTCCTATAGGTAGACATATACAAGGCAAGCTGTACCTGTCAGGCAGCTTGGGTTGAATTCACTGAAAGGTATTATTGGGATTTTCTCCTTGGCTTTGCTTGTTTTCGTGTAGGTGGATTTGGTGATAGAGAGTCAAACTGCTGTATTATCCAGCCCCTGTAGCCTGTCACCGGGGTAGCAGAGACTGTCGCCAGTCGGAGAACGTGGTATGCAGGTCGGTGTAGCCGCCGACCTTGGGGTTTGTAGAAACCTGTGAATTCCCACGATCGGAGAGAATTGGCAGGAATCGGCTTCGCGTCATCGGAACACCTCACAATGCTCGGGAGATCAGGAGTACTCCAAGCCTTGCCCCTGACGGATTTCATAAGTTTTGTTCAGGATTCTCCGTTCTGTGGATTATAAACGCAAAGTTCTCTATTCTGTGTGGATTGTTTGTGTATTCTGCTCCAGATCCCTTCGTCTGGTATTCCTTCATTTATATTTGCAGTCCGCTCTGTATTCCGTCTTGCGTAAAGTGGTATCGCCTATGTCTGCCAGGTGACTAAGGAACTTAACTTGGTGAGTTGTTATTGGGTAATATTGAAATTGCAAATGTAAGTGGCATATACTGTCCCTCTTCATGTGTTTATTGTTTTGAGTCCCAGACTAAAAGGTTGTTGAGCATATAAGATAAGCGCAGAGGAAATGACCAGTCGAACAGTGCTTAAATATTGGGTAACTAACGTGCGATAGCTAGCATAATACAAGGATTCAATCTCATTCGCTTCACAAGTCATGCTATCACTACCTCTGCATGACCAACTCTTTAAAAGGTTGACATTCTTAACCCTAACCCTCCTCAATCCTCCAACAGGTGAAGGATTCAGGAGGGTTAGGGTTAAGCTCATGCCTAGTCTTCAGACTTGGACCATTTGGTACTCTGTGTGAATTGACTATTTCATGTTTTCTGCAGTGGAATAAGATGTCGTTGGAACAGGGTACGGTATATTGTTAAATTAAGCGTAACAAGTTTTCCTAACTAGATACTAGAGGTGGAAGTTTTCAAAACATACGCGCGTACTTACTAACAAGACTACGAAACATTACAACGAACGACGAGTCCGTATTAAGCTGAATATCCCCAAATACGCTTACCATTTGTTTAATTTGAATGGCCGTATTGATCTTGCTATGGAAAGATTATTCAGCCTGCTGGGAGTAGTTTTCTCGGAGTAAGTGTAGTCTGGAATACCAAGATGATATAAACAGAAAATATACCAGTGTTTACAATAAATGGGAAGGACGAAGGAAGAAGGTGCCATCCATTTTGGTTTTCTCCAAAATCCCGAATTAATAATCGTCAGCTTTTAGTTTTACTTTCATAGACTGGTCGAAGTTAGAAGGGCAAAGAGTGACTAAAGAGTGGCGGTACCTAGACCAAGAATTTTCTGCAGAAATGATATATAGAAATGAAGACGTGGCTCTCGAGGTCATTTTGTAACCGACCATGTGTGAAATCAAACATTCATGAATCGGTGTTTTGTGGGCTAGTCTATTTTTCTTATACTGTAACTCTTTTTCTGATACAGTTTTCTTTCTATTGCGATTTCTTTATTCTCTCCACCAGTCGCTTTCGCCGTGTTTGTTTTCAGATTACCGATAGTAGAATGTCAAATAACTGCACTTCAGCAGTTATTTGGACATTTCGTTTCAAATTTTCATTAGCATTTTCCAGAAACACAAGCTTGCAAAGACACTGTCCAGCAGTGCCAGCCTATGCAGGAAAAAGCAACTTTGTGAAGGTTTAATAGTCAGATTACACAACTCCACATGTGCTCTTGTCTTGCCTTTTATTGTTCTCGTCAATGGAATGCAAAGGGGCCGCTTTTGCAGGTAACCGTAGAGATGATGTAATCAATTCCACTGCTCATTTGCAATTGGGTATTTTATGTTGCTGGCTTTGCTGTAAAGCAACAGTGGAAATAAAGAGAGAATGTTGTTTAAATAAAAGTGTTCCTTTCTGTGACAAGCAATGTGACTGTTGAGTGCTTAACATACCATTGCACGTCGAGAAAGAAAAAAAAGCATCCAGCGTTTGTAGCTGTCGTCGTCAGAGCATGGTTAGAGGTACTTCAGCATTTAACTGCCTCTGTTGGGGGATTACGCCAGACTGCTCTTGATAAACAAACTACCGAGGTCGTCGACTTTCATTTTTTCCCTCCGCAAACTGCTTCTTGGGTGTGTGCGCACGAAAGGTCGGCTCAAGCCGAACTCTGCATTTTCTCACAGTTAGTCAACGAGGGGGCAACTCGAATCAGTAGAAATGATGATCACAAAACCTACTTAATCGAAATAAATCATACGCCGAAATGGGGGCAGTGATTTTTGACAGCTCGGTTCCCACCGAAAATTATTCTCCGAAAAGTGATGAGATTTTGAGGCTATGAACTGAACATTTATTATTTCTATTTTACGGGGAGACGGTATGCTAGTTTAATTTTTTCACACACATGTATACATGTAGGATTGATTTTCGTCCCCACGTGAACCTCAGGTTTTGATCAAATAGAATTGGATTTTTGACGAAGATGGTTCTGAGTACAAGTCCACTCTTAAGCGGTCATTGATACCTTAGATCAAGATAGTTTAAGTAAACTTTAAGTAAAACGACTATCTGTTAAAGGACTAAAATACTTTTCAAGTAATTTTCAATATTTGCCATTGAATTCGACAGGACCTTAATTAAAACTAAACACCCATAAACATGGTACGCATTAGCGGAATACACTATTGAACGCCTGTATACCTTCAATGTACTAGCACAATGCAGGAGATGTGCTACTAGTCTTACGCAGTAACTCTGAGAACGCGTGCCTCCTGTCTTACGCACGCGGCAGGTTTAGAATTGCTTCCGGGCTTACGCACTGCCTGCTGGGGCAACAGAATCTACTGGTGTTACGCAGGGTTCGATAGTAAGGTGACATCTCTAGCCATTGAATGTTATTACCAGTAACTCAATGCTCGTGCCCAAGATACAGTAGGTATTAAATGACCGCTGTAATTTAGACTCACTGAGCAATAATGAGGTAAAGACAAGGTATTTTGAGAAAGGATTTACAAAAACACGATTTTGTTTATTTTTGGCGTACCATTTCAAAGGGAGCAAAGCAACGCAATATTATATTTGAATCCAATCCGTTCAATTAAATATAAGTAAAATCACGGCGATGATTTTAAAAGAATGAATAAGACTTAGGATATTCTGATCAGCTTTGAACCTAGGGGTTATGGAGGTATCACCAACACAATTGAAGTGATATTTTGAGACCTTAACTACATTTTTCAGTGGCTTTATTCTGTTGAGTTTCATGACCATAAAAAGAGAACCATTGCATTTCCGGCATAAATCTATCTTGATTGTGCAGAGAAGCACCTTTCAGACCCTGAAATATTTCACAGAAAGCTACTGACACAAAAGAATTCCCTTTTCTAATTCCTCTCTTTTTACAATAGAAATGCATATCTAGTTGTGAGCTTTCATTTGACTAAAAACAATACATGCCAACTCTGCCATACACAGGCATGGCATAGATACTTCTCTTCAGGGATCTTTCATTCATTTTTAGGACGGCAAACTTTACGAGCCATGTTGGAGCACAATCAGGTAGTAGGCCTAGGTCTATTGACTTTGACAGATCTCTGAAGGGGTCACAATAGCTTTGTTCAAATTGAGGGCAACCCAAGCTTGGTCCTTTAATTCACATCTGTGTCAGTTTTGAAATCCGTAGCGTTATATCCCATGTCGACCTCGAGTGAGGCGTCATTCAGCAAGCGGGTATCGAAGATCACAGTCGGGTTAACTGCTTCGAACTTCTGCCATAAAGTTTCCTAACAGCAAACCGCGTCCTTATCCTCTGCCTCACTGGGGGAGACGGACTTTTCGTACAAACACAACAGCCACTGTGACAATCCCTTGTTCTTTAAATCATTATTGGCTGCCAAGCCTCACACACCAAGTAGTCTCTGGGATCCGGAATCCTGCTGGATCCTGACCTCCTTGAGAACCTCCTGGTGGATTTGGAAGGATATCATAAGGGATTACAAATCGACAAGAAGCGTACTGTCGGATGCCTGCACTTGTACACATGTAATTGTTTACGAGAACCGAGCCATTTCGAAATGTGTCAATTAAAGGCTTGTATTGAAGCACACATAAGGGGTGCAGGTTTATAATATTTCCCTGGTAATCGGTTCGCTGAATTTGAAAAGTAGTTTGCTTTGAGCAAAATCAGGGTTGGTCAGTAAAAATGAATGCATCGCATTCCTGGCCGGGTGTGAATGTAGCAACGTTATGGTGGCATTCCGACTTAAGGGGTTTCAGTGAATTCGCTGCACGGTGCTTTCTTTGAGTGATTTTGGACAGTTTCAAAAGATTTGAAATATTTCCATTTTTTGGGGTCGATATATCTCGATTCTAGTGCCGTTGTGTTGGCCAGTGTTCTTTTTCAAGCATGTAGGAATAACACCGCGCCTTAACTGTCCTTCGTAACCGAGGGCTTGGCTAAAATCTAACTTCATCAATGAACTGCGATTGGGATGCAAATATACTTCTACTACAAAACATTTGCTTTATTGTTAAGAGTTTTGAGATTTACCCTCCAAACTGACGGTAAAACCATGCTATGTTGTCAACCTAACGAGAAATCTTCTCAAAATGCCATGAAAACTGAAATTTTAGCAAGTTACCGTCTGAAACCTTGTCATTATGACAAGCTTGGGAGTATTTTTCCTGTGAAATGGCAGATTATTATGGCTTTTATACACCAGTTCTTTAGTTAATCGAATTCTTGATGGAAATATGGACGAGAGAGCACGTTACATCCTCGTGAAAATTTCCGGTTTGGAGGAAAACTTCGGGAAGTTTCCAGACTTTTGACCTTAAAAGCGACCAAGTTTGAAACTGGCGTAGTGAGTAACAGCCTACATTAAAGAGCGTGACTAACAATGAAAATAGAGCGAACTGACACATACTAGTACAAATTGAATTTTGTTATGTTAACAAAATCGATGAACAAGAAGAACAATCAGGAATTTCTCACAAAAGGTCGTAGCACTGATTTTTTTTCCCAGGCATGAGTTGTCTAAACATTTTCTGGTACCGGTCTTTGTCCTTTCGGCATTGTGCCAAGTACGATGACGAGGAGCGGGTGCTTTTCTCGAATAATTGTTCTCTGAAAAGAAACTGGCAGGGTGTAACTTCCCTGACAATGGAGTCAAGGTTGTAGAGAGTTTTATGACATTCATGGCGCGTCTGTCGCGTTCACCGTTGGCAACTCGGAAACATAATACAACCCTTCATTTCTGTCGGCCATTTTGTTTCCGTAAAACAAGTATTTCCTTCTGGACATTCAGTTGTTGTGTCAATATCCAAAGTTCGAACCACTTTTATTGTACCTACAACTGTAGATAACCATTTGGCATGTAATGCGGGCTTTTCACAATAGTGTGCCTCCATGAGTTTGCAACGCGTTGGCCAATAACAATTTCCGAAATCTGTCGACTCAATGCGGGCTTGGAAAGGATCGACAGATTTCGTGCGTTGGATTGGCCAACGCCTTGCAAACTCTTAGGAGAGGTACTATTGTGAATCGCGCGTATTCAAAAAGTATCCTGATCATTTCAGAGTGTGCTTCCCCTTTGGCCAACTACTTTTACTTCGGTTTCTTTGATCGGGTAACTGATTTCTTGAAGACAAAGGATAGACTACCGACCTGCCCTCATTAGAAACCGAACACCTTCAGTAAATGACTTGTCTACAAAACACCTGTCACAAAAACAATTCAAAGCAAAGAAACGATTGTACTGGTGAAAATGGCGATGCGGTGCCCCTTTTCTTCTCTGCTCATAATCTGATGTAAGAATTGAACTGTTCTATTACCAACTAAATTGAAATAACGGCCACATTTTTTTGTATTTTTCTCGTACAGTTGGATGGTATAATCTGCCATCATGCCAGCGGGTCCACTACGCAGCCAACTACTATGGCTACTAGCAGCAACATCTCTTGCCATTCTCACTCTAGTCACGGCTCAAACAGATCGTAAGATGTCTATCCTGTCTAGCTTCAGTATTTTGGTGATAAACCAATCCCATTTGTTGTCAAAAACAACAACAATAACAAACAAACAAAAAACTACACCCCCACAAAAAAATCTGATCACGTGACAACTGTGAGGTCTTGTTTAGCGGGTTTACACGCAAGATAGATTAATTTTTATTGGTAAATCGGCACAGATTTTGCAGGCTTGATTCAGCTTGCGGAATTAA
The DNA here is from genome assembly GCF_054643075.1 of Acanthaster planci. NCBI lineage: Eukaryota > Metazoa > Echinodermata > Asteroidea > Valvatida > Acanthasteridae > Acanthaster > Acanthaster planci. The sequence continues at coordinate 4,596,400 of NC_141795.1, forward strand.
TGGTCTACAGTTTCATGAGGAAGACGAACTGATATATTGGTATTAAAACGATAAGTACTTACTATAACGCTCATATTTAACAATTAAATCCTTAATCTCCTAGTCACATCAAATTTTGGAATTTGCTGAGGTTTAAAAATTTGTTTACTCTCTTTTACGAATTGCAATGAACCAACTTCACTCTCTTCACTAAACGCTGTGAAACCCCTTATCCCAAAATTTCCAATCGTGGGACATGGTCTTTTTAATACCCAGACGACGCATGGCACTCGAAGTCAAGCCAAGGGCACCATGCGTATCCCAAATGGGTGAAAAAGAGAAAAATAATACTCCGTAGGAAAATTTCACCAGGTGCTGACACCTGGTTGGTTTATAAGCAAAGGTGGGATTCAAACCAGTTTCCTAGAAGCAGTAAGGAAGTACCGTTTCTCTGCCATAGGCGTAGATTTGATCAAAAAAGGGGCGTGGGTTGGCAATGAAACCAGTTAAGTCGATTGTGAAGAAAGTAGACAGTCCTATTAATGACATTTCAACGAATCACGAGCAGTGATTCTTTATTCACGGAACTAGATATTGTTTCTTACCCCCACAGTTGTGTTGCCACAACCGAAGTCTAGGTACAGTTACAGTTCCAGCCCGTATTTAGGTTCAAATTTAACGTAGGCAATTCAGCCGTGAAAAAGGTTCGCAAGGTCTCTGGCACACAAGTATAGCCCACTTTGTTTCCACCGACAGCTTGCCAGCAACAGCCGTGCGTCAACGGTAGCCTATGCCGCCAAGCGTACCTTTCACCGGGTTACATTTGTGAGTGCAGCGGCGACTGGCAGGGCCAGAACTGTGATCGGAGATTCCCGGGAACATCAGAGACTATGCGTGAGTTTCTAGTTTTATTTTGAGTTTATAAATTGTTCTCCCTCTTTCTATGCTGGCTTCTGTATTTTTCGTAAAGACTTGTTTTATACAGTTGCGCTTTTGTCTAAAACGCCTCGAGAAACTATCGCCGGGCATCTTGACAGAAGAATTCACTGCAAGTTAACACAGTGAAATAATAGAATACCACTGTACTAAATGAAACGAACATCCTTATAGTTTGAATGGGACAAATGTGGCCTTATTTCTGCAAAATTTTGGCAGTCCATATAAACAGGCAGCAATGTTTTGAATGAAAAGATCTAAGGCCTACATGTATTGCGTTTTACATATTTATTTGGTTTGCTTTGCCCAGTTCCTGGTTTAGTACATCGTGTGGTGTTTCAAACTTTTATTTCTATTTATAGCCAAACAGTGCGGAACCAATTTCTACACCAATTCGGGGACCATTGTATCTCCTAATTTTCCGCAACCAGAGCCTCACAATCAAGATTGCTACTACCTTGTCCGAATTCCCTCGGCTTTGTCCATCAATTTGCGCTTCAACACCTTCGTCTCTGAGCCCAATAAGGACGAGCTGTACATCTTCCCGGGCACTGAAGTGAATTTCAACTTGCCAGGCGTTCGGTAAGTATGGCAGCCTGAGAATTGACATGGTTTCCCGGTATCAACATTCTCATGTACCAAATATAATCCCTGTAGATAATTCAAACGTAGGCACTGACATTTGAACCTCTGTCTTAAACTTGAGGCGTGTAAAAACGAACACAATTTTTAAAAATAGCAGCAGGGAGTCTACAGTGCAGGGCAAGTCACAAGCAAGGATAAAACAGCAACCTCATTTGCCAATTTTGCTTATTTTTGTGCTTATTTTTGAGCCTTCCAGCGCGACGAGAGAAAATTGATTTGTTTTCCTTGGTGCCGCTTTAATTGGCGCTGGCAGCACTACCAATATCCACACAGTTTTTAAAGCAACATACAGATAAACCGTCACTCGATTTGTTTTTCTCTTTAGATTTCGTCTGGGTATTTTGAGGTTGTTAACGTTGCAAATTTTTTTTTTAGAAGTTTCAGTCTAAGAACTGAACAAAATATTTTGAACGATTAAGTGTAATTTCGGAATTTAATTATATCCACAACACCAGCCGAAGAAAATTCTACGGCTGGGGTCGGATACAAATCTTCTACAACCTGTTGACTCGCTTAGGCTCTCTATTTTAAAAGACATAATTGTGTATGTGTGTCATGTATAGTCCTTGTATTTTGGGCTTTTGTTAATGTGCCTTTTTTCACGTGACTGCAGGGAATACAACGGGACATTGTCTCCACAATTCCCAGCTCAGGTTTTCAACACCAACCAGCTGGTTTTGTACTGGCTCACGGATTTTAACATCAACAGTCCGGGATTCTCCATCGCGTATGACATCGGTAAGACCGCTCTTGAGTCGCTCGCACATTCAGTCCAGTTTATAGAGTTTGGTATGAGCAACGCTGTGCTGATAACCACTTCCTCCTCGTACCCATTATTTCGCTCAAAGGCAGTAAAATTCTTAGAGCTCTCATTGGATAAATTTTGAATGACGACCTTGGGTAGATACTTCCATCGTGCGCGCGTGCGATCGATCTGCCGGAATGTCGAATGTCATGTTTCATCTCTTGGGGGCGCTATTGATATAAGCATTGTGAACATACTGGACGACATGGAAACTCTCTTTTTCGAGTGGTGTGTGCAGGCACGTGGCAACTAATGTTTAAAAAAATACTTTGGAAAGTCGTCCAAGAGGTAATTGGGCGTAATTTCTGGAAAGACCGATCTAACTGACATTACTAACTACTTATAATATAATTCCCGGAAAAATTCGACCATAACGGACGCCACTAGCCAACTTTACATCAATGATGTAGGCCTACATGTATGCCTCGGCTCAGCCGAAGCACCAGCCCCCTGGCTTGAAGGCGTTGAGCGTGCCAAAGTGCCAGTACTTAAAGCTACCTGTCATTGTCTTGTCTAGATCCGGACCCATGCTGGATGAATCCATGTCAGAATGGGGGAACATGTACCACGCTGGCCATGGGGCAGGGCTACTCCTGTGCATGTCTGCAGGACTTCAGTGGAGACGACTGCCAAATAGGTAATAGGCTAGTCAATAAACTGGGCCGGTTAAGAAAGAAGCCATTAAATGACTTGAGCAGGAGGTCACCTTGCTGGCTGGGGTTGTTAGAGGAATTAGTATTATCACCCCAACATTTGAAGTGAAGTTTTCACAAGTTTTTGTTCAATTTTTTTAAACAAATCCACCTAATCTGAAATTTTCTTCAGGAAATTTCAAAAGAAATTTGCACATTTTGAAAAAGACACCCTCAAAATTTACATTATTTTCCAAAATTCTTTATCAACTTTTCTCCCACTCTATGACTGTGCCACTTTGCACTTTGCATGCAAAATGAAAATTGTTGAATGTAAACCCTGTTTGAATAGAGATAATCCTTTGCCATATTGCTGATTTTTCCTTAGGCACAGTTATTGTATCTCAGACAACTATCAGCGTCATCATAGGGAGCACCCTCGCTGAGGGCAGGGTCAGTCATCCCTTGACCTTTGACCTGACTTTTTCCCCCGGCACCACCCTCTTCAGCCTGACTGGCACCGGGCTGTGGAGTGTCACGCTGTTTCTGACGGACGGCGCAAACAACAGGGTGGTGACACAGGTACATGTATGACATTTCAAAGTTCCGGTGGACCCAAGTTGTTATTCTCAAGAGGGACAACCCTCTTCATGGATAAAATTTCTATCGCGCACCAATGCCAAAGTGCCTTCCAGCATAGACAGTATATTTTTGTGCACATTCAGTTGAAAAGTTGTTAACTTCTGAGCTGGCCTTGATATATACAGGTATTGCTTGTTTCTGGCCCTTTTTGTCTCTGACTTGTCTTTTTATTATTTGCTCATTTATTTTCTAGAACATTCCGCTGACCAGCCAGCAAAACAGTGTGTCATGGCAACCTCCCTCATCCTCCATCATACGCACGATACAGGCCATCATCAACCTCAACACGTTGGCCTGCCCACAGATGCGTTCTGTCTGTGCCATGATTGGTCAGGGGAGTAACCCAACTCCACCCTTCTCAATGCGGGGCACCCCTAACGAGAACGCGCTGATTGGCTGCACGCCAGTGCAGTGCCGAGGTAAGTCTGTGACGGTGGCTAAGCTGCAACCTGCTCCTAAGCTTGACCGCAGGCCATATGAATCAGAAACAGTTACTTAACATTCATGAAGGGCACCGCCAGTATCCAAGAACCTGTCTTTGGAATTGTATGCTTAGTAAACTTGTGCTTGTATGAAAAACATTAGGACTCTTTCATTGAGGAAAAAGTGATAGTATTTTTTTTGTTGTTACAGTGGATCTTGCTTTAAGAAAGGGCTGAGAAAAATCTTCATTTGATTTCTTTTTTTCCAGGGGTGGAAGTGACCAGTGTCCAATTTGACAACACCTTGCGCACACTGCGAGAGGGTGTGAGCACTCAGAGCCTACAGTTCAGCTTGACTATGTCCACTGATCCCCAGGGTGGGACAGTCTCGGGGTCCAACCTCTGGAAGATCACTGTGTTTGGCAGCAACCAGGCCAATGGTCAAGGCTCACAGGTGCTGACCTCTCAGCTGTCCCTCAGTCCGTCGCAGGCTGGCGCTGGCGTAGTTGCTGGAACAGTCCGGTTCTTCAACCTCCAGACCAGCCTGAGCCTGGCTGGGATTGTCTGTCCCCAAGTGCGCTTTTTCTGTGTCCGTGTGGAGAAAAGCAACAGCCCTACACCCCAGTTTACGCTGAGCGGTGTGCCATCAGATGCTGTGCTGACGGCTTGTCAGGCAACAACATGCAGAGGTATGCTCTCACTTCCTGAAAACTCTGGATCATCAAAATGTTAACATCTGCCAAGTCCATTGTCAAAAACAAGCTTTACATTTGTACTCATTTTGTTGAATATTGTACACATTTTGCCAAAAGCTGGTTTTACAAAGAGATGGGCTGTCATCAGATCTTATGATTTGGCCCTGTACAGTCTCTTCATGGAATCCTTTGGCCCTTTCTACTCTAGACACGTTTGCCAGGAGCCTTCCCAAATCTTCCAAAATCTATCAGTGTGCAGAAAAAAACAGTGTCACACACTTGGCACATCAGCTTTCACGGAGCATCTAGGCCCATGTAAAGTAATAGTGGACAGACTATACCTTCCTCAATCCTACAAAATCTTCCAAAAACCTACTGATTGAGTTTGGAAGAATGTGGAGGGTCAGGGTCTATTACATACAGGAATTTTGATACTCAGTTCATGGAAATTCTGTCATGCAGTTCCTGTTCTGTTTTTGCTTTTATCACAGGAGTTCAAGTGACAGGTACAACGGTTTCCATATCCTCGGGGACGCCTCTGATTGAACGACGTTCCAACAGTGTGGCCTTTAGCCTGTCCATTCAGACTGACCCCAACGGGGGCAGTGTAAACGGACAAAACCTCTTCAGCATTCAGACATTTGGTAGTAACAGCCTGACGGGTACCAGCATCAGGATCTCGGAGCGTCAGATCCAGGTAGGAACCTTGGGGCACCAGTTATCAATTACGGCCCTTGCCAAGTCTGACAAGACATTTGAATAAGAAATTTCAGCTGATGTAAAGTATTTGGTGACAAAAATGTCCAAAAGGTCTCTGGTGTGCGAACCTGTTCTTTTTTTCAGGGGAACACCGGAATTACAGCTGGTCGCTTGGCAACCATACCCAACCTGTCAACAACAGTGAATCTCAACGGCCAACTTTGTCAGCAGATCAATGCGCTGTGCACTGTGCTGTCCAAGAGCACACAGGCCAACCCAGACTTCACGTTGGACCCTGTGCCGAGCAGCGCCGTATTACAAGAATGTGTCAGCATCGAATGTAGAGGTGAGTCTTAACTGGTGAACTTTGAAGGATGTTCTTAACTCGTTACAATTTCCACTGTTCCTCAGAGGCATCACCAAAGCACTTTTTCAAATTTTATGTCTTGAAGCTTTTGCAGGGAATTTTGTCCTAGGTACATTGAGTGGAACTTTAATATTGGCAGTGTGAAAAATTACTGTGACATCAAAATGTGGGTTTGCATTCACTTCAACACAGAATATAATCCAACCTGAAATATATGTTGCCTTTTTGTTTCCTCCAATCCCTCTAGGGGTTTATATTCAGACCATGAATGTTGTTCTCACCGGTGGGGGGCTGATCCTCTTCGGTAACCGTAACCAACTGTTGACCTTTAACCTCGGGGTTCAGGCGGGCTCGCCTAGCGCCAGCATCGCTGGGTCTGGCCTCTGGCGGCTGTTTGTCTATGCCAACAACCGGCTAGACGGGACCGGTCCACGGATTGGTCAAGTTGGGGTCATGCTGACCTCTGTCCAACAGAACTCCGGGATCAGCGCCAACCAGCTGGTCAATTTCAACAACTTACAGGTGAGCCAGGGTGAAGTTTTTTTCTATTCTCGAAGGAAAACGCGATTAATGAAATTCCTCAGGCGTGATCAACTTCAGCTTTTGGGATGTGCCTCTCCGAGTATCAAGATCATGCAGAACAAAACATAAGATAACTTGGGTTGAGATTTTATTATGATGAGATTTTACCAAACTTTTGCTGTCACAGATTTAAAGACCTTAAAATATATTCAAAATTGCAAACTGAACAATTTCACCTCCAAGAATGAAAACAAAGGAATCACGGAAGTTCAACTGTGGATTGTGACAACAAACATTTCTTTGAATGGACAGGTGACAATGGATTTGAGTTCAGTAACGAGCTGTGCCAATATCATCTACCTGTGTGTGGAACTACAGAAGGGGCTGACGTCAATCCCTGATTTTACTCTGGAGGGCAGCACAGTACGATGCTTGCAGGTGCAGTGTGCAAGTAAGTCACGCAATGACTAGTCAGCCTCACTTGGGTAATATATTGGGTCAGGATCTTTGCTTCTGAAGACCTCAGTGCTAAGAAATGAAGCCCTCTGTTCAATTCAATGTGAAAAACGTGAATTGGTTTGACTTTTTCAGCAAAGTAATGTATGTTCTGGGTGGGATAGCATCATTCAACATATTCAGCTGTCTGGCTGGACTGAAGAGCGCCATCTGTAGTTTGTGCAAAGAGTCAGTAAGAAGTGATTATTGGTTTGTGTTCACTTGTGCCTATCACCTTTGTTGTTGTGGTTTGAGTACTTATTGTAAGAAACTGCTCTCATGATTGCCCACTAGTGCACAGAATACAACTGTATCGGTTGTACCCATGATGCTTTGGGACATCTGCACTTCCCTCACATTGAGGATCTGATACAAGCAAATCTTTTTAAATGATCTCTGACTTAAACATTTATCTCAGATGACAGCAGGAACTTTTCATGCCTTGGGGGTTTTATATGTGTCCCTTACATGAACCTACAGTGTTCAATCCTTGCCAATCTAACCCGTGCCGGAATGGAGCAACCTGTAACAATGTTGGCGGAGCATACACCTGCAGCTGTAGTAATGGGTGGACTGGTCCACTGTGCTCAGATGGTGAGTTTTGCTGACATATATGTTTGAGGGTCAACACTTCATCAGTTTTTGGTGTGCAGAACTTTGCAGCACATTTTTGTGCTTCAGCCACGTTTCAGATTTCCCTTCAGCACTAAAAAGTAAAGATATGCGATTTAAATTTAAGAAGAATAAACTGGTCCAGTTCCATCTTTTTGAGGAGTTTGGACCATAGTCCAGCAGCTTTAGACTGGATGTGCTCTGATTTGACTCCCCTGCTAAGAATGAAATATCTGTTGAAATTTTGGTGAATCTCACCACGTGCGTATAATTTTGTCAAGCTGAAGTACTAATTTGAAAGTTGTACATGTCTTCATGCCTCTCAGCTGTGAATGCTTGCACGGGTATCGTCTGCCAAAATGGTGGCACCTGCATCAACAGGCAGTTCTCCTTTGAGTGTCAGTGTTTGTTAGGTTGGAGGGGAACGCTGTGTGAGGTGGTAGACGTTGGTAAGAAATCGTAAAGAAATTTGGAAGATTTAGTTTTTATTTTTTGTTTAGTTTGTTGGGCGGTTGTCTCGCAGACTATTTAATTGGCCAAATGGTCTATTGGTCATTCAGCTTGCTCAGTTTTTGTCCATTGATTTGTCTGTGTGTTTTATCGCTTCCTATCTTGGTCAAGTACCTGCAGTTGGGTTCTCATTTTGACTGCTGAAAACAAACTTGGGTTCAGAGGCCACAAACAATGAAATGAAGTCCTTCTGGGAACAATTGTCGATTTGTTGACATTGTTGGATAATTGAAAAATTCCTTGTTTGTTTTGGCAGGTGTCCAGATTATCACCACCAGTCTGAGTGTAACGTTGGGTACCATCCGAGAGTACACCGCTCAGAATACCCTCACGCTGTCCGTCACCCTGACTAACAGTCAAACAGGGAGCTCATTAGCAGCTGGAAGTGGTTACTGGCAGGTACGACAAAGTCTACTTTGATAATGCAATCTAAAATCATAACCCTTCGGCCACAGGTACTGTCCTTTGATTGGCCGAGATTACCAAAAGCTGCTCTACCACAGCAGCATCCGATTTTAAAATGTGATATGCACAGAGCCACTGATGTACTGTGCCAGGGGCAATGTGGTGAGAAAAGGGTGTGAAAATTGTCATTAAAAGCTGACAGTGAATGTGTAATCACACATGGTGATATAGTGAATGGAAGATTGGGAGAGCTTTGTCAAATCATTTTCAGGAAACTGCCCAATTTTTACCATAATTCCCTACTATTGTTGCTCACTCAGTCTTAAAGAATTTTTTATCTGTGGACCATCTTGGCTTGACCGTTCAAAGTCATCATGTTTTTTCGTCCTTCGCCTTCAAATGGACAGGTGATTGTTTTCACCAGTCAGCAAGCCGACGGCCTGAGTACTCGCTTCAACCAGCAAACCCTCAGTCTGAATGCCATTGTATCAGGCCTGGGGATCACCGCAGGAGGCACACTAACTCTCTCCAACATCCCTGCTACGCTCAACCTGCTAGGCCAGTCTTGCAGCAGCGTGCCGTACGTCTGCATAGAGGTTCAGAAGGGGAGTAACCCCTCCCCTGATTTTGTCTTGACGGGGTCACTCATCGCATGCCAGCCAACCAACTGCTTAGGTAGGTTTTAGGCCTTCAACAGGTCCAGTATCCAACTAAAAATAATGGCAAACTGGGTCCGTTTTTCCTGTTTTATAACCAGAAGGCTTTGCATTTCCTGAAACAACATTTTTTAGAATCTTTTAAAGGCCTGTGCTTCAAAAATGGCTCTGGTGACTCATGGCTCATTCACGTAGGTTAGGTCACACATGATACATTGATGCATTGTTGGTTTGGGCAACAATCCAGGTGTTCAAATTGTCAACACCCAGCTGAGAGTGGTGTCCACCAGCGACGTCAGAGAACGCAGCTCTAGCAACTCCTTGACCCTTGACCTCATTATCACCGCTAGCCTCAATGGTGGCAGCGTGTCTGGTAGCCGCCTCTGGCGACTGACGGCATTCCTCAGCACCCTGCCAGATGGCTCCGGTGTCCAGTACTCCCCAACATTCATCCAGCTCTCGGATGCTCAGGCGGGTACCAGCCTTCAAGCTGGTCTCACCTCCACCATTTCGTCCCTGCAAACTAACGCCAACACTGCAAGCAACAACCTGATCTGCGGTCAGTTTGGCTACATTTGTGTCCGTCTGGAGAAAGGATTAAACCCATCTGTTGATTTCCAGTTAGGCGATGGCACTCAGTCTTATGTGGCTTGTGCTCCTGTTAACTGCCGAGGTATGAAATTATTCCTAATGGACCGACTCTTGAAAACATCAGACTTGAGGCCTAAATTAGATATTATAAATATGATGCATTCGTGTAAATGAATTTTGAACAGTAAGAATATATGAAAGTGTCCTTTAAATTAGTATTCACACCTTTTATGAATCGGCGTGAAAAACTACTTGTGATGAAACTGCCGGTCATTTTATCGAGAAGTTGAAAATGTGTTGATTTGCTTGTGAAAATGTGCTGCAATTTACAGCCTATTTGCAGAGCAAAATCTGTCGCAGACATTTGCAATGTAATTCATGCCCCTTTTGTAGGTGTTGAGATCACTGACGTGGTGGCGAACATCTTATCCGGCGAACCCGTCAACACGGAGACCACCAACAACATTCTTACCTTCAATGTCCAGGTCTCATCTGCTGTGGCAGGGGCCAGCGTGAGTGGTACCAACCTTTGGCAGGTGATCATCTTCTCGGACACCCAGGTGAGTCTTTGTGAGGATTGAGTATTTCATCGGTGACTGCGAACTCTAGACCTTGGAGAAACCAATTTCACTGCTGTAGGCCACAATTTATGGTTTGTGATTGAGTAAGAAGACAGGGCCAAAGTTACAAAATGTAACTTGGGTAAAACTTTACGATGTAAGATCTCCTCTTGGATGCAGTTTGTTTGCAAACACAGATCATTTCTGTGTGATTATACCAGCTTGTTGAAATCAACAAATAGCTCAAGATTGCCTGATTTTTTATGGTCACCACAAGAAGTTTACAATTTCTTATTTAGCATAAATCTGAGACAATTGAGAAGTACCAAAACGTTTTGCGTATTGCATAGACTTCCATTTTCAGGTTTTTAACTGAAGTTTAATAATTCAAGCAATTTTCTATTTCTTAGCAAAAAAGCTGCCTTTTCAATTTGAACATGGTTGAATAATGTGTATTAACTGATGTGGATGATTCCCAACTTACCATCAATTGACCGTGATTAGAATGTCCTATCATCTTGCAGCTGAACGGTCAAGGCCTGACAGTCATCCAGATGCAGGCCGTTCTCCCTGGCAATACGGCTAGTACCTTCCTGCAAGCGGGAGTGGACATGATCCTACGCAACATTCAGGTCACCCTTGACCTGACGCAAATCTCCTGTAACCAGATTCCCTACATCTGCGTCCGTCTCCTGAAGTCATCCAACCCGAGCCCTAACCCCGATTTCACCTTCACTGCCATCCCTTCGGAAGATGTCCTGCTTCATTGTCAGTCTCTTGACTGCATGGGTAAGTTTATGTTTGCTTCTTTACATTCTCCGTTGAATGCATAATTCATCAAGATAACCCTGACACAGGTTGGATAACTGATCATCTTCCTCATCTTGCTAACATGAGCAATTTTGCAGCAGTGTGATATAAAAGTGAATTTGCAACTGCTCCTGACAATTTTCATTTTTACGATCCAACTGCAGTAACATTTACTTGAATAGACAGAGTGTTCACTTTATCTGAGTCCTCCAAGTTTTGGTGCACTGTTAAACTCGACATGTTGTCCTTGCTTTCACTGCTCATGAGAGATGTACTGAAATTCAACACTGAGATATTGTTGGATGTATTTTGCAGATCCGTCACCTTGTATTGGCAATCTTTGTGAGAATGGTGCCCAGTGTACTGCCCTAGGTTCTGGTAGCTACCGATGTGAGTGTACGCCAGGTTGGACTGGTTTATACTGCAATGTAGGTAAGTACATGAAAAAAATTAGAAAAATGCTGAAGTTAAGTTGGAATCGACTTTGGTGGTAAAGCATTCGGTAAAAGTAGACATCTGAATTTGACTTGAGCTGCAGCTCAAGTCAAATTCATATGTCTACTTTTACCCGAAGACTTGAATCCGATTTCCACGTCAGGATCATCTTGGACTTGCAGTATGACTTGAGGCACCTTTCCATATGTACGTTTTTGGGGTGCGTTACGTGTACAATGCATCATTTCACTTTCACGGACACAAACATCGAGTCCATTAACATAACACATGTTTGTGTTGTGTTCAGCCGTTAAAATCACCCCGCGAGCAATGTTGACGGATATGCAACATTTGGTGCAAGTGTTGACGTGCATATGGAAAGGTGCCTTTAATCCTTTTATCTTCTGAATGCTGATGGGAAAGCAAAACAGATCAGGCCCAAATGTGTCAGTTTGGAGTATAGTGGTTGTTTTTTTGTGGTTTTTGTTTCAATTCTGTGGCAAAAGGGTACTGCACCAACATGATGAAATCTGAAAAGCTGATATTTCAGTTGTCATGGAGAGAAACAACATCACATCGACAGAGACTTTAAGTGCAGGAATTCAACCAACTTATCTGAGCAGTTTCATGAAGACACTGAATGCTGCCTCACAAATAGTGTCACTGTTTCCCCCCCCTTTTCATCCTGATGCCACACCCTCCTATGCCACCCCTTCTGTTGTGTATGAAATTCTCACGGATGTATTTTAAATTCCCTTAACGAGCTCATATATCTTCCTTTGTTGCAGAGCTTCAAATTAATACTTCTCTCGTCCAACGAAAAGTTGTTTTGTGTGTCTAAAGTGTTCATTTATGACATAACTTTACCTCTGGGATCACCTAACATGTACACGTACCTTCATCTTGCGCATTTGTTGCCAAACTGTATTGTCCAAGTAGTTATGTCTGTTAATGTTTGTTGAAGTATAGTCATTGTAGACTCCTTGTACTCACAAATGAGGGCGCTATTTATTCGAGATGGGCAAGCAGAAGGCACTGATTTTTAGCTTTGTTTTTTCAGCTGAGTAGAAGCTGTGCATAAAGGACCTGACCATGTTTAACCCTAACACTCCTCAGTCCTCCAACAGGTGAAGGATTGAGGAGTGTTAGGGTTAATAATGCAGGACTGTATAACGTTGATATTGGGGTATAAGATATATCCTAATACTATAATACAGTTGCAATTCCAGCCACCTAAGGGCCCATTGCCCAGCCGTACAGACCTATTTAAAGTTCACTGAATAGCCACTGGCTGTTTTACTGCCTTAGACCAGGTGTGTAGCCATAGGCTCATGTTAAAGCCATTGGCAAGGTGTTTAGCCATTGGCCCAAGTGAAAGCCATAGGCCCATAGAATACTCAAGTGTAACTTCATTTGAACCAGTAAGTGCTGTGCAAACTAATGGATTACGCATACATGTTGGTTCACTCACTGGTTCTTGCGCTAATGCCTTTTACATATGTAACTGTGCATGTGATGTATTCACTTTGGTACCCTTTGACAAAGCCGTAGGCCCACTTCATAGCATAGAGGCCCATTACATGGCCACTGGCTAACAGCTCAGCCACAGCCCTAGCGCATGGCATTAGATGCCTCAGGCTATGCATATCCACTTCACTTGCCTTTGCAAAAAATCACCCCGACAATCCCAGTGGCTGGTCCATTTTTTTTTATTGGTCTGTGCACGGAGTCTGCATCCCAACCATTTGTCACCAGCCATTTTTGCATATCCCCTCCCCTGCTCTACAGTTGCCGACTACTGTCTGATCACGCAAACGCCTTGTTTTAATGGCGGACAGTGCGTCAGCTTGTCGGATCGCTACCAGTGCATCTGCCCACAGGCGTGGGTTGGCACACGATGTCAAACAGGTACTGCTAAGATCTTTGGAGATTCATCACTTGCTTTCATTCATTACTTTCACAGCATCATCCACAACATTAATTCATATGGGGTATTCCATTTCATTTTTGCATTGATTTGTTAAACTCCTTCATCTATAATAACTTCAAACTTTTCATTTCATTAAGCTTGTTTTCTAGTATTATTAAGATTTTATTTTTCACCAAATGCTGCAGCTGTACAATTTCCTTATTCCTGTTTTTCATTCCATCATCATGGCAGTTTTCCATTTTCTCTTGCAGTTTTCTTCAATCAATGTAGTTTTCCATTCTTTCATTCCCATCTTCCATTCCACCACAGCTGTGTTCCATTCCACCACAGCTGTGTTCCATTCCACCACAGCTGTGTTCCATTCCACCACAGCTGTGTTCCATTCCACCACAGCTGTGTTCCATTCCACCACAGCTGTGTTCCATTCCACCACAGCTGTGTTCCATTCCACCACAGCTGTGTTCCATTCCACCACAGCTGTGTTCCATTCCACCACAGCTGTGTTCCATTCCACCACGGCTGTGTTCCATTCCACCACGGCTGTGTTCCATTCCACCACAGCTGTGTTCCATTCCACCACAGCTGTGTTCCATTCCACCACAGCTGTGTTCCATTCCACCACAGCTGTGTTCCATTCCACCACAGCTGTGTTCCATTCCACCACAGCTGTGTTCCATTCCACCACAGCTGTGTTCCATTCCACCACAGCTGTGTTCCATTCCACCACAGCTGTGTTCCATTCCACCACAGCTGTGTTCCATTCCACCACAGCTGTGTTCCATTCCACCACAGCTGTGTTCCATTCCACCACAGCTGTGTTCCATTCCACCACAGCTGTGTTCCATTCCACCACAGCTGTGTTCCATTCCACCACAGCTGTGTTCCATTCCACCACAGCTGTGTTCCATTCCACCACAGCTGTGTTCCATTCCACCACAGCTGTGTTCCATTCCACCACAGTGGTTCTCCCATTCCCTTATTCCGCTTTTCTTTCTCCTGATTTCTGACACTTGTGCATGTTTTTCTCCAGTGTTTATCCCAATGTCATTGAACTGACTCAACCTGCATTCCTCCAGTTCTCTCTCCCCTCACTGTTTTCCCTTGCTTACTCCACAGATAACCCCTGTGTTCCCATCAACCCTTGTTTCAACGGAGGTACCTGCTTCCCTGATCAAATTGGAGGCTACATTTGCACCTGCTTGCAGGGATTCAGTGGCGAAAACTGCCAGATTACGCCAGGTACTGAGTCTTTGATGTAGCTGTTCATCAACTGCAGTTGTAAGAAGACTTCCCAAGCTAGGGTGTTTTTTCACAAGATGTCCTGCAATGATGTAGCCATTTCCATAACATTCAGCAGACAACTCAGTATCGGAGTACCCACAGAACCACAATTTCTTCCAAAACATTGAACAAAGACCAAAAACGAACCTTGTTTTCACCCTACCCTACAAACTTCCCTCTTCGTCACTCCCCAAGGGAAAATACTTTTGATCACGATCTTATCAGCAACTGGAAATGCAGCAAAAGCTCTAGTCGCACTTCCTTTCAGCATTGATTTGTTAAAATGTACAACTAGGCAAATGAAATGGTGATAGACTACCCCATCGTTAGGTGTCATTTCTGGCAGCTTCTCTAGATACTTAGAGTACTAAATGCAGAGACAATTCTTGTGAGATTTGAAGCTTTTCATGATGGAGGTAGATAGGTTTGCGGTAGCACCATGGATGTATCTCTTTTTTTTAGTATGTGGGGGTCTGAAAAGAACTGATGGTACTCAACGTTTCAGACAGTATGCTGTCTCCTGACGACGGACAGAGCTACCACAAACCTATCTGATTTACTTGCCAGTTCTTGTGTTTATGACAGTACCACTGCAGTGCTTGGCTTTTAGCATCAAGTTTTTTGTTTGTTTTAGGTTTGTGCTTTTCATTGACATATAGTCAAGTTTTTAAAAGAATGTAGTGTTTTTCAATCGTGGTCTCCCATTTGCTTCACTTTCCCTGTGTTTCTTTCTTTATCCGCTTTCTACTGCTGCTCTTTCTACTTTCTACTGCTGCTTTCCTGGCCTGCTTCTCTGTCTTTGCACCTCACGCATAGATCCCTGCCAGTCGGATCTCTGTCAAAATGGAGCCACCTGTGTGCGGATCGGAACTGGCTTAGATTATGAATGCCGCTGCCTAGCAGGCTATGCCGGAACTTATTGTAACGTTGCACTAGGTTGGTGGATCCTTAAACAATTGACCAATTAAAGGGCCCTGATTTGATCACATACTTCGTACTTAGCCAGTCAGAAATTAAAACCACCTTGTGTGGAACTTTTTCAGTTGATGCCCACTCCATGGCCTGATGAGATACCAGACAGTTTTTGTCATCACCATTCCAAGAGATGTAAAACATCAACGAGAATTACATTATTTCAAATTGGAAAAAAATGGTTCTTTGCCCACTACAAATAGAATTCACAAGGACTCTTGTACAAAAAATGAAGATACTGCAACATAATTTTTGCTGAAGGCTTGTCAGATTTCTAGTGAAGTGTTCTTTTCCACTGTCTTCCTCTCTGCATTTTTCCGGCTCTTTCTATTCCTGTCGGCTCTCTTACCTTTCCTAGATCCATGCGATAGTCGTCCGTGCCTTAACGGAGGCAACTGTAGCCAAGTGGGCATGACTTATGCCTATCAGTGTCAATGCCCCAACGAATTTACCGGAACCAACTGCCAAACAGTCAGGGGTAAAAACGTTTTCCCAGTGTTCTGCTATTTCCATCCATTCCATTTCACCCCATTTTTCCGTCCACGTGTGTGTTTCTTCTAATCACTTGTCATTTGATTTGACGTGTTTATACTGTTTGTTCACTTACACTAACCTGAATGGGTCATGCCTGGATGTACCCCCTCCGGTGTTGACAAAGAGAGAGTTTTGGGCCGCCGCACGAATGATTGACTCGGAGCATTCTTTGCCCATACATCAAATGTCTTCAGTCATGTGTGATTTCGGCACATTCGTAATTATGTGCACTCAGTGTTACATGCTCATGAACAAGTATTGGAGCCAGTCTATGGGTCAGAAGGATAACCTTTGGTAGCACTGTGATCAGTATTTTTTCATGTATAAGGCCTACGAGTAGTCAATTTTTATCTGAATGTGCACAACCATGGAGGCAAGTGTTTGTTGTATCTCCCTTACTATTGAGGAGGTTTTCGTTTGTGAAGTCTAATGTACCCATGTAATGACTCCAGATCTCTCACACTGAGTGCGCAAGCAGATAGCCCGAGATTCATTCTTGATTTGAAGAAATCTGTTAGGCATAACCTTGACGATATCCTGGGTTTTGGGATCTGAAAATGGGAAATGTTACCTTGGACATTTCTATGTGTGTCTAACAGGATTAATCACACTCAGTCCTTCTCATTATTGTTTTCTTGTATCAACCATCTACTTGACACTGGAGATTGTCCATCCATCCTGTCACATTTGAGACAGTCTTACGAGTCTGTTTGTTTGTCAGTTTATCTGTCAGACACTGTGTCTTTCCATCCATCCATCTACTCATGATAACACATTGCACCATCATCATCCCACCCGACAGTAAATGCACTGGAATTGGAGTGTACTAACAATCGTTATTATATCCTAACTTCATCCACTCAAAAATGTGAAATAATTTCTGGAGAGGAGCTGAGCTTATTTCTTGAAGTGTCCCTATAGAAAACATAGTCTAAAAGATATAATTCAACAGTTTAATTTCCTTTTGTTCAAGTGCCCCTCTGTCCGTACAGTGGTGTGTTCCACATGTGAGTGGTCGCAAACAGTCTCCTTATATGGAAAATGGCACAAGCGTGGTGCATGCTGTGTGAGGTGAGGCACAGCCAGTTAGTGCTTTATCAACTTGTTAAGACCAGCCATGTGATGGATGCTTGACCAGTAGGATAATAACTTTCTTAGATATTTGTTTGATTATGTTTTGTAATGTCTCCAGTATTGGGCTGAAAGGGCATTATCTTCTAGGGCTATGGCTGTTCACTGTGGCACAGTAATGGCATATAAAGATAGCCTTAAGCCTCAATGTGCTGAATTCTTACACTGACCTTTGATCCACTGTTTTGATGCAGATTTCTGCTCTCCCAATCCTTGCCTGAATGGTGGGGTCTGCCTCAGGCAGGGCACCAGTGGCTACACTTGTCAGTGCTCATTGGGTTACACGGGCACCAACTGTGCCACCAGGCTAGGTAGGTGAATGATGGGTGCATCTTGCAATATAATCATAATGCAGCGCTAAGAAGAAGTCAGGAAGAGTGCATAGTTTGCACTGCATTATGGGAAAAGTCAACGTGAACATGTCCATGAAACACTGTCCTGTATGGCCTGGCCTGGCACTTCTTTCGGTGGTGTTTAGGAGAAGTAAAAGTCATCGTTGTTATCAAAGGCATCAATTTTTACTGGCTTCCTTATTTTATAAATGTGTGAGCAGCTTATAAGTAAGTTTTATTTAGACCTTGGAGAATTTTTACAAGTAGTCCATATCCGAATGGGGCGGTCTCTCCTAGAAAGAGAACCAGTTATGCCTTTCAGTGCAAGTACATGCTAGGCTCATGGTCCATGCAAAGACTGTGCACGGGTAAACTGTTAAACTCGCTTCTCCCCGTAGACCCCTGTGCCAGCAACCCATGCCAGAACGGTGGAGTTTGCTCCCGAGTGGGAACCAACTTTGTCTATCAGTGCCAGTGTGTGCAGGGCTTCACGGGTACCAACTGTGAGACACCAAGTACGTATAATCTGTCCCTGGAGTAGTGACCCTCCATAGGTGTAATAATAGTATCTTCCCATTTTTTCATGCTCTGTTAAAATGCCTTCAAGCTTTTTTTTCCTTCTTTAACCCCCTCCCCTCCCATGAACAGATGCCTGCATCAGCAACCCGTGTCAGAATGGAGGCCAGTGTAACCAGCAGGGAGCCGGGTACCAGTGCCAGTGCCAGCAAGGTTATGATGGTCTCAACTGCCAAATAGTACTGAGTGAGTATAGGTTCCAACTGGAGGTCCAAAGAAAACTTTGAAATTGCACTAGTTTTAATTTAGAGAAGAAATTGTGCACATTCCATTGAAAATTGGTTTCATACTCCTTTCTTGGTCTTTACTTACATGTAGCTTGTGGTAGACTACGTGGGCCCTTTTATGCTGTTTCAGACCCCTGCCTTGTTAGTCATTTTTTTCTGGTTTTTTTTTTTATTTTCTAAGATCCTTGTGTTAGTTCTCCGTGCTTTAATGGAGCCACATGCATCCTGCTGGGCAGTAACTTCAGATGTCAGTGTGCACCAGGCTACACGGGCACCAACTGCAGAACTGCACAAAGTAAGCATCTGTGACAAAGGTCAACCTTAACCGAGACTCCCTGAGGTGTGTGAGAAATCACATCACAATTGGAGGAATGAAGATTGTTAACCGTGATACCAGCTCTAGCAAGTGTTTTGATATGATTGTGGTCATTTCAGGCTTAAGCACTTGCTGCCGGGAAGCCCGGTTTTGGGCACATATTCTTTATATGCATAGCCGGGGTCTCCGAAATGGAACAAAGGGAACTGGGCCTTGTAACAAAAGACTGTACTTGTAACAAAAGACCAGGCTGCTGGGAATTACTGAAATTTTTCACTCTCAGTAGTGGAGATAATCCAGCCTTGTTTTGAAACAGTATACCACTGTTGGGGCATTCAGTGGGAGCAGATTACCACTGGGGACGAAAGCTCTCCACCACCGCAGTGATGAGCCACACAGTACTGCTGCATGCTAATCTGGCCCCTATTGAAAAGAGGTCAGCAGCGCACTGCTGCACGCTAATCTGGCCCCTATTGAAAAGAGGTCAGCAGCGCACTGTGCCAGTTTGTGAACAAAAGAAAATTACATAACACTGCACAATCTGGGCTCTTTCTACAAGGCAGTAGGCCTGGCTGAAATACTCCAGCGTCAGTAAATGTTGTCTATCAGACTAGAGCAAAATCAGACAGTCCTTCATGTGAGTGTAAGTTTCCAGTAAATGAAGATATGAATTTTTAAAGAATTTTGAAAACAGAAAACAATGAAAAATATAAATAAAAATAATCAATGTTCATAAATGCCCCCAGCGCGATGTGGTCAACTCCATCAAGGTTAAAGTCTCTCTGATTTCAATATGATTTTACATACAAGGGAGTTTGAAGAGCCCAACCACTATTATATGTATGTTTAGGGCCTTTTTTGTGTTGCAAGGACCTGGATTTTGTTCAGTACTGTGTCACTGGTTCACTGACACCAGAAACACCTGCCTAATGGATGGAGCATTGGGACCGCTGATCAAGGTCCAGATCCATTTGAAACAAACAGGCCCTAGATGTCCGAGTTTTGGAAACATACAAAGAGTGGATAATTGACTGTGTTGTCTTTGCGACAGATCCTTGTGATAACAACCCTTGTCTTAATGGAGGAGTGTGTTCGTGGCAAGGCCAGGTTTTAGTCTATCAATGTCAGTGTCCAGCAGGCTATAGCGGCAACAATTGCCAATTAATTACAAGTAAGTGGATCTACCTCATATTGTCTTATTTTGTATCCAACATGCCTTTGCAAGTATGATTGGAGAATAGGTCTTATTAGCAAGTTTGGGTTTTCGTTTGGTTGTCATTTTGGTTGTTGTTTCATTTTGTTGCCATCTTACTAGATCCTTGTGTTAGTTCTCCATGTTTCAACGGAGCCACATGTCTGCAACAGGGGACTGATTTCAGGTGTCAGTGTGCCCCAGGCTACACAGGCTTAAACTGCGGAACCATACAAAGTTAGTGTTGAAAAGACGTAGGATTTTTGCCATCCTCATTCTTAACAGATCCACCAAATGTTTTGATATGTTTGGGTTTAATAGTTGGATCAGTATTATAAAGGTATCTCTTGAGATGTCCAAGTTTTGAAAACGTACAAATAGTGAATAATGTACCGTGTTGTTCATGTCTTTGCGACAGATCCTTGTGATAACAACCCTTGTCTTAATGGAGGAGTGTGTTCGTGGCAAGGCCAGGTTTTAGTCTATCAATGTCAGTGTCCAGCAGGCTATAGCGGCAACAATTGCCAATTAATTACAAGTAAGTTAGCAAACTGTCTTAGATTTTGCTACGTTGCTTTCAAAAAGTGTGCATCGTACCTACAGGAAACATCTGTTAACTCCAAGTGAACTGTTTATCATTTTTGACGTGTTATTTCTTCAACCCATTAGATCCTTGTGTTAGTTCCCCGTGTCTTAATGGAGCCACATGCTTCCTACAGGGCACTGACTTCAGATGTCAGTGTGCGCCAGGTTACGCAGGGACAAACTGTGGGACCATACAAAGTAAGTGCTCACATCTTTAGAGGATTGAGGATTGTCAACCTTAATTTTAACAAATCTACCGAATGGTTT
Source organism: Acanthaster planci (assembly GCF_054643075.1). NCBI lineage: Eukaryota > Metazoa > Echinodermata > Asteroidea > Valvatida > Acanthasteridae > Acanthaster > Acanthaster planci. Next base: position 4,617,161 of record NC_141795.1, read on the forward strand.
TGATGATTTGGAGCTTCACAGCCCAACCACTATCATACAGGTGAGTTTATAGATGTTCGGCTTTTTGAAAGTAGGAAGAGTGAATAATGTAACGTGTTGTTCATATCTTTGTGACAGATCCTTGTGATAACAACCCTTGTCTTAATGGAGGAGTGTGTTCGTGGCAAGGCCAGGTTTTAGTCTATCAATGTCAGTGTCCAGCAGGCTATAGCGGCAACAATTGCCAATTAATTACAAGTAAGTTAACAAACCATCTTAGATTTTCAATGTGCATACCGGGAACTGGTAATGTACTTCAATTATAGTAAAGTGATATACTCTTTTGTTTTAATATTGAAATAGTCAGATTTTAAAACATTTGTAACTGCTGTTTTGCATAAATTTGCTTTCCCCAAGGTTCATGTGTTATCCACAGGAAAGTTTGAAATGGTGCCATAGCCCTGTCTTGTTCGTTCAAGAACTTTGAAACTTGTAAAAGTTGCATATTACGCCTGCAGAAAAATGTCTATTTGTTATCACTGAGTGAACCATGTCATCATATTTACTCGTCATTTTTTCAACCCTCTAGATCCTTGTGTTAGTTCCCCGTGTCTTAATGGTGCCACGTGCCTTTTACAGGGCACCGACTTCAGATGTCAGTGTGCACCAGGCTACACAGGCACCAACTGCGGGACTGTACAAAGTAAGCACAGTTTTAATATTGAATCCAGCCTCTGCGCTTGTGTCATTTGACAAGCGCTGTATACACAGTTTTACTTGGGACCTTTCTGTGAAGTCCAACATAAACATGCTCGGGTGTGACTTAAACCTACGACAACAGAAATCAGGAACCTTGCTTAACTCTGAGATTTACAGATTTCAGAATCCTCTATTTGTTCTCTTAAAGTTTAACTGACTAAGATCTCTTTGTGCCTTGTGTCATTCAGTTTGCTTGGATTGATAGTGATATCTTTTGTTCTCTGTAATTTTGCTAGACCCATGTGATGCCAATCCATGCTTAAATGGTGGAATGTGTAATTGGTTTGGACAAGCCTTGATATACCAATGTCAGTGCCTGCAAGGCTACAGTGGCAACAACTGCCAAGTAATACAAAGTAAGATCATTACGTTACCACAGTTCCTTGTTTTGAGTCTTACCATTTTCAGGTTGTTTGGCTTCTAGCTAGCACTCCTCAAGCAGAGATATTGACAAATGGGACGAGCCACCAACATAGGGCTGGTAGAGCACTGGCATGGTATTCCAGAGGCCATTGGTTCAAATCCCGCTCCAGCCAGTTTCTTTGTTCATCTTTAGAATCATTCATTCACCTAGTCAGTTTCCCTATATATAATTAGTTTCATCATTTTCTTATCCTATTGACTAGCATTGTTCATCCTTGTTGAATGCTCCACCCTGTAAAGTGCAACCAACAGCTCTGGCTGTTACAACAAACTCTATTAGTTTATGGACCCAAGTGATTCTGCCATGTGAAATATGCCCTCTAGTGTTAAAGGCCATCAGCTGGCAGTCAAAATGGGCAAGGAAAAAACTGGTATTTTTCTTTATCCTTTTGGCATGTCTTGGACACCACTGAACCACTATTCAGCCTGTGTTTGGTCGCATCCTTGCCAAGGGCCTGTACATTTTTTACTGCAAAATCTCTCACTGAACAGGAAGAAGAAAAATGTACGTTCTATGTTTTAAGGCAGTCAAAGGAATCAAGCCCCACATTAAGACGGTTGAAGTTACAACAGTAGACTTCTTATCAGTCCCTCGTCCCTTTTTGTGCTGTCTGTCTCTATAGATCCCTGCAATAGCAACCCCTGTCAGAACGGTGGTTTGTGTCAATGGCCTGTTACAAGTTTTGCCTACACCTGCCAGTGCACCCTCGGCTTCACTGGTTTGAACTGCGCGACAGCTCTGAGTAAGACTTTATCTGGAATACTTGGCTACGGCTGGCTGTAATACACATGGGAAATGGCTGCATGTAGCCACTAGCTTGTGGCTTCCATAGGAATGCATGTTCATTCTTGCTGTTGCTAACTTATGGCAACATGACCCGAGTTTGGTTGATGTTAAAGGCTGGAACAGAAGTAATTTAAAATGCTAACAAAAGATGCACATACCATGATGTTTGAGCATTCTGTTTGATGAGTACAAAATCCCGAAAGACCTGGACCTATATCCACAGCCAGTCAGCTTTATGGAGCCACGCCCACCAATGTACTGATAGGTTCCGATCCCTTCAATCAGAATGGCCATTTGTTCAAATCTCCTCTGGCTTTAAGTTCTGCTAAACCTGTCACTTAGCGACAGGCAAATGTTGTTTTAACCAAAAATCTTTTCTTTCTCATGACGGGAATTCGTTAATGGTGGTAACATTGTGTGTTGTTTCACAGATCCATGCTCAAGTAATCCATGTAACAATGGAGGCATATGCTCTTGGCTGGTACCCGACTACCGTTACCAGTGTCAGTGCCCGCCGACACACACTGGTAACAACTGTGAAATCCCGCTTGGTATGTCAGTTTGTCTCTTCCTCTGTTTCTTTTCTCCAACAGTTTTGATGTAAGTGGGCTGGGTTGTGGTACCACTCGAAAATGAAAAATCAGTCTCCAAAGGAATTCAAAGATAATTTGAAACTCCGGTCTTTAACTTTTTTCCATTTAGGATCATGCTTCTCAAGCCCCTGTCAGAACGGTGCCACATGTTTCAACCTGAACCAAGGGTCAGGCTACTTCTGTAATTGTCCCTCCAGCTTCAAGGGAGAAAACTGCCAGTATCCAGGTAAGCCATCATTGTCAATGACAGAAGTTGCCATCCAGAAAGTGCAGATGAATCCAGTGGCCGTGGTGGTGCTGTCTCCGGACAGTTCTGAGGGCCTCTTTCAATGATGCGAGGCATTGTAATTGTTGCACAATTGTTGAAGTTTTCTATAGCATATTGAAGTGGGCCATCAGGGTTGTCTACTGACAATGTTGCTGGATTCGTTTGTCGACTAGACCAGAGTTAAAAACCCTTACAGTGATGGCATTGCACTTTTGCACACACTCATGGAGTGTTTATGATTGGCCATAATGAAGAGAGATGAAGTAAGTATTCAGCATAATTACTATTCTTTAAAGTCTTAAATATATAATTTACAATTATCTTTACTGATATTAATATGTTTAGTATCAGTCACCTAATATTTGGAATAATTTCCTACAAGGCCTATGGCAATAACAGTGTATTTGTGCTTGTTAAGGTGTTAAACTTTGTAATAATGTACTAGTCAAGTTTAAATTTACCCCACAATACTGTGAATGATCGTGGATGTCCAGATGGGCTTTTTCACCACATTGCCGACAGTTTGATTTCCCTTACTGACCAACATTCCAATTTTGAGAATTGAACTTAAACAGTGTTCATTTGTTGATTTTTGTTTGTCTAGAGCCTTGTATTTCGTCGCCATGTTTGAACGGTGGAACATGCTCTTCCAACACCATTGGATCCAGCTTCACCTGTACCTGTCTAGCCAATTTTCAGGGAAACAGTTGCCAATTTCCAAGTAAGGAAAAACTAAAAGCATCTTAGATATTTATGAACAAAAGTTAGTGTTTTAGAACATGTTAGATAGTCTGTGCTCTTGTATGAATGCTGAATTCCACCTTTGACATTTGCTCAACTATAGATCCATGTAGTTCCCAGCCCTGCCAGAACTTTGGAATCTGTGTACCCGATAATTTTGGCTCATCCTATTCTTGCACCTGCCAACCAGGTTACCTTGGTGATCACTGTCAGTTTGCAAGTAAGTCAGGGTAACATCCGTCATAACATTAAATAACCCGACATAGATTTGTAGTCACACCAAATGAAATTTAGGTTAAGCCGCCCAATGTTTGGAGACCAAAGATGTGATAATGCATTGTTCTTTTTACGTTGCATGACACTCAGATATAAATCTTGTCATGCACAATTTATTGCTGTAGCTAAATGTGGGCCTCATTTTTTTAAAATGGTGTTTGTGCATTGATTTGTGAAATATTTGAATCAGTTTCAAATCATGACTGTCATGACTTTTAGCACATAGGTTGCATGTTGATAATTTCACTTTGATTCCAAGCTTAGAAGAACATCTCACGGTTGTGTTTATCTCAAGTCTGCATACTGACACAGCAATATCAGTGACATCTGAACCTCTGTCTTTATTTGGTCATTTATAGATCCCTGCATTTCCAATCCATGTTTTAATGGTGGGCAGTGTGAGACGGATAACGTCGGTTCACGGTACACTTGTAGTTGCCCTGCAAGTTTTGTTGGGGACCGGTGTCAACTCGATGGTAAGTTTTGGAAATAAATTGTATCATACAATAAACCAGTTTTATTGGTGTTGGCCTGTTCAAAGTTTCTGTCATTTTCAAGCCTTAAATTCCAATACTCAAGTTTTAAATGTTGAATGATTCAAACGGATTAATTTGGCTTTTTCCGAACTTGTTTTTGAGTTGTTATGACGTTGTCATAAGTCCATATTCCTGTCCTCAAGTTGAGTCTGAAGGGATTCTAGGAACTTGTGACTGAGGCATTTCCTGATTGCGTATCATTGAACCTTGTTACGTTTAGTGAGCCTCATGATATGGCTCACGATGAACTTTGCGCCAGCAGCTGAATATGTCAGATTTCTAAACCTTCTTTGTTTTGCAATTCATAGATCCATGCCTACCCAATCCTTGCCAGAACGGAGCTGTGTGTTCCCTGGCAAATGGTGGACAGACCTACCAATGTAGCTGCATCAATGGCTTCTTTGGACAGAACTGCCAAATACCAGGCAAGAAATTTATCAAGGATTAAGGTTGCTTTTGTAATGCTTTTCCAGAGCTCCAGCTAGGTCTGCTGTTGGCAAGTCTCCACACTTGTGGAACCTGTCAAAACCAAGGCACCAGACTTGAATGGAGTCTAATTTCCTATCAGTAGTACTGATGGTTTAAAGCTTAAACCTGTTTACCCATCTATTAAAAACCCTCACATTGTTCGTAGCATGCTGCATCAAATATCTTTCAGCTGGAGGCTTTTTGGTAACATGGTCATAGGGGGGCTTTGGAATCCATTAAATATCAAACCTTTTTCTTGTTCCTAACAACAGTGAGTTGTGTATAACAAGATATGTGGGCAACTTGTCTGATGTTCCCACAATAACATTATGCGTGGCAGCAGTGTAGTTAACTTGTTGGCTTGGCCTTTCTTTTTATCACCAGTGAGGGCGCACTTATGCAACAGGGTCCACAAGATTGTTACAAATAGCTCTTTTTTTTCCAAGTCATAGCTGTGGATGTTTGGGTTGGAAATTTGAACTTGAAATCTTTGGTTTCTTTCAGATCCTTGCCGCAGTCTTCCATGTCTTAATGGTGGAGCCTGCGTAACCACCAACGCTGGCTTTAGTTACACCTGTAACTGTCTACAGCAGTACATGGGACTTGTCTGCCAGTACCCAAGTAAGAATTACTTGACTGACCAACCCTGTCGTTGAGTCTTTACCCCCCCATCAGCCACGAGTGATGAGTCATAATGACAGCAATAGAGACGAAAAAGGCCACAAAGTCCAAAGATGCAAAAAGAGTCAGCTTGGAGATCACGATGAGTCGGACTTGGGACTGTGCTTTGTGAGTCTTTGGTGTTAAGCCCATGTGTAAGCCCATAGCCATCCTCAGAGATCACGATGAGTCGGACTTGGGACTGTGCTTTGTGAGTCTTTGGTGTTAAGCCCATGTGTAAGCTCATAGCCATCCTCAGAGATCACGATGAGTCGGAGTTGGGACTGTGCTTTGTGCGTCTTTGGTGTTAAACCCATGTGTAAGCTCATAGCCATCCTCAGAGATCACGATGAGTCGGACTTGGGACTGTGCTTTGTGAGTCTTTGGTGTTAAGCCCATGTGTAAGCTCATAGCCATCCTCAGAGATCACGATGAGTCGGACTTAGGACTATGCTTTGTGAGTCTTTGGTGTTAAGCCCATGTGTAAGCTCATAGCCATCCCCAGAGATCACGATGAGTCGGACTTGGGACTGTGCTTTGTGAGTCTTTGGTGTTAAGCCCATGTGTAAGGTCATAGCCATCCTCAGAGATCACGATGAGTCAGACTTGGGACTGTGCTTTGTGAGTCTTTGGTGTTAAGCCCATGTGTAAGCCCATAGCCATCCTCAGAGATCGCGATGAGTCGGACTTGGGACTATGCTTTGTGAGTCTTTGGTGTTAAGCCCATGTGTAAGCTCATAGCCATCCTCAGAGATCGCGATGAGTCGGACTTGGGACTGTGCTTTGTGAGTCTTTGGTGTTAAGCCCATGTGTAAGCCCATAGCCATCCTCAGAGATCACGATGAGTCGGACTTGGGACTGTGCTTTGTGAGTCTTTGGTGTTAAACCCATGTGTAAGCTCATAGCCATCCTCAGAGATCGCGATGAGTCGGACTTGGGACTGTGCTTTGTGAGTCTTTGGTGTTAAACCCATGTGTAAGCTCATAGCCATCCTCAGAGATCACGATGAGTCGGACTTGGGACTGTGCTTTGTGAGTCTTTGGTGTTAAGCCCATGTGTAAGCTCATAGCCATCCTCAGAGATCGCGATGAGTCGGACTTGGGACTGTGCTTTGTGAGTCTTTGGTGTTAAGCCCATGTGTAAGCTCATAGCCATCCTCAGAGATCGCGATGAGTCGGACTTGGGACTGTGCTTTGTGAGTCTTTGGTGTTAAGCCCATGTGTAAGCTCATAGCCATCCTCAGAGATCGCGATGAGTCGGAGTTGGGACTGTGCTTTGTGAGTCTTTGGTGTTAAGCCCATGTGTAAGCCCATAGCCATCCTCAGAGATCACGATGAGTCGGACTTGGGACTATGCTTTGTGAGTCTTTGGTGTTAAGCCCATGTGTAAGCCCATAGCCATCCTCAGAGATCACGATGAGTCGGACTTGGGACTATGCTTTGTGAGTCTTTGGTGTTAAGCCCATGTGTAAGCTCATAGCCATCCTCAGAGATCGCGATGAGTCGGACTTGGGACTGTGCTTTGTGAGTCTTTGGTGTTAAGCCCATGTGTAAGCCCATAGCCATCCTCAGAGATCGCGATGAGTCGGACTTGGGACTATGCTTTGTGAGTCTTTGGTGTTAAGCCCATGTGTAAGCTCATAGCCATCCTCAGAGATCGCGATGAGTCGGACTTGGGACTGTGCTTTGTGAGTCTTTGGTGTTAAGCCCATGTGTAAGCCCATAGCCATCCTCAGAGATCGCGATGAGTCGGACTTGGGACTATGCTTTGTGAGTCTTTGGTGTTAAGCCCATGTGTAAGCTCATAGCCATCCTCAGAGATCACGATGAGTCGGACTTGGGACTGTGCTTTGTGAGTCTATGGTGTTAAGCCCATGTGTAAGCCCATAGCCATCCTCAGAGATCACGATGAGTCGGACTTGGGACTATGCTTTGTGAGTCTTTGGTGTTAAGCCCATGTGTAAGCTCATAGCCATCCTCAGAGATCACGATGAGTCGGACTTGGGACTGTGCTTTGTGAGTCTTTGGTGTTAAACCCATGTGTAAGCTGATAGCCATCCTCAGAGATCGCGATGAGTCGGACTTGGGACTGTGCTTTGTGAGTCTTTGGTGTTAAGCCCATGTGTAAGCTCATAGCCATCCTCAGAGATCATGATGAGTCAGACTTGGGACTGTGCTTTGTGAGTCTTTGGTGTTAAGCCCATGTGTAAGCTCATAGCCATCCTCAGAGATCGCGATGAGTCGGACTTGGGACTGTGCTTTGTGCGTCTTTGGTGTTAAACCCATGTGTAAGCTCATAGCCATCCTCAGAGATCACGATGAGTCGGACTTGGGACTGTGCTTTGTGAGTCTTTGGTGTTAAGCCCATGTGTAAGCTCATAGCCATCCTCAGAGATCACGATGAGTCGGACTTAGGACTATGCTTTGTGAGTCTTTGGTGTTAAGCCCATGTGTAAGCTCATAGCCATCCCCAGAGATCACGATGAGTCGGACTTGGGACTGTGCTTTGTGAGTCTTTGGTGTTAAGCCCATGTGTAAGGTCATAGCCATCCTCAGAGATCACGATGAGTCAGACTTGGGACTGTGCTTTGTGAGTCTTTGGTGTTAAGCCCATGTGTAAGCCCATAGCCATCCTCAGAGATCGCGATGAGTCAGACTTGGGACTATGCTTTGTGAGTCTTTGGTGTTGAGCCCATGTGTAAGCTCATAGCCATCCTCAGAGATCGCGATGAGTCGGACTTGGGACTGTGCTTTGTGAGTCTTTGGTGTTAAGCCCATGTGTAAGCCCATAGCCATCCTCAGAGATCACGATGAGTCGGACTTGGGACTGTGCTTTGTGAGTCTTTGGTGTTAAACCCATGTGTAAGCTCATAGCCATCCTCAGAGATCGCGATGAGTCGGACTTGGGACTGTGCTTTGTGAGTCTTTGGTGTTAAACCCATGTGTAAGCTCATAGCCATCCTCAGAGATCACGATGAGTCGGACTTGGGACTGTGCTTTGTGAGTCTTTGGTGTTAAGCCCATGTGTAAGCTCATAGCCATCCTCAGAGATCGCGATGAGTCGGACTTGGGACTGTGCTTTGTGAGTCTTTGGTGTTAAGCCCATGTGTAAGCTCATAGCCATCCTCAGAGATCGCGATGAGTCGGACTTGGGACTGTGCTTTGTGAGTCTTTGGTGTTAAGCCCATGTGTAAGCTCATAGCCATCCTCAGAGATCGCGATGAGTCGGAGTTGGGACTGTGCTTTGTGAGTCTTTGGTGTTAAGCCCATGTGTAAGCCCATAGCCATCCTCAGAGATCACGATGAGTCGGACTTGGGACTATGCTTTGTGAGTCTTTGGTGTTAAGCCCATGTGTAAGCCCATAGCCATCCTCAGAGATCACGATGAGTCGGACTTGGGACTATGCTTTGTGAGTCTTTGGTGTTAAGCCCATGTGTAAGCTCATAGCCATCCTCAGAGATCGCGATGAGTCGGACTTGGGACTGTGCTTTGTGAGTCTTTGGTGTTAAGCCCATGTGTAAGCCCATAGCCATCTTCAGAGATCGCGATGAGTCGGACTTGGGACTATGCTTTGTGAGTCTTTGGTGTTAAGCCCATGTGTAAGCTCATAGCCATCCTCAGAGATCGCGATGAGTCGGACTTGGGACTGTGCTTTGTGAGTCTTTGGTGTTAAGCCCATGTGTAAGCCCATAGCCATCCTCAGAGATCGCGATGAGTCGGACTTGGGACTATGCTTTGTGAGTCTTTGGTGTTAAGCCCATGTGTAAGCTCATAGCCATCCTCAGAGATCACGATGAGTCGGACTTGGGACTGTGCTTTGTGAGTCTATGGTGTTAAGCCCATGTGTAAGCCCATAGCCATCCTCAGAGATCACGATGAGTCGGACTTGGGACTATGCTTTGTGAGTCTTTGGTGTTAAGCCCATGTGTAAGCTCATAGCCATCCTCAGAGATCACGATGAGTCGGACTTGGGACTGTGCTTTGTGAGTCTTTGGTGTTAAACCCATGTGTAAGCTCATAGCCATCCTCAGAGATCGCGATGAGTCGGACTTGGGACTGTGCTTTGTGAGTCTTTGGTGTTAAGCCCATGTGTAAGCTCATAGCCATCCTCAGAGATCACGATGAGTCAGACTTGGGACTGTGCTTTGTGAGTCTTTGGTGTTAAGCCCATGTGTAAGCTCATAGCCATCCTCAGAGATCGCGATGAGTCGGACTTGGGACTGTGCTTTGTGAGTCTTTGGTGTTAAACCCATGTGTAAGCTCATAGCCATCCCCAGAGATCACGATGAGTCAGACTTGGGACTATGCTTTGTGAGTCTTTGGTGTTAAGCCCATGTGTAAGCTCATAGCCATCCTCAGAGATCACGATGAGTCGGACTTGGGACTGTGCTATGTGAGTCTTTGGTGTTAAGCCCATGTGTAAGCCCATAGCCATCCTCAGAGATCACGATGATTCGGACTTGGGACTATGCTTTGTGAGTCTTTGGTGTTAAGCCCATGTGTAAGCTCATAGCCATCCTCAGAGATCACGATGAGTCAGACTTGGGACTGTGCTTTGTGAGTCTTTGGTGTTAAGCCCATGTGTAAGCTCATAGCCATCCTCAGAGATCACGATGAGTCAGACTTGGGACTATGCTTTGTGAGTCTTTGGTGTTAAGCCCATGTGTAAGCCCATAGCCATCCTCAGAGATCACGATGAGTCGGACTTGGGACTATGCTTTGTGAGTCTTTGGTGTTTAGCCCATGTGTAAGCTCATAGCCATCCTCAGAGATCACGATGAGTCGGACTTGGGACTATGCTTTGTGAGTCTTTGGTGTTAAACCCATGTGTAAGCCCATAGCCATCCTCAGAGATCGCGATGAGTCGGACTTGGGACTATGCTTTGTGAGTCTTTGGTGTTAAGCCCATGTGTAAGCTCATAGCCATCCTCAGAGATCACGATGAGTCGGACTTGGGACTATGCTTTGTGAGTCTTTGGTGTTAAACCCATGTGTAAGCCCATAGCCATCCTCAGAGATCGCGATGAGTCAGACTTGGGACTATGCTTTGTGAGTCTTTGGTGTTAAGCCCATGTGTAAGCTCATAGCCATCCTCAGAGATCGCGATAAGTCAGACTTGGGACTATGCTTTGTGAGTCTTTGGTGTTAAGCCCATGTGTAAGCCCATAGCCATCCTCAGAGATCACGATGAGCCGGACTTGGGACTGTGCTTTGTGAGTCTTTGGTGTTAAGCCCATGTGTAAGCTCATAGCCATCCCCACATTAAAAAAAGGGACTGTTGCATCCAAAATCATGTAAACGTATTTGTGCTATAGGTTCAGTCTGGCCAAGTTCACCAAGTCAACTGTTTCACTGTCATTTCCTAATAATTTGATTCCGACCTGCTTTTCCAGACAATTAATTTAGCAGAAGGTCCTAAAGAAGGCAAAAATAAGATAGTAATGTTTCAACAGCTCAATCAGAATGTGATCAGAGCTCAAGAAGCTGCTATGTTGGCTGATGAATTTATTGTAGGATTTACCTGAAGGAATATTTTCTTGATTATGGCATACCTTCTGTATTTCAGATCCCTGTTTCTCCCTCCCTTGCCAAAATGGTGGCACCTGTGAGCCCCACCCACTGGGGACTAGTTTCACCTGCAGCTGTCAGCCTGACTTCCAGGGCGCCCTCTGCCAAAACAGAAGTAAGTGACTAAGTTTTAGCCCCAGATACGTTTGTCGTGGTGTTGCTTGATGTCATTTCTCCGAAGTTACGTATGTTGCTGGTTCATCCTATCAATTGCAGTGTTGCAGTGTAGATCATTTCCGTAAGTGTGATTAAGAGTGCAGAAGAGGGAACTCAAGTACAAGTACTACAGTGCTGTACATTTAGTCAAGTTCATATCCAGGAGTACAAGAATGTTCAGTTTCTTGAGTTCAAGCAGGAGTCCTACAATAGAGGGTTTGCATGGCTGCCATCTTAGGGGCAAGTTCTTTTAATCATTAGGGTATGCACAGAGGAACGAAGGAACTGCCCTGCAAGCACAAAGCCTTCTATACTATAGTTTTCAGGCAAGTTTGTTTTCGCCTGTATGGTATCAAGCACAAATATGACCATCACTGGGTAATAGTCTGCCACTTTCTTAATTCTAATTCCGGCATTTGTTGTGCATATCTTTCATGGTAATTCGTTCTTTCCTTTTCAGATCCCTGTGCCTCCAATCCATGCCTTAATGGTGGTGCCTGTCAGGTTGGCATCGGTGGTACTTCCTATTTTTGTAACTGCCCAGTACAATTCTTGGGACCTCGCTGCCAGAATAGCGGTGAGTATTTCTCCATGATAAAGCTTTGACAGGAAGGGGTATTGTTCCTGTTTGCAGATGTATGGTTGAGCCCGTTAAACTACAGATTAGTTGATGGTTGGCCTCTGGTTTTTTCCACAGATCCTTGTCTTTCAAGGCCATGCCTTAATGGTGGTGTCTGCACATCTGCAGCCCAAGGCCTGCTGTACTCTTGTACCTGCCCACTTCAGTACTTTGGCATGAACTGCGAAATCCTGGGTAAGCGTTCCAACCTTGTACAAGTCAAATGCTGTCTTTGTTCTTAACTGCTACGTTTGGGTATGAACTCACAAATACACTTGTTACCCAAATTTGATTTCCAATTTCCCCGGCCAAAAAATTAAAACCCAGTTTGCAATCCACTAGAGAAATTTCTGAGCAAGTTTTATAACATAAGGTTCGTTGTTCTGTTACTCGGACTAAATGCATATTTTTTTCCGACACGACAGATGCTTGCACCTCTAGTCCTTGTCTGAACGGTGGAGTCTGCAACCCATCCTCGTTTGGTTTTACCTGTACTTGTGCACCAGGCTTTAATGGAGTCAGGTGTACTAACTCCGGTATGTGGCCTTTCTCTAAGCTTGTTTCTCTGTACTCATTGATACGACTGGCTTGTGCTGCAATGCTAAAGAATGCACTCCTGTGGTGCAACCGCTTTCATCTCGCTAGTTCAGTTTCCCTCGTGACTTTAGCGAAAATTTACGAAGATGGAATATTTTATGGTTCTTGAGAACAGAAGTTTTTTGTTTCAGGCTTTTTGAAGTTAGAAAGTCAAGGTTGCTTTTGTGGAGGACATGACCACACAATTTTAGTATGTTTGTTTCATGTTACTGTGTGAACATAGTTCTTATCAATACTTTGGCTTCAACAAAATAGTTTTTATTGTTGTCATGAAATTGTTTTTATTCCACTCTTGCTGTTGATAATTCTGTCCTTCTAGATCCCTGCGGGCGCCAGCCGTGCCAAAACGGCGGTTCTTGCTTTGAGAGCACTGGCCCTACCGGCTTCTTCTGCCGGTGCACGTCCGGCTTCATTGGTGCCACCTGCCAATTTCCGGGTAACGTGGACTCCTTTCCAGCCGCTTTTAGGCAGTGCTTGCAAACAGATTTAGTTAGCCATCTTGACTTGTAGTTCTTACATTCACATGCTCATTGAAATTAGTTAGCTTTGTGATATTTAACTGCATAGATAGTTGACAATGTTACATTTGTTGAAGAGTTGATTCTAATTTTAGTTTATTTTGATAGCTTTGGGTCCTTTTCTAGGTTCTCAATAGTTACAGTTTTTATGAAAACAGCATCATTTTCTACAAAAAGAGTTTATCTCACTAGAATTTTTCTGTTGAAATCATGTGAGTTAATGCTCATTAATAAATGGAATTAATGTATATTTTACAGTAAGAAATTCTGACTTATTGTTACAGTCTCAAAATAAACGAAGTTGGAACAGATTGAACTCAACTGTTAAATTTCAAATGGGGAAGTTTTAATATCCAAGTGGTGAATTTGAAGCGTCTTTTACACAATCTTGGTGTCTTTTGAAGTAGCCTCTACAAAGCTATTCGTTAATAATAACAGTCTGGTACCCTTTGCTTAGTGATTGTATACACAGATTTGATTTTGCAAGGACCCTGGCCAAGATGGCTGCAGCGATTTAGATAGTTATCATAGTTTTAGACATTAACCCTAACCCGGCTATTTTCTCTGATCCGACAGACCTTTGCAGCTATAGTCCATGCCTGAATGGGGGGACGTGTAGCAATTTCCCCTTGGGCAGCGACTTTCTCTGCGTGTGCCCGCAGGGGTATTCTGGCAAGAGATGTGATGAATTTAGTAAGTTGCTTGGTGCCTTGCTGGTGCCCTCAATGTATACGCCTTGGTCTTTTAGAATGGCTTTTGGGCCACTGGCAATTTTTGCATTTTCCTCCGAAACAAGATGAAAGTCGTCTTGAAACTCATGTATTCAACTGTGTTTACTTCATACGTATGTTAAAAATTTCCCTTGAAATTGTTCTCGGCTCCTTGCTTCCCTCAAGAGGGCAGTGTGATACAAAATCAATTAGGTTGTGTCCATTTGTAGCCTAGATCTCTTTAAAAGATTTAAAAATCTTTTTAAAGATTTACAGGTTGACAAAAATACAGCCTATTTGTTTAAGGGAAAAGACTAATGAGTGTAAACGTTAGACCTTTTCCCTTTTCCTGTGACGGAAGTTGAAAAATGAACTGCTTTGCTCTAAAATTTTGTTTGCTGCTGAGACACTGTAGTCATTCCAGCAACTTTAAAAAAAGGCAAGTCAATAATTTAAAGATTGCCAGTAGTCCAAAAACATTTTAATTTCCATGGCTGTGCATGATGAGCTAGTAGCCTGTATAAGTTTTGTCTTGTTTAGTACTATTGTAATGTTACCATTGTTATTGTCAGTGTTGCAATGTTGTCATTGTCAGTGTTGCAGCTTTGTCATTGTCAGTGTTGCAACGTAGACATTGTCATTGTCAGTGTTGCAACGTAGACATTGTCATTGTCAGTGTTGCAACGTAGACATTGTCATTGTCAGTGTTGCAACGTAGACATTGTCATTGTCAGTGTTGCAACGTAGACATTGTCATTGTCAGTGTTGCAACGTAGACACTGTCACTGTTGATGCATTTCCATTGTTATTGTCAATGTTGCTTGCTGGAAGTTTAGTTTGAGCATCTGTTGGAGCTGCAGATGATGTGACCTTTGACCTTTCGCCTGCGAACAATTAGTAAAATTAGTAAAGTAAAATGTTTCTTACTTTTTACCAAATGCGAACAATGTACACAAATACCTACACCTGTATGCCTCTTTAGCGTTTGACCTCTCTCTTGGCGTGTTTGGTTTTTAGCATTCCATTTCCAATACGGGGGTCACGTTGTCTTTTTTAAAACTCAAGTATGCAGTAATTACGCCATGCGTGTGTTGTGTTTGTAGCGATTTTAACAATTTTATATGGAACCGCATTTTATTTATTTGTGACTGAGGTAAGGTCACATGGTAAGTTGTTTTCTTTCATTCTAATCTGAACAGACTAACTCAAGTCTAGTTAGGTTAAGAAGTCATAATTGAAGCTATCTAATGCAATCCAGGTAGGTTTTAATCTTACAGCTTGACTCACCTTGACTGAAATTTCCAGATTTTTTAAAGACTTTTATGACTCTGAAAAGTATGCAAGGTTCAGGTCTCAACTGCAGTGAGACCTTCATCCATATTCAGACTTGTGTCTTTTCCTTCCTTTTTGGCATCAAAGGACCTCAGATCTACTTCTATTTGTTGAAAAAAATTACATGAAGTGCCATCTTGCCTACAACCCAGTCTCTTATCATTGGAGTTCACTCATGCAAACACATGTACTACAAACTCAACCACACATATTTGACAAAAGCCGGAAACTAAAGACTAGTTCAGTTGCCACAGATTTCAACTTTCATCTGACAAAAGTCTATTTTCTTCCCAACTAAGACCCTTGTAGTTCCGACCCTTGCCTGAACGGTGGAACCTGCAACCGAGACAGCTTGGGCCAAGTGTACAGCTGCATTTGTCTCATAAGCTATGTCGGCACCAATTGCGAGTTTGGTAAGACTTTCTTACAGTGAGGCCACATCTGAATTTCACTTCAAGAGAATTAGGTTCAAATCTTACCCTGTTTGGGATATGCGGACACATTCTGACATCTGACACAGCCATAACTCGGGGGGAGGCTGTTTTGTACAAGGCTTTCCCCTTGATCTGAATGTGAAATGAAGTGTTGAGCTGTCTTTTTCTGCGTCTTCACAGTCCAGTACTTTTGAGGTTGTCATTGTCGCAGGGTTTTGAGATCTATTTATTTTCAATTCTTTATTTGCAAATGACACATGCATAGTTGAAAGCCACCAACTGTAGCCATTGCAGCCACTGTCCATGTATAATGTGGCTATCCATTGACAGTTGGTGTTCGAATAATTCACTATTCAAATATTTGACCTTCAATTTGATCAAACATTCATTCGTACCGACCAGTAGATTAGTGATGGTTTGTTCATCAACAATCTGCCGGTCAGTTTTTATACAAAATCAGTTGCAGTAACGCACACAGTTGTACATTATAATCAGTATAATAGCTTCTCACATCTAGGAGTATCTCCTACCATGATTTAGCAAGATTTAAGAGACAGACTTGCCCTGTTGAAAATTTCTATTCCTTTTAAATTTTTTAATGAATAATTTACTTATTGATTTCTGTCGCTTTTCATTTGAATCTGCTTGGAACAGGCCTCCATTGCGCAATTTTTTTCTAATTTAACACAAAACAAAATTCTCCCCTTAATCCTTTTCCTGAATTTTGTATTCAAATATTCAAATTCAGAAAATAATCCTCCAAAATTTTCAATAATCGATATTTGAATATTCGGCACAGCCCTATTAGAAGTGACCTTGGAGTAATGTTAAATGATAACGACGGTGATACTGCTGTAGTTCCAACCCTCTACAAGCGCAATCAAAATTCATGATTGCAGGCATTAGATAAGACAAGACGTCAATTGATATCATGCAGAGTGGCTTTTGGGGTTAGAGTTGAGCAATTCTAGAAGCGATTATATCAAATAAGACCTTTTTTTTTTCCTTGTTAGGACCAAACTGTTTCAGTCCCACCGATTTCCGCTGTGGAAGCGGGGAGTGTATTCCTGCCTCCCGCCAGTGTGATCAAAGCTTTGACTGTGCCGACAGCTCAGATGAAAACACCTGTTCACGCCAGTGCACCAGTCAGGAGTTCCGATGCACCAGTGGTACATGCATCAATATCCAGCTTGTCTGTAATGGGATCAATGAATGTCCTGATGGATTGGATGAACAGAACTGTGGTGAGTAGTTACCTGTCCTTATTCATTTCCCAACAGCGCTAGTATTCATGAGGACATTCAAAGTCTTTAACCCTAACCCTGCCAAACGCAGCACAGTGCGTCAGGGGTAATATCTGGTGCACTTTGATGCACTTGGCAATCAACAGCAGCCAAACAAACTGGCCATGTTAAGACATTGGGAGCTAGTCCCATTGAATAATGCCACTGTTGGATCTCGTGGTGACTGGCAACCACAGACTCCCAGGCTGTTTGGCCTTGGGGAGAGTTGAGCTGTTGGATCTTGTGATGACTGGCAACCACAGACTCCAACGCTGTTTGGCCTTTGGGAGAGTTGACCTGTTGGATCTGGTTACACTGGACAGGCAAGCCACATTGCAAAATGATGCAGACTGATGTGTCTAGCAGGGTTTCTAGCCAAAGTACCCTGAAGGGTGAGGGTCAATTTATGGGATGTATTTCTTCCAATAAATATTTGTGATTCATTTTCACCAATTGGAAAGTGGCCTAAGTTCTTGTTGCATTTAGTGTTTTGATTGAATCAATTATAAGTTGGTTCTCTTGACATTTCAACATTGTGTCTGTGTTCCATTTGTTTTGCAACAAGTATGAACAAGTCTTGCTAAGTTATTTGCTGTTAGCAAATGAAGGCTGTTTGCTTTCATTTGCTTCAAATTATTTGTTTTGTTCTCAATAAGAAAAATGCCCTGGAGTGTCTGTTGCCATTGTGCAAAGTTTGTTGTTTGTATTTCCCTGCGAGTCAAACATCTGGCATCATCTTGACATTTTCATGGATTTAAAACTTTACCCAGAAAAATGAAATTACAAATTCTTTGCCCATAATTCTTCCAGAACTTTCTAATTTTCTGCTAGTAAGTAAGGACGAGGGAGATACCTGCACTGACAGTACTTTTGTTATTGATGTGAAAATAAGCAAATCCTGAGTTGCACAGTTTTTCTCAGAGCACTGACTTTAGGTTCCTAAACAGCAGTGGAAGTGTGTATTTGCATCGTAAATACAACTGTGAGAAAACCCAAGGTGTAAGCTCTTTGTCAGATGTGTGGGAAAAATATTCTGCAAACAGCCTGGGGTTGATAAGTGCCTCTGTAATCACCCAAGTTCAGGCATTTTCAACTCAAATGGTAGACTGATTAGCAGCATACATGTTGACATTTTTTGTTGTGTACCTGAAAGTTTTAGGCAAACATTTTGAGTCCATTTACATCTGATTTATGACAGCTCATAATTTCATGAAATAAATTATCCTTTAATAAATGTGTTTTTTTTCCAAAATAGCTTTTCGTGGCAAATTTTCAAATATAGTGTTGAAAAAGAACTCAGTGAATTAAACTAATTACAAAACTTCAAAAAGATTTGCAACAGAACTTCAGTGTTGGTTGTTTGTTTGTTTTTGAATTTGAGCAAATTTAAAATTCTCAGATACATCGAAAAACATAATCAGGGTGGCTAGGAAGAATAGGGTGACACTTTCCTGCAATTCCTTTTTTTTCTCTCTTTGCCTTTTCAAGTTGTCAATTTTTCAGGCAGCTTCAAATGTTTGGCAACAATCTAACCCTTTTTTTTCATTTCTTTTTTTTCATTAACTGATATAGAATGGATATTTACTACAATTTGTGGCCAACTTTTCAGGATTATTCCTGTATTGCACTCAACTGTGCAGACAGGTGCTGTTTTAGGAGGAGTTCAGTTTTTTCCAGGAAGTCCCTAAAAACCTCTGTCTGAGTCTCACTTGTTCATGGTTCTGGACATTGTTGAAGCCTGCCCTCTTGAATCTTTCAATTATACTCCCACGGTTTCCTAAATGTCAGCTCAGTTTACTATTCTGTTTCACTTCCCTTTCACTGGCCCCAAACCCAGGGTTAAGTCACTCATTTAAATATCAAAAGAGTAGGAACTGGAAAGAGGGCAAACACCAAACAGTTGGGTATCGTAAGTCAATCCCCCCCCCCCGCCTAGTGCTGAAATGGTATGATCCACATTTTTGTTGTTATCTTGTTGCTGCTGTCAAAGACAGAGAGGGTAGCTTTGGAGCACAATACAGGAGCCCAATAGGGGTGTTTTGGCAGGAATGCTTTAGCAAGCTTTAGCGGTTCAATGAGCATCAATGGTTCTGTCAAGGACTTGGTTTAGAGACTGTATATCAACTTTATCTTGTGGTTTCTGTTTGCGCTGGAGACCGTGGGAATTGCCCGCTAGATTTACTGACTGGATTACATGAAAAGTTTACTTAGAGTAATAAAAAAGAAAGCAATGATGCTGACAATTACTTCATCAGAGGAACAGTAATGCAGGATGATTGACTGAGTTACTGAATGAGTATTGATTGCTTGCTTGAAGTGGTAACCGTGACAGGCTTGTTGGCAGTTTTGAAATTACTGGACCTGTGGGAGAAAGTGGCATTGGAAATTGCTGGTGCAAAGGCGAAGTGAGTCTGCAATAAATGAGTGTATGCGTTCACCATGGTGAGCAAGACAACTTCAAGGCAAGAGGAACCTGTCTTATGACGGTGACAGCCTGGCCATAAGCCATGCCTCGGTCTGGCCCAACACTGCTGGTGTACCTCTGTCTGATTTACTCCCTGTCATGTGTTTCGACTGCAGCATCGCCGTGCGACTCAACGCCGTGTCTGAACAGCGGTGCTTGCATGAATTCTGGGACCAACTTCATCTGCAACTGTGCCCAGGGATGGACAGGGACAACATGCGACCAAGGTAAAGTCTCAGCATGAAAACTTGACTTGTATGCATAGCCACAAGAGGGGGCTATATTTAGTATTACTGGGTAGTGAACTAATGCCATTTTATTTTTACCAATATCTTTTGTCATAGTTACACCGAAAAGCAAGGTGTACGTTTCGTTCATATTCACTTCATCCTGTACAGCTTGGTGGTTCCGAGAACTTATAAAACAAGTTTTTTGAAGAATTTTTCTTTTTGATCTGTTAATAAAAGAACCCCAGTGATATATAAATTTGAGGGCTTTTCAATAATGGTTAAGTGCCATGTTCATGGTCGAGTGCGCATGCATGTGTAAGCTTTTGTCTGATTATAAACTTTACTTTTACTTTGTGAAAGGAAATTCTCTACATTTGTTTATTCTTTGTTCATGGTTCATTTGAACTGCAAATTTGATTGCGATATACTTTTCATAAAACTTGCAACTTCTGTTTTGAATCAAATTCGATCTCCGGTGTTACTCATGATTGCAAGTCTGTATTAAATTGAAAAATTGTGCTAAATGTGTTTACCCTTATCATTTTCTTGACATTGAATTCACGAGCCTTAATACATCTTATTTTCTGTAACATATTTCTTTGAAAACTCTCTAATGGCTCACTGTGAGGTATTGTTTGTATTGGAAATCAGTGAAGCGCAGACTCCATGATTAATACAAAAATTGAAAAAGTTCAAAATAAAAAGGTTTCATGGGAGGTGATTCAAATGGTCTAAATGCCCATGAGAGATTTTTTTCAGGTTATGGGACATGTCTTCTATTTCAAACAAGTTGTTATAGAAGTGGAACCGTCGTGGAAAAATATAAGAATTGGAAAGAATTACACATACATGATCAAAGGCAGGCAGTCATTGATTTTGCCAGCAGATCATTGGATAACCAATCTGAAATTTACTGATGAAACGAGCAATGGTGTCAGTGATGACAATGTGTGTTACCATATTTTACACTTCAAGCAACTTCAAAATCATTTGTTTAATTTTTTCAGACTGTCATTCAAAAAATTCATACCTAAGAATGCAACAAATCAGCATAATGCACTGAATTGAAAACTTCCTCTAAATAACCATATTAGTTTTGGTTGTACTGCTCAATAATTATTTAAACTTGTGTTTGGCTTCCCTGAAGTGTGGAGTATCATGTACATCCATACATGTAAGCTTCACCGTGCGTGACTCAAAACGCTGTTATTTTTCTTTTGGAAATGTTTGTGTTGCCAAAATTGACAGTCTTTTGAGTTTTCACTCCTGAGGTAACCATGTGTGTTTTGGCCAGAGGGCAAGATCTGTCTATTGAACCTCTTTCCAGAAAAATCCATACCAAGACGCTTTTCATTGAGAAATATCGCCGTGAGTCAACAAGGGGAGTTCACATGTATTTGTGACGTTTTCATTTGGTCTTCATAGAGAGACTGTAATTGCTTCCTTTGTATTCTTTTGTAACAAATAAGAATGAATCAATAATGTGTTTTAAGTTGCTTTTCATTGTTTCTTGAAACCCTAAGTCTCCTGAAAACATTTTTATGGGAGTCTCCCTGAATTGTCCCAAATCCTCTCTAGGAATGGAATTCACTGGCTTATTCTTTGGTCATATGGGGCATCCAGGTGTAATTTTAGCCTTTGTGTTGGTTGTACTTTCTCCATTTCACAGATGTCTCCAAGTTTGATTGATTTTGAAGGATCTTGGGGCATTAAAGTCATTCTAGGTTCTTGTCTCTTGTTGCTGAAATCCCGGACTCTTCCAACGTCCCTTACCCAGTTTGGAAGAATGTTGAAGGGTTTAGGACTGTGCAGGTTTGCCATGGCATTGGTGTTACTCAGCATATAGAGTATATTATTGGCTGTCAGCACAGAGTTGAACTTTACCTCAGAGGTTTCTAACAAAAAGTGCCCGGGGAGTTAAGGATAAATTTAGCTTGTTTTGTTCAAATTCAGTGGACAAATACATGTATGCTCAGTCCAGTATTGATATACGTGTATATGTCAACACGTATGGATGAGGAAATGGGTTTGGATATATCCCTACCACTGCATTGAAATTTTAAAGCATATTTTTTGGAAAGGTTTTAACAAAAAGCAAAATATCACACAAAGCAGTTCCTAAATGTGACACATGACCTGTAAACCAGGTTAAAGTACAGAAATGTGGTTTGGAAACTTTTCATGTTCATGTTTTGGTCCATATTACAGTACATGTTTATTCACAGAAATTTTGACAGTTAAGGACATAAATTCACTGTGAGTTGAATTTATTTTCTTGGAAAGACTTGTACATGTACATGATAATGAGAAGCATCATTTTAGGGTTGGTTGGTCTCGACCACACGATGTATGATCCCATGTAATCCACTCTACTTTTACCTTCTCTAATTTGTTTTTGGTCCTTTTACTAATTGTTCCAAAAGTTACACAAGGAAAGCAACCGAATTGTTCTACATTTTTTGCCAAGTAATGGACTGTGTTGTGTCTCCATTCCTGAAATTCCCTCTCGTCACAAGCTAGGGAGGGAGTGTCTGTGCTTTGTCCAAATAGACTCAGTGCTCACTTCTTTTGTAAGCTGAACAATGCAACCGGCTCCATTACCTGTTCAACATCATTAATCATTTATGTTTGATCTTAATGAGTCAAATGTGCACAAGAGCTTATGCTGTGCTTGCAAGTGCCAAACACTGGATTTGCTTGTAGCGCTGGAAATTAAGAAGAAAAATCTGCACAGAGCTAGGATAGGAATCTACAGGCATCTACCGACAATTTCTCCAAAGACCAATTTTAGAATGTTCCAATTAAAATGCATAAATTTGTATGCATAGTGAATGGACTTGTAAAGAACTATTTGGAGAAGTTTTATCCTTACTTTATTGAATTCTCATAAAAGTTTTCTATGAAAACGTCTCTCCCACACTGTGGTACTAAAAAAAAATCATTACAAGTTACTCCCATATCAAATATCAGGGGTAAAAGAAGGGCTGAACAGTGGATCAAGGAGTGTTTGGACCTTGTGACAGCAGTGATATTACTTCCTGTGTTGTCTTTTAATAACGCCCAGCTTTGCTCAAAACTCAGCCTCCCCTTCCTACAGAGGCCGTACCCGCCATTTATACATGTAGGGCAACCCAGCATACACGTACATTGATTAAACCTTTTCATGTTCCCTGTGATACATCCTTGAGCCCAGTAGAGCTGTCTTTAATAATACGGTTCCTCAGAGTTTCTTTATGATAGGGCTTAACTTGCTGGAAATCAATTTTTAAATTCTTGATTGTCCTTGTGTGTGTATGTCATCACACCTTCCTGAATAGGCCTGCCTATGATTAAACATTTATAATTGGTAGGTTGTGAGGATGTTTTGAAAACCAAACTGTGGGTTGCTATTTGTGAATCAGCCCAGACAAATGTGAACACACACCTTAACTTTGCCATTGTTTGTGGGTGTACACCAATATATGTATGTACATGTACTTGAAAATTAGTAGCATGTTGCAGATACTTTAACAATTTCATTATATACCAAAATACACTTAACTTATGAGTTGACTGCAGAACATACTGAAAATATGTGAGCGCATGTAGCAATAAACTGAAAATTAGTTGATCGCACTGTATGGGGAACATATTAAGTGCTGCAGTATCTTGCCTTTAGGCAGGTCAAGCACAGAGGGATCAGTTGAGGAATTTTAGTATTGAAATATAAACCTGTAAAAAATAGTTTCCTTTCAAAGCAGGTTGTCACAGTGGTTCTTTTGAAAGCATTGTTGAGAAGAGAGCCCAATTGTTTGAAGTCAGAGCCTTCAAGCCCCATTGAAAAACGCAACAAATCCTGGCCATGCATCAGTTGTCAATCCATCATACTGTCCAGTCCAGTTGTCCTGTGAACAGTGTACTGTTTGTGTGTTACTCATTGCACAGAGCCTGAAAGGAGTCACAAACTCTTGAACTTCAGGAAGAAGTTTCAAAAATCTGCCAAGAAAGTGTCCTCTGATGTCTAATTAGCAGCTCCATCAACGAGTTTGGAATAGGTGCATGAAATACAAATAATTTGTCTTTGAAAACGATTTGGCATATGAACCAAGCCTTGTTCATATAGTCTGCTCACTAATAATACACAGAACTTAAGAAAACAAACATTCCTTCCTGTCTTATATTTTTCAAATGTACAACAAGATGATAAGTATGAAGTTAGCATATACATTTATCTCCATCTTCTACAAATGTGTCACGCTGCTGGCTGGTTTGAACCTCAATGCACAATCAATATTAGGATTAGAATGACTACAGCGTGTTGCACCATTTTTGGTTTCCACAACAATATATCAAGCAGATCTTGCTGTGTGAGATCGATAAGCCTGTATTTCTGTTGAGTGTCATTCCTTTATAGTGTTTGGGTGGGGGGAGTGTGCATCTGTGTGGCCGTA
This sequence comes from Acanthaster planci, assembly GCF_054643075.1. Taxonomy (NCBI): domain Eukaryota; kingdom Metazoa; phylum Echinodermata; class Asteroidea; order Valvatida; family Acanthasteridae; genus Acanthaster; species Acanthaster planci. Next base: position 4,640,992 of record NC_141795.1, read on the forward strand.
GTGCTACTGAACCGAAATAACTGGGGAATTCATTTATTTCAAGTAGAAGATGTGGAGAACCAGCCATGGGCATTGCTTAATAATTGGTGGTTTGCATCTTTTGGGAAAGATTTGTTTGTGTTCAGAAGGTCCTTTAGGCGAGGACTAAACCGTAAACTGAGATTGATACTCAAAGAATTTTCTTCTATTTTAGCCTAAAGAGAAAAAAAATTCATTTCTTGTCCCTGGTCAGCTTGAAAGTTGATATAGTGTTAGACAGTTTCAGGGGTTTTTTTTCATGGTAGTTTTACATGTTTAACAAGGCACATATATGAAAACGGCAATGAGTTTTCCCAAGACCAAGCATAGGGACGATGCAAGGAACCTCATGTATCTGGCAAATGGAGGAAAGTAAATGAAAACTTTCAGAAATTATTTCCATCAAGCAAGCAATTGTGGCTGAAGTTAGGCATAATCCCTGACCCTAAACATAAACAGAAATACAAACATGCCTTTAATTTTCGGAAAATGGAGTTATCTTTTCCTTCAAGATTCATGTACCGGTACATGTAGTTTTGGTTGTTCATTGGATAAACTAGCAATGAATGTTTTCCCAATGCCTCTGTACTGTCCATATTACAGAGATTTTACTAGATGGATTATAGTTCCTTTTCATCAGGAAATTTGTAAAGAAAATTTACATACATAAAAGAGCTACTTGCTTTGCCAGGGCATTTATGGCCGTTGGATGGCCTGGACATAACTTTCAGACGTTACAAAGTTCAGACACTGGCTTTGCCCATAGCAAAAATGGGTCACCAGCTAAAATGTCACATATTCATTATTTGTGACTGGTACTTTGTTATTTCTGGCTTAGCATGAACATTTGTTCAGGAATATTTTTGTTTAGCAGCTCTAGGCAGTAAGGAAATTTAACCATGGAGTATGATGTTTGTCAAAGTGGCATTAAAGAGCTTTGAAAAAGGAACGTTTCTCCACTTTTTGGGCCAAAGCCTTCAACAAACACAAAGTTGTATTCATAAATTTACTTTCATTTTTAAAGCAACAAAAGCTTTCATTTATGGTTGAAGTGTTTGCTCTCAAAACAATGAAATCACCTAGACAAACTCTTCACAGTTCCAACACCATGAGAAGGATAGGCCGACATCCCGCTCCATTTGCCTTTCAAAACATGAGACCCGTGTAACAATGCAAAGATTACAGAGAAAATCTATATATTGGTCTTGTTGCACAATTGTAATAGCATCCTTTGTTAGAATCTCCAGTAAATCCAGCTTTGGAATTGGTTATTTAAAGTAAAGTGCCAAGTGATTAAAGGTTGCAGTTTCAACATAGTGTAGGAACTTGCTCATTGCATAATGCGTGCACGAGAGCTGATCAGTTAGTAGAAATGATTACTGTAAAAATTGGATTCAAGTGATTTTAAACTTCAGAATTCCCAAGTCAGTTTGATATGTCCAAATTCACTTCTGTAATAAAATCAAAATAGCATGAAAATTTTCGTGTTTTACGTCAAAGGGCCTTCTGGAATGTGCTATTTAAAAGCATAAGGGTACATGAAGGCAATCTGTTTGCTTGTAAATCAGACAGCTGTGCAAGTTTTATTCAGTATTTCAAAGGAAAACTTACCAAAAGAAAATGACCCTGTCACCATTCTGTGTGGAGCCGTCTTCGGCTGATGCATGACCGTAGGCCGTTGCCCAACCATGACAATTGTGTTGCAATGACCTTGTTCTTTATGAACCTAGTACGACCCCAACCACCCTACCTGTCTCTTCCTGTATCAACCCACACTAACCCAGCACTGTATAATAATTTGTCAGGGGATAAATACAATGTAACACAAATGTTATACAAGTGCAAAAGTGTGATAATAAATCATTTGTGACATTGTTTTCAGTGGCGCCCAGAAACAACTTGCCTCCAACATTCCTCAATCAAATTATTTCTATCAACATACCAGAAGACACCTTGGCAGGTAAGCTGAATTTTTTTTTTCTTTTTCAGTTAGATTTTGTACTCATTCAATCGAAAATTTGTCACGTACATTTGCTAACCAGTGCATGTACATGTAGGTAGGCCACCTTATAAAGTGTAATGTGCAGAGCATGTTTCTCAATGTCAATGGTGTGCAATTGGTTGAGTAGACACATATTTTGCTGAGACCTATGTGGAGCAAGATACATGTTGATTAAGAAAATTGTTAACTATTGGTTGACTAACTTTAAAGAATGCTCCTTAGTTAGTGATAGTTGGACCAGTCTGGTCCTCTACCCATGATCACACTGCTAATTACCAATTGCTGCAATACACAAAGGTTCAGGACTGTGAAGGCAAAGGATGACATTTGAGGACAGACCAACCTGAACTCTTCCTTGCTGAAGTACTAGAATGGAGATTCAAGCAACTTTACAAACCGGCCACTTGTAATTCCACATTCTTGATGACCACATCAGCATCCTGCCTCACATTACTCTAACATTTCCAAACTGGCTACTATTCCTACAGGTACGATTATCTACACGCTGAATGCCGCTGACCCTGAAAATGACACTTTGACCTTTGGCCTGTCTGATTTTGTGGCCCAGCAGCTCTTTATTATCGTTCCCAATCCCAACGACCCCATGTCAGCATTCTTGACACTGAAGACTCAGCTTGACAGAGAGGTGAGGATTTTTTGTTCATGGGATGGCGATGTCATTTAATTAAAGCCTGAAGTGATACATTGTTTTATCCTTGTGTGACTCTTCCAATCTCTTTTCAACTCTTTTCTATGTGGAAAACTACTCCCCAAACCTTCAAATTCCTATTTATTCCAATTCTGGAGGAGGGAGTTCTTAAAATTTGCAATATTCCTGCCCTCTCTGGAACTCTTATTTCTTCTGTGGACTATAACAGTCCATTTATTTTCTGGAACTCGGTGAAACTTTGTCCATCCCTTGTGAAAACTTTTTTCAGACATCCATTGAATAATATTTGGTGTGACTATTGGGCAAGTTAAGGGAACTGCAACAAAGCTCGTGTAAATCCTCATTTTTCCGAATTGGTTCTTGTTCATTTTCAGGTTCAAGGCTTCTATTCATTTGTAGTTTTTGTCACAGATGGATCAAATGAGGTAAGGCTTTTCTCACTTTGTTTAATTACAGCTCTCTCCATGGTAAATGTATGTAATCAGTCCCAAATGTAAATGGACAACGCTAAAGCCATGTCCCAGTTACTTGGTTGTAGTCAGAACATCACAGACCGTCTATGGCAATGTGATGTAGCCACTCGGCAGTGGCTTCCTTGGGCATGTGTGCTATTCGCAGCCGTAGCCTGTCAATCCAGACATGCTTTCACCCTCCTTGTAATAAAGAATGCCCTCTTCAGGTCATGCTCCTGGGAAATGAAACTCAATCTCTCCTCTGGAAAAGTTCCTGTTTGTCAAACTCTGCCAACTCTCTCAGTTAGTAGACCTTTGCCATTGTGAATTTTGTTTCTTTCTGCAGGTTATTCATAATGGCAATTTACTGTTGTCGGATATCAATGACAACCCACCGATGTTTACCAACCTTCCCAACACAACCACTGTCTTCGAGAATGCTATAAACGGGCCCACCATTTTTGATGTGAATGCAGTAGATCCAGACTCGGGACTTGGCGGCATTGTCACTTACAGCATCACCTCAGTCAGTGGGGTACATGTGGTATTATCTACTTTTATACAGGACCCAATGCATTAGAGAGCTAAATATCACACACCGAGCAAGTTTAATCTGGTGGGAACCATTTTGAACTTGGAACCAACTTTTCAAGGGAAAAATGTAACACTAGCCCTAACAGACCTCAATCCTTCACCTGTTGGAGGACTGTTAGGGTTGAAGAGAACTGGGTGCACTCCTCTACCAACTCTGTTGGTAACTGATATTCATCCGCCCCTTGCCCCACCCTCCCTTGCTTTAAGCACCCAGCTCAACCCCTCCCCTTCCTTTGCAGATACATCACAAGGCCATATGTGACCAGCTCTACGAACTAAAAGTGTTTCAGCAATCGGAATCCTTAACATTTTAACATCTACACAACATCCATTTTCATTGTACCAAACTGAGTGACGCATCAACAGAAAGAGCTCAAATTCCTCAATCTAATACAAAGTAAAACTCCAAAGTAGCTCTGGTGACCTATGACTCCTTTTTGCAGTTTGTGCAGAGTTTCAGAGACTGAAATTTACAATCCTGATACCTTTACATTAACTTTCAGGGCTCTGATGCACTATTTTCCATCAACCAGTTCTCGGGCGTAGTAATCTTGACAGGTCCCCTGGACTATGAGACCAACCAAGTCTACTCTCTAGACATTCAGGCTTTGGTAAGTCTACCAACTTCATCATTTTGGAGTCACAGTAATGGTTTATACATGTAAGTGTGAGGAACTGTGGAGTGCTATTTTATCTTGGCTTGTCAGAATGGTTAATCCTGGCATTTTTAATCATTGGGAGACTGTTGTAATTGACACAGGTGGTTTCTGAGCAAAAGTGAATTTTTGTAAAACTAGCAACGTGCACCAAACTCATTGATATTGCAGGCCTACGTTTGGGACACTTTACGTCTTAATATTTTCACGAACCTTTGACAATAAGCAGGTGATACATCTAAAACTTAAACTTTGAGTCCATCACAAGTCCATTACAAGTCTATCACAAGTCTATCGTAAGTCAAATATTCTTAAGGCAATTCACAAGTTGTTCAAATGAGTTATGACAAAATGTTCAAATGAGCTGTGACAGAAGCATTCTTTTGTCAATGTTCACCGTGTTACTTATGGCTGGCCTTGTGAAGGGACTTGTGAAAGGACTTGTGATTGAACTTGTGAAGGGATTTGTGAAGGGACTTGTGACTGGAGTTGTTAAGGGACTTGTGAAAGGACTTGCAAAGGGACTTGTGACTGGACTTGTGAAGGGACTTGTGAAAGGACTTGTGACTGGAGTTGTTAAGGGACTTGTGGAAGGACTTGTGATTGAACTTGTGAAGGGATTTGTGAAAGGACTTGTGAAGGGACTTGTGACTGGAGTTGTTAAGGGACTTGTGAAAGGACTTGCAAAGGGACTTGTGACTGGACTTGTGAAGGGACTTGTGGAAGGACTTGTGACTGGAGTTGTTTAAGGGACTTGTGAAAGGACTTGTGAAGGTACTTGTGACTGGACTTGCTAAGGGACTTGTGACTGGACTTGTTAAGGGACTTGTGACTGGACTTGTGAAGGGACTTGTGACTGGACTTTTGAAGGGACTTGTGAAAGGACTTGTGACTGGACTTGTGAATGGACTTTTGAAGGGACTTGTGAAAGGACTTGTGACTGGACTTGTGAAGGGACTTGTGATGGACTTGTGACTGGACTTGTGAAGGGACTTGTGAAAGGACTTGTGATGGACTAGAATACAACACTGCTTGTTACATTGTCTCTAAAATACAAACAATCTACTGATCTCATTGATTTTGTTTCTGCACTGAATATTTCTTGGTATTTTTCAACTCTTGTTACTGTCATGAAATAAACTCTATAAGGATGGAACTTTACCACATGTTCAGGTTGGTAAATTGTAAGTTTGCCATGTATTGGGATGTGGTGATAAACAGCCAACTGTGACCTCTCTTGCATTATTGTTTTATTTGAAGTTTGGTTCGGTTGTCAGGAATGTCATTTGTTTGTTGCTTTGTGAAATCTTTATTGTAAATATCTGCAACCTTTTTCTCCACATGTGGGTTCTAACCCAAAGTGTTTGTTTCCTGGCACTAATATGATGTCATTCTGGCCAAGAGAGGAGATTGAGATATTTTGAAGTGGTATTTGTAATGAAACTCATCAAGTAATTATTAACTAATTAATTAACTATTTCCTTTTTCCCCTTTTACTAACATTGAGTGGCACTTTGTGATGTTTGATAATGAATGTCAAGAGAGGGCGTCTTCTTCTCTTGTCAGTTGAAAAGCAAAGGAAGATCTTAGTTCTACTGACAGACTGGAAAGCATGGGGTCAAATGTTTGGGGCATGGAACCCCCTCTCCCTTTTTTTTTTCAATTTTTCTACCAACTCTTTTGGAATTTGTCATGTGATTTCTTGTGGACATCCAACTTTAATTTCATAAGATTTCAATACAACATTCTTCCAACAAATTGGCCTCTGAAAATTTTAAAATTAATTATGCCACCCAAACAGTTCAGTTGCAAACAATCTTGCAAAATATTAATAACCATATGTGTTAGTACATGATACTGCCTCTACTTGGCCCAAGGGTTTGCAGACTTTCAAAGAATGGGCCTCTCTAATTAAGGTTGTGTCTGAAACAGGCTATCTGAGCTATTGTTACAGCTGTCTGGGTATATGGAGTAAAGACCTAGATCTAGCTGGCTGCAGACAACAGATTTGGATGCAGCCTCAGTTTGAAAAGTGTGCTTGTCTGCTTTCACTGGTATCCAGTCATGTTGTTTATACACTTCTCTGTGCACCAACAGGATTTGGGAAACAACAGCCTGAGAACTACTAGTACGCTGACAGTACAAGTCCTGGATGTGCAGGATACCGGACCAGTGTTCATCAATACGCCATATGACAGAACCATCAATGAAGGAACACCTCTGGTTGGTGTATTTATTGAGAGAAAATGCCTGATGTATTAAAGGAAACCAAAACAAGCCATTCAAAAACAGGTTGCTTAATTAAAAGGTGTACCTTAAAGAAATGATTTCTCAAAGTAAAAAAGACAGTCTTCGACCAACATGCATAGTGGATTATAATGGATGGAAAAAATACGAAATGGCTCAAAAACAGGCCAGAGTTTGTCAAAAATTATGACAAGGTCATGTGGCATTTTAACATTGTCTAAGTGATTTTAGTGATCTACTTGGCCCGTAGGTAAAGTTGTCAAAGTGAATATGAAACCATACGGAACGTGGAATAAATCTATACTTAAAGCATATCCTCGTACGTTGTTTACCACGTGGATTCTTGTGCTCCGATGGAAAAATAGGTTGAGTCTGTGTTTTCTTTCCGGATAAAAAAATTCAGGCTGGATACAGATGTTGATTTCTGTTATTGCAATGATTATGTTGTTCTACTCTGATTTCATTTGAGTCCTTTGCAATCCATGTTTGAGTTTGTCTTTTTTTCCCTGTAGAACACGGTTGTGGTGACTGTGCTAGCAGTGGATCAAGATACTATCAATGCAAATAATGTCACCTATGAAATCCTTGGAGGTGAGAAATTCTTTGGACAAAATGGAGTTGAGAGTGCTTTTTTGCCGGACTTAAGACCAAGTCAGACTGGCGTCTCTGTCCAGTCTGCCTTCCCTTCAACCTGTGCAAAGTATTTGGTCGTCGTGCCTGACAGCTCGCATAACCCTAATAAGGCAACGTCATTTGGTAGCCTTTATTGTACAACATTTGTCATATGTCACCAGTCAGTAAGTCTGACTTGACGTATAAGCCAATCAGACCCCTGTCGGCGATATGTAGTTGTTCATAATTGCACACGATCTTGCATAATTTGTATAATTTCCACCAATCAAAGTAATCAGACTTGAAATTTCCACCAATCATAGTAGTCAGACTTAGAATTCCAAGAGAAACTTCTTGTGTAGTTAGACTTAAATGACAGAGGATTAACTTAAGAGTGACTTGTGTCTGTGTCATGTTGCAGGAAATCTGGGGTCGTTCTTTAGGGTGGATAGTGTCACTGGGGAAGTCATTTTGGTGCGGGAATTAGACCGGGAGAACATCAACACACCAGCAGCTGTAGAATTGATTGTCAGGGTAAGAACGGTACTGAGTTCATCTGTTGTTACACTTGCAGGCTTTTGCCATGGATAAATATTATGTTGTGTTCTTTGAATCCGTAATATCAAATGTTATCCATCCTCCTGTATGAAATTCACAAAGTGTCTACCTCAGAACTACTTTTACTTTTCCTTTGTGTCCCTAGTTGAACTAAAAAACATCGTTTGTGGAGCTGAATCGCAGAAACTATTTCTCATCATGTTTTCTTGCTGAGCAGAATTTACTTTAGAAACAAGTCAAAAGTTAAAGTGTCAAAAGCTGCAGTGTATATGCATCGCTTTACATTTTTAGCTGGTAACCTGTTGTGACTATTTCGATAAACTTTGAGCTAAGCACCTTTATGAAAGGGTCACTGGTTGTAAGAACAGAACTGTGAGTTTTCTTCTTTTTATTTTAGATTTTCTCACTTGAAAAGTTGGTTCCAAGTTCAAACTGGTTGCCACCAGATCTTATACTTGCTTGCTTTATGATGCTTGGCTCTGAACAGGCTATAGAGATTGGTTCCAATGGTGCAGCATCTGTCATTGAAACATTTATCATCACTATCAATGACATTGATGACGAATCACCTGTGTTCAACCAATCAACGTACACTGTCAGTGTGTCTGAGGCTGAAACCCCAGGATTTGTATTGCCCGTTGGAATTGAAGTCAGCGATGGTGAAATTGTGAGTATTATATAAAGGTGTTTTCGTGAATAAGTTTGAAGATTCTGATGTGACTTATTTTAGAGGATTCAGGAGAGATTCTCCCCGTGAATTCTGGAGGGTAGAATTAATATGTTATACTTTGATCTGTGTGTTTCAGGTGATCCAGGGTAATTTCCGCATCTCCCTCCAAAATTTCAACATCGTGCCCTTCTCCATTTCCCCCTCCTCGGCAGTGGACCAGGCCATTGTAACGCTGACCCTGATTCGTCCATTGGATTATGAGAACACCCGGAGCTATGACTTACAGGTACATGTAGCAGACCCACCTGAGAAGTTTGAGAAGTGCTTTTTATTTTCTAAGGCACTAATTCGTGCTTGGTGTGAAGAGCAAAGTTTGAACACAAGGTGCACCAACCAAACACACAAACCCTTCTGAAAAGAGGTCGTTTGTGTATGGTCCCATCTGCATTTGGCACAAAATCCTACGTTGGTTAGAAGGTGTTTTGGTCGACCAGTGAGAATTCAGCAAATATTTTTGAATGTGGGACAAGCTGATTTTTGTGCATGTCGTTAAAGTGCAGTAGGGTGGACCGAAATTCCTCCACAAAATTTTCCTCGAGGTACTCTGAACAATTGTCTGCTATATGTATTAGATCAATTATCTGACATTGTTCAACTAACAAATGCAATGTTTCAAGATAAAATGACTCATTTTTCCATTTTGAAATTCCCTTGATATCTCACAGCTTATGGCAGAAGATACAGCGATCTCCACTGCTACAGTGGTTGTCACGGTGATAGATGTCAATGATAATGATCCTATTTTTACTCATGGTGAGTGCTTTCAGCCTCCATTTTCATAAGGAGCTGGCAGTATATTTTCAGGACATTCCTGGTCCTTTCTTGAGAATTCCTTTTGAACAAAGCACTTTCAACGACATTCTTGGCCTGACAGTCTCTTCCAGGGAAATCTTACATCCACATTCTGTTGGCACAGTTGCCATTGCATGTCTCAGGTTAGGGTTTGAAATACATCTTTAAAATGACAAGGCATTATCGAGATTTTGTGCAATACTTGTAAGAAGGAAAAGTATATTAAAAATAACTTTGGTGTATATATTTGAAAAATTGGCCAAACTTTTATTTCCTGCCATTTTATCCTTTTAAAGGCACTCAAACGATTGCCCTGGAGGAAGGTTCGCCGATGGGCACTGTGATTACCACGGTAACTGTGACTGATGCAGATGAAGGCATCAATGCCAATACAGAGTTCAACATCATTGCTGGAAATCAAGCGGTATGTGATGGACTGTACAGATATGGAATATTGGCATTTGATAATTAGAAGTCAAAACGTTGTTCCATTATTTTTGTGCAGTTTACTGACAATTATGCACAGTATGATAGTATGTTGTGGTCGAGTCCTTTACCAGTCATTCAGTCTTAACCCTAACCCTCCTCAGTCCTCCAACAGGTGAAGGATTGAGGAGAGTTAGGGTTTTAAACCAGTATACAAGCTATCCAAATCCCACTGTTCACCTCATTACTTATGACTGTTTTTGTTAAAGGACTTGTGACTGGACTTGTTTAGGGACTTGCGATAGACTTGGGAATGATCAGTCAGTTGATTTGTGTGACCCATTCAACATAATAACTGTGTTTTTGCTTCTCAGGGTTTGTTTGCCATAAACACGACCACGGGTGTGATCACAACGACATCAGTTATTGACTTTGAGAATTCAGCCAGCACATACACTCTGACCATTGAGGCACGGAACACGCAGCCTGCAGTTTCCCCAGCGTAAGTCCAGCTAAATTAATTTTAGCCAGTGCTACAGTTTGTATTCCTGTTTTTGCATCTTGAAACAAAACCAAATTTTAAAATCGATTACATTAATGAGGTCATTTGGCTCGTTTCAAACTGTATAAATGTAATAATTAATGTTGATAAAAGACAGTCCAATGGCATTTATTCTCAAATTTTGGTCACTTGTAGATGTATTTTCTGGACATTTCAAACTTTTCTGTCTTAAGTTTATAGGAAATAATTGATATCTGAAAATTTGGCTGTTCTTTTTCTAGTGATGGAGTCAGCGAAGTGACTGTTCTAGTGACCATTACAGACATCAACGACAGCCCACCAGTATTCCAACAGCCTAACTACCTAATACAGATCATCGAGGTAAGAACCAACCTTCAGGAATTATATTCATAACTTTTGAAATGGGTCTGAATAATACACAAATCAAAAAGATGTTTTCCGATTTGTTGACTTCAATTTGCATGTCGATTGCATGGATTGAGTTTCTGAGAATTTCTATTCACAAATCTTAGACAGGTGTCTTTACACCTGCAGAAAACATTTACATTCACATTTGCTGTTGTAGGCTTTTAAGGTACAAAGTGACAGAAATGTTAAAGTCACAGTGAGTGTTTGGTGCAGTGAATCCTCAAATCTCAACTAAGTCTCTCCTTTTTTTACTTTTGTCCCCTTCAAATCAGTTTCCATATATGGTAAGATGATTATCGAAATTCTCTGATTTATAAACCAACATGTTTGTTGCACTTGCTGACGACACCTCCCACCTCCAAACCCTACTCCTCCCCCAGAAAATCCTGTAATACTTTTTGTATGATAACCCTAAAAGTAATGCATTTTGGAAACAGCATATCAAACAAATCACAAACAAGTAAACCTCCTCAGCACTTGCCTTTCTTCTACCAAAAGTGATTTATCATTCTAAATTCCACTTTTTATAGGCCAAGGACTCATTACCGACACATTAACACAAATATGTGATCAGCAGATAATGAATTTGTGTTATTCTCTGTGGAGAACAATGGTATTTGGCGGTAAAATAACCCCTCAAACTAACAGAAGAAGAAACTGTTACGACAGCTTAACGTTTCCCCTCCTTGAAGAGGGTATAAAGTTTCCTTCATTGAACATTTAACAGGTGTTTAACCAAGAAAGTAACAAAGTTGAGTATTACATAACCCCTTTTTTGTCTACTTGGTGAGCAGCCCATGCCACTTTGAATAAATGTATCATGTTGTTGTGAACTGAGTGACCAAAAACAGCACAGTTGCCCACTTGTTTTGGATGGAAACAGTCAGTGGTCAACTAAGTTGAAGATGTGAGATAGACAGTTCCAAAGATAAAGGACACAGATCAGTCATGCAGCTTTGGAATGCTGCGGATGTGGCTTTACGTGTGACACACTGTGTACGTGCCATTGGTTCCAAAGATATATATTATGCATACATATATTATGCACTGATTCACGTGTGCACTTTGCATGGAGTGTAGGCGACCATTTTTCATTTACACTTGCACTGCCTACTGTATCCCCACGAGAGAAAGCCTACTTGGATTGATTAACCTATGCTGCTCATGGGCACCTCACATCATAATGTATGAGCAACAGTTCTGTGTTGCTGCCTAGGGCAGACGTGTAAGTCTATACTTTCCCTGGTCGCAACAAGGGATTAGTTCAAAGAATTGAAAGTCAAAAAAGTTTGAAATCGTCTCATGGCCTACAGTAGGATTTTTCATTGAAATTTTTGGATTCTGTATACCCAAATCAGGAGTCTTTGAAGCAGAAAATGCACAGTGCGTCAGTGTTGCCTGGATATCAATGAGCACATCTTTCCACTGCAACCTGTGGTCTGTCTTGACTCCTTTAGCAATCTTGGAGACCTTAAGACTTACTCCACATTTCAAGCTGAACGCCATTCACAATTCTACTCCACTTCTTTGCTGACAGCTCTCAGATACCGGACTGACCATTGGTCGAGTGATAGCCAATGATGCTGACTCAGGGCCAGCTGGTGAGGTAACCTACACTATCCTCAGCGGCAATGACAACGGTAGGCAGGATTGATCATTATCAATTATCATAGGATGTTAATTTAATGTTCAGAATGACAGCTCAAGCACCGAGCACAAAATCAGAACTCCTGAATCTTATGGCTAGGGCCAGGTTTAGTCATGACAGAGCTGTCCAGTTCATAAGTGGGGCATCACTAGAGTTTAAACCACACCCACTGCACATAGAGTTGCATGGAACTGGAAGTTAATGGCGCAGCTTTAGTGTTGGTCCAATGTAAGCCTGTAAGCAGTGGCATGTCCCCGTGTACGACAAGTCACTTTACAAACCCAGATAGATCTGGAATCTTGTGTGATTTCGTATCTCAAGAGTAACTATGGGTACATTTGATTTCTCCCCAACTAGGCACATTCCTAGTGGATCCCAACAGTGGAAACATCATCCTGCTTCAACCTCTTGACCGGGAAACCGTTTCCTTCTACAACATCACCGTCCAAGCCCAGGATAGAGCGGCGCCTCCACTTAGTGCCACAACCTACGTCATTGTCGAAGTGCGTGATTTCAATGACAATGATCCACAGTGGATCAGAGACCGTTACACTGCTTCGGTGGTGGAAGGGCAGCCTGCAAACACATTTGTTATCCAGGTACACTTTTTAATTTTGCATTATTCTGGTCTTGGATATAAATGCCAGAAGCCAAATGACAAAACAGGTTCTCAACCTTTTTTTTACCGCAAATGGTCTCTTAAAAGTCAATTTTTAATCTTACATCAATTACAATTCTGAGCCCTTCAAGGCTCGTTCAAACTTGAAACTTTTCAAAGCAGGAACACATCAAGTCAGATTTTTTACTATTTTGGCCCAGACTTGCATATGTAATCAAATAAACTCACAGAGACAAGATAACAATCTTTCTTCGATGGCGCAGGATACCAGCCAAACAATTCTTATAGCATAGCATTCGTTGGTTCCTTGTAGGTAATGGCTCAGGATGCTGACATTGGCCGGAATGCATTGCTTAGATATGAGCTGGCACAGCTCAGTCAGTATCTGTATATTAACCTGACCACCGGTCAGATATTCACCAGTATGCCACTGGATCGAGAACAGACAGAAACTATCGAGGTCAACGTGCGCGTGCGAGATGGTAAGTTCCTCTGAATCAAGTTTTGGAGGAAAGTTTGGTTTGCCTTTGCATTTGTCAAGTTTGAATGCATTCTGCTGGTGTAGGGGCATGGAAGGGTCCAAACTTTTTTCATACAAGTAGAAGTTCATGACTTTGCAAGAGAATGGAAGTTCTGCCCTGTTTATGAGTATTGTGTTATTGCTGAGTATTTTGACGCAAAACTCAGAAATTGGCTGATTGGGGGAAAAATCATGCCCCTCTGTTTTTGTGCTTGCTTTTAGATGGTGACCCACGGCGCTTCTCAAGCCAGCTAGCTGTGGTCACAGTGACTGTACTAGATATCAATGACACACCACCAACCTTCGCTGGTACCCCGTATAGGTTTGAGGTGGCAGAGAATGAAAGAGCTGGAACATTTGTTGGCCAGGTTTGGTTTTTCTCTCTTTTTTATTAACATTTTTGGCTCTGATAGATGGCCAAAGTTTTTCACTAAAACTCCAGACAAGGAAAAAGTATTATTAATAATAAGCCAAGCACTCAATGTTCTAATACCAATAGGGAAGTTTGAATCTCTCCCAAAACCAACTTATCAACAAAACTGTGGCCCTTTTCTCTTTTCCTTTAAAATCATTACAACTGTGTACATAACCTAAAAAAAACCAAGATGCTCAACTTTAATAAACCAAAGATCTTTATACTCCGTCCATGTTGAAAGCCCATCATGTGTTGATAAGCAACATTTCTTAGGTCACGTTTTAACTAAGCAGATAATGTGCTATTGTGGAAGCTATTTGTATTTATGCAGAAATTAGAAAATGCGCTCTAATTGTTTTTGTGACAGGTGACAGCAGCTGATCCTGACAGTGTTGGTACCCTGACGTACTCCTTCGCATTCCCACAAACCCAATTCCTGATCGACCCCACCATGGGCACCATCACAACTATTAACTCGCTCGACCGAGAACAGCAAGACCAATACAACATCCAAGTTAATGTCACAGACGGGACATTTGAGACCACGACCGACGTCCTGATCGTGGTTACAGATGTTAACGACAACCAGCCAGTGTTCAGCCAGGTCTTGTACGAAGTTACCGTTGCTGAAAACACGCCAGCCAGGATTATACTCAACCTCATGGCTAATGATTCAGATATTGGTAAAAACTGTAAAAGGTTTATCATCAAATATTAAAATCGTGTGAAAATTGAACAGTTTTACTTTATATTAATTGTTGACAAAACATGGTTCTTTCTAGAATTCAACCCTGTGATCTCCAGAAGGCCACGTTATTGCTTTACCAATTGAGCTCTCCAGCCCTACAATCATTTTTTGTTCATTTTGTTACGCCTTTAAACAGATGTTGATTTTTTTCAGTGCGCTGAGGGTATTGTAAAATTAGGCTGAATCATGCACGAAGGTCTAGGTTTTCATCAGTAACAGATAAGTACATACTGACTACAGACATCTAGACAAGGTTGGAGCTATATAAATATTGCTCTTATGACCTATGTACAATTAATTATCATCAAATTTGCCTTTCAGGCCTGAACAGTGACATCATTTACCAGTTTGACCCGTCCAGCAACACTCCTATTGGACCCTTCCTTCTGGACCGGCTGACTGGTGAACTGCGGACTACCAGCTCTTTAGACAGGGAGACTCAGGATTCTTACACCTTGGTAGTCAATGCCATTGACCGGGAGGGCGGGTCCGGCAGTCTTCAGGCGGTAGCCACTGTGCTTGTCACTGTGACTGACGTCAATGACAACAGGCCCGTCTTTGAATTCCAGAACTATGCTGAATCTGTGGCGGAGGACGCAGCTCAGGGACAGCAGATTGTAACGGTTGGTAGAGATTACAGAGTGGTTCAAATACACTGCGGCTGTACCCATTCAGCTGAAAATTTGCTGCTTGCTCTGTACATCCCTTCTGTGCTCTAGCAATTTGCACATGATCGTTGTTTCTTGTAGATAACAGAACCCTTTAATGTATAATAATAAATAGTAATAATGTAATGAATAATACAGTATTCACCCCAAAAAAACATATTCCTATTTTGTCTTTTTTGTTTTGCTGTCAGTGACTCATTAATCACAATTGTTCCAGGTCTCAAGTTTTGATTTCGTCTTTCACCCTTTTTCCAAACAGGTCCGAGCAACGGATGGAGACACTGGTGACAATGCTGTCATCCTCTATCGCATTATCCAAGGCAACGGTAACAATAACTTCCAGATCAATTCTAGCACCGGTGTTATCTCCCGGGGCCCTACCCCACTGGACAGGGAAACCGAAGACTCCTACTTGCTGACAGTGGAGGCGTACAATGATGGAGACCTGCCCCCTAGAAATACTGGTACGTGTTCTCAAAGGTCGATGCATGAGGGAGATGGATTTAGTTGGAATTCATTGGACACAGGGTGCTGTTCAAATTAAACAGGACTGGTTAACATTCCAATGATGGTGGTCAAGTTCAGAGTGGCCTTCTTTTTTTTGAAAGTCAATGAATTTTATGAACATTTTTGATCCTGATTAAATGGTCAGGGTTTCAAATCCGACCACTGGTCATATGCTGTGTCCTTAAGCAAGCCACTTTACTTTAATGTGCCTCTCTCCACCCAAAGTGTAAATCAGTTTTTGCATTAAGGGAAGTAATCTGCAGCGGACTAGTTCATGTATTTTGTTGTGGTGGACTTCACAGCGACTGTGACCATCACAGTCACCGACGTTAACGATGAAGCACCACGCTTCACCCAAGATGTCTACCTGAAGCCCGACCTGCTAGAGACTGCTGAAGCAGGTACCGTTGTGGTGACAGTGTCAGCCAATGACCCGGACCTGGGCCAAGGTGGGGAGATCCAATACAGCATCACAGGCGGTGAGTGCTGACCCTGAAGGAGCATTTCTTCTCTCTCCTAGTTTGCTCATTCCCGGGCACTTGAGGGCGCTATACATGAAATTTCATCAATGTGCTTATTTACGGAGCACTGTTGGTCATTTGTCTTCCCGAGAGAGTAAGCACAATTCAACAACACAGGCAAGGAGCACTCACTCTTAAACAGCTGTTCTCGATTCTAGTTCCCGTATTCCTGATCACTTGAGGGCACTATGTAATAAAACATAGTAGAACTTTCCATCGTACCAACATTAATGCAAGACACATCCAAAGGAAACTGAAGACTTGCACCTTACCTTTGGTATCTCATCCATTTTCCAATTCCAGGCAATGAAGGCAACTACTTCGTAATCGATTCCTACTCTGGTAGGATCACGGTGCTCAGTACCCTGCCGGATTATTCCATCCAGTCCACCTACAACCTGACGGTGACAGCACAAGACCAAGCCCAACCCTTCCACACGGCCACGGCCACAGTCCGGGTCCTACTGGTGGATGCGCAAGACGACCCACCCGAGTTCACCATGGCCCGCTATGAGGTCAATCTGACCGAAAACGTTGGGGAAGGGTATCCCTTCTTGCAAGTAAGTGTCAGTGTGGCATTCCAGTTCTTAATCCAACTCAAACACTCTCCCTCCACACTTCCTCAAACCGTCAACATCCTCCTCTCTGCAGAAGACGAATGGCACATTCTTTATTCTTAAATTCCTAAGAGTATCTAACCACTTTGAAAGTGCTAGTGGCTTAGCTCTACCTACAACATCCTCCAAAACTACTTGGCGGATTTTGAAGGATCTAGGAGGGATTGGAATAAGTTGTAATTCTTAGAGTGTCTTACTGTGTCCTTGATCCCTCAGGGATGATGTGAGATGTACCAAGATTCTACCCACTTGGAAAAGCATCGTTCACGTAGTCATAGACTGGAAATTTTTTGAGAAGCTCAAAATGATTGAAATTGTCAATTAGGTGAACTAGTTCTTCCTGTTCTAGACAAATTGCCTTATTCCAAAAATTTTTATAAATGGACAGCAAACAAAAATTAACAAGTGTAGACAGGCTTCGTTCCTCCCTTATGCTGTGTTTGAAATGGGCTTGCAGAACAACGGCTAAGTCTATTGTCCGCCCATCTCTGTGTATTTCCAATGGGGTGAAGACCTAGACCTAGCTCTAGACAACAGATACGGATGCAGCCTTAGACATACACCATGAATGTCATGAGTATTCTTTGTACACACATTTTGTGTTATGTCTTACAGGTTGTTGCCCAAGTACCAGGTAAGCCCAATGCTGTGGTGACGTACAGTCTGGAACCCAATGTCAACCCAACCATTCTCCAAATGTTTGACGTCGACCCTGTAACGGTGAGTTTGTATCAGCTGCGCACGTAGTCTGGCCTTCTTCCATTGAGGAAATGTCTCACAACTTTGAAAAATGTTAGCTGTGTATGAGTTCACTTTTCAGCCATTATTAGAAATAACGTGACATCTGGTTAATGGATTGTTGATCATGTGACATGAATTATTCATCCTAACTTTCTCCTGGCACTGCCTCACTGTCAAGGAAATGGAACATACCAGGGGTGAATGAATAAATGTGGTTCAAAGCGCAAAATAGGTGACATGGGGATTAATCAGGTGTACAGACTGAATAATGAATGTTTTATATTTGTGCAGAGGAGAGAGTACTTTCAGTTGATGACTGATATTCCATTCCATTCAGCTCTTGAAAGACCAGCCAGCAGTGTACTGCTCTCAGTGAATGATGCTTAACTTCAGTTGTGTGCCACTTGCTAATTTCATTAACCGTGTCGATCTCAAACCAGCCGAACTCCAACCCCAGGGTTTGTTGGAATCTGCTAGGATGAGTGCTGCACTGGTATACTGGCTGTGGTTTGTTTGGGATTAGGTTGCCAGTAAATCACCCTAAGGAGTTAAAGGTTAAGCTTTAAGCCCAAGATTGATAGCAGTTAGTAATAGCATGTTTTCAAGATTACCTGTGCGATGATGTTTCATCCAAGCTGTGTTTATTTTTTGTTTTGGTGCAGGGTTGGCTGACGACAAAGGGAATGATTGACTATGAGACAGGGCCACCACTCTACACGTTCACCGTGTTAGGAATGACTGAAGCTGGATTATCAGGCTCAGCTGCTGTAAGTATTAACATTGTCCCGGAACAGTTCTTAACCATGCCGTAGCAGTAAAAAAAGGAAAATTGTATTTTGGGACTGCTGGACACCCAAGCACATTTTTTTCTGTGCCATACTCTTATGTGCTAACCTCTTGTAATGATATGGATTTGTACTCATTCCACTGAAAACTGTTGTATTTAATGTCACTTGCTTGTAAAAAGTTTTGATTATGCTGTATGAATATAGTTTGTGGTGCTAATTTGTGGTATCAACTGAGGTCAAGGTAACATTTGTTATGTTGTTGTCACTCTTTGGTGTCCCCTACAATAGGTTTGGGTTCACATCCAAGATTTGAACGACAACCCACCTGTCTTTGTGACATTCCCCAACGGAGCGGTGACAGTGGATGAAAATATGGCTGGCGGCTTTGTGGTTGCCACGGTAGCTGCCAATGATGCAGACTCGGGAATAAATGCCGATGTAAACAATTTTATTGACACATTTTTTATTGTGTTGCTCTATTTAAACGAATGGTTAGAACACAAATATGTGAGGCAATCTTAGGTCCTCTAGATGGTTAATAGTTTGCCTAGCAAAAATGGGTTACCAGCTGAAATGATGCTGTTTATATTACTAATGGCTGGTTCTCTGCTGCTCTTGCCAAGTGTACAAATGTATTTATATTGCTACTTATTGCAAATAATGGAATTTAAAATGAAAGTTTGCTTTCAAAGGAAACACTGTTGTGTATGGACATTAGATAGATCCTAACTTTCATAGCATATCAGGAGGTATGTCATATCAGGAGGTATGTCATATCAGGAGGTATGTCATATTTATACTGTCTGTCTATTTGTCTGCAGGTTGTTTATGTGATCAGCGGAGGAAATGAAGAGGGTCACTTCGATATTATCCCCAATGTAGAAGAGGCGCTAATTGTCACCACGACAGCACTGGACAGGGAGACCGTTGATAGATACACACTGACGGTGAGTTGGCCCAAATGGTTAAAGTATTACAGTGCTATTGATTGAGAGAAGTCACAAGATCTTTTGAAGTGACATTGGTTTGAATGTGTCTTCTGCTTATAGATTACAGCATCCGATCAGGGTATTCCATCCATGAATTCCTCCATCGTCGTTGAAGTAGTCGTCAACGATCTGAACGATAACCCTCCAGTGTTTGATCAGGTCAACTACACTGCAACAGTGGAGGAGGTACGTTACATCACTGTGCCAATTTCTAATTCCAACCCTAAACACTGTACCTGTTTGAAAGGCAAAGTAAAACACTTTCCACTTTCCATCCTCTTACCAGAATGTCTTACCCAACCAACCAGTAACAACCATCCTCGTCACCGACCTGGATGCCTCCTCATCCAATAACATCCAGTTCCAGATCGACCCGGCGTCCAATCCCAACGGTGTCTTCCAGATCAACTCCCAGGGAGAGATAACGCTCACCACTCAACTGGATCGAGAAACCCAAGCCTTCTATGATCTCACTGTCATCATGACTGACCCTAATTATGACCCCACCTTCATGGTTAGTTCACAAATTATTTTACGAACTAAAGATTTTATCTGCTGATTACATGGTATATCCACCCAGAGCTATTTCCTAAGTTGGTGTAATAGTACTTAAATATTAAGGTGTGCCTACAGGCAATATATGGATGGACACTTTAAGTAAGATGCTACTTAGCACACATTTCACCGTAGCTTTTATCTTGTAAATTAATGAATAAATAGACCAATGAGTTTGCAGGAATGCAAATACTTGATAAACAAATAAATACCAACTTGCATGTCTCAGGTTTTTAATCTTTTAACTGTTGAGCTGTGTATCAGACCAGATCGAATACTCCTTTGAAAGTAATTTTAAAGCGTTCTCAATTTGAGAGTTTTTGTATTGATTCAACTCAGAGTGTCCCCTTTAACCTCCTTGTAGGAGACGACCCATGTGTATGTGACAGTCCTTGATCAGAATGACAACCAGCCTGTCTTCCCTGACCAGCCATCGGTAACGGTCACCGAGGGGCCATCATCCACCGGGGTCATCTTTGTCACCGTCACGGCCAGTGATGCTGATGTTGGCAACAACTCTGAGATGGTTTACACCATCACCGGGGGAAACGGGGAGGGCATTTTTGGTATCCATAGCAACAATGTAAGTCAGTTCAACTGGCAATATTTTAGTCCTTGAATGAACGTTTGCTCAAGTCCATACGTAGGCTTATTGAAGCTATGGAGACCTGTTATATCATCATTCAAAACAAAAACGGAATCTGTCTAAAAGCTTCTAATGTTTTGATTCTGTGATTCAGGGTTCAATCTATATAATCAATGAACTTGACTGGGAGACAACACAGACCTATGAACTCATCATCACAGCGACAGACCAAGCAGTGAACAGCAACGACAGGAGAACTGGAACCGTCACTGTAAGTCAGTCTTGGGGAATTATTTCTGTGAGATTATGATTGAAATGTTATGGGATTTGGACAGGATACTCATGGTTTGATTTCCCTGTGTTTCACTGAGTTTTTCTCATCCAAGGTATGAGGTCTTTTATGAAGAAAAATTATATCTGTTGCTTACAACTAAGTGTATCGCTAAGTGAGATTTCAAACTAGATGTTAAACAGTTGGTTACAAATATCAGAATCCCCGTCTCATTTTTGGAATTCTTGTTGGCTCCAGGTTGTCATAAATGTGGAGGACATCAACGACACACCTCCTCAGTTCCCTTCCAGTTACTTTGGTCCTTACAGCGTCTCTGAGGGTGTACCAGGAACCTATATTGGCCCCTTTGTGGCTGTTGATATGGACAGTGGTGCGGGTGGCCAAGTGACGTACACCATCATTGGAGAGTACAGCGGTGAGTTGTCAGTGTCCTGTTCCGCCATTTTGTGAAAAATGAGAACAAAATGATACATGTTCTGTTTACTTCAGGGTCAGACATACATCCATGATGAATCAAGTGAAATCCAAGCTTCAGAATTTTAACTTCATTATCAAAAGGGTTTTAGTATGGCTGGTTATTTTTTTTTTTGTACTCTTGGAATTTTTTTCACAACAGATTTGTTCATCATTAATCCGACCACGGGAGTGTTGACCCTGAAACCAACCGCAGAACTTGATTATGAGACCAGCCAAGAGTTCAACATCACCATCATAGCGACAGATGCAGGGATACCATCGCTTAATGGAACTGTGAGTTGCAACTTGAGTTTTTATCAGCTTCTTTCAAGCCAACAGAGTGAAATTTCCATTTTTGTCAGGAAAGACAAATACACTCAAGAAAAAAAAGGGTGACAAATGTTGTAACATCTCATCCATAGATTCTATTTCCTGGTTGGCCAAGGGCCTATCTTCTGTTTGTATCCACAAATAAGCTTTTACAGTTTGCATATTTTACTCTTTGTATTCATGATTCCTTTTGACATTTGTCTCGGCCACAGACCACAGTTGGCATCATTGTCATTAATGTCAATGACAATAGCCCCCGTTTCCAAGACACCCCCTACCGCACAAGCATCAACGACACCTCACCGGTGGACACCTGGGTGTTTAAAGTGTTAGCCACAGATGATGATGCAGGCCCTGAGGGCGAGGTGACCTATAGCATCTTTGACGGCAACACGGGAGGAGTGTTCCGGATCGATCCAGTTGTAAGTTTTTAACATCAACTTTGCCTTAGTGCCATGTGAGTCTTCTTTGTGAGGTTTGGAAGGTTCAGAAGGGAACTGATGTCAACGTTGGACAGTACGCTCTGTTAGTTAGTACGCTTTCTGACAAGGTTTTTCAGTTTTTGCTTGTCAGATTTAGAAGAAGAAAAAGTTATATCTGTCTTTGCTGTTGTCAAAGGAACTTGTCAGAAGTTAAATACGAAATGAATTTCAGTCCTAATATTTTGCTTATATTCTTGCTAGACTGGAAATGTCTTCGTCAACAAAACTCTGACCAACGGTGTTTACAGGCTGGTCATCAAAGCTCAGGATAATCCAGCAAACCCAGACAATGCTCGAGAGGTAAGTTGCCAAGGTCATGAAGACAGTCAAGAAATCCCTGTGTTTTTTTTTAGTGTACAGTGGCAAATCTAGGATCAGTAAAATTCAAGAGAACAAAGGGACAGAAGGGTCGTCACAAACCGGCATATCCATAAACCTGGATCCACCCTTGGTATGCATTGCCTAAAAATGATATTGCATGAAAAGGAAGATGTTTGTCTCAACTGTGTTTCGGAACATCAACATTTTAGATACAGTCCAGAGGGGAATTGACTCTTTGCAAACAGCTTGTTGCTAGTCCAGAGGTTAATTGTCTATTAACCCCAATTTTTTGGAGCCCCGGTGTGCCACCATTTACTTTTGTACTTATTGCTCCATGACAGTATCATCTTCCAATTGTTTCAGTGAATAACCTTCAAGGTCAACTGTATGACACCTGGTTTTGTGCTGGTTTTTGTTGTGTCCAAGTTCCATGTTTATCCCTTTGGTTCCTTTGCCCAGGTTACTGAGACACTTACCATCCTAGTTGCTGACTCCACCACCGTTATTCCCATCTTCCCCAACAATGGAACCTTCACAGGCAGTGTGCTGGAACACTCAACTGTGGGAACCTTCGTCCTGGTATGTGCCCAAGCGACGTACGCAACATCTCCACACAAACCCAATTGCTTCTGATTTCATCTTTGAATATGTGTTTTTTTTTATATCTTGCATGTATACGTTGAAACATGTATGACTTTGCCTTCCCTGCAGACGGTTTCTGTTGAGAACGAAGCCGATGCCGGTGATTTGACGTATGCCATCAGTGGACAAGATGCAGGCCCATTCTTTATCAATCCTTCAACAGGTCAGAGCAAACTTGTCACTGTTTGCAGTTCCCTTTCTTTGTTATCAGCAAAATGTAAAACGTTGTGCAATGTTTCTCAGAATTTGGCATTTGTTTGGTAATCTATTTTAACTATTGTTCTCATGATCATGTTCTAGGTGTCATAACGGTCAACGGCATGCTGGATGCTGAAATCCAAGATCATCACGTCTTTGACGTCTCTGCTATTGACTCCAGGGGTGTGAGTGCCAATGGCAAGGTGAACATAACTATACTCAACATTAATGATCACCTGCCACAACTGGACGAGATTGTCTTCAACTTCACAGTGCCCGAAGATGCCGGTGATGGTGTGTATATTCACTTTAATTATTTCACAGGACCAACTTTTTTTACCAAGTTACTATCCTTTTAATCTAAGACTATAATAGAATGCAGTCATCAATACACCATGACATTACCTAGCTGCTTTGACTTGTGGCAAATGTGTTTGTTGTTTGAATACGATCAGATTGTCTAATTGTCAAGTAGGACTGGACTTGATCAAGAACCGTTTTTCAAGCAAAATCATTTAGAAATTAAATTAACTTTAGATGTAACATGAAAATGTGAAGTTTGAGATGCTTTAGATACGTGAAACAATAGGGTGCTTTTGCCCGTGTTGCAATTTCACAGTTTATGAATACAACATTATGGCTATTCTCTCTAAATGATGTCTTTTGTTTAGGTTACTACGTTGGTCAAGTGAACGCTTCAGATGATGACAACACAAACACCATGCTGCGTTTCACCATTGAGCGGGGCGCTGGGGACAAATTCACAATTGACCCAGTGACCGGCGTCATCACGGTCCTGGTAGCCTGCCGTGGTGACATCTGCGACAATCAACCACTGGATAGGGAAGAGCAAGATCAGTACATCTTGACGGTGTCCGTGTCTGACCAGGGCAGCCCACCACTGTCCAACAGCGGTGTGGTGTACATCTACGTGACGGACGTCAACGACTTCCAGCCATATTTCCCGGACAACTTTCTGGATGTTGTCATCAGTGTGTCGGAAGATGCCGCATTGAACCACACTGTGACAACAGTTCAAGCAGTAGATCATGATCAGACGGCTTCTCTGACTTACAGGCAAGTGGCCCTCAGAGGGTTTTTAAAGTTTTTCTAATTTTGTGTTTCAGTTTCGCTGCTATATTTGTTCAAATTGTACCAAACCTTTATAACTTTGAAGAATGATCCCTTTGCACAATTTGAATTAATTCCAATTTTACAAAATTAAAGCTTTTCATTCTTGGAAAGGAAAAGCCTTTCTGTTTTACTGATCATTTTGCAAATACTCGTCACAAACTTATGAACCAATGTTCATCTACATGTCTGTCATGACAAATAATGTTCTTATATCTTATTTCTGTAAATTTGGCAGCATTGTGTCTGTGACTGCAACCAATCTGCTAGGTAAGCCCATCACTAACATCTCTGCCATCGAGGGTTTGTTCGGCATCGATCCCTACACGGGCACTGTCTACGTCAGTGAAACTTTGGACAGAGAAACAGCCGCCCAGGTCGTCCTGACAATTTCGGCAAACGATAGTGCGTCTGTCGACCCTGCGCTGAGTACCAGCAATCCTAATGGTAGGTGTATAAAAACAATACGGTGGAGATCAGTGAAGTCATTTGGTCTGGTACCCTGCCTCAAATTAGACTCTCTGCTCATGCCACTTACTTGCTGATATTATCTCTCATTTTTATCCCAAGATTGCCTAATCTCATTCAGCCTAGATAGAATACCAAATCGTCGTACTGTTATCCATTGTATCCACAAAAACACCTTGTAATGTCCAATTAATTTCCTTCATTCAAACTCCATCAGCCAAGGTAACCATCCAAATCACCGACGTCAATGACAACCCTCCAGTCTTCCAACCGCCTGGTACCACGGTAATTGTAGTGACTGTCCAGGAGGAATCAGGCATGGGTACAATCATCACCAATGTGGAAGCCATAGACCCTGATGACCCCATCAATGGTGTGGTGACCTATGTCTTAATGGGTAACCTTACCCAGTTTGTCACCATCCATCCTTTCACAGGTACATACAGCGGCATTTTTGGCGCCATTTAGTCCTTCCACCTTTTTTCTTGCTCCCACAACCTTCTGGTGGCTGCTAATTTCTTTGATCTTTCATTGGGCAGATTATATTTACTACTCTTGTGTCTTGAAATGTAAGTGCTGCACGTTCCTTTGAACATTTTACATTCCCTTCGTAGTTTTGTTGAGAGTTTGAATTGTTTCACAGTACAGTTGATTGTTTCGAGAATAATGAAAGAAGAAAATAGTTGCATTCTCAAATATTGATAGAAATTCAATTATTTAAGATTTGACAATTCTGAACAGACTCAACACTCGAGAGAATTTTCTTCTTTTTGTCTCCTCAGGTCAAATTACGGTTAACCAGGTTATTGATAGGGAGCTCTATGATTGGCTGAATTTCACCATCATAGCCATGGACAGTGGCACACCCTCCCTTTCAACCTCCATCCCAATCAGCATTCAGATTCTGGATGTCAACGACCACAATCCTGTCTTCAACCAGACTAACTTCATGGCCACAGTCATAGAGAATGCCAATCCGGGCACGTTTGTAATCGTTACCACGGCAACGGATCAGGACATAGGACAGTTTGGAGAGGTGACATACACGCTGACCGGAGGGGACGGACTATTCGTGATCAACTCCACAACGGTAAGTCAGCCGCGTGAAGAGTTTTTCATACTTAAGGTCTACAACAGCCTGGCTCGATATCTGAAATGTGGGCAAGTACTGACCACATAGATTGGGCAATTTCATTGGTTGCTATGAGCTTGACAGAATTTTCCCTGTAATCTGATTGGTTACGTTGATAAGTATGACCCTGTATCTGAAAGAGGGAGGAATTATTCCAACTGGCTCTCTTTGCTATTTGCAGGGTGTCATCACCACCTTGCAGCCATTGGACCAAGAGGTCCAGTCCATTTACACGCTGACGGTCATCGCAGAGGACAATCCGGGCGGCTCACAGACCAATAGTAGACAGGGATCGACCACAGTGAGTGTACTGAGGGTTGAGCGTTTGCATAGTCCACCTCGACTGAGGGCAGAATTTGTCCTTAAGATTCAATGACATTGAATGTACAATGGGTCCACTTGTGCATGTCAAAGAGAAATGTAGACCTGCTCACCCCACCGTGGAAATTTTCTTAGCTGTGTCTTTGTAGCATTGTTGTAGTCAAGTACTTTGCTAGTACTTCACAAGTCTTCACGGTGCATCACAGGTGCTCCAGTCTCAATAAATGCCACAAGCTACTCATATAGAACTGTAGCAAAGACATTCCATTGTTAGTAGTGAAAGTACTTGTGACAGTGACTTTTGATGACAGGTAAAAGAAACAGCCGTAAGCACTTGCCAGCTCCATCGACTGAAGCACCTGATGTCAACACTGTCTGAGGGTATGGTACTTACAACACCAGATTGTGGGATGAGCGTGCACTCTGTTGGTTCAAATCATGTGGGAGGCACTTTAGTTGTCTCCGTAGGCTGGACACATTACATGTGCTATGAGATGTTTTGCCTTGATTTTTGTAGCTTTTCAAATGTGGCTCATTTTGACCATTGTGTCACAACAGGTGACTGTCATCGTGGGTAACGTCAACGAGCATGCTCCAACCACCCAGCCAGAGTTTCCATTTATCATTCTGGAGGAGCAGCCAGGGGGGATGTTGGTCGGTGTCATCGATGCTTCTGATCCCGACGACCCAATGCAAGAGCTCAACTTCACCTTCATCTTTGTTGAACCACCTGGCAAGTTCTTCAAACACTAGGCTTTGACTTCTTAGATAGAGGATTATAGAAATGGAAAGATGCCTTGAACAAATCAAACTTGATCTTATAGTTTATAACCCCTTCACGCCAGGATTCTTTTGACCGCGACTGCTGGGCTGCAGTATACCCAGTATGCAAAGCCCTGTCCAGCAGCAGGCCCACATTGAAACCGCAGCTGCACGGTGAATAGACTGTATGGTGTGGTATGCACTAATCCTCACACAAAGCCGCGGCTGTCGACGGTTCCCGGAGCGAAGGGGTTAAGTGCAATATCGTTTACCAAACATGTACCACTGCAATGCACACAGGAAATAAGGACATTCCCTGAACTACACATTTTGAAATCATGTATTTTGTTTCTTTTTTTTGATCTTACAGATGGCAATGTCTTATTTTTCATCAATCAAACCACTGGAGAGATCTTCACTACCGGACCACTTGAGGCAGATAATGCTACTTACGGAAGTACTTTCAACATCACAGTATTGGTGAGTCGCACTGAATACCTGTGAAATTTCTATGGTAATTTCACAACATTACCAGAGGTTGGATTGTTCAGACCACATCTGAATCTTGTGTCTGCAGCAAGGTCAAGGTTTACTCCAACAAAAATAAGTGGGCTCATTCTGTCGAACGAAGTAGCTGTAGGTCCGTCTTGAAACCTGTTTTAGACGTGATCTTTTAAAAATGAATAAAATTTTTACAGTCGTCATTGGTATATATTGCTTTATTATTGAAATTCTCAACATTCAAATAGGTCATGGTGTGTTTAACGCATACATTATTCACCTTTTTTGTTTCACATATCGGAATAGATCTCCGACAATGGTAGCCCACCACAGACAACCACCACAACGACCATTATCACCATTCAGGACACCAATGACAACAATCCAATCTTCCCCAACGGGCCCTATGACCTGGCCACCTCAGAGGCTAGCCCTGTGGGCTTCCAAGTTACCGTGGTAATGGCGGAAGACGTCGACCAGAATGCCATACTGACATACAGCATCATCGGCGGCAACATAAATGGGACATTTTTCATTAATCGTAAGTTTCAGTGTATAGTACATCTTGTTTGCTTGCACCAATGTCATTGTCTGTTAAGCACCCTGTTCTGTGTGATTTCTGAAAACTGTGGCGCTACTTTTCATCAAAACACTTCAGAAAAGTAGCCTGTGCAAAGTTTAACTTAACAGCAAGAGAAACGTAGAATAGTTTCACAAGCAAAAGTTCAAGTCTTTACTGAGAGCTACATCCATTGCAACTGTTTTATTCCAGCCACAAATGGGGAGATTCTCATCACCAAGCCATTGGACTTTGAGACAAGGACCGCATACAACCTGACAGTCCAAGTCTCAGACCAGGATGGTCGGACGGGAACCACCTATGTGGTCATTAATGTCATGGATGCTAATGATCAGGGACCAGTGTTTCTCCGGCAACCCTACCTTTTTGATGTGTATGAGAATGTTGATCTTGGTAAGCCAGATTTGACATCAGTCTTTAAATTCTAAAAGATGCTTTAGCAGAGAGAAGATTTGTGAGCAGAGTAGAGGATAATGATGAAATTAATATTTTCAAGTCAACAAAAATTCGTGGGCATTGTAAAGTCAGCCATCTTGAGCTTAAAAGAAATCAAGCTATCCGCGAGAGGGTAGCAACCCAAATGGCAACAGAGATGAAAATATTGGAATGGTGCTGTCTTATGGAGTGAAAAAAGTGAAGAAGTCATTTCAATTTGCTTCAATTTCTGCATTGTCCCAGGAACAGAGATTGGTCACGTAGAGGCAGTGGATGCCGATCCTGACCCATCCAACTCCCAACTGACTTACCACATTCTGAGCAGTGTGCCAGCCAGTGCACCCTTCGTCATCAACCAGACTACGGGGGTGATCACCAGCACTGGGATCTTAGACCGCGAGATGCAGGATAGCTACATGCTGACGGTAGAGGTGCGGAATACCCGCTCTGTACCCGGGGAAGAGGATGTGACCTACAAACTGTCGACCCCTGTGAGTAATTGATGCATGGTACTCATGTGATTGATGAGTAGCAGTGATTTGAGTAATGAATACTACCCAGTTTATTGATAGGCAGTACACAATGAACCGATGATTTGTACTCATCTGATTGGTGATTTAGAATGATTTGAGTTATGAGTAGTTTCAATCAGTGGTGAGTACTGAGCAATGATATTCAGTTGAGTGATGAGTACTTTTTGATATCCCATTTGCCCTTTCCAATAAATTCCTTGCTCAGGTCACCATCACTATCCTGGATGTGAATGACAACACCCCAGTCTTTGCTGGTGGGGATAACATCACCAGGAGTTTCCCTGAGAACTCGCAGGTTGATTTCCCAATCTACCAGCCTTCTGCTCAGGATATGGACATCGGAGAAAACGGCCAGGTGACCTACTCCATCATCTCTGGAAATGTGGAAAGTAAGATTGGCATTTTTGTCTTGAGGTATTTTCTGTTGATCACATCTGACATATTGCATGTAATATTGTATGCCAAAAATTCTTAGTCTTTGGGGATGTAACTAGAGGCAGGGCATAAATGAACAGAGGGTAGCGATATTCCTGAGCGTTTTGTCTGTTGACCAAAGTTTCATTTCATTCCACTCTTCAGATACCTTCAGCATCGACCCTCAGACTGGCGCCATCATCTTAGCTCGTCAGATCCAGTCCCTGACTGTCCCTACCTACACCTTCACCTTGGTGATTGAAGCTCGAGACAACGGCAACCCCTCCCTGTCCAGCAATATTACCCTCAAGGCAGTGGTGGGTGATTACAACGACAACCCCCCTCAATTCATCACTCCTTCGCAGGGACAGCTACTGTTCTTACCCGAGG
The DNA here is from genome assembly GCF_054643075.1 of Acanthaster planci. NCBI lineage: Eukaryota > Metazoa > Echinodermata > Asteroidea > Valvatida > Acanthasteridae > Acanthaster > Acanthaster planci. The sequence goes on from NC_141795.1 coordinate 4,670,990, forward strand.
TATGACATTATTCCACAGGAGGCTTTTCCAGAATGTTAGACAGCAAAATTTGTTATTTGGTTATCTTAGAGCGTACATCATGCACCATAACACCGCTCGGTCAGATTGCAAACATGAAATCGTGTAGTGTAAAGAATCCTGTGGAATTTATAAAGCAATTTTGGTTGGACTAGATTATGAGCTTTATTGTACTAGAGTTCATAGTATTTAATGGCTAAGTATGGTATTTGGCATGGGAATCTCTCAGGAAGAGAGTGCAAAAGAAAGTAAATCAGAAAAAAGAAGGTCTGCAAAAACAATTTTTATTGCATCGTCTTTACTGTAAGGTCTCAGCCAATCACTGTCTATTCTCTTTCAGAACGAGCCAATAGGGTTCCGGATTGCCTCAGTCCTAGCGGTGGACATCGATAGTGGAGCCAATGGCCAAGTCACCTATGGCTTCCTGAATGAGGCGAGTGCTAAGCTATTCTTTTTCCAGCAGGAGGGAAACACAACGTACCTGTATGCTAACTTCTCAGCTGACAGAGAGACAAGAGATCAATACAACGTAAGTAATTTTGCCCCGGCAAATATGTGAAGAATTTCGTCATTGACATTAGTACAAATATTCTTCTTGAAATGGCTCAGTAAAACTAGCCTACAGGAGATGTGTTTTATTTTCTTGAGGCAAAGCTAAGTGAAAATAGAACGCTCAGTAGATCAGTGATTCAGTGGTGTTGAAGTTTTCTTTTCAACTTTGTCTAGCTTGTACTTCTAGCTATGGATGGTGGCACCCCTCAGCCCTTGCAGACGCCCTTGGAGGTAACTGTGGTCATCGTGGACAAGGATGATAATGAGCCTTTCTTTTTGAGAGTGGTAAGCAATCAATGGTCTTATGGTAGTCTTGTGTTCTTTATCCATCAATTTCTCTTCAGCTCTTCATTCTTTCTTGCCTTGTTTTTTTTATTTGTGACAGACATTAAGAAAGATATACAGTACCGAAGTGACTACGTGATATGTATATGAGAATGTATCATTATGTGTTTCAAAGACGTTAGCATGTACTCTATTTGTTTCCATTTTCTGGTTCAAAATGAGGTCACAACTTCGCTACTCTGTAACACGTTGTTTCTTTTAACCAATCACTGAAGAACATCCCTATTCGTTTGCTTTGTAGGATAATAACGTAGCTATTGTACAGACACTAAATGTGACTGAGCATTCCAACGTGAACACATCGTCTGGATATGTGACCACAGCCCTAGATCTTGACCTGTCTCCAAACAATGTGATTTATTACTATATTGTTGGTACGTATCCTGTTTTGTAGATGATATTTTCTAGACTTTTCTGAACTTGTATAAGAAAAGGTAACATGTTTTGAAGTTGATACAAGTATATTACAGAAAGGAAAACCAGAACACCTCTGGATCTTTGACCCTTTTACCTGACATGTGATCACGGTTATGAATATTCAAGTTCTCTCTTTTAGCAATCCTGGAAAGACAAAAACAGAATGTTGACCCCAGCCATACTTAAGCTGTTGCACATCTGTGGCTGACATTTCTACTCAAGATGACATCACAGTTTGGCTCATGAATATGCAAATCTTTATTAGCATGAACACAAAAAGAGGTTCCAGAATACCTTTAGAATATAAAAGCAAGCATTGGTTTTCAAGAATTGTTTGCAAATATTTTAAAATCAATTCTGTTACTGTTTTAGGTGGGAATGAGAACGGCTTTTTTGGAATCAACAGTACCACCGGTGAGATCATCGTCCTGGGAGATTTGGATCGAGAGACTATCGCTACCCACCGGCTCATCGTCAAGGCCACGAATAATGCCAGTTATGTTCCATCAGGCATTTATGACGTGTCCAAGGACATGTCGCTCAAGGAGGTGGAGATTGTAGTGAGAGACATCAACGACAACGGGCCAAGGTTCACTACGGTCCTCTACACAACCGGTCAGTAAACACTATTTGGGGACAAATGTGAAATCATAGTCCGAGCTGCCATGCATCATAGTGAAGCTTTTGTTTAGAAATGGGTAGGGTGAATACTGTGCCATTAATACTGTGATCTGACGTTACGAATTGACAGCACAATACATCACATGACCTCACTACAACTTAGCTGTCATGTAAAACCCAGGTTTTTCCTGTCAAGCTGATCTTACTAGTTGTGTGGTGTAGATATGTGAACATGTGACCAACTGAACATTAATGCCGTTTGGAGTCATATTGGATAAGGGTTGGGGAATTGTAATTATAATGTTTTACCTGTTTACCTTGCTACTTGTTAATCATAGGCTTACCCCTGGATGCCGAGATCAACACGCAAGTGACCTGTATCAAAGCCACGGATCTTGATGTTGGAGGTGGGGGCGCTATTACCTACGCCATCCAGTCAGCCACGTTTGTGCTGGGCCAGGACCAGACGACCTTTGACAACATCTTCTACATTGACGAGAACTCGGGGTGCATCCGTACGCGCAACCTACTCAATGAGGTCAAGGCTGGGGGTTATTTTGATCTGACGGTGACGGCTACAGACAAGACTGCCGGGCTGAGTGATACCGCCCTCGTCAGGGTGAGTAGAAATCATGCAGGACTCCTAATTCTTTGAAGGAATTTTTTTAGCGTGAAAATGACACCCCCCTGAACTCAACAACTTGAAACAAAAGGTTAAGTTTGATATAAAAAATGTGAAATTAGTTTAAAAGTTACTAGTCAGTTTATCCACTCATGTAAGATAAGTAAAGTGAATTATGAACACAAATGTGATTGGAGTCTGTGGGTGGAAATTTACAGTTTGACTTTACGATGAGCTTTTGTTGTTTGTTTGAATTCCTCAGGTGTTTGTTTTAGACACCAATCAGCAGGTTGTTGTCGTAGTTGATGCGGACATTGACACTGTCACAAACCTACAGGACCAACTAATCAGGTAAGTACATAGCTTTCAGTTTGTGTGATTGGGTCACAGTGCTTGCATCAAATGCCCTGATCCTTCATGATAGTGAAAAAAATGTAGGCTTGATGTCCATGTGAATTCAAAGAGGGCAGAAAAGCCTCTCTGTTTTTCTCACTTGCAAAGACAGTGCAGATTTGTGCACATTCAATTGAAAAATCAGTCACGTATTTTCAACAAATGCATAGTTGAACTGTTACACACATGCATTGTTTCTTTCCTAGTACACCAGGTATGGTGTTATATCCAGGTATGCCAGATTTTTGTCACTGAGTTTCATTCATTCATGTTGAGTCTGTTTTTTTGTTTGCTCTTCAGTATCATTGCTAACATCACAGGAGGAATCGTAAACGTAGACTCCATCACCTACTTCATTGATTCCAATGGTAACACCGTCAGGGATCAAACTATGATTGTATTGCATGTCATCGACCCAGAGACTAACTCCCTCATGGATGCTGACATCGTGCTCAGGTGAGGCATTGAAGGAGGTCGCGTCCAAAAACCAATTTCAAACTCACAAATTTGTAGCTAGAACTTGTTCACTGCGTCAGGACATTGTGACATAGGGCCATGTTGTATTTGTTGTCTGATAAATCTATTAAACAAAGGACTATGGGACATTTGAGGGCAGCACAGAGAATGATAGGCAAAGTGGTTTTAAAGGTCTAATGTCCTAAATAAAAGATCTCTGGAGCCAATATTTAGAATTCTTTTCTAGTTTGAGCTGAAGTCTGGTTTGAAGTATGCCCCCCTCCCTGTTTGTCTCAGACTCAGGAAGACGTGAAGTTTGCTTTGTTGCCATTTCAACCTCCGATTTGAAACTGTAACAATATTAGTCAGTTTCTGTGACTGTCTTCATGTGTTCTGCTTTTCATCTTGCAAGCCAGAAAACTAACAGTGTTGTCTTTCCCCTATTATTTCTGTTTCCCTCCACAGGTTGATTGACGAGAATAGTAAGAGCATCAGCTTGTTATTCCAACAGTATGGCGTTGTTGATGTATATGTAAGTATATTAATCAAAGTAACCAAGACACGAATATTCTTTCCTTGTCAGTAGTAAACTGTGTTTGAGAGCTAAACAGAAGGCAAACATGCAAGGATATTGATGATGGACTGATTTCATTTGTGTGTGTTTTGTTTTCCTAGGCTCTGATGGGTGGTGTTGGTGGTGCAGGCTTCGGCATTATTGAGATTGCTCTCTTAGCCATTGCCTTGCTGCTGTTCCTAGGAGCTCTCATCTTCATCATTATCCTGTGCTGCTTGCAACGAAAGTGAGTCCAAGGCTTCTCTCCGGGGGGGGGGAACCCCCATGCCATTCCAATCCCATTGGCCCTCTACTGAGCAAATGTTGGTCACAAGACTGCTTTTCATGATCTTCCTCTGCCCGTAAAAAAAAGACAAATTTTAACACAATCCCAGAATGGCGTAAGGAATAAGTGCTCAACTCATTCAGGTGGGTTTGTCTAAGTTGGATTCCAAGCCACCGGCAAATGTGAAAATGTGATTCTCTTTATTTCTGCAATAGATATTTGAAGAAGATCCATGGAAACAGCCCAGCTGTGATCTACGCAACAAGAGCCGATGCTAATGTGAAGGACACCGCTACCTACCAAGGGTAACTATGACAACTCCTTCACTTGATGGCTGTATTTGCATTTCTTAGCACCACAAAGCTTTCATCTTGTCTGGTCAAAATCTGACTGGACTCTAAGGGGATCACTCGTCCTGTATTCAGACATTGGGACTTCACCACTAAACCACCGAATAGCAGTGAACAGCTCTGCTTTCATTTCTGCTTTTCTTGTCTCCTTCCTCGTAGGTCCAACCCGCTGTGGCTAGAAACAGAAGGTGGTATCCCTGACGACTGGCCTGACAGTATCTCTCTCCTCGGTGGAGGAGCAGCTAGAGAGTATGAATCACAGGTACGAATATGTCTTGTCTGCTTCTCCAAATTTCAAATGCTGACCATTGAATTCATAAAACTGGTTGATGACATTGACGTCAAAATGAATGTGCGGAAAGGTTCATTTTACAAACTCAGAAAAAGGAGCGATATGTTTTTAGGCTCATATTGCAAGTCTCACTTTGAGGAAGGGATAAACCAGCCAGACTTGTTGTCAGCTAGAAGCTTTGTTTTGTGAATTACAGGAAGCAAGCATGGATTTCTTCTCGGATATCCACGCAGAGGTTGCCAAGGATGCTCTGGTCATGACAGCAATGGTCAATGACAATCAAACAAGTTCTGTACGATCCAGGACTACCTCTAACGGTGGGTTGGTCAGCAATGGACGGGTCAGCATGGGCGCAGACCAAGGCAAGCTGCGTGTCGTGTCATCCTCGGCTCCTCTCATAATGGACAGCACTAATACTGATGGGTCGGTCAGCACTTTGACTAATCGCATCAACCGGGATGGGTCTGTTACGGCCAGCCTGAGCGGCAAGGACGGTGGATATTCAGCATCCGGTGCCACTTACAGCTACTCCACGGCTAGCTTCAGTGGTGACGGGGTGAGACCATCCACCAGTAAGAAGCTTACCAGCGAAAAGGCCCAGGAGATCCGGCAGATGCTTGATGAGGACCAAGGTGTGGAGGCCACGTTCCTGGACGAAGCATACCAAGACCAGACCAGCTTGGCAGCTGCAAGAGCAAGTTACCGGGAACAGGTGGAATTCGACAACCAGCTCAGCCCCATCACGGAGGAAGACACAGCATCTTCATGGTCCTCCTGGACGCGAGACAGTGAGAGGTCTGGAGCGAGGTACGCTGGATCGGGGACTCTTGACCGCAATCGCACCTCTGGCTACTCTTCTAAAGACTACCCTGACCCCATGAAGAATTACACTACTTCCACCAGCATTGAGGAGAGCTACTCCCGTTCTGTCAAGGGTCCTGGCAAGTCCGAGTCGTCAAGCTTCTCCCGCCGCGCCAACTCCAAGACTTACTCAGCTGGTGTGGCCACCAGTATCGGGATGGTGACCCTGACAGAGGAGACACCAGAAATGCTGGAAGAAGATGAATCGGAGACATCATCCATCGAAGAGGGGGCCGGGAAAACGTACGTCTACAACGTCAGAGGGGACAGCAGCGAGGGTGCTTCATCCGGACACAGCGCCACCAAGAGGGCAACTGAAACCAGCCTGATGAACTTTACGCACGAGGAGGATGACGCCGATGAGGTCATTGAAGAGCGGGAGGTAAGGCGATCTGTGAAAACAACTCGCGGCTTCACCAACAGTGGATATGACAACTACTTGGATGAAGAATCACGTCTTTAGTGTTTCTGCATCCATCATTGTCTCACAATGCATGTTTAACTATACTGCTCGGAAATCTTGGTATGTTTGAGTCACGTTCACTCACAATCCAAGATGAAAATATGTTGCGTCCGTGCTGTAACCTTGTTTTTTCTCTCAGATCCAAGTTGTGTATTTAAAACAGTGTCATTGGCAATTCTCAGATGTAAAATGTAGCTGCAGTGAGTCTTTCTTTGACGTAGTTTTTCGGCCTCTGTACTTTTCTTCAATGTATGAAAACTGTTACATACTCCTATTTGGTTGAATGCATTGAAAAGTGCACACTTTTACAGAATCAAAACTATCTGTTTCCTTGGACAACTGAGGGCGCTGTTGCTGTGACATCATCAAGGAAAGACATGGTTCAGTGCACAGGTGTTTCTGTTCAAATTAAGAACCAAGAATTTACTAACTGAAAACATTTCTTGGAGAGGAATTGATAGTTTCTTATTGCTATGCACATAACCAACAATGAATCAGGAAAGAAGAGAAAACTTAATCCAGGAAAATCTACAAAAATGCAGGACTTTTCTTTGCACAAACCAATATAACATTGAGGCTTTTTCCTGAGATGACGTCAGTTTTGCTCATGAATATGGAAATTACTCATTAGCATAAAACCAAATGGCATTAAAATACCTTTTTGCATCTACAGTAATTTGTTACCGGTTAACCAAAACAGAACTATGTGGAAATAGCTGATTTATCTCGAGTTATAGTGCTTACAAAACTTGAGCAATCTGAAACCTTTGTGTATTGTGAAGTACTTTGAAAGTACTTGTATGTGGTGTGGGTTGAAACGTTATCAAGTTTTATATATATATTTGGAATTATTTGCATATATCTGTCTGTAGAATGCTCTCATAAAGTATTTTGTTTTATCTTTGGGTTTTTGGATAAAGTCAGTGCAGTATAAATTTTTAAAGTAATGTTGACTTAAATTAATGACCAAATTGGAAACAAAATGTGGCAAATTAAAAGTTTTGCTTATTGCCTTGGGGAATTGGAAGGTGACTTGAATGTAGTATATCTGTAATTATATTAATAGTTTATTTGACATGTATTTTTATGCATAGTTGTACAAAATATTGAACGGTTTTTATAGATGGCGGTAAGATTTTATCAAATGTGTTATTACGTTAGGCCTTCCGTGGACAGTATTGGTAATACACTGTGTATGTTAACATGCATTAGCCTTTTTGAAGCATGGCAAACACAATAAGAGGGCAGTATTTGAAGTGGGTACATTTGGAAGGGCACATGAGATATTTTTCATGCTTACACTTTTTACTGTTGAGGACAGGCCGGAATAGCGCCCTCTTATTGTGCTGCCAAACCTCAAATAGGCTAACTTGTAGGCCCAGTGTATATTAACAGTTAACATATTAACATTAAGTTGATACACATATATAATGGGTTGAAGGCAAGGAGTTTTTTTGAGGACAAGCTCTTGTCTAAGGTCAACTGTTCAATTTAATTTTTTTTGTTGCAAGCACAATGATGCGGTCAGTGACTTTAAAACAAACTTAATTTAGATGATGTGAGGAGTGCTTTTTTGTTTCTATTAGTAACAGCTAAAAGGATGTAAAGAAAATTGTTTTAATTTGCAGCTTACATGTTCTGTTTGTGTGATTATTATAGACCTTTTTGAAATATTCTTGTTATATATCGTTATATTAGGCCAACTTCGCTAACTATTTGCTAACCAGTAAGGCCATTGACACTAATTTTGGGTAGCCAAGGGGACACTTAGTATGTAATGAAATCTGACATTTTAAATAATGTCGCTGTCCCCCACGAATGAACTTAAATACATGTCATGCAGAGAAGGATTATGGAAGAGAAATTTCTGTAAGGTTGATAATCAGGTAATCAGTTTGAATGGAGTAAACGAAACGTGGAATTGGACACCAAGCGGTTGTTGGGACAAGTTCAGAGTATCAAACTGGTACATGTAGTTGAATAGCTTACTATGGAACGTTCATAAAGAGTTCCATACATGGACAACACTAATTTTCTTGTAAAATGTTGTAACAGCCGTCAGAAAGTGAAACATGTCCTAAGATTGAAAATTTGCTGAGGAGAATCTGGCACATTTACTTAGAAAACACTTAAGATTTTCCGACAATTCTCGTAGGTTTGTGCACAGGGCTTCAAGTGTTGTCCGTATATCATGTGAAACTCTTTCTGAAAGTTCAATACGCTCTCAGTCTGTGATCATGCCCAATATTTGATCAATGAGTTTTCTGCTTTCTGTAACCCTCTGTTGCATAATGTTAAACACTATTTTGCATAGTACAACTCATTAGTTGCGTCATTTTTGTACAATTTAGTGTACATAGGTTTTACATTTGCAGACGACCCATGTCAAGTTAAGCTTATTTCTTTGAATCGTATCTAGTCAAAGCAGGTCAGTGATGTAATGAATGGTAATTACATTAAAGTTTTGCCAAATAGGCCAGAAGGCAGTTCATTTGATGGTTTGTAGTACAATGTATTCTAATGTCAAGCTGTAAAAAAAGAAGACACCCACCTTAAAGAGTGTTCCATAGAAAACTGAAGAACCAGTCAGTTTAAAGTGGCACCAGACTATCATGTGACTGCCACAAAAAGCTTTCCATATTGTGGACAACAGAGGGCAATGTATCAAAAGAACCACTGAAGCATGAAAAAGGTACTCGAACAGCAAACTTCTCAACCAACTTAGGAAGGCCCTTCAACCGGCTTACAGCGAGACCCTTGTGCCAAGAGTCACACATGTCACACATGCAGGGACAAGCAACCAGTATCCCTGCAGCCTTCTGCCTTCAGAGCTGCACAATAGGATTCCACTCAGTGTGGGTGAATTACTCAAAGCCTGATGTCATCTGTGTTTGATAGACTTCACCCTGTGGCCCTCTAACTTCAAGAGAAAGCCCTTATCTTAATACAGCCTCTGACTGGCTTGCAAATCTTAATCTTAGACTCCTAATGTTAACTTTCAGGACTAGTCTTAAACCTTTAGTCTAAGCCCCAGCATTGCTGAGCCCCCACATCCTCACCAACTCCAAGGCTATCTTAACTTCATCAACTCTTTGATCCATGGCCCCTGAGCTCCATTAGCCCTACCACCAAATCCTTCACCCCATCAGCTATCAGAACTCTAAGTAGCAGTCCATTTCCTCCAAAGTTCCAAGCCTACCCCTTCAGGGTCTCAACCCTCCAGCTCTTCCACCTCTCTGCCTCCCAGCCTCAGAACCTCAGATCTGGCCAATTTGCCAAGGGTACCCCTTGCCATCTGGAAATCTGGTCAGTGCTGAAAAATTTCTAAGTATAAACAACCTAAGGTTTATAATTACGAAAACCGTAGAGTTTTTCAAGAAAGTGCCGTGGCCTAGCGGAAAAGAAGAGAGACTGCTAGTCAGCAGGTCCCAGGTTCTAGTCCCAGCCATGCTACCATTTTATTTCTTTTTTTTAAATCACCACTGCAGAGAGTAAAAAATCCTCTCCCTGGGTCCCCGGCCGGAATTGAACCGGGGACCCGTCAGCCTGGCGGACAGCAGGCTAGCCCACTAGGCCACAGGCTTCTTCGAAAAAATGTTCTCGGAACTTATATTTAAAGTTTAGATTGCGCAATCAAAAAAAAGAAATGAGGATGACCCTTATAACTCATTTACATAACAAAACTGAACAATGAATATTCAACAGGAAATTGCTACATAGCTCAATTCATTAATATTCATTTTATTCCTACAGCATATTCACCCGTGAACACTTCAGCCAAAATTTAATTTGTATGGTACAAGTATAAAGATAAGGTAGTTTGTTTTTACCAAAAGACATTCAATTTTGGCAGTTTTACAATAAGTTTCAATTGCTTTAATTACCATGAATTTCAAGGTTTTGTGGATTACATATCTTGTACAACCTGAAACATTAATTTTAATTTCAATGAAGTGATTGGCAGTGCATTGATTATCCCCAACAGTCCCAAATCCTCCGATTTCAATGATTTTACATACACTATAGGGGGTTAGGGTTAACCCTGAAAGTCCCAAATCCTCCGATTTCAATATGATTTTACATACACTCTAGGGGTTAGGGTTACAGTTTGGAGGATTAAAACCACATTTCTATGCCCCAAAATAAAATTTGGCTTCTCCTTTTGGGCCAGAAAGTTTAAAACATAAATTTGATTAAGAATAGAATACATTTCATATTCAAAATACCTTAAAATTTTGACTCGTGCGTAAATGAAGAATTCCTCTTGCCATGACAAACTTAGTGCCAACTTTTTTGCACTTGTCCATTGTATGGTGTCAGGCAGGATGTTCAAATGCTTCATGGCAATCATCTAAAATGAGACATAAGGCTATAAAACATTTACTACTAATGGCTTCGACTTGTCTTGACAAATGTCAACACCAAGTACCTGCACAGAACACAAGATGTGTCCCACTTAAAACCAACTTGTAACTCCCTATACGATTGATGGTAAATCTTCAAATTTCACCAATTTCTTTTTTCCCTTTTCAATCCACACTTTTCTGACAACCCAATTATGGTCTGTAAACTAAAAACGGAATTAGTTTAAGGCATGTACTTCAAGTAATCAAAATTGCTGCACATTGGCCTACTCACTCCCCCCCCAGGAAAAAATCCATCCAACTTACCCTTTATTCCTGGCATGTTAATGTGTGGGTTTGTCTTGAAATTAATGTTATAAACACTCTGCTTAGAATTTAGTCTCAAACGTTTGAGCATTTCTTTTCTAATCGATTCTGATCGCTTGGTCTATCATTTACAGTTGAACAGAACTCTGTGATCATTCCATTGCACTCCATTAAATTGACTGGTTGGGTCAGCTGTACACAGTAAATGACTACAAACGCACGTGCCATGATCAACTCAGCTGGCGTGGAATACCACCAAAAGCCTGAGCAAATCAACGTTTTTAGAAGGCATCTGCAACTTTATTTATCCATATGCTGGTTCTGATGCTACAAATTATCCACACTTTATGATGAATATTAAAATGCAATGAGACAAAGCAGTGAATGGGGGAAATAATTTTATTGAAGCACAAATCATAAGTCATTAAAAGACTGAATGCTCAATTCTACAGTAAAATAACTCAAAATAAAAATTCCACATCTGATTTATCCAAACGTCTGGCAGTTGCAACTATTGTAAATTAAATTGATCTCATACTTAGAAAAAGTTAAACTGGAATTTTTAACTTTGTGGAAAAATTTCAGTACATCTACACAGACAGGTTCTGTTTGAGCTGAAGCTGGCATCCTCATTAGGTGTAAGCTGTAGTTGGATAACTCAAAGCAACATCTATTTGTTAAGGAGAGAAGGGATGCTGTTACCAGGACCATTTGAGACTCTCAAATCCCATCACACACTCTTGCAGCTTCAGGCTCCTTGAGGCTCGTCTGATTTTACTGTAGTTACATCAAACCTGGAAAGAGTATCAAGCAAAATTAATATACCATCAATAAGGCATAAATGTCTTCTCCAGGTTAAAATCAAGTCCCCCTCCCAGAGTGGAATGATTTCAGCTCTGATCATAATCTGCAGGTGAAACAGTGAAAAGGTCCTTTTTTATCACTGCTACAGATTTCAAGCCTTTGGGAGAGGAAGAATACAATGATCAAATTTTGCCATTGGTGAGGGAGGAATGTTTCTGTAAATATTTCAAAACAAATGTCCTGTGGTCAGTAATACATAAAAAAAGGTTGCAGAAGTTTACAAAGTTGAAGGTGAAATTGCAGCGAGTAAATTACCATGCAATATTGCATTTTTGGACGATTGAAATTTAACTTAATAAATATTTACATGTAAGCCTACTAGCACAAACTACATCGTGCATATTTGGGAAGAAATAGAGTGCTTCTTTAAGGTACAAAGTGTGACATTTGTAAAATGCAATCAAATTCAAATTACATATTCTAATATAAAAAAGACTTGGTTTTCAAAACAAAAAGAAAGAAATTACTAAAGCATCAAATCATAGTAAACCCGTAATTTAAAAAGAAATTGGGAATACTGATATATTTAGAGTGAACAGGTTGCCAGCTTACCTGTGCGACTGGTAGCATGCTTTCTCCTGGTTTGGGCAAGAAGTCTTTTAATGATTGTAACAATCGGTATATGCGCAAATATACAGAGTGTTACATTGTTATATGATTATGCCATTCCAGCAGCAATTAACCAGTCAATGTCATGGAGACAAATGGTTAACAGTAATGATTGTTTGACAAGTATTGTAACTAGTTTTGAGAATTGCTTTCAAAATGCTTAGGCCACAATGGAAGTGTCTAATTAAATGTATAATGATCACATGTAACATGATGTCTTACTGTCTGAGAAATACTGGACAAAATTCTTCACACAGCGAAATACTTGTATTTTGGTACAACAGTTTGGCATTGAGAACTTCCCAAAATCGGACACATTATGATACAATATGAACTTTATCCAAAGTCAAAAATTTAGGTTAAGACAAGTTATTTCAGCCTCCTCTGTCAGAATATCTTGCCTGTTGCTGACTAATTTTTGATCATGTTAAACCCAACTTCAATGATTTAGAACCTTTATTTCCGTAGACCGAGTTTTCACAGCCAAGCACTCTCTGGCAACACTATGGTTCATGTCAATGCTGCTGTCAGACTGTATCACAAGGATGGTACAGTTGGGTGGAGTCTCTGCCAATCACCATGGTAGGATTTCAGCGGAAGGATGAACAAAATTAATAGAAAGTGTTTGGAGAAAGAAAAATAAAAACAAATGAAGTGGAAATTGTGCCATTACTAAGACTTTCATATTTGAGAGCTTACTCAGTGCATTATCAAAATTATGAGAAAACTAAAACCTACTTTTCCTTCAAATATAAATGAAGAAATGCATGCCATACAGTTTCAAAAACTGAATTTACTCAGTAAAAAATTAGCAATTTGTACTATCAGGCTTTTTTCATTTCCAAGAAACTTCATTCAAGGCACATTGCATTTGTCACTGCTCTTGGAAAATGAAAGTGAGGTCAAAATGAATTGATTTCCTTGCTTATATCAGAATGTACAGTTTTAAATTGTGTTCCTACAAAGACAGTGAAGCTGACCTTTTATCTTGAATGGAGAACAACATGCACCACCTGAAAAGAAAAGAAAAAAAATCGTGTTTCATGTCAAAATACACCATCTAAAATGTTTTTCTGAGACAACGCAAATTTAACCGGATTGCCTTACACTTTTCGTGGAACCCTTCCTCAATCCTACAGAACCCAATAATGTGTGACAACCAAGTAGCACATTCTTCATATACATGTACATGTACGTATGAATCCATGAGACGTCAAGCCCCGAGATGAACCAGCCGAGGCAAGAATTTATTGATTCTGTCTTGGTCGAAATCTAACCAGGTTTTTTTTACACTGAAGAAGCTAAGGATAATTTCACCGTCCAAAAAACAAGGGCATTCCAACTTGGGTACGCTATACTAAATTAGCTTTCTTTCAAAATCATGTTACAGAGCCTCAACCTCTATGGATGTACCGTAGTAATATCAAGTCAGCTGCAGCTGTGTGAAATTAAGGGGAGTTTTATAAAACTGGTTAGAAATCTCACAAACTAGCCTATTACACATACTCTCTCGGAGGATGCCAAAAAGAAACCTTTTTCTTATCATTCATTTAATTATGATGTAACCATAGCATGGGTCTTCACATAACATGAAAGACAAAGAACAGCGACTTCCTAAACAAACTTAACTGGAATTTATTCTTGTCAGTCTTACGCTAATTGTACAATAAATGTACTTATCATGTCTAACAATTAAAATGATTTGGAGGGTAAAATGAATTGTTAAAGCAAAGTAAAATTCATAATGATAATTACATTTGAAGGTAAATACGAGGGTTTTGAAAATAATCCAGAGCCTTTCACCTGACACACAAAAGACATAGTCAGTTTACTCATGAGTGATTCATTCTAGAGACTGGTTTATTTCAAAACAATTTTCCTAGTTTGCTAGAATTAAGATACTAAATCACACTGAGTCTTTATTTAAAACGACAAAGTAGACCACTACTGACAAATCCCCGCCCCCCTATAAGAAAGGCTTTGGGAAAAAATGAGCCCATATGTTGCTTCACACAATGCATGTTATATGCGCAGTACCAAGACAAGAACAGAAACAAATATTGAAGTGAAGGCCTTCTTTTCTCTTCAGACTTCTTTATTGGTTGCCTTTTAGCCTTTAAGTAAATATGAACAATATAGTGAAAAGAACTTTTATGAAAGAAACTGTTGATAAATTCACTCTGTGGGTTTGTGGGTGTAAACTCAAAGCTGTATGGCTGCGAGACATGGCCCAAAAAGGGTGGGGTCCTTCCAGCAACCAGCAGATGGAATGAGCAGAGATGAAAATGATCAGCTGGTGGTGTGAGGAGTTGAAAATAGGGCCGAGTAGTCAATTCAAACAATTCATTATTTGAATATTTGATCTTCAATTTGATCGAATATCCATATATTCGGTCGTACCAACTGACAGATTGTTAATGAACAAACCATATTACAAAATCAGTTGAAATAACACACACAATTGTACATTATGATCAATATGATAGCTTCTCACATCGAGGAGTATCTCCAGCCATGATTTAGCAAGATTTAAGAGATAAATAAGACTTCTTGCCTTGTTGAAAATGTCTGTTCCTTTTAAATTGTTTAGTGAATATTTTTTTTAAATCGTAAGATTTCTGACACTTTTCAATTGAATCTGCTTGAAACAAGCCTCCATAGTGCATTTTTTCTCATTTAAAACAAAAGAAAATTTTCATGCATTTTGCATTCGAACGTTCAAATTTGAAAAGTAATACTTGAATATTCGACAATCGATGGAATATTCGGTTATTCGGATATTCGGCACAGCTCTAGTTGAGAAAAGTTGGAGTGGAGGGGATCGGCGCTGTGTTGAGGAATAGGTCGACGTAGATTGATACTTGGCAAGGATTGTACCAGCTTGGTCAAGAGGTGTACCAAATCAGTTGTGGGAGCCCACACCTATTGGTGACCATGCAACACCCGGCCCAGCTCATCAATGGAGTCAATGTGTGGGGATGCTGCAGACATGGCAAGTGGACGACAGCTGCAGAGAGAAAGTTGGCCAACCCAGAACAGACTGGTTACTGGCCTTCAAATTGAAGATGCTGATGATGGCTATTAACACAACCTGAAATCCAGACCACTCAATCATTATGCATTCTTGCCTCATTCACTTTTATTCATCACACGATTTAAAGTAACAGGCCTAACAAAAGTTTTAGTTCTCTAATACTTTCTGAAATAGAAATGTCATTTTTCAGTGAAAATACAGCCAGTCTCTGACTCTAAAACCTCAACTTTCCATGGAATGTAATGCCACAATCATTATAAAACAAGTTGAAAGTCGAATTTCAGTCATGGCAATTCAAAAATTCTTTGTAGGCCTATCTTTTAAATTTGGAGCCATTCTATTTACTCCCTCTCATAAAGGAATATCACATCAATTCAAAAGTTTGTTGATCATGGTAATCAGAAACAAGACAGCAATCATGGTGATGCTCAGAATTTAAATTCAAAATCATGATCAGATTGAAAATCAGTATCAAAATCAGAATCAGCCGTAGAATCCAGATCTAAGGATCAAGAACAAAATCAGGACAGAATGGCCGTCATATTGTCATTGTAATTATTCTTAATTAAACCAGTCCTTTTCTACACGGCAAGATGAATGCATCCACAGAACAGTAGAGGTTGTTGGCTCCACAAGCCTTACACCATCAATCACATGGTATTCGCCTTGAACAGAAGCACCCCTTAATTGGTTGAAAAGAGCCATGTTGGTGGGGAGTGTGTATATCGTTGGTAGCGCAGCATGCATTTCATTTGTTTGTGAACCAGCCAAGTGCAGTTCCCACCAAAGGAGCCTGTTGATAAGAAAACAGCACCCTCTCTTGGTCCTACTTGGAGTGGATAAGCTGAAAGCAGATGGGACTGTCAGTTGGAAGACGTTGTGGTGCAGTGCCACTGTCTGTCAGGAAAATTTCTTCAAAGCAACAACCCTCCTCAACTGTTGCAATGGCCTCTGAATTGTTCTGGTATCTCTCCTCTTCTAAGAATGGAAATTAATGCTGGCTTATAATCTCAAGTCTTGACCCCTAATGAACAATTCTCTGGCTCACGAATCTCTCAGCTGACTGCCGCCATCTTAGAACTTAGCATCTTTGATGTAAGCTTTTCATAGAGGAAAATACTTTGGGATCACAAATTCTTTACTCATTATGGCCTGTTTCCTTGCTCCAGGCCAAATGTCACCACATTTTGAAATTATGCCCCCTCCCCCCCAAAAAAAATCCAGATTGAGGAAAAAAGAAAATAACAAATACATGCCTACACAGGCATGGGGGAGCTTTCCCCTTCCCTTGGGAAAAATGACACAAGGGAGATTAAAAAAATGAAGAGAGAACTGGGATGAAAATAAATTTACTTGAAAGACACCTCAAACTTGACCTCCTGGAACTGTTATCTTGATCAATTTTACCAAACGAATGCATTGCCTCCCCTGGAAGTTTCCCCCTCGAACTGGTGATGTCCCCCCCAAGCAAGCCAAGTCCATTTTTTCTGGATACGAAGATTGCCGAGAGTAAAGTGCATCTTCAACATGTTTTCCAAGATTTGATATTTTTCAGTCGCAGCTTTATGCCATTTGAACATTTTAAGTTAAAAATTGAATTTTGTTCATTCCCAGAGATATTAATGGAAAAAGTGGAGGCATAATGCAGAACATTTTTCATAACACTTGTTAAAATTCTTCCTTCAAGACCCCACGATTTCTACCCAAGGTTCCCACAAGTGTGCTTTAACTACAGTTCCAGCTCGTTATACGCTATAATGAAACACATACTTTACCTCGATATATCTGCCAGCAGTATTGCATAGGGTGGAACGTCGGCTGGATCAACGAACTCGAACGCTTTCCGCCATGATGTCGTGAAGGCAGGTCTACGTTCACCGAAACTAGCGCAGACTCGAGATTTAAAGATAGAATCATCACGAAAACAAGGTCCCAAGTTGCAATATACCGTGCTAAAGTACATTGTACATCATTAACTGCTCTAAAATGTCGTGAATTGGTTTTTGTATTTGGATGTACACGTAAAAGGGAGAAATTATCCGATTCAAAATTAGTCTACCCGTCGAACAGAAAAACACGTTGAAGATAAGCTTGCGAAATACGCATGCGCGAAAATTTTTTTTGAAACCAAGGTCGCACCACGTGATGTGGGTCTTTTGAAATGTGGATAGTTCCAATCCATGAGTTATTTTCCAAGGGCTGTTCTTTTTGTTGCTTACAATCAATTCAAGGATTCGTCTGTAATCATGACAGAACGCAGGTTTTGAATTTATCAAGAACTTGTTGACGTTTTGACATGAAATTCCTCTACGTCTGTTGTGAGTCTTGATAAGCAGTGCATGGAGCACTCCAGAAAATAATTTTTGAAAATGATATGAATTAATTAGCTCTGATTATATTCAGAAGGTTTCAATACAAACAAAATACCTTGCCGCTTTCCTTGTCTTTCTATCCCTTTTTCTGCTATGACAATAAAATAACAGCTCTGATTAGAGTTTAACATTTACAAACACTGCATCTCGTATATTTAGTTTGTTTTTTACAGCAAGTGTGGAGGCATGGTAAATTTTGGCTACATCGGAATTTAGAGTTATAAAAAGAACCACTACTTTACTGCAAAATGTTGGTAACTATAACTTTACATTTACCAAAAGCAGTCTTATTGCCGTCACATATCTAAATCATTGCACAATACATACAAAGTATAGAAATCTGCCTATCTAAAGCTCAGGAAAAGTCACACTGACTAGCACTACAACAAGCCATGTTTGTCATGTCAAACTTGAGATTAAAATAACTAACTCATATGCAGAAGGCATCCTCAATTGCATCAACACGGAATGACTTATTTTCCTTATTAAATTGTCTTCATAAAATTGAATTCAGTCTGATTGAGACGAAATTACTTCAGCAAATAAGAAACCCTTTTTCAGGAAATTTACATTTTAAAGCCATAAGGGCCTATGCAACATAATTTTGCATGTAATCCTTGAAAATGGACTTCGGTTTCAATTTTTGTTTTGCCATTTAAAGTGGTATTTTCATTTTGGTGCTTTTTTGTTTTTGATGCTAATACCAACTGCTATTCACAAGCAAAACTATCGTTATAGGCAAACACATTAATGTTAAGCTATTTCAGCAGAAAAATAATTATTAGAATTTTGGACATTTTAAACTAATGTAAAATGACACGGTTAAGGTCCAGAAACAAGAACATTTCTATTTGAGGTGGTAAAAATAGAGAGACTTTAACAAGCACTTGCATACATTTAAAATCCCATTTCTCAGAAGTGAGATTGGACACTGCTACATTTTAACCATACTGTGCATCAAACTTGGACTCAAAAACTTATTCGACCAGAAATGGTTGGACTACATTCCGTCCATTTTTTTTCAAGAAGAACCTCCTAAGATTCTCAAAACAATATTTATAAGATTCTTACGAGTAAGTAATAATTATTGAAATTTCTTACACACATATGTAAGGATATAGGAACGTTTCAAAATTTACCTTTGAATATACAAATTAAAACAATGTTGTTAATTGCAGTAACTACCTGTATTCATCCGTCGTGTCTCAACACACCCTAAACCAGGCTTTGTTTCAGCACTCCAAACTGATTCAGTTATTATTAGCATGTACAAATACATGTAGGTGGCAGTTATAGACAATCAGAGATTTTTGCCTTTGCCTGTGTTGCTCGTTTGCTCAAATTTCACAACAAAAGGCCAGTTTACACTCGGTGCTAAACTAAACCCAAATCTGTAATGGCAAGGCAAGTTTTCATGCTGCAAGCTGTAGCACATTTATACCAAATAGTTATTGGAATCTCCTCGCTTCCCTTTCCAAAGTGGATGAAGTACAAATTGGTGTCCTATGACATTTACACCCCTGTGAACTCACCCACACTTACCTTACATACCTACTGGGGACATTCCTTTCTTTTCGTGCAGTTAAGAAAACTCTTTTTCTTGAACTGGGAACACCATTTTCAGCTGGATTTTTGTGAAAGGTTTCCATGACTGTTCCTCTTCCTTTTACGACGATGACCCCAACCCCAAAATGCCTCTAAACTTCTTTTTCAGAGAAGGGGAAACGTCCTGTGGACGTGTTAGGTCCACGGAACGTCTTCTTTTCCTGCATCGTTTGGACATCTTTTGTTCACAAGTCCACACTAGGTATGTAACGTTAGCGCCAGTCTTGTGGGCCTATTAGCCAGCTGGGTGTTTCAGTGACCAGTTTTGACATGCTTACTGTTAGTATTAAAGTTAGTGTACAGCCATGCTCAAGAGACTGAACTCGTGCATGCAAAACTGACAATAATTGCAAAAGATACCACAAATAAGTATGGCCATCAGAATACCAAATCGGTTTAGGGTACGACAGAAACCACAGCTTAAGTATTAAAGAAGCAGTGTAACCATCCATTTTTAAGTATCGCCAGCTTACGTCATTAACAAACAAACAAACAACCTGAGATGCTTTTCATATATATTACAAGCACGATAATTTGCGTGATTATGTGTCGACATTAGTTCATCTATTTACAGCTTTTGTTATTTTTGGGGTTGATACAGGTACCTCCAGATTAAGGTTGAGGGTTCTAAGTTGTTGACATGAAGTCATGTGTGTCATTATACCGTCCTTGGACTATTGTGTGAAGTAATGATCCGATCTGTTGAATGAGAATAAACAAGTTAATTTCACCTTGCTGCATTTTTTATTTTCATTTCAAACTGTGAGACAGATGAACGTCCAATCTCCCAAATTTTAATCCTACTCCCAAGGTGACGCAGTCATTTGTTGGGTGGAAATGACAAATTTTACAGCAACTAGGCATTAACTCAAAAACAATCAGTTCTCAGACAGGTGTATCGGCAAAGCTTCACCAAAATCAGACAAAGTGTTCAGTAATTACCGGTAGGTTGATCAGAAATTCACACAAGATTCAAAACTTGCCTTTCTTTTGAAAATTTGACATTTTTACGAGAATAGTACCGGTAATGGTAACTTTTCAAACTTGTACCAAAACGTGCATGAGACATTCCTCTGAGAACTACTAGGGATCTTTCAAACGATGACAGCAAAGCATCTGGTTGTAGGATTCCCCTCCAAGGTTCAATGGAAAATGAGTTCTTATGACAAGGAACATCAACCAGCCATGAACAGACAACTCAAGCAAATTCCATCTCACCTCATCAGGGTCTTTCAGAGCTTCGCTAAGCATCTTCTCGATGTTTCTCATGATGCATACCTTCTGTTGTGGTGATAGAGGGTATGTAATTGTTGGAGGTATGCGGGTAGTCTGACAAACAAATGAACAATAAAGTTCTACAATTACTCCTCAGCCTTACCGTGCCACAGTTCAAAAACTTGGTATTTGTAAAAGAGCTCATAAATGTTATTAGAGTTCCGGGCTTCCAAGGTGTTTTTATTTATCAAAAGTAATGTGCATATACCTGTTGGGGAACTTGTAACCTTCTAACCAAACCCAAGGAAATGATTTTGTGTATGCATGGGTAAATTAATTAGAATGCATGAAACATCATGCATCAAGTTAAGGGGGAAGGTTGTTTTGTTTGGAAAGTCAGAACCAAGTCACAGGCACACAAATTGGACCCTATGACAAATTTGGTTCCCACAACGTCTATATCTCACATGTGTGATGTCCCCATAACAAGGAAATGGGCAGCTGAATGTCTATGAATGAGGAGATTGCAAGTCTGCTTATATACAGCGGCAAATAGTGCTACAGTCACAGTAAGTAAATAGCACTCTGGAATATGGACAGCCACTGGCAGGCCACTGCGACCACTCCCTATGGACAAGTGTGTACACACTCCAATCCCTGGCCATAGCCGACTGAATCAGACACAGCCACATATTTGTCAGCTCTCCTGTTGAAGTAGAGGTCGAACTTATGCAGAGACTATAAGAGCGTAATTTATGTGTGCTGCCTCCGTTTCTTGAAAACATCCATTCTGGCTATTCACCTGCCCTTGAAGAAACATTGGAAACATTACCTTATACCAGAAAGTGACTGAGACAGTCTCTCCACCACCTAGGAGCGATTCAATGTGATGCCACCTGTTAGCAATATCAAACAGACGTATAGCTATTTGATCTTTACTAAAATGTAGCTGAGGGAAGTGCTAACGTTAAGGTAAAATACATGTGTGTATAAAAAAGAGTGTTTGCTAGTTTTTCTACATTACAATGAGACACAAGCGACATCAGTAGGGTTGTTTGGATGTGAGGGACATCATTCTAAATAGACCTTTTGACTGGATTGCGCTAAATGTAAGCAATACCACCATGTGTCGCCGCCTTGTTTGGGGTGATCGCATATATTCCGACGGGCAGCTTCAACCACGTGCAAGCTCACATGCCAATGCTGAATGCATGACTAGTTTATCTTTAATAAGAAGATTACCATCACAACACTATGCACTCACTACCATCACAACACACAGAGGTCCAGCATGATTGTGACATTACAGGAGAAAGGTCATTGTGGATGTTTTATAGGGGGAACTGTGATCCTGTTTTTTTCTCTAGGGATATCCTAATTGGAGTGATTCAATATTCTGATCTATAATTTAACTTCCATTCACGGATATAACTACATGCATTCTCCATTTTTGTGAAATCAGGTCATCAGAACGACCACAACCTTGGACACTTCAACCACGACCATAGTATGAAAAACTACTCAGAACTTCCAGAATGAAATGATTTTTCAAAGGTACTAACAAACAGAAGCAAAACATGGATCTTTTTTCTCAGAATGAAATGCTTTAATTTTCTAAAGTCTCTCCAAGAAAAAATGTACACTTTTGAAATGGAGCATTTGAATATTCAACTATTCCACAAAGCTTTGCACATAGGGAAAAATGCTCAGGTCTTTTTTCTACTGTGTAGACTTACCAATACATTGGAATATAGATAACATCACCAGGCCCAACTACGGCTTGTAAACCTTTGGCATTGCGGAACTTTGGGAACTTGTCATAGTCTGGATTTTCAAAGTCAACCTTTAGGAAGAAAAAAATCAGCGTATGAATGGCCCAGAGAATTTTGAATCAGTGATATGTATGTTTGGAAATTTGGTCTGTCTTTTGCAAATTATGTTTCATTCAGCAGTGCATGCAAAGTGCTTTGCAAGAGCTTCGGAAAAACAAAAAAATTTACAACCTTCTATGGATGAGACTTCAACCAATGACAAGTGTAGATGACTTAAACTAAATGAACCACAGAGCAAAATTGTGCAATTGTCAAGCTGATCAAAAGTTTTTCACAAGTCCAGTAACAAGTCCGTTCTTCAGAGCAGTCAGAAAAAGAAGGGTGAACTATGACAAAGACACACATCCATGCCAGTTCATTTCAAATGTGGCAAGATTTGCAATGGGCTGGCTTGTGATGGACTTACAGGGACTTATAATGGTCAGTGTTGTAGTCAAGACCACCAGTGATGGTCTTGTGGGGTCTTGTGATGGTCTTGTGGGGTCTTGTGATGGTCTTGTGGAGTACTAGCACGTCTTGTGGGGACTTGTCAGGTCTTGTGAGGGTCTTGTCAGGTCTTGTGACGGCCTTGTCAGGTCTTGTGATGGTCTTTGGGGTCTAATGATAGTCTTGCGGGGTCTTGTGATGGTCTTGCGGGGTCTTGTGATGGTCTTGCAGGGTCTTGTGATGGTCTTAAGAGATCTCAACTACAACACTAATGATGGCCTGGATGATATCAGGGCTCACCTGGCTCTGTCTGTCACAGGGATGGTTGACAGGAAATGGATATAAACAGCCAAACTGGTTGGGTGGAAACATGATGACCCTCTTATAACCCTGTACCTGGGCAAATAGGTTCTCTTGCTCATCATAGTGGGCTGGCGTCACATTCCCTGACATATGAGAATGAAGTTAGTACATAAATCTCACCCTGAGGAGAGTCTGACAGAAAAGACTGGCAGCAGGATTACACACAAAAGTAAACTGTCTTTTCTTTTAGTGAAAGATAAAGTAGGGATATTTAAGCAACTCGATAAAGATTGATCATACGTGAATGAAAGTTGATTATAGTGCACTTGTATCTGCCCAAAACCTGGAATGATTTAATTGAAACATCCACATTTGGCCAAAATCTATGGTCTAATTACTGGCACAGTGCCGATGGTATTCAGTGCTCACCCCTGCCTTTCTATTTGTCACCTGTGAGGGTGCACTTGTGCTCAGAGATAATTAATTGGCTTGTGTACGCCTGGTACTTGGCGAGCACCCTAGCTGGTTTACGTACCCTCCATGGAGACCAGCAACAGGTTGGACGTCAGCGGGCCCCAGTTGTGTGTCCTCTGCTGAGCTGTCACCCACGACCAATTGAAATGCACAAAGTCATCGACTATAGCTGGTCCGACAGTGTCATTCAGAGCCTGCTGGAGGTAAAGCCTTCAATTCATTGGGGAGAAAACAGGAAATTCCTTGCGGTAAATTTGTTTGGGGGATACAGTCAATGATTTATTGATCATTGTAGCCAAATTCACCTGGGAGCTTGTGTGAAGTTGAGGGCAAGTGCATGTGGCAAGGGAAAGTGCAAGGTAATGTGATAGCTTAGGACTGCAGCTAGCAGCTCTGCACTGTGTTGAGGTGTCCTTTACGATAAATGAATGATAGAGCTTTCACAGGACCACAATTTCTGCTAGTTGTCATACCAACTATTACATCACTTTAACAGTGCTTGCTTATACAGCCTGGAAGTTATGAGTATATACATGTATCTAAGGCCAGAATTCCTGTATCAAACTGTTTTGAAACCAACAATTGACAAGGTTTTGGAGATTGTTGCTGGAGTCCATTAAAAACAACTAAAATTGATTGAGTGCAAGACATAGAAATTAATGAGCAACTTCTGCACACAGACTGTACAAATGTTTTCAGTGAGCTAAATTTTGGGATAAACTCCTGAACAGTGCCATGTGCTTGCCTGAAATTATCACCTTCTGTTGTCAAGAACAGCAACGGATATTTAAAATTCAGAACAAAAAAAGGAGACCTTAAAGTAAAATGTGAACCTACAAAGGGTTTCTCATTTTGTATGATTGGAGGGCAAGATATTCTGCACACACACAATTTTACCGCAAAATTTAGTAAAAACAAACAAGGTTTGAGGAAAGTTTCATTTTTATTTGCTACCACTCACCGACTGTCCTCTGACTTGGATGACCGGAACCGATGTACAAACTCTTGGAAGGTCATGTCCTTTGCATGCATTTGGGGCTCAAAGCCCTTGCATTCCTTGGCTCTTTTGGGGTCATAGTACATGAACTTGTGACCTCTACCCTTTGCCATGAATACATTGAATGTGGCCTGGCCTAGAGTAAAAAAAGGAGTGTTGAAAAGCATATAATTCACCCATGTGCACGTATTCAAAACTTCAACATTCTCAGAACAATCTTAATGCCAAAGTTGAAGTGGATCCACAACAAGTTCTTTCACAAGTCTAGTCACAAGGCCCTCCTGCAAGACAAATTATATGAACAATGACACACAGAATATTGCTTTTTTGCATAGTTCAATTGTACATGACTTGTGGTGTTCTGATGGACTTGAAGGGACTCAGCTGTGATCAACTTGACGACAATACTAGCTGTTGCCATGTTACATACGTACAATGCATACACTGTGTATACATCAGCATGGCAAACTTGCTCATGAGCTCACTGAGGTTCAGTGAACATGTTCTGGATTGCAAAAGGGTTTTAAACAAAATGCAAAGAACATTACAAGAGCAAGAACTACCACTTCATGTTGGGAGGAACCGATAACAATCATCTGCTTGGCCAGAGCACACAACTGTTGGTTTTTGTGCCTAGTAAAGGCTGATTCTAACTTCTGAGTGTTTCTTTACTGATTTTCGTTTCATTAAGACAACTTCAAGAGAAATATAATGCTGTCTTGATAAGAAAGCATTTAAATAACTTAAATTCTGGTGCTTTGAATTCCTTAAAAAAAAAAATTGGCAACATGTCAAGTGGGGGGGGGACAATTTGCCTCCCCCCCTTTGATAAACCTGATTTCAACCTCTTTGCAGGTTGGAGTTGAACTTTCATTCAGACCAAACTTAGGGGAAAAAACACTTGTGCCTCATGTTTTGGCAAACCCCACATAACATGCGATTAATGATATACGCAACATTGACCTGGTCCAACTTCTTCACTGATAACGGCAAACAATTAGAAATAGGACCTAATTTCTAGAAATGAGTGAAGTCCATTACTCACCTAGGTGTTCTTGGAGGTAGTCTAGGTCCCATTTCAAAGCTGGTTCTGCTAACTTGGAATTTGTAACAACCACTGGTCGCTATGGAGAGGACGGAGAAGTGGACCCAAGAAAAAATATCATTGAATGGTAAAAGGAACTTGATTTATTTCACCGACAACATTAACCTTGGCCCAGATTTTATACAGCAGATCAAATCATGGTTTTAGTGCTTAGGATGTTAGAGATCAGCGAATCTGCAAGATTAGCAGATTGGTTGATCTTGTTTTGTTATGTTTATTGTTGCAGGTAGGACAACATGGTCAATTGCTACCCCAGAACAGTACAGGGTCCGACATCCGCCCCACTCTCATGATTCCCACAGAAAACAAGCCTTTTTTGCCATAGGCTGTACATGATGTTTAACAGGGCATGAACAGGGATTTTGTGATGGTTGTTCTACGTATGGTAGCTTATATACCTTCCAGAACAAATAAAAAAGGAAGCCAAAACAAACTTATAAAAAGGGCCAAAACCATGCTGATTTTCAACAAAAGGTGCAAATATTTCCTGATCAGTGTCCGAGAGTCATGCGGTTCACGTATGTACTTGTGAAGACAAGCCGTGACCAAATGGTTTACTATGGCGGCGATCAATACACAAGAAATGGAAATTGGCTGTTGCCATTCTCCATAAACGTATAATTCTTAGCCACGACTGGACCGACCATGCTGACCGGTTGAAATGGCAGTTGGCTGCAGCACACTGGGGGTCACACTGACCAATTACAAGGCTCTTCATTATTTATGCACAAATGGCAAGAATGACAAGCAACAGCCGTTGGGCCCGAGTGCATGTGAGCGCGCCGTTGCACCATGAACAATGTCTGTGGAGCAAGTGCCGCATGTGATTTGCAGTGGCCTTCGGTCCCATGTATGCTCACATGCACTTCAGACCCAATGACATAGAACTCTTGGAGGAAATGGAGCAGCATTTCTGAGGGTACACTGCCACAAAATCCATGTTCAAGCCCTGTCAAACGTCACGTAGAGCCTATGGCAAATAAGTATTCTGTAGGGTTCATGGAATAAAGCGGGGTTCGTTGGCGCGGGGTAGACATCAGATTCCACAGTTCTGGGGGTAGCCAATCGCTACTAACTACAAGGTTTGTCGTCCACCGCAAGTGGGAGTGGATGCCGAACCCCACAATTCTTGGGATAGGACCGTGACATGCCATGAGCATGGAGGGTAGGCCTATGATTATGAATTTATTTGATTCCGTGGGCATGCCATGGCATAGGCCTACTTTACAATCTCACATAAAAACTTCTTTCTCTTTTCAAAACAATCATACACAATCGTGAAATGACAGAAACCGTGATCTGTTCCTGGTGTAAAGCATGACCGAGCCGAGTAAAACAATCGACCGATCGCGCAGCAATCGATCGCTCTAGCTATTTTATCACGAAAAAGATGCAGTACTTAGTTACCGTTTGCGAGATGCATCGCCCAACTTCTGGGTCGTTAACGTCCAGTCTGGGTATGTCTTCTAATGGGATCGGGTACTGCCTGAGCTGAGATGGATCCCAACTGCCTCTATTCGATGTCATTTCAAAAAAGTTGCAGGTTAATGCATGGATTTCTTTGAAATGTTCACCGCAGCTTTCGTTGAATTCAGAGGGTCGTCACTTCGTGACCGCTCAACACACGTTAAAGTCCACGACGACTTGTGTGGGAACTTCAACCTTGTGCTCTTTTACATTACGCACTACAGGTCATTGTGACTCACCGTCGATACTGGGGACGTTCCGATGTAAACATTACCTGCCATGCTAACGGCGAGCGTGGCCTACGTGCGGATATGTACCCTGCAATTTTGGCCTACGTGCACAAATTACTGAAGAGAGCGAATCGGATCACAGAGCTCAGAAGTTACGTTACCACCCTGATTTACATCTCCCAGGGTACTATAGACTTTTCCTGACCGTTTTGGAGGTCTGCCAACTGAGTTTGCTGCAATAATAGTTCAAGCTGAGATGATTGAATGCTCATTGCGCGGCGTGTCCAATTACTGAGTGGCAGCACGGTTGCTTGTATCATTCTTAGTGCCACGTTCTACCCCGGGCCCCCTTTTAACTTTTCATTTTACTGAGGATACGATCTGTTTGGTTATTGTTTGATCTCCCTTGTTTTGCTGGTCAGTGGGGTTTTATTATGTTACTGTTTTACATTTATCTTGTTATTCGGATCTCTATTAACTTTGATTATGAGATTGTTGATTGTCGCACTAATTGAACACGACACCGCGAGTCATCCATTATCTTTTTTCCTGTATTTGTCATCCACCGCGGGGATTATGTTCAACTCTTCTGTTAAGACTGTTTTATTTTGTGGAGCAGTTTAGCATTAGCGTACGGGCGATTCACAATAGTGTTGCTTCCAAGAGGTTGCAACGCGCGGCGCGTTGCCAATCACATGCACATGTCGGTCAAACCATGGTCAAACTAGAATGAATGGCGCGGCAGTGTTGCAAACTAATTATAAAACGCTGGCATTGAGCTTTCACTTCTTTCATTCGGGAATAAAATTGTTCACATGCACGTAGTCTTCTCTGTCCACAAATCATGAAAGAGTCAGAAATTAAGGGATCCAGGGGTTGGACTCAGGTCTAAAAAAAATAAGTGGTCTTCAAAATAATATTGGAGTTCAGTTGATAGCACACACGCAGCAATTTAAACCGTTCGTTCAGCTGTGACGGCTGCGTGACCCAAAGTCGCCCTTGCTTGGCTTGTAGGAACAGGCACTGAGTGGCTGGGAACAGTGAGCAGTTGACTGGTACATAACTAGTTACTGGTTTGCTCGATAGTCGTTGGTCAGTCGATGGTCAGGGGCACTGTATCGACTTGAAGAACCGTAGTTTGTCCTCGGAATATCCAGGGATTTTTAATAATAATTTTTGTGTGTAAATTTATCTTTTGCCCACCTTTAATTAGCGAGAGTTTCAATCCCCTCACTTTGAAATGGAATTGTCCATAAACTTGGCTTTCTTTCATCTTTAATGATCTGAATTGCCCCTGGGGTTGTCGAAGGATGCCCTCTTGCGCGTCGGACGCGGTTGCGGGTTATCCTGTCCAAATATGCAGGCCGTTTACTACTCGCATTTGCTCAAGGGGGCGCACTTCACTTTTCGCAAGCTGAGCGGTTTATACACGGACGTCATATAAAAAAATCCCGTGGGTTTATAGGATTCTGTATAGCTCCATATACAGGTCTGTTCGCAACCCGAATTCAAGAACGTCTGGAAGCTTGGCAGTTAAAATTGACACAAGTTTACCTTTAAAAAACGGCTGAATTGGTCCACTTGTAAAAGTTTATCATTTAGCTGAAGACAAATTTGTATGTGCCATGGAAAATTTGAAAATTATAAAAGGGAAAAAAAGAATAAAAAGCTGACGAGTGTTCTGCCCGGACCCCGCCCCCCCCCCGAAAAAAGTGGTTTGAACCATCGGGGGGAAACGCATGAATTCCAACAAGGTTTGTGAACATGGGGGGCATTATACAATCTTGTCATTTATATCGATATATCTGCAATGTCCCTTTTCCGAGAGTTAACTCATCTTGCCTTTCGATCCCTCGATTCCCGTTACAAAGTGGACGTAGTTTCTCAGTGTGTTCAAGTTACTACACTCAAGTCACTAACAAAGCTTGATAAAGATACATGCATTGAATGTTGTAAAAAAAAAATCAGATGCAATCATTCCAGCAACAACCACGGCCTTGAAGCGACTACATATCAATTTTATTATTTTCCTGGAAATTCCACTTCAAAGCAGAACATACAAGGCTCGTTTCTCTTTAGACCTCAAAGAAAATTTTTAATGGAAATCTTCAACACACTGGCCTATTCTGTATCCGCACTGTTGAAGTTTCAAAGTAATTAATATTTCATGAGAAATATCCCAGAGCTCCCCCGATTAAGCACATTGGACAACAGCTCTTCCCGCTCAAAGGATGACCTTGGATATTAAACAACCCACGATGTTATTAAATGGAATTAATGAGCTTGCCAAGTTGCGTTTCTAAGGGATCAAAAAGTCATTAATCAATTTGGTGAACCGATTGGCTTGTGAAAAATCTGCTGAAAAAGTAACCGAAACGTGCGAGCTTTTAGTCTTCATTATTTGAATTTGCCAAGTGGTTTCAAGTTGGGACTAGGCGCAGACAGCAACAATCAATAGATCGATAGCTGGCATAATACATGTTCGTTCGAGTTCATTCGACATCAAGTAACCTTCCTTCTTGTTCAAAGCGCCCCAAACATTTGTTGTACAGTTTTTATTCTCCAAGCTTCGTTTTGACTTATCTTTGGCACTCGAGAATAAAACTTCAAAGAAGGAAATTCATTTAAACCTCGACCTCAGAACAAACCGTTTGGTGGAAACATCGACTGCACCGAAGAGATAACAGTTCTCAAAATCGGGGGGGGGGATTTGTGAAACTGAAGCCACAGTATAGAATAAAAGCCCAAGTTAAAGAAAAGTCATCCTGTGACAAAGGTTCCACTTCTGAACCCTTTTACATCAAAAATTTAAGAAAAAAGTAAATGAGGGGAAATGGAAAAAACCTTAGACCCAAGTCACGCACGTACGTTTCAAAGGTAGTCAAAAATATGTTGTTCAAAGTTGAACTACATGTTTTCTGTATAGCTAGTCGCTTTCTCTAAACGTAATTTAGTTGCCAATAGCCTCTTTTCCGATCGATTCCTAGTGCCCCGGCTTCTTTTCCTGCATCAACTTCAGGATATTTGCCATGGGAGCGGCATAAGGCTCATAGGTCAGGATTTCTTGCGCTGGACAGACATAGGCGCAGTCCCTCTTGGGGTCCTGGAAGAGGAAACAGGTGTGAATTTTTAATGAATTATAACGCCTTAACCTACGCTTTAAAATAAGACGATTGATTCAACCCAAATATTTTCGAAACCAACTCCTCGTGTCCCTTCACCAGTGCAGTTATTTTCGTTTAAACTATGGTTTGTTGAAGTGTAGAATTGTAATTAATTAATATGTAGAATTGTAGATAATGCTTTCAATTTACACTACAATTATGTGAAGTTAGGAGAGGGATGCTAGCAGTCGTTTGGAACCAAAAGTTGTCAGCAATTTGAGAATGCTACTATAATGACCATTTTGCACGGAAGAACTAAAAGGATCGCCACTTCTCTTTGATAGAAATCTACAGAGGCAACCGATTCTCTTTTCACTGTCATGGCTTTGGACAAAGTTACGGCAAACCCTTGTAATTCTATGGATAGAGCCAGGGATTCTGTGCGTTGTGAATTTCTCACGGATCCAAGGTCCATCGGAAAGTCTTGGGTTGCCTAAAGTATCTTCGAGTTCATTCTTAAATAACGAGCAATGAAGCATTGACCATTAACTCACCAAGTACATGTCTGTCAAGTTCTTCACCATTTCTGGTATGTTGTCGACGATCTCGATGCAATCACCGTGCAGAGAGTATGGCGCCCACTGACAGACGGGTAACAAAAGCTCCACCAGCTCTTCCTAAAATACGCACAAATGGAGGAGCCAAGTTATTGCTAAAAAAATCCCTTCACTAAATTACAAAGTGAAAATTCTGCGAGTTGTGCCTTCACATCATGAAAGGTTTCCAGTCTCAAATGCAAGCTACCAACGCTGGCGGCTGCCGAGTCGCTTGACAAAAGTCTCACGTGTGCTGTTCAAGAGATTACGTAATCCTTCAACTTCTGTTCAACTACCAAAGCCACTAAGCATAGCTATAATGAACATGTACAAATCACAACAGCTTGCAAATTCACAGGAATAACCTGACGAAGTGATGGTCCATTTAAGTTTGTTTTGTGTAACTTACCAAGACTTGTTTATTATTAGTAACGTTCTTCAGGAATCCGATCACCTTCTCACAGAGCGAGCACAGTTGAACGTTCTGAATCATACTCCCTACTTCAATAAAACAGAAAAAAATGCAAGTAAACATTGCAGTGAGATCTAACAAGGTATCGTGCAGTAAAGTAAATTCGACAAACAACATGAGAATATCCTCGACATTGGCAGCTTACCAAGAGGGCGGAGTCCTTCCACGTTCATCTGTGGCTCAGCATCCGTCGTTACGTCGTCTATTCAAAAGAAAGAAACGGTCACAAAATTGTACAGTGGGGTTCAAGCACTGCTGTAGCCATTTGAGGTGGAAACGCCACAACGAATCAAAACAATTTCTAACATCCGAGTCAGTTCATTACCGTCGAGATGTTCATCCCTCCCTAAATCACTTGATTTTCCACGGCAAGTTGACTTCAACAAATGAATGCAAGAAACGCCAGAAGCCAACACTATCCCAGCTAGAGTTGGAGACTTCTCCAACTGTCCTTGGAAACGTCTCGCAACACACCAGGCATAATTTCCATCTTTTTTCTCAAACGTGGGAAATATATAAAAATTTGCCCTAGCTGGAGGTCAAAAGTGCCAAGCTCAAAATCCAAGCACTGTCAAATCTGGGGAAAACAACTTGCACTAGGGCTCGAACAAGAAAAAAAACGAAATGAGAAAACGAAATGAACAAGATAAATAACTGCATGTTTATCGTTTTGGACACATTTGTCGAAATCGTTAGTAGATCTCATTGCAATAATGCTCACGGTACGCGACTGTAAATTCAATTGAAAGCACATTTCTCCATTTCCTTTAAACTGTCGAACTTTACAGCCGATTCACTTTGATATAGCACGAAGCCGACGGTTTATGAAATTTGCAAGCATTCCCAGATGTCAGTGCAGCTACCCTATGTCATCTGAAATCGGGACACCCGTGAAAATAGTTCCTTCTGCGTTACAACTCCAAAACCTACATTGCCTTTGTTCTGTCCATACGTTCTGAAAACGAAAGTTATGCCTCATATTTTATGCATTATGAAAAGGAGTGGCCCAAAGTTTCTCTCGTTCAAGTTTCTCTTCTTTCAAATTGCAAGATTTGTTTTCTTGACTAGGCTTATATCGTGTGCTTGTACACTACAGCGCAGGGTTACAACACAAAAGAAGAAAACTGCTTGCGTCATTAGACACCTTTTTCAGATCACGCAATACTCCGCCCACGCACACCCTCAAGGCTGCGGACGTGATACCGACACAGGACCGTGCCGCTTCGTGTTCCCTCAATGTTGTCTTTTTTGTGCGTTCTGTGATTCAAAAACGTGTATTGTGTGAAAATCTGCCTAGCAAACATTTCGCCCCGTGACATCTTGTAAAGTCTAGTCAAGCATGGACCAGTAAAGCGTATCGAAATGGGTAGTTATGCCCCGACAGAATAGCAATTACACTAGCTGAAGATGGTTGGTAGACGGCTACATGAAAATATCTTAACCTAAGATTGTGAATGACTTACCAACTTGCCCGTTCACGGCAGCAAGAAGAAGAGTAGCAACCAACACGCAGTAATACGCAGCAGCCATTTTCTCCAATTTTCCAGAAAAATTTCCCGTATACTAAGACAGTTTGTGATGCTCCAGTCCAGTCCAGCGCCTTCCAATCCCTGGCAAAGTGTCTACCGTGTCCTCTCTATTTGCCTGCAGCAACATGAGTAACCTCGACGGTACGGTGCACCAAACATTAAATAGCAAAACGAACGGGCGGGACACAAGGAAAAGTTACGCAAACCTTTACCTGGATATTCTATTGATTAGGTCACGTGAATGCTCCGTGCTGAGACAGGTCCAGCTCGAACACATTGTGCGATACAGTACCAGCCAGACCAAGGACAATATTTGAATAGAATTTTCTTGCTGACCAAGCCTGGAAAAGAATTCCATTGTTCGTCAGTTATGCGTAAATCTTCTCTGGAAACACAAGCAGGTGTGATTGCTGTGCAAGTTTTAATAGCCTGAGAATGCAACCTTGTCCATTGTACGGTTGTACTGTACCGGGCCCTGTTTCTTGTTTACCAAGCAAACTGTTCAGCTAAAATATTTAAAGAGCAAAAAACTTAAAAATCCTAATAGAGAGTGGCGCGTGGGTGGGTGGGGGATTTACCTCCAAAATAGCTAATGATGCTCGGCACCCCTCCCCGGTTGCACCCCAGGGAATGAGGATTTAACGCTCTGTGAGAGCTAATTGTCTAATATAGGTGGGTACTGTATTTTCGTTTTTCAGAGAGCAAAAAAACTTGAATGGGGATCTCATGCCCCCAGCCCGGATATGCCACTACCTCTAGCTCTGATCACGTGGTTCGTCAGGGCGGGAGAAAGGTCTGTCTGGCGAGGGCTGTGGAGTGAGGGGTGCAGGTGTCTTCCATAAGCAATTACATTAAAGTACTCTGTACCAGCGCCATCGCTCTGTCCCCTGAGACTCCAGTGGTCCTGAGAGCAAATGTAAAAAAACGTTTGGCGTACTTGTGTTTTGGTAATTATGATCCCGAAAAATCCTTTGTCGGTTTCCGTGCAAATAAATCATTGCTGGCCTTATGTTCACTTGTTCAACCTTCATGCATTCCAGGGACAACATAAACCGACTTCAAAGTCTGCCACCAGCTAGTAACCTTCAAGAGCAACAAAATGACCCAATTAAAGAGAACTCGAGGACGAGACCATCTGTTTTCTTTCTTTTTTTTAATGACACCATGCAGCATTCTCCTTCGCATAGCATTGCTTGTCTCCAAACATTTATTACAATGGTTCCCTCCTTTGTCTTTTGTAGATCGGAAGAACAAGAGGACATGCTATGCAGTGTCACTTTTTCTTAGCCAACCCGTCCATGACATTTTGTGCATCATGGCACTGCCGGAATTGTGCAACCATAGAACCATTGCTTAAAAGTAGTCAGGATAACTGTGTTCAACGTCAATGAATCTCAAATCACAAAACAATTTAAAAACAAATTTGAAGCAAGATATGGGACGGAGAGAACCCCTGACCGCCTTTGTGTTGGTCATTGTTTGATCGGAATCTCAGGAACTCTTAACAGACTTCTGGGGGAGGGTGTTAGGTAACAATAGTCTAGAGTGTGTATAGGGATTGGACAGGTAAGGGGGGTACCCCCTCCATCCCATATCTTGCCTGGTATATAAACACACTCATCATAAAATCGAAGCTATTAAACATTTATGCAAAGACGTGTATAATCAAGAATACATACAGGCAAGAAGCTGCTCTAACCAAGAAATATCTAACCTAATTTCAAGCCTGACCTAATTCCATAATCTGATTTGAGTTAATGACTTTAATAGTTACTTTCAGTTGTATAAAGTTGTTCTTCAACTTTATAACCACTTAGAATTCTTGAAAGAAAAGCAGTCAATTGAAAATAAGGATCAGAATCCTACTTTGATTTACTGTAATCAATCAAAGCCGGTTCAAGATGTACTTCTAAATTTTCACAGAAAATGATGAAAGAGTGATAGATTGGACAAAAATGATGTGAACAGAAAGAAAGGCTAGAATTATTGTAACCTCATTCAACGATACTTATGGCAGAATTCAAAACTTGCCCACCTCAAAAGAATTCGCCTTCTGACGTCATTGGAAGAATGACTAGCAGGATATTTCTGTGAACCTACAAGTAGCGTAAGAATTATTGTTAATGCTTACAACATAACTTAAGCATCGCTATCCTACCTAATAGCCTTGACTGTTGGAATACAGCATATTTTAGAATAATAATCACAAGATTCTTATCAACACAATCCCTAAATATACATAGAGTACAGGCCTACTTATACTAGGCAACGTAAATACATTACATATTCAGTGGATATTGAACCGAAACTATACAGGTACATGTACATTATGATTACCTAAATCTAGCTTCCTGAATACCCTGAATAGATTAGCTTCCCTGAATACACTAGTGTTACATGCAAGGGAAGCCTCGAAATGAGGCTAATCGAACGCTGCAGTGTATTCGCCAAGACATTCTAGGAAAAAGGCCAAGTCCCGCCACGTTTCATCATGTACATCCATGCTCGAACAGTCCATCTGTGACGTCATTACACTTGGGCATCCTCCAGAGACCCGCTCGCCAGCCGGGGTTGTGGTGGCTGACACCAGGGTACGCACGAGGATCACGTGATGGCTAAACGAACGCTCTCGCGTAAGTTTGACTTACACGTGTAAGCTAATCGAATTCACCCAACTCAGCTCCATTTACTGATAAATCGATGTTGGAATATACTCGAGATTTAACAGTGTTCACTGTGACTTTCATACACTTTACAGCGATATCGTTCAGCCAGTACCAGACAATCATTACCAGTCACAGCGATACCACATACCGGAGGTGAAATATCGAAGACTGAGCATCCTAGGAAATTGCCATATGGGCTGTACTGGTGAACATGGACTTTAGAAACATCATCTGGCAACAATGCTACGTAGATGGTGTCGCGGCTATCGCGGCAAATGCCAACACAGCTTACCTGCTTACCCGTAGGGACTCCCTCAACGACAGGGTGAATGGTAAGAGCAGTGCCCCCTCTGCTGTCGAGCCCTTCGATGACAGCTGGGGTCCGTGCAGCCACGAGTATTCGACTGCGGCTGGTAGAAGTCAGGAATTCGGGTTTTATGCCGACCGGTATCTGGCGGATGACCTTCCCAGTAGAGGAGTCGTGTACCAAGACTCCCTGCCAATTAGTGTATCCAATGGCCAACAGCTGATCCTTGTAGTATGTAATGCTGACTGGTCGACCAAGCTCAGTGTCAGACTCATCAATCTTGATTGTTCGGGAGAGATCAAACGAGGACCCACGCGAAAAATTTGGATCAAACAAGCTAACACTGGAAGCGGTCATGTGCACAATAGAGTCGTCAGGCAACGTGGCAACTCTCTCCCCTGTAATATATAAACAAGAAAAATCACTCAGATGTTACATAATAGTTTTCCCAGCCCATTTCTTTACTTTCCCGAGCATACGTTAACGGCTGTATTACAATCCCCATGTTACACTGAAACTTTATGAGGATGCTTTTTTTACGTCTGTAACGAAATGAAACATTTGATGTTTGAAGGGGGATCACGGACAAACATGGCAATATCTAAGATTGAACAGCGTCCTGCAGTGATTTTTGAATAACCAATGCGATGGATTCAAATTTTCCCACTAACAGAGATTTTTAAATCTAGCCATTTTTTAACTGAATTGCATATTTCGATTGTGATTATTGTAGCTCTGGACTGAGCGCAGGGTAACGCCAGAAAAAAGTTTGTCTCTGATCAGACTTATGTTCCGGAATTGATGCAGCGACGGAACATTTTTTTCTTTTTTTCCCCCTTCCCCCAGGGGTGGATTGTACAGACTATTGCAGGCACACATTGTCGAGTCATGGGACCAGACCAGCTTTATTATGATTATAAGTTGACAACAAACAACTTCGTATCCACAGTCTGCTATCATTGTTCAACATCAATCTCGGCGGGATCAATCGCCCTGAGTAAAAGATCGAGCTGCCCAGAAAAAGGTAGTCAGGTTCCCTGCCCAAAAATTGACGACTCTTGATAAAAATCTTCTATCTTAGGCCAGGCATCGCCCACTGCTATAAATAGATATGACGCAAGGGTCAGGGGGTCACAATTTGAGAGAAAAATGTTGAAGCAGTGCGACAACAGAGGGCGCTGTTGCAGCTCTCGCTGCAACAGACGAAAGACTTTTTTGGCCTAATCCATGTAAACAATTTGTGTGAATAATCAAAGCAGTAAAAAACACATCAAGCGAGATCATTGTCATTGTATGCCTGTGTTCACTAAAGCTCATTCGTCCTTAGGAAACTTTTTTTTTCTGCATGTATTATGCATTACCTGATTGGTTCACTGCCTTTCTCCATGATCTGTTTGTGATGTCTAGAACCCAGACGCCGGATAGACCCTCTACCACTGCTTTATTGGTGGCTATGGTTATGTTCTTTATCGCGCTCTCTGTTCCCACATAACACGAGTATGACGTCAGTATTCTATCGGGTCCCGATAGAATACCTTCCACCTCCACGTCGCACCGACTACTACCTCCCCCAATCCAGTACCATCACTGCTCTTGAATTCAATCCTTGGATAGCCGGGATGAAGGTTAGGAGGGCTCTCCCCAAGAAGGTCTTCCAGATCGCTGTCAATCACAGAGTAAAGATTAAGAAAGTCGACATTATAGGCAGACTTAACCACATCTCCAGCGGTGTCCAATGCATGGCGTAAGCGCAGGATCTGCCCCTCTGTCATCTTGCTCAGTTCTGTGATCGTCTGCTGTCTCAGATTGATTGTGCTTCTAACCTGAAGCAGCAACTTGTCTCTGGCGGCAGCAACTTTCGAGCGGTCATCGCTGCCTTTCTGTAGGGCTTCTTCTTTCGAAATTTCAATGAGGGAATGTATATCCCCATCAGTTTTCAGTAACGTTTCGATATTGAGACTTAGCTCATCAAGTGCTTTGTCAATTTTGACGAACTTCTCTTTTAAGCTTTTGGAGTATTCCTGCTTAATTTCTTTTCCTATTCTTAGTGATTCAGCTGATTTTGATTTGCTCGGTTGAAAGAAGCGAATCCCGTTTGTTCGAAATGTTACCTTCCGAAGATTTTCACGTTGGTTGATATCCTTTAGGATGTTCGCTTCGTAATCAGCAATCTTGCTTTCTTCTTTGGTCCCCCGATCAATCACCTGCTGATAGCTCAGGGATGCAGACCTATGTAAGTCAGAAGCCATCTGTTTTAGTGCGTCTTTGGTTTCTTTATGTGCCCTCCAGCTTTCTTCCACGTTGTCGATCAGCTTCTGAGTGGCTTCCCTGAAACGGGAAGCGGCATCATCTATGGTTGTGAACTTGTGCTCTGCTTCGCGGTGCTCAACCACCGTGCAATCTCTGCAGATCAACACTTGGCAGGTCTCACAGAAGAACCTCTTTTTCTCCCCTCTGTGTTTCTGGCAAGGCGGGTCATCTTTCACTTTAGGCCGTAGGCTCATGATACCAGACCGTAAGGTGTCTAGTGCCAAGACTTCATGGTTGGTGGTAGCTTCGATGCGAAGGTGAACCAGACGGCAGTTGACACACAGAAAGAAGGGACAGTCCATGCACCTGGAATCCGCCTCTTGCCGATGCTGACACAAATCGCAAGGTACCTTCAATCCTTTCTGCCGCGTTAGCTTCTCCTGGAGAGTGAAATCCTCGACCATTCCCATCAGATGGAAGTTGGTCTTCAAACCGGCCACTCCGTCTAGGGGCAGTTTGGTCTTCTTCCTGCAGACTGGACACGGCATCATCGCAGACACCTCGGCTACAGTATTCTTGTAAGTCGTGAGGCAATGCTCGCAAAAACTATGGAGACATTCTAGGAATTTTGGTACTTGGTATCTCTCATGACAAATTCCACACTCCAGATGTGTGCGGCTGATCTTGCTCAGGACTACTGACGCAGACTCCTCGCTCTGTGCCATCGTCTACCTCTTCAAAGCTCTATGAGATAGAAGCGAAATAACCGGACAAAAAGCTTGCAACATGCACAGCATACTATGATAACAGTTTGGCTTTACGTCGGGGATGTTAATACTATATGCTGGGTTGCACCCTCACACTTATCCGTGTAGTCCGAAAGTTGCTCTGATAGGATTTGAACCCACAACTCTTGGACCAAACACTTGTGTAAAAATGTAGAATTATTGTTCTAATCTATAGATTAATGAATGTACAGGGGTTGCGACTCCAGCTCGACCACAAAGAATCCACTCTCTTTAATTCGGGTCTCTCTTTCAGGATTTAAATAAAGGGTGATTTGATGTTGCTATTCCCATATGCTTGTTTTGTTTTAAATCCAACGAGTTCATATACATGTAACAGAATCTAACCTTGCTGACCCTGCTCACCAATCAAGTCAACAGACTGTATGCACCCAACATGCATATAACAACATGTTTGTTTCTACCAAACATGTTTGTACGAGGTTGTTGCAACAACAACGTACAGACTAACGATAACATTTGCTACCCCCAGAACCGTGGGGTCCGATGTCCGCCCTGCTCCCACGTCATGGTGGAGTGGGGCAGAAGTCGAACCCCGTTTTGGGGATAAACAGTAGCAACAAATTTAACATCAAACCTCCCTAGGACTTGGCAATGTAAACTTACAGATATTATCAAGAGTATAGTCGCGTGTTAACAGAGAATCGTGGCGCATTTAGACTCACCTTAAGTCCAGCGAAGTCTGGTGAATTATGTGCACTGCTTGGAACGATGAGATTGTCGAATGCGTACTTGGCCGTCTTTCTGCTATTGCACATGAGGGACCGCCCCGAACACAGAAATTCGCTTTATAAATTATAAATAGAATGATGTAACGTGTAATCTGAAGTCACAAGAACTGCCAAGTACGTATGTTCGGTGCCCATGTACGTGCATTTAGTTTGTGTATTCGCCCAAAAGTGACATAGGGTCGTTGGCCTGAAAATGAAAATTATAAATTCTGGCAGAAAACGCAATTGATGGTGACCCGTGTGAGGGATTTGTACTGCAATTTCCTTTGAAGATCTTGTGTATAAAAAATCGCCAAAAATCTATCAAATGGTGGTATTTCATAGCTTCTAGTAAGAAAGATCTTCGAAAAAGATTCAAAGAAGTGGAAAATGTCAATTTTACGATAAAGGATAATTGTGAAAAAATTATCGTTTTTTTACGTACTTTGTGTCTCATTTTCACAAATTTGCTGGGTTTACCTTCAAATACCTTTGATGCCACATGAAAGACTCTTATGAACAAAAACATTTATTACTTCTATATAGGTAGAAAACTTATTTTTTAATTCACTTTGTTTTTCATTGGGACCATTTTTCATTGGCAGCGGTCAAAATGAAATTTCCGGATTTTGGGCATGGTATACACGTACACGCACACATACCTGGATATACAAGTGAATTTGGATACGAGTTGACTTTTACTGCATTGC
The DNA here is from genome assembly GCF_054643075.1 of Acanthaster planci. Classification (NCBI taxonomy): domain Eukaryota; kingdom Metazoa; phylum Echinodermata; class Asteroidea; order Valvatida; family Acanthasteridae; genus Acanthaster; species Acanthaster planci. The sequence continues at coordinate 4,711,572 of NC_141795.1, forward strand.
ACTGATACGTACGTACATTTACATGTACAATGACGTCAAATTGCCCGACTAAAAGGCACAAACAAAAACTTTACGTTCTCAACTATACGGTTTTTACTTTCCCATTAGAGCGTTTATGGTATTCCTCATTATTCACACGAAGAGAAGTGTCAGGGAAAATCTGGCAAAACTGAAAGATCCCCTCTAAAATGTTGGCTTCCGTGACCTCCAACTGCTGACTCTGTTACTTTAGAGCTTTGGAAGGTAACTGTGCGAATAACAAACGGCAAATACAATGATCAGCGCCTGCCAGGCCTGGCCTTGAGCATTATGTATCATCCATGAACGTGTACTGTTGCATGGCTGTCTACGTGCGATGCCAAGTGAACAGTGAAGCTGTGCATTTAGAAAAAAAAACAAGGGCATTGGGAACGAAATGACTCAGAAAAACAAGGTTTGCTTTCCACATGGTTTGTTTCTGGTAAGGCATACATATGTATCTTGAATTTAGCCGTAGCTTTGGAAGCCCTTAAAAAGCCTTGGCGTCCCGGTCAGGTCAATATTAGACCCTTCAAGTTTGTGGGAAAATATTCATGACAACGTTTTCGAGTAGTAAATTTATTCATGACGTAAAAAAATATTCACGACGTCGCAAAAATATTTACAACTGGTCGTGAAAAATGTTCGCAACTAGTCGTGAATAAATTTATTAAGTGGCAAAAAAGTCGTGAATTTATGTCTCTTCAGGGCCAGACAAGGCAACCCCGTTTTTGAAATCTGGGTTTCGTTCCTTGCGTCGTCATGGGGTTGCAGTTCTTTGATTTAATGAACCAGGAATCTGGAGGGTCTTTGGCATAATACTTCTTTGCTGTCTCAGAATCAAAACAAGCGTATGATATAACATTTAATCTTGGAGTCATCTATTTACTTTCCTGATCTTCACTAACATGGAAATAAACGTCATATTGAAAATTGAAAATCTAACTGCGAAAGGCAGACAAAATGGCAAATACAAGCCGTGTTTGAGAGCTGAGGGCAAATTTTGACGAATACAGCCCTGTGATCCCAACCTCACCTTCCCCAGAGAATCGCGCCTTCTCCTCTGATAAAGGTTCGATTATAGGTCAGCTTACGCACTTTGGAACCAGTAAAACAACACGGTAACAATGTACTTGGTTTTCATTCTAAACAAGCCCAAAGTTCAACTTGGACGTATCCATTGCAACCACGCATGGAAGTATAGACATGCATATTTATTAAGTGTAAAGTTCATGCGGTACCTGCTGCCTGCCTGCCATTTTTACCTGGAATTTGCAATCGGACTAAAGCCCTCGGCACACACGAACGAAAATGTCATGTTGAAGGAGTTAACATTATCAGTAGTCCTTTAAATGACGCTGAAACTCCAATAATTTTCTGGCGTTGACGTCCGGTGTACGACAAGCGGAAACAGAAGTGTCATAAATGGTAATTTTTCTGTGGATCGTCAGGCAATAAGACTCCCTCTTGAAGCATGGATTTGGCTGGCCTTTGGAGTCACGTCAACCTTCTCTCGGCTCTTCTTGGTCTCGTCATCTTCACCGTCCTCTCGTGGTTCTTCAGCCGGTCAAAGAACCTTCCCCCTGGCCCGCGTGGTTGGCCACTGCTCGGTTACATACCTCAGTTGGCGAGGATCAAGGAGCCTGTCCATGAGGTCTTCGCCAAGATGGGCAAGAAGTGAGGTTTTGGGGAAAAGATTTGGACACTAAACATTTCAAATTCAACTCTTAAAATTGCCAGAGAAATTCTGTCGGCGGAAAAATTCTCCCGCACTGCCATATCTGTCCTCGCAACAATAATGGTGTCACAAATAAAAGGTTGACAGGAAATTCTCAGGAGTAGTGGGACTTTCATCAAAAGAGTGCCAAAAAGTTTCCTTGAGCATAATAGAGGGGTGAAACAGCAATGACCACAACTGTAAAATGCCATTTCAATATGGGTGTTTTACAATTATAGTACTCCTCCAAGAATTTGCAACGCTTTGACCAATTACAGTGCGCGGAATCTGTCGACTTTTTCCTAACGCGCACTGGGTCGACAGATTTCGCGCACTGTGATTGGTCAATGCGTTGCAAACTCTTGGAGGCACACTATTGTGAATCGCCTGTACTGAGCAGAAACTCTGTACACACAAAAGGTATTAATGTGCAAAAAATTCCCTCCAGATTTTGCAAGAAAAACCATGACAGTCTAAACTGTATAGGAAGGAATCGAAACAGAATTCTCCACCCTGGCTCTGTTCAGTAAGTGACTGTTTTAGGGTCAATTTGTCATCTTTAATGATCTTTTGTATTCCGGTTATAACAGGTACGGGCCCGTATTCTGCTTAAAAATAGCCAATCAGCTAGTGGTGGTATTGCATAATTATGACGTCATCAAAGAGGCCTGTGATCAGTTTCAACTGAGTGGACGCCCTTCGTTTGAAATCGGCCAATTAACTTTACCGGGTCATGGTAGGTAGAAGTATGTGTCAAAATGAACGAGCCAGTCTCAGCCATAATCGGAATTTTATTTATACAGACCTATAAGCATAGACTCAAGTATCTGTTCGCTATTGGAGAAGTTCAATCTTCTCAGCGTTAGGTGGATGTATGTTTTCCTCCTTTAAATTCATTTCTTTCTTACTTTTTCCTTCAGGTATCCTCACCGCCTCTGGTGCGCCATGGGTGGAATTGAGACGTTTCTCCTCTATGGCACTACGGAAATTGGGGATGGGAAAGATCACTTTTGAGAAGCAGATTTCCATTGAAGCTCGGTATCTTCTTAAGGAGATACAAAAGCAGGGACGGGAGAGCTTTAATCCCAAAGAGTTCTTACAGAACGCTGTTGCCAACATCATTTGCTTCTTGGTGTTCGGTAGCAGGTTTGAGTACACAGACGAGAAGTTCAAAGAGCTTCTTGAGACGCTCCACAAGTCGCATGAGCTTGGTGGGGCGGGGGGAGTTGTCGAGTTTGTGCCCATATTTGCTAAACTGACATTTCTTCCCATTGTGAAAAAGCACATGGCCATCAATCGGGCATTTGAACAGATGATGAGGAGGCTACTGAAAGAACATGAGAAGGGATACCGACCCGAGATCTCGCGAGATTATACAGACGCTTTCTACAGCGAGATGAAGGCTAAAGACAGCAAAGGCCAACCGACTTTCATGAACCCTATCAGTCTGTTCCACTCCGTGTCGGGCCTGTTCGGGGCTGGAACCGAGACTACAACCACCACCCTCCAGTGGGTTTTGCTCTACATGATTGCCTACCCTGAAATTCAGGCTAAGGTGCAGCAGGAACTGGACAGTGTGGTTGGCCGGGACAGACCACCGCAGCTCTCGGATAAGCCACAGTTAGTCTTTACTCAGGCGGTACTTCACGAGATCCAGCGCGTCACCATAGTCCCCTTGGGCGTGCCTCATAAATGCATGGAGGACACCACCGTTTCAGGGTAAAATTTTTATTGTACAGGAAATTTTCATCCAAGATTTAACAAACTGAAAGAATGCCATTTTACAAGCCACTTCCTTCTCGATATCTTTTCACTGCCTATAGAAAAGTCATAATCTCCAAGCCAGATCAACCGACAGAGTTAATAGTGATCTCCTAGAGAAAAACGTGAATAAGACATACCTCCCATTTAAAACATTTAAAATTTTGGCATCCTCCTAGAGTCAGGTATCAATTCTGCTTCTGCAAAGGCTGCCAAATAATTCAAATATGTATCGATTTCCCGTGCTCGGCATTTCCACCAGATACCACATTCCAAAGGGTTCTTTGCTGCTCACCAACCTCTGGCAAGTCCTCAATGACCCCTGTGAATGGACCAATCCAAAGCAATTTCGACCGGAGCGATTCCTGGACCGTCACGGCAATCTTGTGCGGCGGGAGAAATTTATACCATTTGGTGTAGGTAAGAAAACATATCTCAGTAATCCAGAATTAAACGAGCACGGGGCCCGGCTGGTACATCTTTGACTACCAGTCCGAGATGCCAAGTTGCATTTTTTGCGTTTATTCAAACTCATGTACACAAATAATTCTTTCATGTCATTTCATTCTTTAGATCACTTGATTGCCTCCTTTTCCTAGGTCGTCGTTTCTGTCTCGGCGAGAACTTGGCCAAGATGGAGGTGTTTCTGGTGTTCACAATTCTCCTCCATCATTTCACCTTCAAGGCGCCAGAGGGCGCTACGATCACCTTCAAAGCGGTCGAGTCACTGACGCTTGCACCCGTTCCGTACAAAGTTATTGCTGTTGCGCGTGACTGATAAAGATGACGTGGCTTCGACTTAGTCATCAGTTGCATGACCTGAGCCTCTGACGTGAGGGTGTGATCACCAAGTAAATAAAAGTAAACAGTTTTTCTGAATAATAATGAGTAATGCGAGACCAGAGGCCAAAATTTTAGTTGCCTTTAAATGACAAGTCTTTTCTTTGATGCAATCATTTGGCCACTGAACAAAACCAACCCATTGTAATAAAAACGTGAGTGAAATTTCAAGCATCAGCTTTTTCTGAAGAAAATAGGTCAGAAATGCTTGTTGTTTGTCTTAGCCTCGTTAGTTTGCCTTTGAGGACTATCTGCTTATTAATGATATTAATATTAAAAACAGCAAGCAGTTGTGCTTTCACATTAAGCCCCCAAAAATTGCCAAATCGATATAGTCACACGTTGAATCAACCAGCAGACTTATGTAAAAAAGCAACTGTTGATTAATTGAAAAATCAATTGTTTACTAATTCTTCCAGCTTGACCTATATAAACCCATTGAGCTCTTTCGGTGTTTCGTAAAGCCAAGATCGTTCGGGAACGAACGAACGAAGTGCGCGATTGAGTCGAGCTAGCGTACTATGGCCGTTTTCCAGTACTAGACTTGGGCTCCGTCTCAGGCTTAAGCTGTTTTTCTACTTCCTGACTTTGACGTTATAAGTGTAATAGTAAGTCTGAAAGTGCCACAAAACATCAAGTAAGATGCAAAAGAGATAAACATTACAGTATTTTAATTTAAGTTGAACGCTTTAGGCCCACAATCGAGGATTGGTTTCCTACACGAAGCCTGAGACGGAGACAAAGTTGAGTATTGGAAAAAGGCCTATGGCTACGCTGATCGGCTATCATGTAGCTAGCTGTTTCCGAGTGGCCTTGTACTGAGCATGCACTATTGCAATACCATACTGGCTCACTGGACCAAACAAGTTTATCAACCTCATGTCATTATTCGAATGATTCTTGAGCAATGCCTAATAAGGCAGGAAAACAAGATAAAAGTTTGGAATGTTCATTAAATGTACATAAATCAAATGGACTCTACAAATCGAAAGAGAGCGTCGCACCCAACCGTAATAAAGGAGCCTTTCCATCTGCGCGTCAACACTTGCGCCAAGCGTTGCGTATCCGTCACAATCGCTCCTGGGCGATTTTGACTGCCGAACGCAACGCACACGTGTGTTATGTGAATGGACTCGATGTTTGTGTCCGTGAAAATAAAACGCATGAACGCATCGTGCACGCAACACACCCAAAACATGTACATACGGAAAGGTGGCTTTAACCACACCAGTCAAGAACAGCTTTCCTGCCACCATTCAACCTGCTGGGCTATATCAACACGACTTAGCCAACTAGTACGTTTTAACCAAAATGAAAAAAAAATTATTAACATCAATCGCACATCTCAGGATCTATATTTATCTTACTTTTGCCATAGAATACATAAAAAGATAAGGCCGGCAGTGGATTATGAGATTCAAAAGGTCCAATTACCATTAAATTTGAATAAGTTACATTTAAATGGCCCATAAAAAGTATGACATCTGAAACTCAGGCCTTTTAACTTCGGTCCGATGGACAGCATTGTGCCCCGCGCTGGATCAAGAGAGCTAGAGCGCAGTTTTCCTGGCAACAGAGGCTCCTTCGGAAGGAACTCCAATTCGCTGGTTCACGAAGACAATAAGATGCATCCGTTGCATGCACGTCGCTACCAACAAAACAAACACTCCCTTACCAGAATGGCTCTTTTCAAACTATGACGGGGGGGGCTTTTGTTCAAGGCGGATAGTCAATCTTTCGACGTCTTCCATGATTGCTTTCCTATACGCAACTGTTTCATGTACGTACGTTCTACTCACTCTTTACGTGACCACCTCTTTAACCAGGGCTCAATCATCCATGTCTTGTAGAATATCCAGCTTCATGCCGTAAGGTCAACCACTTTAGGGTTGTATGCACGTGTATTTTCTTTCCCATTGTTTTCCTCTGCCTTACCAGAACAGGTATTTTTTCTCATACATGTATGTACACTTAAAGTAATTTGAGATGCTTATTTCAGTCTACTTTCAAATTTTGTTTTATTCATAGCTTTAGTAATTGAAATAATTGTATTTTACGTTATCATGTTACGTTAATATTGTTTTATTTCCTTGAGTATTTGCATTTATCATTTTCTAATTTTAGTTATTTCCTGTTTCCTATTTAACCAGAGTTTTAGAACCCCTCGAAACTAGAAACCAATGGTTTCTAGTTTCAAAAGAAACATCATGGTTTCAAACCATGATGTTTCTTTTGGGCAAGCCAGCGGGAGCTGGTTAATTATTGCGTCCTTCATGTTTTGTTTCTAATGTTTAAATGTGTCTTCTGTCAATAAAGTGTCTTTGTAAGTGTATCCCGAAAAATAATATTTAAAATTAACAAGTATTAGATTCAAATCGCGGAAGTAGTTGGGTTCTTGACGGTTCCGGCCAGCCGCCTGAAACCACACTGAGTGATATCCACGTGCTGTGCATGTTGATGTCAGGCCAACATAAAGAATTGGTCTGTGACGATTTTCGACATAATTTGACATCACATCTCCTTAAAGAGTAGTTGCCAAATGTCACTTGTCACTTCTTTCATCGGAGTTAGAACGAAAAGGAGCACATGTGCCACATAACAACTATTACTGCATCCTAAAACCAATCACTTTTAATTAAAATGAACAAAAATACGAGACAGGTAGTAAGGGTAATGCTCTGATCATGGCAGATTTCTATCAACATCCACAGCCCAGACAACAGATCGAGAAGGAAAGCTAATTTTCTTTTTGGATGGCTGTCACGAACCGTCAGTTTGGAGACCCTCCTAATTTTCCAACGACAAAATGATGGCCAACCATAACTGAAAATGTTGGAACCAGCAGATAATGTATCACAAACCGAAAATATTTTATTCACAGATTGACAGAATCCGTGTCAAAAATTGACAGAAAGTGTCGTAGAATTATTTGACCGTTAATGTATCACCTGTCGACGGATAATACCGTTTGTTACTACATTATCAATTGTAACACGGACACTTTGTTACGTGACAAGAAATCTATAAATAGTCAGTGTAACTGTCACATCAAGAGCAGATTTCCAAGTGCCGCCAGAAACTTCGGTAAGTATGATTAAATTATCAATAGAAAATGCGTCACTGGTTAATTTCCATGCAATTACATTTGAGCATGTAGATTATCATTCCAGATTACTGGGTTCCGAGGAGTCATGTACGTAATCGAGGGTGATTTCAGACAGGTTCCTTGCAAATGAGGGGCAAACGAGTTTATTCTTTTAGTGACGAAAAGTAGGCCTTTCCAGCTGTCAAACTACAATTTTCATTATGATGATCTCTCAGTGTTCCTCCCACAGGATAGACGATACAGTGATGGAGAAAGCGACCTTCAAGGCAGTGTTTCTCATTTTTGCTGTGGGTTTGTGCTCAGCATGCATGTATATCCCTACACCACCCCAGGGGATCGTGGAGCGAATGTCCCAAGCACCTGTGGCGTTCAAGGGGAGAGCCAGGTCCATCTACCGAGTCTTGTCGTTAGGCCAACTAAACTGCGGCTTCTACAGCGTCACTTTCGACGTCGAGTGCGTTTACAAGACTGCGGAGGGGGCTTGCCAGTGACGAAGACCGTCAATGTGTCCAGGTTCGGCAGTGATGGGTGGCAGTGCTCGCGTACAGACGTCGAGCTAACCGAGACCTACGTGGTGCTGGCTGGTGAGTACCGCGGTGGGCTGCGGGTGTGGAATGTTAACTTCCAAAGCGGGGCCGAGGCAGCCACTGCACACATCATGGAGCAGGTAGACAAAGCGTACATTTGCGATGCTCCGACAGTCTAAGTAGTAGGCTAGTAATCGCAAGACCATCACTTCAATTCAAGTAACGATATAAGAGTATTTGAAACCTTGCCCAAAATTAACTTTACTAATACCTTTGAGAAAGATTCTGCTAGGATCGAAACGTAATGCCCTCCATAGTTTGTTATTTACTATTATTTTATTATACTTCTACAATGAACTGAATTATTTCATTGGTCCTGGATCATCCAGCAAAATGTCAACCTTACGTTTGAATCCTAATACTTATATTCTCAATGTTTCGGGGTTCGGTGTGCCATTTTTTTTCTTCCAAAACAACCCCATGAATAGCCAGCTGGTGACGAGCCAGGGAGGATACATGCTAGCAATGTCAGCCGTGTTTGCAGACTGGCAAGGTATAAAGACAAGAGAGAGATGCCTTGTGCGTGGGGGGATCAGGAATTATACCAGAAAATGTTTTATTCACGAATAAAGTTTAAGGATTCACCAATCAGAATCTCAGTTTTAATGTTATTCCTTCATTTTTGTTGATCGCCTCGAACGTCCTCGACCAGCTTGTCCGACGTTTGGTCGGCATGATAGTGTTTCAACCCACATTTTGCTTGACTATGAACAGTTGTTACGACAGAACTAAGGTATTACTCAAGTGCATTCTATTTCCATTTAAATATGCCATGCTTGTATTGGCACACCTAACTTTTGAAAGAGTAGAATTTCATCATTGTAACTTGAGGAACTTGTTTGGCCTTTGTGAAAACACAGCTCGCTTACTCTGCTTGCCTCTCCCTCTTAACCTTGAAGCAACCAGATGGCGTTCTTGTACAGCGTGACAGGAATTGTCATCTTACTCGTTCCAATACCACTCGATACCGACATCGAACACCAGCCCTTATCCCCACCACGCCTTGAAATACTTACCATCAAAACTGACGAGACGTACATGAAGGTTAATTACAGAGCACAGCAAACAATACTGTAACGGAGTTAATATTCGAACTTGAGATGTCCCGTCTGTCACAGTAAAACATCAAAAACAGAATATCGGACGCACTACAGACTCAACAAAGTTTGTGAGTGTGTTTTTTTTATTTGTAACACAATACGCACAGTGTGACCATCATAGCTTATGATGTGAGATAAAACCAATCTCTCTCGGGTGTCGCTATTTATAATTTCATGCAGGGAAACGTTGACAATGATATGCAGCTATTCACCGACATGCATAGCCTCCAATGAAAACGGCCGTAATCCCCCAAAAACTTGACCTTAGAATGACAATGAAACTTGGTCTCGGTGGCACGAAAGGCCGTTGGATAATGGTACTATTTTCATCACGCAAAATATTATGGGATATAAGCTCTCTGCTTTTAAATACATTGCATTGGGCCACTCCCGCATTCTGGTGGTTTGCTTCACTCGTCTTCCCTAGAGCTGAGTGTATCTGCTTGGGTCGGCTCCATTGACTCTCTGACAAGTTTCCGAAGTCGAAAGAAGAATGTTGAGATCGCTAGCTGCTGTTGTCTTGGTGTTGGGACTCGTGGGCTTCCAGATGACCACCGCCTGGAATGGGGTGAGTTCAGGCCGTGTTTCTTCGCTCAATTTCAAAAGGAAAGCACAGTTGGAAAAGTGATTTTCAACTTCGGAAATAAGTCTGGTTTCTAAGGGCCTGCATTACAAACCAAGTCAGTGGTCACACTACCTTGCTGTGGGACACGGTACATGCGCGAATTCAAAGAGCTCACGTCTGATAAGTACAAAAAGAGAATTTCATAGAAATTAGCAACCAGCACGCCAATTTTGGTAAAGTTACGTGCCAGAGAGATACTTTTTTCTGGTGTCGATCTAAAGGTGTAGGCCTATCGATCTCGAGAGACCAGTGTCTGAAAAATGTAATGACTCCCATTCTAAAAGGAGACCTTTCAAAGAAATATTTTGTACGGATATGCGAAGCACATATAAGAGGTTTTGTTGCAATCCATCTTTTTGTGGTAAAGATCTGATATATGGACAGATGTTGCCCCTATAAAGCCTACCCACACCGGTCAAATTTCTGTCACGTGAGGAACTGCAGTCCTTGTAAAGGGGGAAAAAATCACGTGACTTGAAAGAAATTCAATATTGCACAGGGGACAGGCATGATTTGTCTTCGAATTTACGGCTGCTTTTTGTTTTGTATCTCTGTTTCTGTATGAAAAGCATTCCGAAAAGAATCCAGTTACATAAATCGTCTATCTTTCAATCTCATTTGCTATAGCGGTGAAACTTGGTGCATTCTCGAGAGAATTTTTCACTAAATGAAGTCCGGATCAACAGTTCTGGACCTGCAATAGGCGCTAGTTTATTCGTGGAAATCTGAACGAATCCGTCCGCAGACCTTTCTCTTGTTTTGTCACATAATTTATGCCTACAGGTAGTTGGCAAACTTAACTGGCTGCTGGCACAAAAGTAAAGAGAAATCCAGAAGTTCTCAATAAATCGCCAAGCATTCATGCAAATGAATAAGTAATTTGTGCAAACGAAATAAAAAGTAACGACAAAAAATTCACCTTGTTCCTTGCCTGGCTTACCTCTGACTGACCCAGAGTAACTTTTCTGCAAATATTAGCCGCCCATGGGAAAGCAAGCTAATTAACGAAAGGTCCACTGAACATGGATTTTAGTTCGACAAGTTGAAATTTGATTTTAAAGTGGTATTATTCAGCTAATTGATATGATACACAAAAAGAAGACTATCGTTCGAATTTGACAAAAAAGTCTTGACTGACAATCAGGTTTGACAAAAACATGCCCTTACAAAGCCATATGCAGCAAGGTATGAGACGGAGAGAATCCCCCCCTGCTTTGTGTTGGTCATTGTCTCGCAGGAATCTGGGGAATTCCTTTCAGACATCTTGGGGGGGGGGGATGTGTTAAGTAACAATAGTCTGGAATGTGTATAGGGATTGGACATGTTGGGGGGTACCCCTCGGTCTCATTTCTTGCTGGGTATATCCAAAAAGTGACCCTTCAATAGCGAATAGACTATATTCTATAGACTAGATTCTTTTACCGATATACGAAGACTTGAAGGAATCGTGGCCTTACTTTCTCTGGAGATTTGCAATAATGAATAGGCTTACTCTACCCTTTGTCAGAAGGTAGAATTGCCTGCAGGGTTCGTGAAAATCGCCTGTCTGAGTGTCCGGAGAACTTTGCACGCGATTGAACATATCTTAGGCCTCCTGAGAGCTTCGACAAAGAACTATAATTGAAAACATTGAAAAGCTGGGTTCGGGCAGAATCAGTTTTGAATTTTGTTGGCATTATATTGATTTCATTTTTTCATGATGAATGGATTTCGTCCTTGTCTGGCGAACATGGTGGTGTGGAAAACCATCCATTTGGAAGGGTGAAAAGAACGTGTACCTGTTGGCATTGTAGGGAGGTATGCCCTTGTAAAGCCGTGATTGGAACAGCACAATAGGTGGCGCGACGCTTTTTTCCAAGGCACCCGGATAAGGGATCTCACAGGCAAATGCCACATTGTGAGGGCCCGGGGGGAGGGGGCGCTGCACAGATAATACGTATACATGTACATGTACATGACCTCGATCGCTCTCGTGCCAGCGGCCGGGTACCAAGAAATCCATCCGTGACTTGACTTTGTTTGGTGGACAGATGGGTGCCACCTGTTCGGTTCAGCCTCTAGCACGCTACGTTTGTCATTTTCCAGCTTTTCGAGTTGTTTTAGTGAGCATCAATTACATGTAATTAGTGGAATAAAGATATGGGACACTTTATTTAAAGAAAACCTGGGTGTTAATTTGGCTCTATGAATTGGCCTTCAACCATGAGTTGACAGCCCAACAAAGTTTCAATCCTCACAGCCAGGATCCAACAAACGGATGTGTCATGTTTTACGTGTCCAAAGATGGCGCCTACGCAGTCAAGTATTAAGAAATCAGTGGAGGCTTCATCCCCTCTCCTCAAAGAATAGAGGGGGGCAAAAGGGAAAGAAGGCAGGAGATAAAAAAACAATCTTCTTGAAAATATCTCAGAATTGAACCTGTATGGTTGTGTAATCCTGCCGACACCCATGTGCCACACTAGTCAGAGTCCACAATTTAAAAGCGTACGAAGGGATCTTTACACGCAGCATTTTGTGTACTCTTTTAAACAAATTTTCAGGATAAATTGGACCTGCTGGAGCGTGTTCTAAAAGAGGAGGTTGAAGAAAGCAAGAAGTCAGGAGGTATGTCGATCAACGTACTTCCAGTGAACCATGATCATTCCGGTGGATAAAGAGGGAAATCACATGAAACGGTGTCCTCTTTCTGATGAGCTTTTTCTCGCTATTGGTTTTCATATCCCACAATGGAAAGGTGCTTATGCGTTAATTTAAAAAGGAGCTTTCTATAGATGCACATCTGACAAATCTAAGATTTGTAAGTTACAAAAATGGTTTATGTGATTAGAATGAAACCTTGAGGACATAGAAAGGATGGTGTCTAGGCTTCGCCAAGTTTTAATTTCACTCTTTATTTATATTGTCAAGATCTGAAAAGGGATGTTAGTTGCTCAAAGTATCACAAACAAAGGAAAAAAGAACCACTCCTGAAGCTTTTGTTGTTCTTGCACAACGTTTGGTGTATTCACAGGCCACGACTGCACCTTAAAGCTGGTAGGTTGTCAGTCACCACACATGTTTATTCGTTTTTAGTTTGCCTCACGGTTTGAAGTTTTGTTTTGTTTTTCTTCAGACTCCACAAACCTCCCAATTGTGGGCAAGATCACCTGGCAGAGCTCAACATTGGGTGCATACTCATCAGACAAGGCAGTTGATGGCAGCTCGTCCTCCAATTTGTACCCATCACAGCACTGCTCGCATACCAGTAGGAAACACTACTGTCTTTCGGGGTTTAGCTTCCGCATTAAATCCAATCTCTCTCCGTTTCAAACACAGAACCCTGAGACTGCAATTTTGAATAATCCATTTTAGGTCCAGTTAACCCCAGCTTTTACTGTGCGGTTTTCATACGACATCCGAAACACAAGTTCACTGTTACGTGCACAGCCTACGTGTCTGGAAGTAAATGTTATATTTTTGTACAACACACGAGGGTTATTGTAGTTGATCACTGAAACACGACTCCTGACGACTGTTGTGCGCATTTCTGCTGCTGTTGTTGACCATGTGGAGTACAATTGGGCTCTGGCGCCCTCAGTTATCTTGCGATATCTCAGGTCAGTGTCCATTTGGAACTGGGCAAACCCTTCACCTGAGCAGCTGGTATCTGTAAATACGATGGGGTTTCTTATTCCTTGAGCACTTATAATGATCTGTTTTGCTTGTTTGACCGGTTAGTTACTGCCGCCAGGGATCCGTGGTGGATGGTCGATCTGGGGAGCAACCACTGCATCAGCAAAGTCCGCATTCTGAACCGTGGTGACTGCTGCAGTAAGTCAGAAACCTAAATAGACTGATAACTAAGTACGTGTATAATTACTACATTTACAGTTTACACTGTCGATGGGTCAGGAAAATAAATATTTGGTGAAGTTTACCATTGTAAAAAAGGGTGCCAGTATCACCGAAAAATCTTTGTTTCGGTATATGGGAGCTTCGGAATTACAGGAAACTTCTAGGCTTTGGAGATGGAAGACACAAAATAGAGTAACAACAAAACAACAACAACAACAACATCAACAACAAGCACTATACCTGTTGTACTAACAGAAATGCCCCCCCAAAAATGCCCCAAACACAATTTATATCAATCTTTGCAATACATGTAACAATGACCAGTAGGCTACATCAGTATCACCATATCATCTACTGCAACCAGAAAAAACAAAATGACAGCAAATTAAACTGAAGGTACAATTTAAACAACCAAGGAGCAATTGCAATATCCGATTTGAGCAGAAGCACCCCCTCATCGGTTGAAAAGAGCCACCTTGTTCAGGGGTGTTCATTTTGCTGGGAGCGATTTGACTCCAACGCGTGTATAAGTCATTCGTGAACCAGCGAAGTACAGTTCCGACCGAAGGAGCCTCAGTTGCAAGGTACATGGCGTCCTCTCTCGGTCCAGCTCGGGGCTCATAGCTGTCCGTATTTCCATTGACAGGCGAGCGCTTAGAGGGCGCTGTTGTCCGCGTTGGTCCCAGCGTCACCGGCACAGAGAACTGGGCCTGTGGCTCACCGGTAACTGCTGCTCAAGCTGCACCATCGGGCGGTACCATCGAGTTCACCTGCTATCCCGCACTGAAAGGTCGCTACGTCAGTGTTGATATCCCTGGGTCAGCCACCCTGCAACTTTGTGAGGTTACATTAGAGGAGATTCCCCTGAGCCAATGCCCCGGTAAGTTATGGTCGAAAAGGCTTTTTTCGGGTTCCGTATCCATTAATTTTGATCTAAAGCGTAAAAATATTAGACAGTGAAAGCCGTCAAGCACAACATAATAGTCAATTTCTTATCATTGAATTTGTTGACAGTTCCGCAGCCGTTCAACGTCGTTGGCAAAACAGCGGAGCAGAGCACAACGCACGGTGCGGGTTATACAGCAGACTTGGCAGTGGACGGGAGTTCATCTGCAATCTTGTACCCCGCCAGGCACTGCTCGCACACTGGTAAGATGATATCTCCTCTGGATGTGTAAGACACTTGTAATGGAAACCTACAATAGATCACCACTGGCAAGATTGTTAAATGCTTGGTTCAAGCTAGCAGCCCGTAGACTCCCCTTAAACTATGTAGTGAGAGCTCGGTGAATGGCTGTATTCAGTTTTATGTTGCGAAGAAATACAGGTCCCATCAAAATCGCCCCTATAAGCCAGTGGAGCTGGAAATACAAAAGAAAGGAAACTTAAAATGTCTTCCCAATATTACATTCAAGTATCTTGTATCTAAGAAGAATTGGACGTGACTTCTTTAAAGCTTGACACACAAAAAAACCCCATAAGGTACTGAGGGCCTTCTGGTAACACGCGTACCGCCTGCAGACATTCCAATCACAACTATATGCATGACTCTATTCAAGTTAATAAGGAAATTTTCCCTCGGGAGGAATGACATATTTTTGTAACTCTATTTTCTTTTCATTAGTTACCAACTCGAACCACCCTTGGTGGAAAGTCGATCTTGGTGGAGAGCAGTGCGTTACCAAGGTAACCATCCTGAACCGTGGTGACTGTTGCAGTAAGTATGTCAAAATACTTTGAATTTAAGAACCACGTCCTGGAACGACCATTATACCAACTGTTTATTTCATCTATTTAGCAAACAACTCGATACCAAAAAGGATATGTAATGAAATGTTTTCAGGCAAATTGTTGGCGCTCAATTCGTTTTAAAAATGGATTAGGCCTACTCTATTGCTAAACGTGATTAGTGTTTTTTTGTGCGCAGGTGACCGTCTGCAAAATGCCATTGTTCGCGCTGGGACATCCGAGACTGCCACCGCGAACCAGGCATGCGGGGCACCAATCACTGCTAGTCAAGCCCAGCCGTTGGGCGGGACCATCGAGATTAAATGTGACCGACCATTGAGGGCACGCTACGTGAGCGTCGACATTCCAGGAACCGCTACACTGCAACTCTGTGAGGTGTCAGTGGAAGTGCTGTCAAGCCCAGATTGCTAATTTATTCCTGATTGACACGGTCCCATATGACAATAATGGACTAGATGACGAATCTTCAATTTCAACATTCAAATCTTTTTGATTTCTCAATTTCTGCTTTCCTTTGCTGAGCTAGCTATATAGAGTTCATTTAAATTAAAGTAAATGATGAATCACTTTGTCGAAAAAACTCTCTTTTGCAATGATATTATTTTATGCGTGCTCACCCAAGTGGGGACAATCAACCGCGCAGGCATTATACTGAAATTTTTGTAAGCGAATTACGTCGACAAATGGGACAAGAAAATGTGAATGGTGCATCTGAAAAGAACTGAATTGTAGGAAATATTTGACCACAAGCACAGTCAATTTCAGGTAAGTATTTTTGGCGACTCGGAGTACAATCGTTAATGTATTTCCAACTACAGTCAAGAAGTTACGATATATTTGTTATTTTTTTAGTTTGTTGAGGTGTATGAGTTGGGATGTTTATTTCTTTTTGTTCTTTTCCTTCCTTTTTATTTTCATTTATTTTTTGCTTAGGCCTCCCCCCCAAAAAAAATTTGGTCTCTGGTCGGACCAAAGTTCCAGAATTGATGCGGCGATGCAGGTTTGTTTGTTTTTTTAGTTTTTTGGGGGGAGGGTAGTGTTGGGTTTTAAAGACTGGCAATTGGCGCGGAAATGAGTGATGAGGCCAGTAGTAGCACGTCGCATGTCATGCCGCCATTGTTGTTGACCAGTTGGCTGCAACTTTGTACCCATGGTCTACTGTTTGTGTTCGACATCAACATTACGCAGTCGTAACAAATCAATCACTGGGTACGAGCTGTCCACGAATTAGTCTGGTTCCTTGAACGAACGACTTATGGACTTGTGGCCGAGAATCAGTCTACTCGCGAACATTCAGGTGGTGCGGAAATAGAGGGCGCTGTTTGAAAATTTTGGGAAAAAATGGGGAAAAAATGACGCGCGTGTTCAGAATCGACGCGCGTGCTGACCAGAGACCGACTATTTTTTTTGCCTTAATTTTGAGTTTAAGGCTGTTGAAAGAAATTAAAATAGGTGGTAGTCCAATTTTCCAACAGTGAACAGTTGGTATATAATTACTTCAATATTCTTTCAAGTTTTTTTTTTAAATAATAAAGGCTTCGGTTTGCATGCAATATCTTGTGTTGTCATTTTCCTTTTCTAAATACGCATGAACGTGAGAAGAGCGGCCGCCTGCTTCATTAAACAGGCCAATTAAGTTTGAAGTAACAGGCAACTCACCGACATGTCCATATCAACAGTGAGTTTAATTGGGGGAAGCTTACGCTTGAATTCAGCTTTTCATACTTTATTGAAACTGTTAAATTAAACAAGACTTATTAGTTCGAACCAAACAGTTAACAATTGCTTAAAATCGTTTCTTTTTGGCCAAGTCGCACCCTGTCAGGTCGCCGTACAAAGCGACTTCTTTACTTCGACATGAAGTTTACCGGTACTATAGGCTTCATGGTTCTGCTGACATCGAATTGAATGATTATTTACACCTGTGTAAGCCGGACTATTAAACTGAAAATGACAAAGGGAACAGTGATGTTTTAAGTGCTCGTTGATTGTGTCCACGATGGTATCTAGCAGCTCGACCATAAGTGTCGCCGTATGGACCTGTGTGCTGACAGACACTTACTATGGACGAATCTCTGACTAGTACGACAGGCAACTGGATAAGACGTTGTATTCTCTTCAAACAGTTCCAATTTCCTGTTGCAGCAACCTTCTAGCAGCCTCCAATTCTCGGGTAACTTATGACTGGGACTTTGTTTTCACTGTGGAAAGCCGTTGAACTTTTAAGTTAGAATGACACGTTTTAGGGCATACTGTGTGTTGCGTAATTATTTAAACACCGAGTCACCGGTTCGAACCGATCAGGGAGTCACGCTTCAGTGGAACCGAACGGTTTCTGTCTTCATACAATCAGGTGAAAGGGATTAGCTTACCGGACCAAAATGACGTGTAATTTAATCGGCAGCTTTATGCAAGATATTATGGGATGCAAACGTTTTGCTTATAAAGGTCTTGCATCAGGCTACTCACCCGTTCTAGTGGCTTGCTTCGCTCGTGTTCGCAAAAGTTGAGGGTGTTTGCTCAGGTCAGGCCTATTGACTCTCTCTGACAAGTTTCCAAAGTCGAAAGAAGAATGTTGAGATCGCTAGCTGCTGTTGTCTTGGTGTTGGGACTCGTGGGCTTCCAGATGACCACCGCCTGGAATGAGGTGAGTTCAAATTGTGGCCGAGTCCAAAACGGGCTTCCAGAGCTACGGCTAGGTCTATTGTTTGCGCGTCTCCATGCATTTCTACTGGAGCGAAGACCTAAACGTAGCTCTAGACCAGGATGCCGCCTGTGTTTCTTCGCTCATTTCACAAGAGTGCGTCTCCAAGAGTTTGCAACGCGTTGACCAATCACAATGCGTGAAATCTGTCCACCCTTTCCAAACGCGCACTGGGTCGACAGATTTCGCGCACTGTGATTGGTCAACGCGTTTCAAACTCTTGGAGGCGCACTGTTATAAATCGCCCATATTCCAGAAAGTGGAAAGGTTGTAAAACTCTATTATCTACCTCAGGAAAAAAAGCGACTTTTATTGTCCCATTTTTAAAATCCAGTTTTACTGTCTTGCTAACCACACAATGCCTGAGCGGGATATTACACTTCATTATACTTTGAAGATCCCATATCTAGTGTACGAACGTTTATTTGATAGAAATTAGCTACAGTCTCATACAGTTACGTACCAAATTAAAAGTTTCAAACCAAAAACTTCAGTTTTACCGGTAGAGCAAGTAAGTGGTAAGTTCATTCAAAAGCATACATGTATATTGGAGCACAAAGTAGAATTTCAAAAAAGAACCCGTTGATTGGAATAAATTGTAGGGATATTCAAAACCAGGATGTAAAAGTGAAATCCGTCTTTCGCAGTTAAGTTCTCATAGGCACAAAATCTATTCCTATTTTACAATTGACGAGAAGGTAATAAAACCTTTGGCTCCCTTACCAACCAAGGATAAATTTTCTGAAAAGGTTGTCCGCCACTTGCTAACCAGAGAAAGATCAAGAAAATAAATCTTTCCAACTTGAAAAGGAAAAATTCGATTTCAAGGTGGTATTATGTAACTAATTGGAAATACTACAGACTAGGAAGGTCACTATTCAACTTCCAAAACGCATTCTCAATCAGATGCGACAAAAATTATCCTTGTAAAGCATGACGCTCCAATAGTAAACTGATGGTAAATTTTTAAAAGAACCAAATGAAAAAAGCTTAGCCTTGCTTTCGTGGGAATCGCAAGGATTAATACACTACTTTTACGGTCAGAAAGTTCAATGGCCTGTAAACCTCGGGTGTGGGATTCGTTTAAATTGGATTGTCACTCAGAACCTCAGAGAAAATCGCTCTACCATGTTTTGTGCATCACTTGTTCCTGATAAAAATGTTTCCCTTGGTCGGATCGCCTAAGGTTGGATTGTCGCTTATCTGACAAATCAATCAACACAGCTCAAGTCCCGTATGTCTTTCCTCGTTTCTGCCCTATGGACGAAAAATGATGTTTTCGTACAGTCCTTCCAGTCCGTACGGAGATTTGCAGGAATCTTGCTGTTCAAGTCAATCATTTTGGTGCATGTTTGTGGATAAGGTAGTGGGTGAGCTAAGTACAGAAGTGTACTATGACTTTTTTGAAGAATGGCGACGTTCGTGGCTCAAACACGTGTGGCATAATCGATGAAACATGCTTCACTTTTCTGCTAATGCATGTAGTATTGATAGAAAACAAGATGTTTTAATGTTACTAGAACTGTAGCGGTGTTATTTTTTCATACTGAGAATTGTTGACCGGTGTGTGATGCAGGCAAATCGTCTCTGCGTATGTCAGAGCTTAGCTAAAATCGGATAAAATCGATCGATTCTGTTTGATCCAACTTATCCCAGGTGTACTGTAGTACAGCAAACTGGCTGACAGGCTTTCCGGGCGACATGACCTTACCTTCATCCACCTAAGAGCTTCCTCAAAGAACTAATACTGAAAGTGTTCTTCTTTCAGTATTTAGCGGTGATCTGCATTAGGAGCTTTTCAGTGGCGTAATCTTGTGCCAGGGACAACAGCGGGATGGGGAATGGGGGATTACGTTAATAAAAAAAAAAACTTGCCCTGTCATTGACATTTGTAGCGTCCGTATTCCGTACCGGTATGACACTAAGGCCACTGATCATGATACATATGTACATCTTTTACGCATACTTACCTCCCTCAACCTTACATCAAAACAGCGTCATTGTAGCTTCCGTTTGTTTTCTTAAATATCTCCCCTTTCAGTGCTTATGATACATATCGGTTATTGGGAAGTCGGAAAAATAAACAAGAGGAAAGGGGTTAACAATCACAACATTGATAGAAAACGTCGGAATTGACCCCCTTCCATGCCAAATGATTGGGCCAGTTTGCTGCTCATGAGCTTGGTTCCGCCCCCCTCCCCCCCCCGGAAAAATAATGACGATGCGCATGTGCCACACTAGCTAGTCAGAGACCACAGTGTACTTGTAAATTAAGCGAATGATGAGCTCTATAAGGCATGTCTTCTCTTTGAACGAATTTTCAGGATGAATTGGACCTGTTGGAGCGTGTTCTAAAGGACGAGGTTGAAGAATCCAAGAAGTCAGGAGGTATGTCGATCAACATATTTGCAATGAGCCATGATCACTCGAGCAGGTAAACAAGGAAATTACAAAAGAACCTATAAAATGGTGTCTACTGATAAGCAGTTTTCAGCTTCGCTTTTCATATCCAACTATGCAATAGGGTGCACATGCATGCGTTTACATTTGATTGAAAAGGGTTACTAATGTATGCAATCTTACTGACAAGCTTAAAATGGTACATTTGAACAATAGTTTATCTGGCTAGACTGAAACCTTGTGGGTGGACAAAGCATAAAAGTGCTTACGCTCATATTAGATTCATTATTTTGTGCGGCCAAGATCTGAAAGGGGCGTTAGAGGTTTAAAGCATTTATCAAAATAGAGGTACCGGTAGTCCTGCTGTTTTTGTTGATCTCGCTACCCTTTTGCTTCGTTTGCTTTTACCTAGCCATTACCAATTTTAATTTTGTCTGTTTTGCTTCGTTAAGGCTCCACAAACCTCCCAATTGTGGACAAGATCACCTGGCAGAGTTCAACTTATGGCGCCTACTCGTCAGATAAGGCAGTTGATGGCAGCTCGTCCTCCGATTTGTACCCCTCGGAGCACTGCTCGCATACCAGTAGGTAACACTTCTGTGTGTCAGGGTTTCCCGTTTAAACACCATTTCCATCTCTACAATGTTCCATTTTGATCAGGAAAAGGCCTTGGCACGAGCAGCTCCCAGCTGAAATATTTAGTGAGACACTTTTAACTTCTTGAGCACCCGTCTGTTCTGTTTGTTTGTCCACTTAGTTGCTTGTGCCAGGGATCCGTGGTGGATGGTGGACCTTGGGGGCGAGCACTGTATCAGCAAAGTCCACATTCTGAACCGTGGTGACTGCTGCAGTAAGTCAGAAACCTAGATGATTCCTAGTACATGTATGGTGAGGCCTACTAGATATATAGTAACATATTATGTACATTAAACCGAAATGCTAGCCAAGTGTAACCTGCAGCCAATGGGTTGGGGAAAGGAGAGTCAAGGGGGTGTTTTCCGTCGTAGCAAAGGGTACCAACATCGCCAAATGATCTTTTTTGAGTAAACAGAAGTTTTGGAATTCCAGAAAACTTCTCAAACTTGGGTTATACGAAAGAGAAACATTCCAGAAAGAACAGTAAAAAGTTATGTAGCATATGTAGAAAAACTGGAGTAGTAACTCCACAACCATCCCAAATACAACTATTTCAATATCACCATGTCATCCACCGTAACCAGAGAAAAACGCCAGCAAACTAAACTACAAAAATAACTACAAACACAACGATAATTTCAACAAAACTGTCCGAATTTCCATTGGCAGGCAAGCGTTTAGAGGGTGCTGTTGTCCGTGTTGGTCCCAGCGTCACTGCCACAGAGAACTGGGCCTGTGGCTCATTTGTAACCGCTGCGCAAGCAGCACCACTGGGTGGTACCATCGAGTTCACTTGCCAGCCCGCACTGAAAGGGCGCTACGTCAGCGTTGATATCCCTGGGTCAGCCACCCTAGCACTTTGCGAGGTTACACTGGAGGAGATTCCTCTAGAACAATGTCCTGGTAAGTTATGATTAAAAACGCTCCAACGTTGATCCAAATCGTCCAAATATTAGGCAGTGACAATCGTGTTATCATTGAATTTGTTGACAGATCCCCAGCCGTTCAGCATCGTTGGCAAACCAGCAGAGCAGAGCACAACGCACAGTGCGCGTTATACAGCAGACTTGGCAGTGGACGGGAGTTCATCTGCAATCTTGTACCCCGCCAGGCACTGCTCGCACACTGGTAAGATGATATCTCCTCTAGGTGTGGAAGACTGTTTATAATGGAAATTACACTTGCATTATACGGGAACCATCGGTGATATTGTTAAATCCTGGGTTCAAGCAGCCCGTAGACTCTCCTTTAACTTTTTAGTAAGAGCTCGGTAAATGTCTAGGCCTATATCCAGTTCTATGTCGCGAAGAAATACAAGTCCCATCAAAACCATCTTTATAGGGCAATGGAGCTAAAACGGATGTGAGCCAAAATACATAAGAAAGAAAAGTGTCAAGTGTCTTCCCAAAAATGAATCAAAGTCGCATTCATGGAAGAAGAATTGGAGATGTCTTATTTAAAGCTGGACAAATACTAACCGTAAGGCAATGAAGTCTGATAACAACACATTCCAACTTTAGAGTACGTCCAAGTACAACGGCAATAGCAATCTATCAACAGAATTATTTCTCGGGAAAATTAAGTGACACATTCTACTGCATTTTTCTTCATCAGCTACTGACTCGAACCACCCTTGGTGGAAAGTCGATCTTGGTGGGGAGCAGTGCGTTACCAAGGTAACCATCTTGAACCGAGGTGACTGTTGCAGTAAGTATGTCAAAATACTTTGAATTTAGAGGGGATACTTAATTTATTTATTTTCATGCACTAGAATAAAGACCCAAAGTTGTTGTGCTACTTGTTTCTTTTTTTTTATACTAAACTACCACCCTTCCATTAAAGACTGGGAAAATGCTCTAAGAATCTCGTTAATTGACGGAGACAAATTCTTCTCCAGAACAGCCCAAAACTTCAACTGTACCAACCTGTTTTGTTTTTGCCATGTAAAATGACCTTTTTCGACAAATAGTGATACTGAAACAATTTCACAAAGTATTTACGAATGGAATATGTTCAGAGAAATGAAAACTAGCCAGTAAAACTATCAAATGTGAAGCTCAATGCGCTCTAAAATTTGATCACTCAAGCTTTTCTTACCATAGCACTACATTCTTTTTTTGTGCGCAGGTGAACGTCTGCAAAATGCCATGGTTCGTGCTGGGACATCCGAGACTGTCACCGCGAACCAGGCATGCGGGGCACCAATCACTGCCACACAAGCCGAGCCATTGGGTGGGACCATTGAGATTAAATGTGACCGACCGTTGAGGGCGCGCTACGTGAGCGTCGACATCCCGGGGACCGCTACACTGCAACTCTGTGAGGTGTCAGTGGAAGTGCTGTCAAGCCCAGATTGCTAGTTTATTCCTGATTGACACGGCTCTATGACCATACAACGGAATCAGTGATGCCTATCTTATTAATCACTAATTGTTTCGATGAAACGCTTTGTTGAAAAACTGTTATTAAGCCATGAAATTCAAAAGTTGACCCGTTTTAAATTTGCACTTTTCACATCTCCATATTCACGCAAGCTTGGCAAAGGGAAATTAGTAAGTTATGCATGTGCAACATTTAGTAAACAAAGGACATCAAGTACTTTGATTAGAAAATATGACAAATAGTCCTTATAGAAATATCCGACTAAATAGTGAACCTGACGGTAATAGTCACTTTCAGGCAAACAAGGAGAGAGACTGGGCACATAATGACACGATGGGCAAAATTCAACCGATAACCAAGACGAAGTATTCAAGTATATAAACTGGGAGATTTCTTCTGCTTTTTGCTTGTTTTGGTGGTCTCCTTCGTGTTTATAGTTGTATAAGATTTTAAGAACTCGTTAAAAAAAACTAAAAGTCGGTGGTAGTCTAATTGTCCTTATATAGTTAAAGTTGACATGAACTTCGATATTCTTTTGTTTTCGGCTCGTTAGTTCTTCTAAGTAATAAAGACTGTCGTTTTCGAGGAGTAGGTGTTGTCACTTCTTTTTTTAAATAGTTTTTTATATATATCTGATCATCCAACAGCCCACTTGGCGCAAATTACAGGATGAAAACCAAGAATGGATATTCCTGGGAAAACCCACAGAGTCAGACAGGGACTGAAAACCCAATCCACATGCTAACCTAAGTGGGATTCGAACCCGGGTCACAGAGGTGGAAGGCGAGGAAAAGGCCACTACACCAACCTGACTCCTCGGAATGAACATGACAGCTGCTGTATAGCACGCAGGTCTGGCAACTCACAAAACATGTCCATATGAACAGGGAGTTTCATTTTGAGCAATTTGAGCTCGAATTCCTCTTATAACAATTTCTTTCAAATAGTCACCTGAACAAGACATAGTGCTGCCCAAACTAAACAGTTAACGCTTGCTTATAATCGTTTCTTTTTTGGCCAAGTTGTACCCTGTCAGGTGGCCGTGAGAAAGTGACATCTTTACTTTGACATGAACTCTACAAGTACTGTCAACCTCGAGCAGAATCACCCCCATCGGCTTAAAGAGCCGCGTTGGTCAGGAGTGCTCAATCTGTTGGTAGCGATATGACCGCGACGCGTGAATTTCCTACTACTGTCTAGTCGTTCGTGAATCAGCAGAGTATAGTTCCGACAGAAGGAGCCTCCGTTTCTAAGAAATCTGGCGGATCTATCTCGACGCCCATTGGCTTTAAGATTCTGCTGACGTCGAATTGAAGATAATTATTCATAATTATAACTGTACCACCCGCACTATTACACTAAAATGGCTCATAAAATAGGTTGAAATGCGCTTCGATCATGTGCTGGTAATCAGAGCATATGAAATGCATGTCACCCCAGTCATCACCTGTTTCTTTATGGCACAATGACAAGGGAGAACCAGGCAATCCTCGGTAATAACCGTTCCTCAAGGATAAAAATACCCTGTCACATACATGTATTAAATTTTGTGTTGCGTTTATTGTGATGCCACCTTCCATTGTATGTTTTCGTTCAAAAGGCGGGTAGCGGAGATTTCATCCCTCAAAAATGATGCATTTGGTTTACCACCCTTTATGGAGTGGTTTGAGGAGAGTAATGGTATTCATCACCAGCTGTGATTTCTTTCAGAGCTTTTGGTTCATTCCACCATAGAAATTACCAAATAAAAGATTACTCTGTGAATAAACTCGTCACTTTTTGGGGGGAGGGTCTGTCAAGTTGGGAAGCAGTTTACAGCAGCCCACTATTGTTCGAAACGAATGTAGCCTACAAATTTTCTGGGGTTTTGATGTTTTCCCTTGTCTTTAATATTCCCCTGCCGTTGACCCTTACGATTCCAAGCTACAGTGTACGGCAATGTGACATAACCTGGCGCATGGAACCCTAGGATTGGGGTTTCATGAAAGAACCGGTCGCCTTAACTAAGCATGGAGAAGGCCTTCTTCTGTGCAATAATCAAAGTTGCAGAATATTTGGACTGGCGACAGTTTTGTTTGTCACATACACAATGTCATAACCCCTATCGGCTTATCAAAATTGTTATCACCGGAATATGTTATACAACAGATAATGATCGCACAAGGGATTATTGGAGAAGACATCAGCTTCACGAGGGGTGTAGGTATAGGGGTCGACGGGAACCTGAACATTGTGACAGTACACGCCTTTTCAAAGAAGTACCAGTTCGCTAAATAACCTCCCCCGGCTCGATTGCCCATGGTGATTAATCAAGATTTGGCAGTGCAGTTGATTGTTTGGACGACAGAATCCGCTTAGTGGTGGGCAAGGTCCATAATAACTTGCCGTTGACTATACAGACTTGTAGATAAAAGTGATCAGTGCTTCAAAAAACCGTATATAATAGACCCTTGCCAATCAGGCATCGCGACCGTCAATATGATCATTTTGACGGGCTTGGCGTTCGCCCTCCTCGCGCTGCCAAGCGCTCTAGGGCAGGAATCGCGCTGTACAGCCAATGCCACTGACTCCATCCACGACTTCACCCTGACGACTATCGATGGCTCCAAGCAGGTCACCCTGTCCCAGTACAAGGGGAAGATCCTGATTGTCATCAATGTGGCCAGCTTCTGAGGGTTGGTTTTCCAGTACCCCTTGCTGAATGCACTGCGCGAGGAGTACCCGGATGACCTGGAGATATTGGCGTTCCCTTGCAACCAGTTCAAGTTCCAGGAGCCGGCCTCCAACAGTGAGATTCCACCCCTGTTGGAGCATGTCCGGCCTGGTGGGGGCTACGTACCCAATTTTCCTCTGTTTGAGAAGTTGGAGGTGAACGGAGCATCGGAGCACGCGCTGTATACTCGGCTCAAGGTGAGAACAGCCTGACGAGACTGGATCATTGTGTTCATGGCTGTATAACGTGTTCTTTTCTACCTGGGGAACCTTTGCTTGATTTTCGAGATTATTTGGTCTGTGGAGTATCCAATTTACGTTGATCAGATTTTGTGAAAGAAAAGCACTTGTTATACGAATAATAGCTAGCCTTGCTGGTTTTTTTTCGTAAGAGCAAAAAGAGGAAAACGTTCTTGTTATAGTCACTTCAGAAGAATATCCTCGGTGTATCCTTTCATAAAGATCTTGTCACTGCTTTGAAAGGGCGTCTTTTCCTTGAATATGAAGTGCATGGAGACTATTTCCTGTTTGTTTGTTTCTGGCTCCTCAGAGTGTCTGTCCTCCAGTGAAGACAACCATTGGCGACCCTGCGAGTATGATCTGGTCGCCAATCCGCGTGGGCGATATTACCTGGAACTTCCAGAAGTTTCTGATCGACGCCGAGGGCGTGTCGTACAAACGCTACGACCCCGCCGTGCTTCCTGCCCAGCTGAAAGACGATATCGAGTTGCTAATCAAGATGAGGGACATGGCAACCTCGTCCCCTCAACCAGACGATAAGGCCACGGACAGTAGCAACGGGGCACCCTCCTCCAAATTTTGGTAGACAAAGAAACTTACGCCCCGTTTCGGTGATGATCTTTTAATCAATTTATTGAAGAGGAAAAAGGATACCCAACATAAGAACATCACATCTTTGAGAGAAGAAATTGGTATTTACAGGAGTGGGCTAACGTTGTACACCCACCACTCCTTTCCTGGATTTTTTTATTGTTAGTTTTTAGAATTTATTTACAAATATTATTAAAAAATACCCAGAAGTAATTGACCATGATGCTACTGAATCACAGGCGAAATAATATCCTTACTTTTCGCCATTATGATTGACTCGATGAGAAGATATTTTGCCATGTCGTGAGTGTATGTTTTTCATTCCACTCGGTGTCACATTGGAACATAGTCTGATGAACATGTTCTTTTCAGTACTAAGGATTTCGTTACTTCCACTTCATTTCTGTGCCACAGCCGATGAAGAACCGTTTATAAATGCCAAATATGGCGAGTGATCGGTTCTGACGTTCGCCTCAAGTCGCATGCTCTTGTGCATTCGGGCATACGCAGTCGGGGCAACTGTGGTCAAACAGGACTGTTGTGTTTGGAGCTAAGGAAATTTTTACTAAGGAAAACGTGTTTATCGATCATGCAATGCGAAACTTATTCTATTTAAAGCAAAAAGATACTAATAAAATCGTATGATACGTACGGAAATCCTCGTGTTTCTTTGTCTGAAGAACTTGCGGCTTTGTGCAGACTAACAGATTTGAAACAGTTGTTTGTTTCTTGTTCTATTCATCCATCAAAGTCTTCTCATTGGTTGGCCCTTCGGGATGGATGCCCCATCATATTTTTTGCAAGCCATCCTAAAACCTGCAGCAGTGTTACTAAAAAAGTGGTGAAGAAATACAATTTGATTGGAATGATTTCGATTAACTACGTGGAGCTGCAACATTCTTAGTCGGTTGGGGTCTGGTCGCCGACTGTTCATTACGGTTTTATCTTGTTGCTCACACAAAAATTAACCAATACAACGTAACATATGACATTGTGGCACAAACTAACTGTACAATCATCCAGTATGGATTACGACATAGCCACCCCAGATACATTACAGGGTTTTCATCACTCTTGTCAAAGTTTCAAGCGACTTCCTGATCAGGAAATCAATCATCTTTCCATGATTAGGTGCATGGCGGAAGGTCTAAATCTTGTGTCTAGTTTTGATTCTTGGTCTGCGCCGGTTACAGATGCTTGCGGGGGCATGCTGATCTACATGTACCTGCATATCTGAACATCCGTCAAATCATGGACTTGACAGGGTGTCTATGCTCCCGACGGTATGAACATAAATGTACCTGTACTGTATACGCTTTTATTGATAGTATAATATATTTATGCAACGCGTCCCAGATTTACCATGAGCATCTATGGCCGAGTTCGGGCGGCTTGTTCTCGTATGTTCACAAACAGCTCGATTTGTTGTTCGTGGGTCGGCCGCTCGAACGCCGGGAACAAACAACTGGTTATCGCTGGTAGTTAGTGACAAGCAACACGCAACATGGCGGCGTCCATGTAGACCTGTCATCAGCTTTTTTTTAATTTCATCTCTATTCTAAAGTGATCCAGGATAAATAAAGTTTCGCTGCACTTGTTTTGGCAGCAGTTTGGCTGTAGACGACTGTAATTAACCTAACCAAGGGGTCACATGTTACGCTGAAAATTGCTAAGACAGCATGAATTTTGTCAAAATTTAGAATACCAAGGTGAACTGATAGAGGAAACAGCAAACCCAATGCGTAAGTCTTACACAAAAGCCCAAACGATTTTTGTGGTATGTATTCGCTTTTCATAAATTCACACAGTTGAATCACGATTTATTCCGTGAGTTGACCGTTCCTTCGCCAAGGAGTCCATTTGCAAGGTGGGCCATCTGTGCAAAATATTCAGCCGACACTCAAACACTTACATGTATAATTGACATGACTTTTACACACAGTTTTCCTCTGAATAAATCACAAACCATCAAAAACCTCAAAGCTAGACAATGCTGTTTGTTGTTCAGAGAAGTTTTGAAGTTATTCGTTTGTGAAGTACGTGCATTGTGTTGATTTCTAACTGAACCAAATCATCCGTGATAGATGTGTAATCTTCATACTGTGTAAGCGGTACCTGCATTTGCTTTTTATGACCAAGGGTCTCGCATTTTACAATTGTGCACCCCAGAGCTGCCAAGGACTCAGACAAAATTGCCTGTAGAAAGATGGAACTTGGTGGTCACTGCGACACTGCCTCTGTTAAATAATGTAATATATGGAAAATCTCTAACCAATGTGTTCTCCGTGAAATTGCTGCAGCATCCGTGTTGAGGTTATTTAGCGGGTAAACATTTTAATATTATGAAGTTTGGTTTTCTTCCATCAGTTCCGACTTCGTGTTCAGCAACCTGCATTGCAGTAACCCTCAAACAGTCTCTGGTAAATATTGAGTAGCTTGTGGCTGAGGCTTCGTTTTTGCAAACGGCAACTTACAGCGAATAGCTGCATCTAAAGACAATCCGTCTGCGACAGCAGCAGTCTGTACCTGTGACATCACGTCTGATTGATAGTCAGCGGACATTCCTATTTTTTTCCAACATTACACATAACTTCCAGATAAACATCATATCAGGTACATGTATATATTCATGCGGGTAAGAGTTTTTCACAATTGAGTAGCCTTGGCCACGTGACCACAACTTTCATTTATAATTATGGAAACACGTGGTTTGCGACTGGACATCTGCTGGTAATAGTGGTGGTTGACTACGGAGTCAAGATTCGAGTTATTTCTACTATACATGTAATTCACGTCGTTGGCACTTGATAAAAGAGTGGTGTAAGTTTCAGCTGTACCGTTTTCCAGCTTGCCGGTTTTGGTTTACGGGCGCTTGTTTGGGTTGGAGACTAGGCTTAGTGGTAGTTTCAGCTCAGGTAACCGAGGGTTTATGACAACCATCATGAGCTCATTCTGTAGGTTAAATCTCATTTGTTGGTTCGGAGTTCTGGGATTGTTGTCCGGTGGACATGTCCCGCTGGTTGATTCTGCCCGAATACTGCTATCGATTCCGCTGCCCTCCACACTTAGTCACTATATGCTTTTCCGTAAAGTTATGGGGGCGCTTGTTGATCGACGACACGAGGTATCGCTCCTTGCGGCTGCTAGCAACACCTTGTTTTCACACCAGAAGGCGGAACTAGATGAAAAGTTTGAATTTGTGATCTACAAAAGCCCCTTTGATGCCTCAAAACTTGAAGACATCCGTAAGATATTCCAAGAAGAAGTGACCCGAAAGAGCGCCAGAGGTAACCGTATTGCGAAGAATTTCGTGGCACGGACTCTTGTCTCTAGTACTTCAACAACGAATCCTTGGCAGATATCAGCAGCCGAGTGCGATTCTGTCCTTGGTAATCATACATTGCTGGCCACGCTGAGAATATCTCGCTATGATCTTCTTATAGGAGACCCGTCGGCCAATCTATGTACGCCCTTGTTGGCCGAGACACTTGTCATCCCTTTCATTCAATTTTCACCCCAAGGACTCAGGACGGCGGAACATGATCTTTGGTTTGGTCAACCCATCTACCCTTCCTTCATGCCACCCCCACTGATGTCGTTCTGTGACACCATGTCTTTCTTAGAAAGATTTACGAGTGTAGTGTCTTACACAGTTACAAAGCTGATTCTGAAAAAAAATGTCCTAAGCACGTTTGAAGGAATAAAGGAAAAACGTGCCATTCAGCCAGGAAAGTCTCTAAGCAACTTACTGTCGAGACCTCAGCTTCACCTCGTCATCTCCGACATACGTGTACAAGAGTTGTCGCGCCCTCTGCCACCAAATATCATACCTGTGGGCGGAATCACCGCCGAACCAGCACAGCCTTTGGACGAGGTAAGAAGATTCATTCAAACAGAGAAACAAAGCCTCACACAAACACCCCTTTCAAAGGCAAACCACCAAAGATGGATTTGTTGACTGATAGACAGACTGACTGATAGATTTGTCTGCCAAATTCCATACTTTTTCAATGGAATAGATGAAGTCAATACGTTTCTTTGAACAATATAATACATGTACCGGCCCAAGCGACAGAATGAGGATAGGTCATTTGATTTCGAGTCTGTCACAGAAATTGTAAGTGACAGTTTGTCAAGGGTACCAATACTCAATTTCTGTTCCTAGAGTGTGGAGGACACCAAACAATGCTGACAGTTAGGCGATGTAAATGAAAAAAAAGAACAGGAAACATGACTCGCCTATAAAAAAAACTTTCAAGCAGCATGTTCTAATTTCTCCTACTTTGGAATCATTTATGCAGGCTGCCATTACAGGAAGGTACAATCAGTGATGGAATTCAAAGAACAGGCGAAAATGGCAGCGACTGGCTAACCATACTACACGCATAATTGGACAATAAGCAAATCGCATCATAAACATCATTAACCCCAAATTTTGTGAATTTCAAGTGCGTAGTTCAGATATACTGACACTTTTCTCTGAGCCCATCCAATACGTTTTGGAGGGAAAGCAAATAAACAGTCTCTCAATTTTCTTCTGAGCTTCAAACCAAATGATCGGCTCTAATCGCAGCGTCGCTATCACACGGTGTGAATGGTGTTTTGTTTGTATATATAGGCACATAGGGCAGTATGGTGTCCGGAACTGGCTTCCGTATAGGCCTACACTCTTTCCTTCAACATGCACTGCGAGAAAATACAGTTCACCTTCTGAGACCAATACGATCAACAGTCTGGTCAAGCCACTTACCTGTCCTCCATGAAATCTTGTCTTTCGTTGAAAGCTACTGTATATCCCAAGTTTTCCCACGGTGCCTTTAGTCCGATAGCACAGTTCACACAGCCTGGAGATTACATTAGCCCCACTATAAGGGGATGGATCGGGAGTGAGAGTCCGTGCCATACTAGTGGGGCTAGTCTCCATGTAACATTAGACTTGAGAGAACTCCAGGGCGCACAGGAACCTGTCGAATTTGTTCTATCTCTTTGGTTGTAAAATCCTCCAACATGACTGCACATGTACGGATATCCCATGGCAAAGCTGCGCTCCTTTGTAAGTGAAACCAAACGAAATACATCGTGCAACTGCAAGAAATGACAGGTTTACATTAAAGCAGCTTGAGGCTGCCGCGTGCCAGGGACTGACCCAAAGGTCAAATAACAAACGCCCCCTAGAGTTCATATGAAAATCGCTATTGAAGCACTCACGTCGACGCCGCAGCCGGACTTCGATCACCCTCTAGTCGCGGCCCAGCGCCTGAACATGTCAGGGACAGGGCGCTGGGAATTAAAGGGTTGATGGCCTTGCAAAGATTTTAGTGAAGGAAATACGTCACATAGGTCACAGCAAACGACGTACAGAGCATTAATTGTGGGTAAATTTCTGCCAGGCGCAAGACACACAAGCGACACTGACACAAGAACCGGTTACCAATTCGATTTTCTCTTTTTCTTCCTCATTGCTTTAATATTCGTTCATCCAAAATAGATCAAGATAACCAATGATTTGATATATTGCCCATATATACGTGATCAGCGCACACTGTGATTGTACCAAGGCCATATGTTTCAAGTTATCATATAGCCGACAAATTGCGTGTGCTAAAGCACTGCCATCGGTGATACAAAAAATTCAAATACCGCTTCGCTAACAGAAAGTGATAACCTCACGGTTGCAGGTCATGCGCAAGGTAACTAATCACAGTACAGAGCCATCAGCCCCCCCCCCGCCTGGGCGACGGGCGAACAGCCGGACCCCATCCCAAATTTTGCGGTTGCTAATATAACACAAAAAATTAAATTCGATGACTGAACTGTGGAGGTTGTACTGTGTATTTATAGCTCATCACTCTCTGCGTACACTCCTTTAAACTTATTTCACGTGTTTACGGGATCATGTCAGTTTAAAGTTTAATTCGTGAATAGAGTTTTAACCGCCAGATGATCACTGAGCATTTTCTTATCAATTTTTTTGCGATCCCTATCCAAGAAATTGGAAGAGTTTTTCGAACGCTCGGGCCCACATGGTGTGGTCGTTATTTCCATGGGAACATCGCTTAGTTTTGACGAATCCAGTGTGCAGAATATAGCTGGTGCCCTGTCACGCCTGGAGCAGCGAGTAGTTTGGAATCACCGAGGACCACGACCCAACAACATCGGCAACAATACTAGACTAGCCACCTGGTTACCCATGAACGATGTCTTGGGTATGAACTGCCTTTTGAAATATTTCTGTTCAAAAAATCAAAGCACCCTGAGAGGGTTGTGGAGACAAGCGAGTAGAAATAACGCTCAGTTTTTCCGACCAAAAAAATGAAAGGTATCATGCGAATTAAACTATTTTATAAGTAATAAAGTGCATTGCTGATTTTTGTTCCTGGGATAACCGAAGTTTCATTACATGTTGCCTATTGAAAGAGTTTTGGGGAAAAATTACTCGAATTGTGAATGGAAGAGAAGTAATCATTACTTATAAAATTAAATGCAAAACGCTCTTGTCACACGATGGATCATCTTACAGCATAGAGGCTATAGTCCAAGCACATATACGAACCGTGGATGGCTGACCCATAACACGCACGTGCGTACGTCTATGCATCGCACCTAATCAGTGGTTCGACGGTGCCCATGTGGTTTGCCTCCATGGTTCGAGGATGGTATGCCATAGCGATGGTTAATTACGCGCGTATGGCCCAGTTCTTGGACAAGGAAAGGCTATGGCGCGATAAGACTTTGCCGAAAAGCAATATATACCAAGCCAAGGCTAAACATCTTGTTTTTTTGTCTTTGCTGTCCAGGTCACCCTAAAACCAAAGTTCTTGTTAACCACGGTGGAACAAGCACCGTTCTAGAGTCGATTTACCACGGTGTTCCAATGGTTCTCATACCGCTGGCGAACGACATGTTCGACATTACAGACCGAGCCGTGTGTCGGGGCGTAGCTGTCAAGCTTAACATGCCGACACTGACTGGTAGCATCTTAGTAGACGCTATCCAGAAAGTTATCTCAGAACCAAGGTGAGTTATCCTTTTGTGCATGCTTACCTAGCAAACTGACCGACAGCAGGTTGATTGATTGTGCCACGGTTATATGTCACCTCTCGATGATCCGATCTTTTTTTAAAACTGTACATAAGCTATCCACTACATGCTGTTCATCCTCTCGCAACAACAATAATCGAATCCGAAGACCCAGGGATGAATGCAGTGAGACGTACGCACACTATCACTGGTCATTACCGCCACTAATGGGGGCCATTGCAAATCTTGCAGAGGCCCCTGCTACTAGCAGTAACCACTGTGGATGAGGAAAAATCTAGCGCAAGTCCACCATGGAAGGTGGGGGCCACTCGCCCTGGAATGTCTA
Organism: Acanthaster planci; assembly: GCF_054643075.1. NCBI lineage: Eukaryota > Metazoa > Echinodermata > Asteroidea > Valvatida > Acanthasteridae > Acanthaster > Acanthaster planci. Next base: position 4,745,940 of record NC_141795.1, read on the forward strand.
TACCCCATAAATACATTGTCTTGGTGGACCGTATACTCGCTCTGTGGGAGGTATTAAGATGCATATGGTACAAAGGACCATCTTTAGATTATGCCGCGCATGGTGGTCGCCCTCATCGGTAAAACAAACAATATTCTTTCTATTTCCTCCTGTACGTGACAGATACGAACAGACATCTTCCCACCTATCTTCGGTGTTCAAGGAGACGACGCCCTCACCGTTGGACACAGCAGTGTTTTGGATTGAGCACGTGATCAAACACGGCGGCGACTACCTTCGGCCAGCTTCAGACCAGTCCATGAGTCTCTATCAATGCATGTCGCTGGGAGATCTGTTAATAACCGTCATTGGATGCGTAGCTTTCGTGAAAGTTATTTTTTATTTTGCTTATTTGTGTATCATAGTATTTAATGGGTCAGCCACGATTTTCAAGAGGGTAGGCTTTAGCAGTTTCACGAAATTATAAACATTTCATATATACGGTTTAGATTTAGACTTATTCAAGAAGTTGCGAGGGCTAATCGACAGATGCAAGTGGGTTTAGTTAAAATGTAGATTGAGAGTTTGATTTCGAATTTAATTTCGATTAAGAATATTAAATACCCGGCCCCACAATTAAATTAATGAATTTTATCAAGGAAAATTAATAAACTTGAGCTGAACTTAATTGAGCACGTTGCTTCACGCCGGACCGGTGTAGCCACTTGGCTTGACGGAACTCACTTGAATTTTTTGTTTTGTAAAGAAATGAGTCGGCCTAGGCATTATTTTCTGTCCTGAATATTTATAAGGTGTCATTCGCCGCTAGGCCTTTATGTACTGTAGCTATGGGGCCGTTTTACGTATTTCTCAGTGAAATTGAATACATCATTTAACCACGCATGTACGTTCACCGGCCGAATAAGGTTGGAACTTCTAAGGCAGTTCAAATAGTACGGCGGCTGATGATGGCGCCCTAGCGTTGTTTTTAAGATCGTTGTATACAGTGGCCAATACTTGTACCGTTGTGTAGGCCTTAATAGAGTTTGTGCTGAAGAGAGATTAAAAAAAACCTGTGGGGCTGGTTTGTCTACTGATGCTTGAGAGAAAACAGAGTTATTCCAGAGTCTGACGGTTTCTGGGGGGGGGGGAGACTGAACGTGGGGGTTGGATGTATGATGATGGACTTCAAACTGTTTAAATGTTCAAGTTGTGACTTCTTTGTGACTTCCTGACCTGGTCAGCGTAGGTTTGATGTACAAGTTACAGTGTCAATGTCAATCTCCTGCTGTAGTATTTTGTAAAAGGTTGTGAGGCTCTGGCGTCTAGTCTCGAGGGAAAACATCTTGGATACACTGGATAGCACCTTCTGTTGATAATAACGAAATTATTGCTACTTTCAGTGGTGTCGTGAAAAGCAAACCATGAGAAGACAAGCACGAAGAGAGGCTACAATATGCAGATTTCAACGTGATCCCTATGCACGTGATCCTTCACGTGATTGCTCCAGCGAGACGATAACAAAAAGAAATTATTATACAACCACTTATGTGTATGGTTGACCCTTGATCTGTGGTGTGTACAACAATGGAACAACCACTGTGCCCAGGTTATAAAAGGTAGACCGTAGATCTAATTAAAGTTACTAAAACTCAGGATTCTGCTGGGTTCAGCGGAATGGACCGGCCGAGTTTAGCGGGCCTGGCGCTCGCTTTGACCCTCCTGGCTCTGCCTGGAGGGTCGAAGGCTTTCCTGGACTCCATGTGTAACTCGACGCAGCCCATTTACGACATCTCCGTCACTGCGCTCAACGGGTCAAGCTACAAGCTGTCCCAGTACAAAGGCAAGGTGTTGGTGATCGTCAACGTAGCCAGCTTCTGAGGGCTGGCCACCCCTCAGTACCCCGCCTTGAATGCACTCCGAAAGGCGTACGAGGGAAAGATCGAGATTCTAGCCTTCCCATGCAACCAGTTCCTGCTTCAGGAGCCAGAAGCCAACGGCGAGATTCTCAACTTGATCAAGTACGTCCGTCCTGGTGGAGGGTTTGCACCGACATTCCCCATGCACCAGAAGATTGAAGTTAATGGGAAAAACACTCATCCACTCTACAAAGCACTGAAGGTACGGGTGGCTTGAAGTTGAATGTGCCAATTTATGGATACAATACATGTATGATGTACATGTTTCAACTCTTTGGCTTCAAATTTTGTGTCAAATCATAAGGATACAGAACTCAGAAATGCAAGTTGTTTCAAACTCTCAAATCAGCAACACTGATCTACTAATTCGGTCTTTGGCTGACAAGACAAAATTAATTAAAAATTTCATTGGCTGAGACTTGGCAAGTGAAATATTGAACACATTTTCTGAAATTTCCTTCTTTTGTCTGAGAATTTTTATGCTCTATATAATTCCACATTCTTGTTTCTTATATTTCCGTCCTGAAGAGTGTCTGTCCGGCCGTCAAGGAGGAAATTGGTGACCCATCCAACTTCTACTGGTCTCCCATCAGCAACAACGACATCACTTGGAACTTTCAAAAGTTCCTCATCGATTCCAACGGGATCCCTTATAAGCGCTACGATCCCCTGGTGGGCCCCTCCATGCTGAAGACGGATATTGACTTGTTGCTCAAAAAGTCCTCGTAACTTTTTTTCAAAAGCAGAGACATTCTTTAGCTCTTTGCATTGCATCAGATTTCTGGGTGCCTGACTTTTTCTTTACTGTTTTACCATGAAATTGCTTTCCCTTTCAGAGAGTTGTCAAAAGCCCAGTTCAGATTCTGTGCACCCACTTTTGAAAAGCCACTTCTCAGAGACGAATTTATTTGAGTTCAAAACCAGAAAGTATTCCTGAACAAAAGGCCACGTTCAAAACACTTGGCTACGGCTTGGAATTCCACATGACCCTATGGGAACTGGCTGCAGCTACTGTCATAGACTTGTGTAATTTCAAGCTGCAGCCAAGTGATTCAGACATGGCCAAAGGTACCAGTTCAGTGGAAATCAGTCAAGTGTTTTCTAGGCAAATACATTTTGTGTTAAGCACCATTCTCAGCTTGGCATCTCTATGAAACTGGCCCCTCCCAATCCCCCCCCCAAAAAAATTTAAATGATGAGGGAGTACTATCATTCAACTTCTGAACAAATAGACAGGGAACAGTTCATGTATTTTGTTAAGATTTCAAAAGATTTTGTCACGAAGTATTATGGCACTAAAGCAAAGCATTTTTAAAAATTTGTTGAGATGACTCGGTAAAGGATTGAAGATTTTTTGGAGGGAGTACATTTTACACAGCTAATGATGAGCAAGTCTTAAACGCTTTCAGCGAGGGCCTTGCTCTGATGTTACTCTCAACAGGTCTGTCTTTGTGCATTCGGGCAGACATGGGAAGAGTGGATGTGTAGACACAACATGCAAAGCTTTGCAGAGTCTCAAGAAGTCGTGACTTCTTTCCGAGTTATTAGTATAATTATTTGATTAAATATTGCGCCAAAAAAAATCAACTTGCAGTTGTGAATCCGTGTCTTCTTTGTCTTCAAAAGAAAAGGAGTTTTGCGAGCAAATTAAGAAACAAAGATCCCGACAGAAAATTTGCTTTACTGTTCAGGAAGTCTTGCTCAATACAACACCTCAAGGAAAGAGGGCTTGCAACTTGAATACATGCGGATGCGATTCATCATTTTATAAGTCATTTCACATTTTTGAAACCAAGTCATATTTTGTAACTATTTTAAGATAAAGTTTTCTCAGCTCAATAAAGATATGCCTGCTATATTACTATATATACAATATGCACTGTACATTTATACACAAGATAATGTAACCTACAATAACACAATACCATAACAATAACAGTGCATATATCAGTTCTTTTGGTCTGGTAGACCGATTAGTTTTGTTATTTCATACGGACTCTTCCCCGTGGCCAATACAAAAGCAATGATTTGCTGGATGCTTTCATTTTTTCTGTAAAACCTTGCCAATATTTCCACCACAGCAATAACTGCCTGTGCTGTCCTTCCTACAGCAGTGGGAGACCGAAGAACTACAATGTTCTATCTGGCACATGGCAAAACATGTTGCACCCACTGGATTGGAAACAGCCAAGGACTATCTACTGTACATGTACATATATATAAAAGCTCCGGACCGCCAGAAGAAATCTGCAAATATAAACAGTGTCTTTGAACAGGTCATTGAATGAAATAAAAACATTCTACTTAACACATGTGGACATGTCGGCCAATAATTGGTTGCACTGAAAAAGAAACATTTGAGGCTGACTTTTATGAACTTTTTGCAAATGTCACAACCCATAATGTTTAACTTCCAATAGAGGTTATTGAGAATGAACAAAATTTGGTTATACACCGACTGTAAAGCCAATAACTTCTATTACAAAAACATGTTAACACAAACCTTAAAAAAAATCAAATTCCTGAACTGAAGCCAAAATGTAAAAACTTAAAAACAATTTTCAAATGTATCAAAACCAATTCTACTGCATGGTTGTTTGTCTTCAAAGCAACACATTACCAGTCCACCGTGTTTTACTTCAGAGGAACACATTTCTCAGTCGTACTGACCCTTGACCTTTGAAATTACTCTTACTTTTTTTCACACGTTGCACAGACACACGATACAACCGTAACTAAAATGGCTGACTTTTCTCCTAATAAAATGTTTAATATACATGTTACCCACTCTGAGGAACAAAGCCCCAACTCCTCCCCTTTGAGGCCCCAACACCTCTCTGATTGCAAAAACCTCCCGATTTTTTCTTTGGTGGTTACAGGTAGGTCATAAAACTTTACTTATCAGTACTGCTATTACATGTAAATGAAGTCCGGTTCAACTACAATGTGGTTATTGATGAGGTCAAATGTTTATCTCAAGTTAAGCATCTTTGTAAACTCTGTATAATGTATCCACTTTTTGAAATGTATTTCCAAATAAACCACTTGGAATATGGACTTTCTCCTCTCCAAAAAGGTTACAATGGTGTTTGATCAATGCCCGGAGATGAAGCTTAAACAACCAACGATAACCCAGAAATGTTGTCTGATACAACACATTAAAAAAAATAATCATAATCATACAACTTGTCAGAAATGTGTGACAATGTCATCACACATCCAAAGAAAGAATTTGAGGATTTTTTGGGTTAATGTTGGGTTGGACAGAATGGCAGAAGCAGCTTTCATTTCTGACCTCTTGTGATTAAGGATTTATGAAGAAAGATGGTTGTGTCTCTAACACACCAACTTTAATTCAAGGCTGTATGCAGAAGGCTTGCCTACCTGTGGCACCAGCTATCAAACGCTTGACACTCTGCAACCTAGAACATTTGATGTACTTCAACCAAGCTGTATTTATGACATTGATGTTATGAACTTGGGATGAATAACCTGTTCACATTCTAGAGTTAAGAAGAATTTCACTGTAAATTAAAAATCTTACACTGTAACACGTGTAAAAGGGTGAACAGACGTATTGAGAAATAACATGATCATGCCTTGTATCTCATGACCAAAATTCCAATAAGGAAGGAAATTTTTCACCAAGAAAACTTTCCTTCATTCTGTATCTTAGTTGAGTTGTTCAGATGTGTGTCACACTGTTTGTTTCATTTACATAAGACTTCAAAAAATTATGTTTCATTATTCCACGGCACAGGCAGCACAATTGCGAACCGATGCAATGTAGGTTTCTACATGGTCCAATCGGGTTATATTTTAATCAAAGGTCAAAGGTCAGCAATTTACTAAAGTTGATTAAAACAATTCGACAACTGTTCAAAATGAAATTCTTTTCATTCAAAAAGAAAAGCCATGGGCAACCAGTGTGCTTTGGTGAAAATATACTAAAAATGTGATTAGTAAAACACTCTGGCAAAGGTATCCTAGCCATAATGGATTACTGAGGTTGCATCCAAATTACTGCTACGGCTAGGATAAACATATGCATGTATGAGAACCACTTGCTACCGGCTGTAGCCTTTGTCCATAGACTTGTGTGACTGCTAGTCGTAGCCATGTTATTCAAATCCAGCCAGATATAATTCCTTTTCTGGGTATTAGAGTACAGAGAGTTAGGTGCCCTCAGCTTGAAGTGTTTCATAGGAACTGTTGCTTAATGTGCACGGCGGGGCATCTGAGGTGTGGTGGAGGGGGGCCGTAAAATCTCGTCAAACGGACACAGAACTGTATCGATTACCCAAGGGGCCTTACGTCACCGCATATCGATGACTTGAATGGACACGTCGCGGGCAATCTTGACGTGCTTGCCTTCTTCATAGATGGGTGGTTGGGAGGGGTGGGGATGGAACCCCAACTCTTTGCAATTACTGATGAAACCTACGCCGTAGTCAGGTGTAAGGGAGAAATAACCGGTCCTGATGGGGGTGGGGGAAGTGAAGAACGGTGGAACAACAGAAATAGATTATTACAATGAGACATCATTCAGAATTGTATTTTGAGTGTCTACAACAATAATCAGACCACCAAGGACTCTGAAATGATGCTACCGACTCGTAACTTCAAATCTACCATGGCTTAACTTTATATGACATGCAAAATGCATGATATACTTTCATCTGAAAATCTAAAAACTTGGATGCGCGCCAAGTGTTCGAGTTTCTACTCTGTTTCCAGAAAGGGGGGCTTTAACACCCAGGGCCGAAACCAAACAAGGACACCAAAGCCCATACAGAACACCTGTTATCTAGGCCCTGAATACTTCAAAATTTTGGGCAAATCCTGGGGCTGGATGCTAAAATATATGGACTAATGATCGGGCCAAGGTTTAAAAATCTTTGAGTACTTACTCCTTGTGGGCTGGAGCACATACGATAGCGATGGCTTCTGCCATCATGACTTGGTATGGACAGTGCGTATGGAGATCGATACTGGACATGAACGCTGTCTGAGTGGGATGAGTCTAAGAGGAAAAAATCACATGCTTGAAACTCTGTCCTTTAACTTCCAAACTCCAAGAAAGATCCTCATTGAAAGAAACTTTACTCAAATATCCCTATTTCTGAACTGCACGAAAGCAAGGACACACCACTTTTGGTTTGTCTGTGGTCACAAATGATCTACTCTAATGCTGAAGCTTATAACTCACATGTATCCATCCTAGTGTTATGAGGTCTTTCATGTCCATGACATCAAAGATTTCGCCTTCATTCAACGCTGTGCAGGAGTCTGATGTTGATGTCTGCTTAGGTACAACAATGTGTGTGATGGTGAATGCATCGTGGGACTGTAAGCCAAAAAAACAAATTTCATTCAAGTTGCAAAGGCTGTCAACTCAGTGAGCCAGGTTCAAATCCCAACCAGGTTGTCATGTGAATTGAAATTTCATCCCAATCAGGTTCTTCCAATTTTCCTTGGAATATCATGCTAAGTTTGAACACAAATGGTGCTATGTGATGGCATCCATGCTAGAACATGCATGCCGTGTGTTACTGCAAGAGCAATTGTTTTCTCTTGTTCATGTAAGACGCCAAAATTAGTTTGTCTTGAAAGGAAGCTACACTCCTCTGATCTGTTGTTTTTGCTTACCAATTTACCAGCTAGGATGCCGCAAGTCTCTAGGTTCTTGGCTGTGTTGAGACTGGCTAATGTTAAGAATCTCTCCACCGTGTCCATGGGAACAAACAGGTCTCTAAGCCCATAGCGATTCTTGGAACTGGGTACAGTACTCAGCAAGTGAGAGGGCTTGGTTGACCGGTCGACCTTGAGGCTACGATCAAATGTCGGTGGCGCTGGGCTGGATGACAGAAATCAACAATGTGGGATAAGAAAATGCTTGTTAGCAAAAAATTACGGCTGCAAGTTTGACACTGCAAACTCCTCACTACAAGTACATGTACTAAGCACCGAGAAACATTGCTGCACTTAGCAAATTGATAACTGCATCAATCAACTTATGACAAACAACCTTAGTCTGTGTTCTCACTTGACCATGGTTGCTACCTTAAGTGAAAATGAGACAAGAGGTTTGGTAATTTTCTCACCTTACTTGCCCTCTTGGGCTGATGGAATCATCGGCAGGCTTGTAGATGGAGTAGCCACCAGCCTCCACAGCTTCGTACGATGGAGGAGGTATTCCAGGAGATGGAGCTGAGGGCATGGCATCACCCTCTGCTGCTATTGCTGCTGCCGTCGCTGCTGCTTGTGCTGCTAATGCTCGCTTTTCACCTTCCTCTCTCTCCTTTGCTCGTCGCTGCTCTTCAAGGATAGCTTGTCTTTGTTCTTCTATCTGACGCTGCTGTTCCTCTATCAAGGATCGTTCTCTAGCCTCCTGGAGTTGTCTTCTCTCCTCCTCTTCCTCTTCATGTCTCCGCCTCTGCTCTGCATTCCATTTCTCTTGTTCCTTTCGCAAGCGTTCTTCCTCTGCGAGTCTTTGTTTCTGTAATATCAACAACAGAAATCTCATTTCTGAAACCCTTTGAAGTCTTGCAGCCAACTGGACAGCCGATAGAAATCCACAGATTTATGAGAAAATACTCACAATAAAGTTAATCAATTGATATGAAAGCAGAGTTTACTTTTTACACCCAACCAAGCTTTCACAATGTATTCCACTGAAGTGCTCAATCGAACATTCTACAGCAGTAAAATGTGAAGCGGGCTGAATCTACCCGCAGCATGAAGACGGCTGAATACAACAGAGTTGAATGAGAGAAAACGGTCCAGCCTGCTGGAGCCAACAGAATCATGTGTGTGTCCCGCTAACATAAACTACCGAGAAGAAGTGTCGCATGGGCTGAAATTCAACAGCATCCAACAACAAGCAAGCCAGCTACATGTACCTGTAAGGCCCTCAGATCTTCACAACGGGTACTGGCAACTTTGTTTCTTGCTTTGATCAACTACACCAACCCAGTCTGGATAATAATGTAACACAAAACCGCAGCAAACTGCATGCTGGCTACAGTGACCTAAAATACAAATCACAACCAAGGAGGGCGTGGCATTTCAATCCTAGCAGAATCTTTTTCAAAGGCCAAAAAAATTTGTTTTGCCATTGAGAAAGATTCTGCTAAGTCTGGATAATTTTTTATTCCTAACCACTTGCTAGCCACTCTTATTTGATTTCTCACCTCTTTTTCTTCCCATATTTGGTATTCCTTGTCATACTTCTGCTTAAGCTTAGCTTTGGTATCCTCTGCTTTGGGAAAAGCTAGCTTGACTTTCTACGAAAGAGGAAAAATGTATAATATTGCCCTGTTTGGAATAGCATTTTGTAACAAAGGGCTGGAAACATGCATTAGTAATTCTAGACACAAACATACATTTAAAATGTCCTGTTTCAGCCCACATCCTACTCGCAGTTATCATCTTTCTCAGACTTCTACAAAGCTGACATGATGTGACCATTAACACCTCACTATTTATTCAGGAACTTCCTGGATGCATTAAAATCCAACCCTAAGCAGATATTTTTATGGGCCATGAAGTTCCTTTAAATGCAATGAAAACAATTTTTTGCTGCAGCCGCCATACAAACAACTTGCCACTTTACGAATATTTTGGTGCCTTTTTGAATTTTACACTAATGCAAATTTGCATATTTATGAACAAAAGTGTGATGTCATTTGAGGGAAACACCTAAATGACTTAAAACAGCAAAACTAAGAACTTAAGTCCCAGGAAAATTAACAGTAATTATGCTGTACATTCATGAACTAATTACATGTTTTTTGACATACTCGTTACAGAGTGTATTTCTGATTAGGCCAAACAAAACAACTACATGTGTTTCCTATTACACTGAAAAAATAAATTAGCGTGGTCGGTTGGGTACAATTTTTTTTTACTCTAAATTTTTATGGCCAAAAAAATTAGGGTGGGATGATGGTCTGTATTTTTTTTAGGGGAGGGCATATATTTGTAACAGGTACTAAGTCAGTGTCAGATTTATTACTGAACAAGTGCACGTCAATATTACATATCAGCACTGTGATTGAGTACATGTAGTAAAGCAGCTGGTTGTTGAAATACAAACACACAAGAGTTGTCCATCTCATGAAAAAAAATTTAGAATAATACAATGTGCAGGACGATGTACACAAAATTAGGCTCGGGGCAAGGCACTACACGTTTTTTTATTTTATTGATTTGTTGAATAAAAAGATATAGGTCCCACGTGATATCTTAGGTTGGGTCGGGTAAATGGAAACACAGCTATTGTTTTGTTTGGCCTTATGATAGCTTAAAATTGATGTAAAAGAGATAAAACAAACGATTTTGAAATAAATGAAGAAATCCTGAACCAGCTGTACCTTCTTGGTTTCTCTAATGTCCTCCGATCGCGCTTGTTTATACAGAGGATGTTTGGGTAACTTCTCCACAAAAATACTGAGGGTGCAGAGAAAAAGAAAAAGATGTTCATCTGTCAATTCCATGGTGGTGCTTCTAAAATCACTGTCCAAATGTTGGTCTGAGAATATGTAGAATTTGAAAGAGTCTTTATTTCTAGATACATGCATATTACCACTCAGATGTATTAAGCAATGACTGGCATCCCCAACGTGTATACACATTACCTCATCGTCTATATTTAGACCACTGATTCACTCATGCATGTTTGCATGTTCATGGTACTGCATTTGTACAGTCAGTGTTACACAAGGTCAAAGTTCAATCTCTGAAGCCACACAATGAAGACCATTCTAGCAATAGCAAATATGGAGACGATATCAGACTTAACCAGACTTAAGTGGGTTCATTGCCCATTTGGATACATACATGTACATGTAAAATAATTTGCTGTAAAATTCCTAAAGGCTAACAGGGCACCATATGCTTGATCTGTGTGAAATACTGTAATAAATCTCTGCAATTCAAGGTCATGTGGAATTGTGCACAAACAGACGGCTGAGAAGTATTTTTATATGATCATTGTTCACGTTTACAACACTGACAGAGAACAAATGTAATGTGTACAAACAGATGTTATTTTTGCAAGCTCCCTGGTTACTTGTACAAGCAACCTTCTTGAACCCTAAAAAATACTACAAATTCTCCACACTACAGGAAACCAATGGCCAATTCTTTGCATTTCAACTTTCTTGGAGCATTAAGCCACATGTACTGTTAAAAAATTGTGGCAGTGTAGGATTCAACATGTATCTTCCTCAATTCTACGAAATCTTCCACAAGTAAATAATGGATTCTCAAAGACATTGGGACTGTTGGAATCTGAGATACTTATGAAGTTTGAAGACGCATCCAAGTCCCTTCTCCTAAATAAAGCCTACTCTTAACATTGACTAGAAAGCAAGGAAAAAAACTCACGTGATGAATTTGGAGTACAGGATGAAGGCATGTTCATAATTATGTTCCTCATAGTAAACATCAGCCTGGAAAAATAGTTACATAATACTTGAGGGAAAAACTACAAGGGCAGGGCATATGGGTAAGGATATTATCCTGAAGAAAATACAAAATACATGAATATTTATATACGTTCTTTCTTCTTTTTTTCAAAGACACTTTATGAAAGTTCTTGGCCAATTAGATTATGGACTTACCATCCTCATCATTTCTTTGCCAGATCTGAAGTATCTAATGACAGGCACGTTATGGTCTACCTCCACAGCTGAGCCTAAGGAGGCTAGTGATCGTACCCTGTCTGCTGGAGGTTCACACACGGCAACTGACATCTTCCTGAGTTCAATTACAAGAAAAAAAACCTAAATTTAATAAAAAAATTCATCCTCCTTACCATGACAGCCATCCATGACAATCGAAAGTGACAAAACAATTATTAGGAGGGGAGGGGAGTTGTGAGACCATCAGACATCAGTCATGTCAGTCATAGACCGATCCAAAAAGCCCCATTCCATTAAAAGACCTGTCAAATGTGCAATGAAGGAGGGTCATGTCCCCCCGTTGAAAAAGTGGGCACTGACTCCACTGCCCTAACTCTTCTGCCCGAAATGACGATAATCATGATAATGACATCTGTAATAAACTAAAAAATTTCAGTACTTAGTAAAATAATCCCAACAGTGGTGACTTATGTAAATTATTCCATTATTGACCCTGACTCCCTAGGGTGTATGTAAAATCATATTGAAATTGGAGGATTTAGGACTGTTAGGGTAGGAAGTACATGTATGTACCTGTATATGTTGGGCACAATCAGTCGATTTCTGAAATCTCTCGATCTTTACACAATCTGTGGAACATTTCCTGAACAATTACTGTGCTGCACAATCATGACAACTTGATGGGAACAATTTTACTTTTGTCAAAAAACACTGAATTGGCCTAAATTTATAGTTCTATGTAGACTTTGTACACAACCTGAAAACCAGCAAGACCAGCAATGCTGTTTGATGATTGATAATGCGATGATTGGGACATATCATGAAGGAAGGCTATTCCTTCCTCCATAGACATACTGTTGGCCTATATGTACATGATGTAGTTGGGTGACTGTCCAAATGTTTAAAAAGGCGATTCGTGGGTCTAGGTTACTCGGACCATGGAGAAATAGGCCTTTATTTAAACTAATCCAATTTGACACCCTAACTGCGGTGGCAATCACACGCATGTTCTTCAGCTTGACGCAAGTGTGTGGGTAGCAACCACACCGCGCCGATGACAACAACTGCAGTGAACGTGAGCGTTCGTACTGATCGAAGAAAAGATTGTGTAACCCGATCCTCGGACTGGCTTTTGCATGTGTATGTCACCATGGTGGCTGTTTTCACTGGCGCGGTACTTGCCATTTTGTGAGAATCTAGGGATGTCTGCTCTATACCCCATAACACGAGCACATCACCTATCCTCACATGATGATCCACGAGCATTGTCGTGATTGTGCCACCGCAGTAATGGCTTCTATTTCTGGTTGTCAAATTACACTATAAGCGCAATGCTAGAATACAGAGCGGGCATGGCCATGATGGTCATGATGGTGGGTTGGTTGGACCACGGAGGGATAAGAACAAATTCCCCCATCCATGCCATCATGGTTGAGAACGTTGAGTGAAATCATTCAATAAATGGCGCTAAGAAAGCGGAGAAGCTAAGGATCATCTCTGTGTGCAAAAGGTATTGTGCCCACAATGATAAGTGGGTGCACCGAAAATTTTCAGTACACCGACGCGAAATTGCGTACACGGATGTGTGGCTAAGGATGGAGCGGGAGTGAGAGTCCGTGCCACACAACTGGGGCTAGGTTGGTTGGCCATGTTGGCTGCATTTTTCGGCCCTCATTGTCCTGTTTAGGCTGTTACCTACATTCTTACCGTTTGACAGACGATTTACCCTGGCAAAAATACTTGAATAAGTTCTCGAATAAGAAAGTCTTCAACTTTGCTGGCTACCGTAAAAACCTATGCCTCTGTGTGGTTAAACGTCATGTCAAAGTCCGCTCAGACTGAAGTGTCGGACATCACTCACGGACGCCGCCATCATTGGTCACTTCGTAGGTGTCGGTGACGTTCATCCCTTAAATTTACTGCGCATGCTGCGGGAACCAGTCACTTTATAATCATCGGCAGGTGGAAATGATGTGTGTGCTATTTATAACTTCACAGCCCTCCTCCTATCTTTATTTATTTATTCATGTTTTGTTGTCGATAATAAGGGAATCGTTACAAATTATTTTGGAAAAAAGGTACAGATGTCTATTTAAACAGAGAGTAAGTTTATGTCCTTGCTCTATGATTTAAAGGGGCGGGGCTGTCAAGAATTGCGAGGGCTTTGGGTTTACTTCACAACTTTGAAAGAAAAGAGACAGTTTGTAAGACTTAATGAAAAAGGGAACAATGTTTCAATTTTCAAGAAATAAATTAGCCATTTATTTTGGTTCTTTCTGACCACAATTTAAGGGAAAATTAATACAGACAGCGGGAATTGTGCGCGCCTGGATTTTTTTTGCAGCGATGATAATGATCGATGTTGATGATCCAACGTATGAGGGCGCCATTTTATTTTAATGGAGCTAGTACCAAGCTATGCTTGATCTGTCCATATACTCGTCTGACGTACGCGTGCTGCGCTGCGAAGTAACTAGCGCTAGCGAGCCACTTGGCCATCGCCAACCTTTTGCAATGGACGTGTTGCAAGTAGAACTGTCAATCTTTCGTCTCATCTTCTTTCCTCTTTTGACACTCTGTGGACCAGTTGGTAATACAGTTCCACTCTATGCGACCAAAACTGGCTACGATCTGTCTTTGGAAACCACTGATTCCATAAGAAACAGTCAATTGCATTGGTTGCAATTGGCTGAATCGACCGGAGCCAGCGTACCAGAAGGCCTGGATAACTGCACACCATACGGTGTGTATACCGTCTACCGACACGGCACTCGCTACCCGAGCGATGGGGACCTCGAAGATGTGCATAACATCATCGAGCGGCTTCGAAGCACGGACGTCAATCCCGAATTTCAGTACCTCCGGAATGTGACTGAGGTCCCAATATCCAATGCATCTATGCTAGCCGATTCAGGGTGGAGTGAGATGAGAGAACTGGCGGGCAGACTGAAGAATCGCTTCCCTGAGCTGTTCCCGGACTCCGATGTCGACCTGGGCCGCTACTCGTTCCAGAGCACGGGGAAGACACGCACCATCGATAGCGCTCGGGGTTACATCGAAGGCGTGGTTGGAGATGACCAAACTTGCCAGACCAACTACTCCGAGAGGGCCTTCACCGTCCGGTGTACCGAAAATGCTGGAAGTCCAACCCCAACTTCGACAACCGTGCCGCACAATCCTATCGATAATGACCCGCTGTTGAGGTTTTACGATATCTGGGAGGAGTGCACGGAGGCTGTGAATGGTGGGCGGACAAAACGAGAGCAAAACGAGTTCAGAGACGGGCCAGAGATCGGGGAAGTTTGGCTGACAGTTGCTCAGGAGCTAGCAGGCCCCGGAGAAGGTACTTGGGACATTTCCAGAGGTAAGATAAAAAAAATTGTACCATTGTACACTGCCACCGATCACACCCAACATTTCTGTTATGAGTTTATAAATAAGCTTAAGACAGTGTTAATCAAATTATTGTATCAATAATATTTCTTTTTACAGAGGAAGTGATCTTGCTCTCTGAAATGTGTGGTTATGACCGTGCCCTATACAATGACACTGAAACCTGGTGTAAACTGTTTGAATTGGAAGACCTCTACGCCCCAGAATACCACTCCGAGTTGAAGAATTACTGGAACAAAGCTTATGGGTTTAGCATCAACTACAGAATCAGTTGTACACTTGCTCAAGATGCACTGAACTACCTGCAAGACAGGGTTAATAGCCCTTCTCAGTAAGTACCTGACCCAATTTACAGCTCCAAATCCAAGAGATATTTCCCTTGAACTCCAAGAGCCATGCAATTCCAAGTGAATTGTTGGGAACAGTATTTGCTAGCAATGCAAAGTATTATTACTAAATCCTCAGTGAATAATGATGTTTGCATATAGTACAAAACAAACATTTGTTAAAAATTCCAGTTTGTTATGGAAGCAAGTATTGTAGAATTGCGGATGCAGATGAAAGTCCAGACTTAAGGCAAAGTGAAATTAACGAGTCACATCACTGCCCCCACCCATTTCTTTTCTTTTATGTTAATATCAATATCATCCCATCAACAGGCACAGTCGTTGTGACTTTGAGTAAATAGCAAAATGTTTTCTGTGCACAATTAAAAAAACTAATTAGCTTCTGATCTATGTGTGATGGTATGCATGCCCTGAGCACGCTGTAGCTCTCAGGGCTTCCGAATTAGTTAGCATAATTAGTTATCTGACGTGCTGTCAGCCACAGCTTTTTTGTCTGATTTTGTTCCTGTCTGAGTGATGTAAATCTGAAAGTTAATTTTAATTGGTGTTAACTGAGAGCTTTCACAGGATGGGCGGACAAAGGTTCAGTTTGAGGCTAGGGCAACACCCCAGCAGGCTTGGGGGAAATTGGTAAGGGTAAAGGGCATCTGTAGGCTGGGACAAACTATGGGTCTATACCAAACTTGAAGAATGCATGTAGAGTTGGAGTAAGTTCGTGAGAACTTGACCTTAAATAAACAAGGACCATCGTGGAAAGAAACAGCATTGAATTCCGAGGGATGAGCCAGTGTTTGTCCAAAAAAATAAATAATTGTAGTGTAGGCAAACCTAACAGGGGCCACACACATGTATTCAATATTTGCATCCTTCATAAAGTGTTTGCAGAAATGCTAAACCCACCAGCAAATGTGACTTGCATGTGAGGCTCATGTGAGTGCTTGACTTTGAGGTATGGGCTGATGTGGAGGGGGTGGGATGTGGTTTCATCCTTATCTTGGTTGAAATTTGAAGGACCAGTTTACCTTCTTTCCATTTTCATTTCAACTGACAAATTTAGGTTTGAAGTTGTCAGACTTTGAAGCAGAATTTTCATAAAAAGTCATTTGGGCAAAACAGCATCCCTTTTTTTGTGTTCAGTAAGTGGTCTCATCAGGAAGTTTTGTTAAACTTTTCAGATCTCCTCTTGGCAACTTCAAATTTGCACATTCCGAAACAATTGTGCCCCTCGTGGCACTCCTGGGCCTCTTTGACGACCCTCTACCACTCGTCGCTTCCAACTTTCGAGAGAACATCAATCGGACCTTTCGTGCTGCGCACATGTCGCCGTTTGCAGGCAATGTGGCATTTGCTTTGTACGGCTGCACCTCTGACTCTGCGGTGACATTCCGGGTACAAACCCTCCTCAACGAGAGTCCTGTACAGCTGGATTTCTGCAATGGTCAATTCTGCTCCTTGGAGGAATTCCGGACAGGGCTTGAAAGGGCAATCGGCACATGCAACTTTACCGAGGAATGCGCTGAGGTTCTATTGGAAGTCACGACGCAACAACCGGACAGTGGGGCTGACATAACTTACTCTGTCTGTTTAAATTTCCTTCTGGCTTATGTTGCTTTGATAGCTCTGTCTTTCACCAGGTTTGATTAAGTCAACAAAACACTGGATTGTTTAAAATAACTCGCAATAAAATGATGACAACATTGACTTGCTGGACAGAGCTCAAATATGAAACTTACTAATGTATTAAACCACCAAAAAAGAAAAACATACGTGTACGTTGTAAATAAAACTCATATTTTGGTTAAACTTATAATAGTTTGCATAGGTGCTATAAACCAAAAGCTTGCATGAAAATCATATTTTCCATTACCTTTTAATACATATATGTATATTCTCCAAAATATTTTAGCTTGATATATTATAGTCGCTTATTATTTTGGGACATTTGAGAAATGTGTGTCATTTAGTGGAGTTCAAAATTTTTGTAATAGTCTATAATTATGTGCGAGTTGTATTTTTAAAAAAGCCCTGCTTACTATTTTTATCAAATTTTTGCTTCCATTTTAGTGTGTGTTATTTCAGCCAAAGAATGGAAATTTGAGGTTTTTTATTTTGAAAGGGTAATTTTTCCGTAAAGTAGTCAAGTCATATGTATGCCACGAAATGGCCTCGTCATGCAAGCAAGATTAAGCGTTTAGTTATTAATTGTCATATATTCCTATGCCAGTAACTTTCTCAAAGTTGATGACACGTACTCTAATTTAGAAAAGTCAGTAGTGCCGATATTTACAGTGTTCCAGTCGAGTACCGTATGGATGTGTGAATTGTATTTTATGACACCACAACCTTGCTTATTGCTTTTTTGCTTTTTATTGAAATTTTTGCTTCCATTCTAAATGTGTCTTATTTCAGCCAGAGAAAAAAAAAATTAATTTGTTTATTTTGAAAAAGGTAATTTTATCCTAAAGTAGTTAAGTGATATGTATGCCACAAGACAGACTTGTCACGCAAACATGTCAAGTGTATGTTTTCTTAAATTGTCAAACTTTCATTGCCAGCAACTTTGGGTGAATGTAATTACACATGCTGTTAATTAAGAAACACAGCAGTGTTGATTTTTAGTGATGTAGGCAAGTACAGTACCTTTCTGCCAAGTGTTAGGTACCAAGTTTACTTTCAAATAGTGAACTGGTTTAGAGGGAACAAAGCTGAAAACCTTGGATGGTAGCTGCATAAATGCAAGATGATAAAAAAGATAAATTTAAATCATCACTGTGGAAAAGAAATTCATTTTTTTACACCAGTATTCAAAAAGTATCCAGCCGAGTACTTTTCAAGTACTTTCGTCCTTAAAATTTTTGTGCCAAAAACTGAAGTCTTACATTTATTTGGTTAACTTACCGTGATGTATTTACAATCCAATATCCATTGTTCTGTTACTTTTCCTTCTTACCAATTCAATCTTTGGAATGAATTTGGCACTTGAAGATATGAGGCTATAGCAGGATATTTTTATATGTATGTACCTAGTACTGCCCTTGTAGACAAATATTGCACACAGACTACATGTACACTGTATGTTGATGCTGGTACTTGCAACTCTGGCTTTCTATTTCCGAGTGCCGTACATATGCAGTAGTTTAGCTTTGGCAGGAATTTTTTTTCTATCACATCAACCCCAGGTTGTTAAGGAGAATTTTGCTGAATTGAGAAGAGCGTGGTGGAAGTCAGTGTTAGATATTATCCAGATTGTTCAACAGTAAATCATCAAAGGAAATTAGTATAATGCTGGTTAGTAAAATTGTAGAAAGGAAAAGGATATGGGTGCAGATACCTACATGAAGGCTTTGAAAGCCCAGTCAGTATGGTGGAGAGGGGCTCGAACCCGGGCCACACAGGTGGAGAGGGGTTTGAACCTGAGCCACACAAGTGGAAAGCAAGAATAGTGTTTTTAATGGCAACTGCAAATAAAATCAACCCAAACTACATTTTGACAAGCTGTTTGGGTAAGAGCACCTGCTTGTTATTTTGATGTAATGGGTAACAGCAATCTCATATTTTATATCTTATAATTTCATACATGTATATTCAATGCCAAATACATGTACACTGTATTTTGATTTTGAAATAACACTTGTGAAGAATGTGCATGCTTAAGAATTTGTATCAGGGGAATTTTTCACATACAATCAAAATCACAATCAAAAACTACTTTTATACCGAGCAGCTACTTCGTGCATTAGAGGACTAAGTTTGCACTCAGTCTAGCCACTGTAAGCAGTTTGCAATTTTTTTTTTCAATGTCAAATTTCTGATATCTGGTATCCCCCTTTTTCCCCAAACCAAAAGCGCCTCACACATCATCTCAAGGATAAGACAAGAAAATGCAAAACATGATCCGTTTGGCTGATTTTATTGAAAAATAGACAAGTGGCCAAATCGGCCTTCTCTTGA
This sequence comes from Acanthaster planci, assembly GCF_054643075.1. Lineage (NCBI taxonomy): Eukaryota > Metazoa > Echinodermata > Asteroidea > Valvatida > Acanthasteridae > Acanthaster > Acanthaster planci. The sequence goes on from NC_141795.1 coordinate 4,765,176, forward strand.
ACAGTTCACTTACATTGGTGGTAAAGACTTCACAAAATGCACCAAAAATAAGAAGTGGAAAGAGGTGACTTGAAGTTACAACTACTGAACAAACACTTCTCTTTCCAATGCAACAAAACAAAACTTTGTACACAGCTTTTAAAGAGGCTTGCTCAAAAAGGCTTGAATTCTGTTATCTTACATGTGTACAATACAATATTCACAACTGCACATTACCCAACAATTTTGTTTACATATAAATCTGAATTTTGGTCACAAAGGGCACTACACACTATAATTTCTAACAGTACTAAATAGTTTTGTAGCGTTCCCAGGTTTGGTACAAGTCAAATCCAGGGACTTGGAAACTCTTTGCTTCAATTGACTCACCTGGGCACATTCCTGAATTCATGTACATGGTAGTAGGTTCAATATGTGGATATGTCATTGTAAGCCTGTGGCTATAATCCTTTATATGAAAGACTATGGCTCAAAGCCATAGCTACTCAATTTGAGTTGATTCAAGCTTCAGAGCTTGAAAGTAGGACACTTAGTCGAAGCCACAACCAGAATTTTAGAAATATTGTCACAGGCATTGCAATACATGTTCATGCCCTGCTGTCTTCCCCTTAGCCTGGTTGTCTTCTTCCATTCATACTTCCGCCCTGCCCCCTTTTCTTAATCTTGAATATCAGTAGATGCTAATGTGGGGGGGGGGGAAGATTAGCCTTGTGCTTGGGGTCAGAGATGAACTGTAACAGTACATGGCACTGTATGAGAAAGGAAATCCTATTTTGGGCTGTCACCAAAACAAAACTAATTATTGTTCAAGATGGGTAACCTCCAGTTGGAACAAACTTTTTTACCATCAAGTAGAAATTTCTACTCGCTTTCCTGATTTTGGAAACTGAAAGTGTTACGATCAACTTGATGCTGATCTCGAGGGATACGTGATCTCTGGCCAGGAGTAGGACAGAACACCCAGTTGAACAACTTATTACATCTGTGTAGCACAACAGAGGGCGACATACAGCTCATGTAAGCCAAGGGAGGGTGATCCCTTCCCACTCATCACACCAGCCGGACCACATATCAGAGAACACATTTAATACCCTTACTGACACGAGAAATGCACCTCACACCTCGGTGCACGATGGAAATGGACAAAATGTCCGAAAAAAATTCAATGGTCATATTTCCATCTGAACAGGATGTTACACGAAAGCTGCCTAACATTTAACCCCTTAATGCCGGGATTGTTTTGACCATGACTGCTGGGCTGCGGTTGTCCAGTAATCGACATATTCAAAGCCCTATCCAACAGCAGGCCTTAAATGGTTAATCCAACGAGTCAAGACACACAGGAGGGCCAGCCACCAATTTCCTTCATCCAGGGTAGCCTAGGTTGCAACGATTTTGTCCTAGAATTCTTAATTGGAAGTACAGACATCCTGGAAATGACTGGGATACCACAATGCCCCCCCCCAACTTCATAAAAACCGCTCACACATGTACATGGCCAACAATGGGAAGGTCATTTGATGGCCCTGGATAAAGCCTTTGATTTGATCACAACTTTCACAAATGGGTTTCAACATGTTTGTTGAATACAGATAAAAACTTTCTGTTTGAGAGCCTTCAAACTTGTGTTTTAGTTTGGCCATTTGTAATTCACAGTGCTCTGCCAAGTTGTCGTAAATGAGGTCAATATTCAACTTTAGTGTTGCTATCTTGCATGCATTTCTATCTATCTATACACCTGTCGCTGTTTTCACTTAACATGCACATTTTGGTGCCATGCGTAAACACATACCTCTGGAAGTCGACAGCAGAAAATGTTCTAGCTTTAAGCTGTGCCAATCCTCATTAAATTAACCACTGGGTAGATTATGCATTGTGCATGAATGAATGATATTTTGCAGTTGGCTACAAATAGATGTCCACTTTCCTCCATTATGCACTGCAAAAAATGGCCTCATATTGATTTTTGATCGCACACCATGCTGTGATTGGTTGGATTAAGCCTCATTAAAACTGTAATCAAATTCTGCCAAATGTGCAACTTCCACAAACCTTTGAACTACTTACTTTCATGAATTAAGTACCAAAATCACATCTTACAAAAACAACTTCAATTTGTTGATTATTTTGTTCTTCACAACAAATTTCTCTTTCCTTTTTTCTTAAACACTTCTAATACAGTGAAAACTCTTCGTAAAAAATCTCTTATGTACAAAGTACTCATCTTGAAAAATGTTCATTTTGCAACATTTCTCAGATAAAACATTGTTTTCACTTTTTGCACTTCATGGTGGCAGTGTCTTGTCTCGTCTTATCGAATTCTTCCAACACATGCAAAACAACTAATTCTGACAGATTTCCATGACAGGCAACACTCAAGAAGAGGCCTTAAAAGTCCTTCAATCACAATGTCACATCACACAGTTCAATATATCAGTAACTAACAACAGTACTCATTTCCCCCGGACTCAGTTATGGTCCCTTTTAGTACACAACTTTCTCAAACAAAGCAACTCAGTTCTCGCTGACGATGAACTTGTTTTCTAACATACCAACAACAATCTGTTTCAGTCTGTACATAATACTTTCTCTTCAAGCCCTGACAAAAACCATTTATATGCCCGAAAAAAGCTTAACACTTTTGGAATCCCTTTGGTAAGCCATCGTTAAAAATTGCCTGCAACAGACCAACAACTGTGACATGTGGCAATTCTCAGAGAATTTGTGGCTGCTTCGTATAGGGAGAAAAGAAAGGAGAAAAAATCACATAGGGAAAAGAGTTCGGAACTCCAAAACTCCTGCTTACAGCACTAGGCATCTTGAGCACTTCTGGAACAATTTGCCAAGAGTTCCCTGGAACTTGCTTCAATAAATAAAAGAATCTCCAAATTTCGTACAAAATAGTGCTTTTGAGAAAGAGCTGTCTGTTCAATTTTGGATTCACCCTGATATCTGCAACAACACAAAGAAATTCTGAACTATTCATATTAATTTAGTGCTTCACATCTGTAGTACTTTGCCTTTATAGTGCTTATCTTTAGTACTTAGCTCTACAGTACTTACCTTGAACCTTAACAGTGCAGTACTATCACATCAAGTACTTTACCTCTGAAGTACTAATCTAGTACTTTAGCTCTGTAGCAATACAACTGTCACTTTAATTGGACTTTTAAAATTGAGTGACTGAGAAATTACAAAAAATCTCAAGGCACAGGATTTGGTGCCAAAATGATTGTCAGATTACAGACAGATATCTTCCATTGTCCTTACAAGAATCTCCAACCGTAGTGAAGAGGATTACACTACAGCCAATGTACAACGTGAACTGTTTAATATAGAACAAAAGACAACCAGCTGCATAGCTCTTTGAGTTTGGAACCTAAACTGATTTTGCTACAATGTTGGATGCAATGCGTAGGTGACTTCCTGAGCTTAATAAAGGCAACATAAACTTTATCCATACAACTTTACACTGCTTTTTAGTTGCCATGGTAATTTATAACACACAGCTGATGTCAGCATTAATGCTGAAGCTGCAAATGAGCACGAACTGGAGGCACAAGATCATTTATGGGAAAAAAAAGGCTTGCTGGATTTTATTAGCAACTCAGACGCATAACAAGTGGATTGGTTCCTGACATGTGTTTCCAAAAAATCTCCATCCGTTTTGTAAGACAGCGATCTGCTTTGTTTCAAACAGTAGGAAGTGGCGTGAAGTCTTTACAAGGAGCAGTATTCTGTGTATTTTTAACACTAGAGGGTCATGTCACCCTCTTAGGGATGTCCACAGAATGGTACCTTGTATTGGTTTCAGGTGCAATGCAATTTCAGACCACTATGTGGCATGGAGATGAGTCTAGTTGCAAGACCCTCTGAATCCTTGCAAACATCCCCAGAAAGCTTTACAATGCTTGAGGGCATCATTGATTGTGGAATGGAACATTGCTAATTTTTCAACAGACTGTGCACAAAACCTGAAGCATCTTTCCATGACAGGAAAGCAACTGAGCTCCTGTTATAAGTCAGCGAGAACCAGTTCTTCCGGTAGAGAGGAGGCCTGGACTCGATGTTTGGCGACCAGCGCTTCGAGCAGCTTAAGATGCTTCTTGACATGCTGCCCAATAAAAAAAAAAAACAAACACAAAGTGTTTACTGGTAATATCCCGTTTGGTGACTCTGGTTGCCACGGTTACGTTGCCACTAGTGAACAATGTAGCATGCAGCTGCCTTGCTGCGAAAATAGCTCTGTGAGAACAAACCATGTGACAATGGGGAGGTGGGTGAGGTGAGGTGAAAAACAAGGAGTCTGAGGATGGAGATGAGATGATGTGACGAGGATTGTGAGGCCTGCATGCATTTTTAAATGGCCACAGGTCTAATACTTAGCCATGCCATCATTTTTATACCAAAAAAACGTCCGGAGAGTCTCCAAAGTATGTCTCACTTTTCCAGGTTTTATTTCAATACAGTAAACCTCCAACTCCCATGGAGGAAGAGCACATGACACAGTGTGGACTGCTTAGAATTATGTCACATTTATAAACAACTTGCAGTTGCACCTGACTCTTTCGACATTGTAACAAGAAAGCTTTCTGACTCCTTCAAATTCTTAGGAAGTAAACCGACGGCACAGTTTTATTGTCTGACTTGGGAACGATATGGGTTATCAGGTTTGCTGTCAAACATAACTTGAGGAAATAGGACAATTGTTTTTTTAAGAACTGTTCGAAACAATAAACTGAAAGAGTGCAGGTTTTTCTGCGTGCTGGTCACATGCAGCGAGGATGAATGCAGGCAAAAACATTTGTAAAAACTAAGTGCACTGCAACAGATAGAAGGTTAATGGGATAAGTTGAGAAAAGGCATGTGTGGCAACAAGATTATTCCGTACAGGGAAGTGTCTGTCATTTAGCTGTGTGTCAAAATGTTAGAGCATTCTTTATTTATTTATTTGAATGGGGGAACGGAGACTTTCCTACTGACAGAAGTAACTAAGTGCAGAGGCAAAAGGCAGCAAATCAATTGTCACAAATATCTCTGCTATATAAATACTCAATCTAGCTACATGTATGCTGGCAGGTCACATTAAAGAGTAGCACAGGTTGCTAGCTTTGTAAGGTGCAGAAATCAGCTCAAAAGTTAAATTCTCTATCAAAGACATATGGAGAACCACTTGTTTCATACTTGTGCAGGGTTAATGGTCCGCAACAAAAAATAACCCTTGTGGGATGCGCGCTAAACTAAAGACAGACAAAACAAAACGGCACTGCGGCATGCAAGAAAAACAGATGGAGGAAAAAAGTCTCACCACAAGAAGCAAAGAACTGGGAAACTACAAACACAGTCACTTTAACACCACGACCACTATGTGTACTCTATGCGCTTGGACAATAAGGCTTCAAGGAGCCGAAGGTTAGCCTTGACTCGCTGTGACAAGAGAGATAATGGGACACACAGAGAGTAGAGAGGTTAAGGCCCAGGCTAGCTATTCCCAGATGTACATGTACATGCCAGTCTTGGTGATCAGAAGGAAATCTTACTGAGGCCACAGAGCTTGGATAGGACTAGAGTGCTATTGTACCTCACCCAGTGATGACGAATGGCAGTCTGCAACACAGTTCTATACATATTAATCCCTGTAGAACTGTTCTATAGACATGTGCACATACTACTGAGGGCGCTGTACAGCCTGGCGACGAGGGAGAGTGAACGGTAATTACACTGGTTCACATGTTCACTCCCTTTACGTTCAAGAATGCAGACCAGGAAAGGTTGTTCTTTGCCTACAACTTGACACAAAGTATGCTGGTTCCCTGTCCATCTGCTACATTCTGGACTATGGAAGGACAAAGGCACCAGTTTAAATATGGCAGCTTTTACACTGGTTTCCATGTCACACATTCTGACTGTGACAATCCCTGCATACCAGTACCAGGCTGGTGCCCACCTCTGTCAGTGAACATCCTGCATATGCATTGCTGAAAGGAAACTTTGAGGCATCAAGACAACAGTAACGTATCCTCCAATTTGGCCGACAAGCTACTATTTGATTTTCTGTAGGTAATACTTCGCCGTTGTTGGGCCTTGATGCCACAAGTGTGTGAGATGAACCATTTAGCACTCTAGCAACTAAATACACATTCAGCTCTGTGACGAGAAAAAGTACATGGACTTGTAGGTAACAGAAACCAAGGCAGGAAAACCGAAAATATGAAAAAGTCTGCATATAAGAGATGTACTGAACTTGATCTATTTTCAATGCAGAGGGAAAGATCATGAGATGATTAAAGATAGTGACATCAGAGTCAGTCAAGTTGGCGTTTGAACTTTATTGGCTCAGTGCAAGCACTGTAGAGGGCACAGAGGGCAACTGATCACCATGTGAACTTAAACTTCATTTTAAACTCTTTCCTTATCTATTTCAGAGGTGCACATTTAACACCACAAGTTGGCAAGGGACCGGACTATTCCGTGGGCCCACCTTATACTCGTTATACTGCGTTTCCATGGGAACCCTGTCTTCCTTCTGCACAGTGCGCCCCGACTCCTTGAAGAAGTTGTCCTCAAACTCTTTCAGCATCTTACGCAGTCTCTTCTTGTCTTCTCTGGATTGGTTCTGCATGGCCAGGAGTTCGCTTCTGTTGAACGAAACCAACCACAAAACAATACTAGCACTGTTCCATGACTTCTTATAAACCTTTTAAGTGACCAGGATGCAGCGGTACTTGGCAATTCCATGGAAACAACTTACAGTGATGCCTCATGGAGGTTGGAGGTGACGTCTGAGGCGGGTGTAGGCTCCTCCCTGCCGCCGCTGCTACTGCGCCGGCTGTCGGCTGGGCTCGGGTAGCTGTCTTCCAGGTCCATGTTGCTGAGGACACCCCGGATCTCCTGAGTGACGGCTAAGTCTGTGGCTGGCATCTCTTCCTCTTCAGCTTCTTCTGCTTCGGTGTAAAGATTGTGAAATTGGCCCTGGATGAAAGACAAACCATGAGATATACAGGTTAGACAACTTGGAAAGAGCTGATAGGGAAAGGTAAGGAGAATTACGCAAGGAAAATATCCTCAAACATATTCTCTTTCTGGGTAAGCCTAAATGCTGAGAAAAAATGGCTAACGGGCAAAACTTCTGAATATAACAAGTTTTGATTTGGAAATTGTCTGAAACAGGTTTTATATCTGCACCCTCTTGGAAACTGTAGAAATTCTGTCCAAGAGGGTGCAATTTCCCTAGCAAACGAGACTCCTTCATTTCCTTGGTTCATGACTATGAAATCCATGTTATGGTAGTGTGGCTACCAACAAAAATGGATGCTCCCTACCAACACGGCTCTTTCCAACCAATGAAATGGTGCTTCTGCTTGAGGCAGATATTCTGTTGGCCAGACGCCAGCACAGACACTTAAAGATAGTGACTAGATTTTTTGTTGTTGTTACCATTTGCTTGGGTTGGAATTCTTTCGTTTCTTCGTGCTCTTTGATTGTTTGTAGATCCAGGGACGAGGACTGGCCATCCTCTGGTTGTCGGAGTTCCTGTGAGAAAACAAAAAGCCTCTTTGTCACTCCTTTGCAAAATTAATTCTCCAGACACAGGCTTACATTGCTGTTAGACTCCTTACCAGTCTGTGATATTAAGCACTGATGACAGCCATCACTTAGACTCCTTACCAGCTTGACTAACAGCTTCTTGACGTTCCTGTAGCGATCGTACAACGGCTTCATCAACTCTTTAGTTTCTTTGGTACTCTGTGAATCAGTCAAATTTAATCAAATCAATTAATTTAGTGACTACTGACCAATCACTGTTGAACTTAAGACGACTTATAGAGAAACAACAAGTTCAAATATACACAACCTGTACATAAATATGATTATTCTGTAATTGTTCTGTGCACAATCGCTTGAGGGCGATGTACAGTTTACTCATGAAAGGTGATCTTTTTTTAATTCTAAAGGTAACATCTTACCGGCCTTCCAAATTTGTTCTCCATTTGTAACAATGCTTTCTGTATCGCTGTCTTCTCTTCTTGCACTTGTTCCTTGTTCATTATCTAAAAAAAGGGATATCACACAAAAGGATTATATTAACCTTCATGTACGGTTGGTGATATTACTAGCTTGTAAATAGCAATAGTAGGTTTTGTGAAAGAAGCAGACTGGCATTGCATGTAACTACAAGCAAAGGAGACTGTGACCAGGCAAGTCAGGGTTTGGTGCCAAGACTTCCATGATAGAAAAAGAATTGGACTCACAAGTATATCCTCAGGTCTATCGGCTTCGTCTCTCTTTTCTTGTAGTCTGGTTTCCGCCTCCCTCAGAGCAATCTCCATGTTGGTCAGTGTTGTGGCTTCTTCAAACTGTTTAGTCAGATTCCGGCTGATCATCTTGGCCGGCAGGGTGTTGGACAAGGGCACTTTGGCCTTTGCCGCATTTTCTTTGGCTTCTAAAAAACGATTCAAGAAATTCTCTGAAAAGTCAAACTCTGCAGCAGTCCTCAGCTCTGAAGTTTGCGGTCATGTGATTGTAACCATGACAACCACTACACATGGCCACCTCAAAGGCCACTGATGCATCAAACAGTCTTACCTACAGGAAACAAAAACTGATATTGTTTCATTGAAAAAAGTTGTTACCTTTAAGTTGTTTGCTGGCTTTCTTCAATTCTCCCATCATTTTCTTAATTTGGGGTTGGGATGTCTTGTGAAGGTGGGAAGGCTGATATCAAGAGAAACAGAACAGAAAAGGTTAAGAAAACACCATTGTTGAAAGAACACTCACAAACTTTTTTCAATTAACTGGTCCGTGTTTACAAATTACATTTTGAAAGGGATCTATCAAGAGGAACTGAATGATTCACCACCGCATTCAAGGGCGTGATAAATCTGGGAAACTCAGCTGATATTTCTAAACAAATTCAGAAAGAAATAAAGCGGAAATACTGTTGAACTGCTTTCATGTGGCAATGTTATCCTGACCCTATTAGGCTTCCTTAATATAGAAGCGACCTACTTAACCACTTCGGGCCGGGGCATTTTTCAACGTTGAGGATGCTGGGCCGGCATGACTATCATTTTTTCCGTTTTCAAAATCCTTCAACAATTCATCATTCCATTTAACAGTCGTTTATAGCCGCACGGAGTAATCTTCAGGCACTACTCTAAGTTGACAGGTGACCTTCATTGACGCCCGAATATTTCAGCCAGGCCTGCAGCCTTGTAAACAGAGCCCAGATTGTGCGGTGTTATACAACTGTCTTTTGTTCACGAACCTGGCTCAGTGCACTGCTGACCTCTTTTCAATAGGGGCCAGATTAGCATGCAGCGGTGCTGTGTGGCTCATCACTGCGGTGGTGGAGAGCTTTTGTCCCCGGTGGTAATCCGCTTGCTCTAAATACCCCAAACCCTGGTATACGGTTTCAAAATAACGCTGGATTATCACCACTTTTGAGAGTGAAAAATGCCGGTCATGCCCAGCAGCCTGGTCTTTTGTTCGGAGTACGGTCTTTTGTTACAGGGCCCTGTTTCCTTTGTCCGAGTTCGGAGACCCCGGCCACACATATAAACCATAGGGCTCCGATTTCGGAGTCCCCGGCTGGTAGTGGTTAATTTCAACCAGAACTTTCTTTCAAGTTATCAAGTGATACAGACACTTCAAAACGCGTTGAAATGATTGGAAGTATTTTGTTCTCCCGATTTGTTCACCTTGTATCCATGCTGATCTTCAAACTCCTCTTCATACTGTCGTATCTTCCTCTTCAGGGTTCTGATCTGCTTGGTAAGCTGTTTGATGCTCATTGTATCGGTCTCCTCAGGAAGTTTATCAGTTCTTTTGGACACACTATGAGACAAGAACAGACAGACTTCCCTCAGTATAACTCATGCAATCACCCTCCTCCGAAAAGATTCTAGCACAGCTGTTTATTTCTATGGACACTATAAAATTGTGCAAAGGCGCAGTACTGGGTGCTTTTCACATGTTCCACAAACAATCACCGATGCATTATTGTTGGAATAACAAACTAAGCCAAGAATTCAGTTAGTTCTTTCTAACGTACACTTAACTCTATTACTGAACTAATAAAATGGTTTGAAGGCTTCGTATGTCGGATGTAGTTGTGTTTGTCTGACGACATCAAAGAAAGAACCCTGCAAAATGGAATGAAAACTTAACGAAGCATCAATTGTGTGGTTAGTCATTCACTTGGCAATGATTTTCAGGCATGGTGAAGCTACACAGCAGTGCAATCTGCGTCACATAATGCACAAGGAAAAAAACCTTCCTGTAGTTGCCTTATCCCACAATGCCTTGCACTATGGAGCTACTTGTGTCAAAGGTCAAATGGCAGCAGGAAGATGAAGAAAGCATGTTTTCAGAAAAGTCTGTGTACCCTGGGTTGATGGTACATGTACATGAAGCATGGCATGTGCACATCAGCAACATAAGAGTGTATACACTTGTAAACCCAAAGGAGATTGTTAATGAAGCGGGGAAAAGATATCTACATGTAGATTTGTTTCAATAAACCGAGAAGCAAAAGAAAACTAGACACAAGTTGATGAAACTGCAAGTGTGGTAACCTGTTGATTCTGGGCGTGTATATACATGTTTACAAATCTGTCAATTTTCTTTATTTCTCCCCAAAGTACCAACATCGCAGTGTACCAATTTTGAACTTGTTAACAATGCCAAAGATCCCTCCAGCAGTCCAGGGAACAAGAGGATGAGTTTGCTGGGTGTGAGGAAGGGACCTCAGTCTACTGTTTCCAGCTAACTTCTTGGCAGACCAAACGAGTCTGCAATGGTTATGCAAGGCCCTCCACCCCTCAATAACAGTCATGGATAAAAATTAGTTCTGTTTACGATGTGCATGTACCGTATGGGTATTAAAAGCATAGCATGTTCAAGTTAAGCATGAAATAAAGGCTCAAGGCAGTGATAAGATGAAAAGCAAATGTGAGGACTGGCTGGTAACCATGGAAACATTGCCTCCTGTAATCATGGAAACATGGACTCCTGCTGGTACATAACGACACTGAGATACAACGTAGAAACTGTACAATATGAAAGACATGCCCTGAACAAGATTAATATCATGTGAAATTTGGATGAACGCAGCAGCCTTTTCTTTCAAATACTAGGCAGCATTTTGGCAAATGCCCCGTTAATTTTCAGTCCCACATTTGAGGAGATGCATCAACCTTGCAACATCACACAAGGTGAAGATCTATTTTCATCACGTAACAACATGGAGAAATAAAATTGCATTTGTGGCCTTGTGAAACCACGACATGGCAAAATATCTGAAACTATGGGGCCATCCTCCAGAAAGAGCATTCCCTTCCCTGGTTCCAACATGCAATTATGACATAAGAAACATTATTGCATGCCAGGGAAATGCACTTTATGCTGAATATTTTTGCAATTTCCACCAACGAGGAATTTTTGTGTGCAGAAGCTTGATGTATTTCTTTTCTTTTGGGGGGGGGAGTCTCATGTAGGAATAAGCAAGAGGATAATATTGCAGGAGGGGGTAGGCACAATGAATGGAAAAGCCACCACGTCAAGGGACCAGCCAATAAGCACAATGATAAGAGCAAGTATGTGGAAAATTACTCCCGATCTGACAACATTCCAGAGAATCATCTGTTGCAAGTGACGGCGGATTATGAGCATATAGAGGTGAATGGATATGGTTTTTTTTAACTGTTTGCACCGAGAACTTTTAAAAACAACAAAAACAGTCCGGATGGTTGTACCCACCAGGTCAGAATTGGCTGTGACGAAGGAGGGGATGGTGGGACGTCCGTGTCATGTGACACACTGCGTAAGTAAAAGAAAAAGAGAACAAAACACATGTACGCATACCATACAAGAAACAAGACTCAGAACACACACGGTCAGAAGCTGACAACTTATGCACAACATGGCACACATTTGCATGAATATGGACATTCGCAAGAACAAATAAACTCTAATTTTTTAACTCAGCCAAACAGTCTGGCTTTGTTATTGGTACAACCAGATCCTGTATTTGCCCAAGCAATCAACTTCTGAGGTATTCAATTTAATTACATGTAAATACAAGAACACTTCCACTCAAGAATAAAAAAAAAAACTGGAAAGCACTGAGAAATATTGCAAAACGTCAAGCAAAACCTTTGGTTGAATACAGGTAAGAGTAATTTGTCTTCCAAAATATGTAGAGATGACACTGACCACCCCCATTATTGAAAATGAGGAGATATGGTTTTCATTCAAGTGAAACCCAATAAACATGTAATTACTTGGCAGAAACACAAGTATGCTATTTACACAAAAACACAAAACGACGACGGACAATTGGAATTTGTTAAGATGTACCTGGCACATATCAAAGAATATTTTTAAAAAGCGATTCAGTCGTAATGTTTTGCAATTCTAGCATGAAGGTGAATATTTGTGGGTTGACTACGTCAGTTAGAACCAAGTGATTCCAGCACCAGTCTTGCAGTAAAAGAAATGTTGAAAAAAAATTAGGAAAAAATCTGGAATTGCGTGATGCATGACTGCATGCTAACAGGTCAGTATATACAATGTAAAAATGTAGGAGATCATGAAGGTAGAAACAGTTAACGACATTCACGGCAAATGCATGTTTTCTGGTTTATTAACTGAGCATACTCTGTGCAAAGACCAGCCCTTATAAAGTTTATGAAGTTGTGCCACGTGTCATGCAACTGAAGTGCATATTCTCCAAACGATGGGTTTTGTGTCCATTCTGCTGAAAATAGCCTGTGTAAAAAGCCACAAGCTAATGGCTGGAACCACTTCCCATCGACACCTGTATTACTCCAAGTCACAGTCACAGGGACACAGCTGACTGCTTCAGCTAGAGATCATCTGCATGAGACTCAATCAGCCACACTTCCAGAGGAATACAAAACTGTAGCCACAGCAGAAAGAAGCCTACAGCAGGCAGAATCCTTTTATCACATCCCAAAGAGGAGCTGCCTCCCCTTCAGATCTTGGTTGTCCAACAGACATTGTTGTACATACAACCTTGTGCATAATTTTTTTTTTTGTATCACATCCGAAGGCCAGGTTCAATCAGAGACCTTCATGAAGGTTTGCACGATCTGACGGTAACATTCTTTGCTGTCAGTGACCAATAAAAAGAGACGTTTTTACCATCTTTTATCGGACATTGGGGACCCTGCAAAATTTGTGCTGAAAGCAAAGAAAATCTGCAATGAAATTAAATACCACTGTGAGTGTTCAGGAAAATGTACATGGTGTGGAGAAAACAACACGAAAATGAAAAATAAAGAAATAAAATGGTATGGTATTTGTGGACATATAAAAAACGACAGCAGTAACTTACAAACTGAAGGCATGCAAAGAAAATCACACAGTGAGAAGCAACTAAAAAGAATGAAAGTGGAATGAAATTACACATGCTGGTCCAGGCTAAATATCCAAAAATATGACACCTAAGCTTACTGACAGGAATACCTCCTTCAACCTAAATCCGCTGGTTTTTCCAATTTCAACTTTCATTTCTGTGGCCATTTGAGCAAAATGTTTTCCTATATCGATTTGATCTCTGCATGTCTGTGATCTTGCCGTGTCCAGATTAATTTCTTATGTACTTTTCAAATTACAGAGAAAAGGTTTTGTTATTCATGGAAGTCATAATGTTGCCGCTGACAGGCTTAGTTTTTTGAGGACAGGTTTCTAGTCTATTGGCTGACATCCCTTTTTCACAATACAAGTATGAAGCTACATCCACATTATGTGGCTGCGGCTAGGCACTTCATGTATGCCTATGTAAGAGACTGGTTGATATCTACAGCCATTTCTCATAGCATGGGTGTGAATGGAACATAAAAAAAATAGCTGAAATCAAGAGTGCAAAGCATACACGGAGTGGGGTTCGGGGCCTGCTTAAGGGCCCCGGGAAAATTTGGAAATGTAGATGGTCTGTGGTGCATTTCACAGCTTCCTGGTGCAACTTTTGGCCATTGTCTTGCAATTTAGGGTATGAACATTTTTAATTTTATATTTTCTTCATCTGTTCTCAATTTGGCTAAAATTCCTGAAGTTAAAATGAACTAGTACTACGTGTACGTATACCAAAATTGTAAATATCGAGGTTCGTAAAGTGAGTTGGCCCTTTTCCCACCTGACCTAACTACGTTTTCAAATTTCACTTCTTTATAAGAATGCACATCACATGTCAAAGCTTTTAGATTTTCCGATCCCAGTGCAGATTGTGTTGCCTGCTACCACAAGCTATAGTGGAGCTTGTTAGGCACGACTTCTGTTCACGCAAGAACGGCTGTAACAAGTCCCACTGACTCATATATGAATATTGATATTTCATTAGCAGCAAATCAAAGCACAAAGACTGGTTGGTCCGAGGATGCTGTTGCTCCGTGCCAACTAATGCCCAGCACACTCATACACCGTACATACATCCGTATATGTACATGTTCATGTACAGTGTCGTAGAGTAGATTCAGTTCCATACATACTAGTGCTGGAAAGACGATGTGCGAAGTTTGGTCTGGCCATTGCGTCGCGTAAAAAGGGAAAAAATGGGCGCTTACGCAAGGAAGAAAAAACGGCCAAAGAGAGGAAACGAAATTCAGCAAATGCAACAAAAAAGCAGAAATCCGCTAGAAAGCGGGGGTTTCAAACCCCTGCCATGGACGTGAATGCTACTGTGAGCTGCAGCCAAGAAATTTGGATGCTGCCTGTCCTCCTGGCTCAAAAGGATGCTTGCTCCAAAAAAACACAGCAATCAAAATCGAGTGTCTGTATCATTTAATATGGCCCTTGCATTATCATTTACTACGAAAAGAAAATATGTAAAGGATGGAGTTGATTAGTGAGATGAGGGCAGCATGGGCTAAAGTGGTTACCATGGTAACCGCATCAATTCCCACCTGGGGAAGTTGAGTGGTGTGTTTCTTGCTCTAGGAGACAATGGGGCCTCCAGCTGGTCACTCAGACTATGGACAAAATGGTGACATATGTCCAGAAATAGTTACCAACTTATTGGTTGTGTGCCTTTGTACATCTCTTACAAGAAACTGAATTTAAGAATAGCATGGAGTAGTCAGGAAAAAATGACACCATGGGAAGACTAAAGTATTGGGGGGAAGAAATGGCTTGTCTAGAACACGAAATGAAAAAAAAAAGTTTACATAGAACAAATGCAGCTTGAAGTTACAGGAGAGACAAAACCTGATACTGAATGATTGGTCTTTTAATGACAAATAGTGTTTGGGGTTCATTTCCAAATCATACCAGAAAGGCAGATCTTGTCAAATAATACAACACAGTAGACAAAAACACTGACTGGAAGAAACTTAGGAAGTGTCATTTAACTAGACAAGGGCAAACTCAAGGAACAAATCCTGAAATAAGTTATTATGTGTCATATCA
The DNA here is from genome assembly GCF_054643075.1 of Acanthaster planci. NCBI lineage: Eukaryota > Metazoa > Echinodermata > Asteroidea > Valvatida > Acanthasteridae > Acanthaster > Acanthaster planci. Next base: position 4,780,605 of record NC_141795.1, read on the forward strand.
AAAGCTGTGCTCATGGGAAAAATCACTCGGGATTTTAGCAAGGATTGGTTGACTGGAGTTACAGGTAGTGTACGAGTGCTTGAGTGCAGGGATGAGTTGATATACAGGCTCTGTGCACTGACAGCGCTATGTCTCTTTTATGCATGTACAACCAAAAGGGGCCGACACAAAACGTGCAATCAATTTAGCACTGAGTGAGATGTCAGTAAGTCAGTTCAGTGGAGGTCTTGCCCCTCTCTGACAACTGTGAGGGCGCACTTCTTCATACAGGCCCCAGTCTTGTAGTACTACACATCAAGGTGGAATGAGTCTGAGTACAAGAACACTCATTACGATAGAGGTGAGGTAAACAGGCTAGTAACTTACTGAGTAATGGTTTGTAGTTTGAGCGAGCGTGGAGAGAGCATGGCTTCTTGGTTATTGTCATGGAAATGATGTCTTGCTTTCCATGCTGGTATAGGCTCTACAAAAAAATAAATCAAAGACCAAAAGCTTACGATTTAATTCAACCCCTCATTGCCATCGGAGTCCTTTCAAATCTCCTATAATGCCTGAAACTAATAATACAACCTTTGCGATGCAATTTTCAAGGGACATCAAGCTCCATATTAGGCTAATAGTGGCTGGGCTCCGCCTTCCTTAATCCTTCCAAATCCTTCTGGTGAATTTTAAAGGATCTAGGAAGAGCAAGGTCAACCTACCTTCACCGTCTGCATGTTCGTGCAAGCTGGTAAGGTTCAGCGGGGGGACAGCATGCTCGCGTCGCTGCGGTGATTTGGGTGGCGATTTGGCCGCATCCTGCCCCCCGTTCATCAGCGTCTCCAGCTCCCCCGACAGACCCTGGCTTGGCTCTGCTCCCATAGACACGGCCTCAACACCGGAGTGTTTCCTGCGGGGTTTAGGCTGGGGCGCCTCCTGGGGTAGGCCCAAGCCCTCTGCCATGGGTTCACTCCCCGGTATGATGATGGATAATGGCTCAGTGTACGGCCGGGCACCAGTCACATTTCGTCTTGCCGGCTCCGATTGAGGTATCTTACTCCTCCTGAAGTGACATTTTTCAGAGCACATTTTTAATAATTTGAATATTTTCACATGTCCACCTCAGGAAACGTTTATCTTTTTATGATCTTCATTGACTAAAAAAAATAAAATAAAATAAACCAGACACTTTGAATTTGCACCAACCTGTTTGAGGGGGACCTTCTGTTTTTGGGAGGTGCAATTCTTCCTGCTGTCAACTACAACAGATAAAATGAACAATAAAAATCTTCCTTCAAATAATATCCACCAAATTTTACCGTCTTTGCCCTTTGGCATCTTTCATAGTTTTCTTGGAAATTACATATTTGCCTGTCAAACAATAACGTATGACTTTGTAACCCCAAATTACGCATTCACTTCAACCATAGGATTTTTGTAAGAAACCTAGCTGTATCCTTCAAAATCCTCCACTTCGCAGGCAATCAATGCTGCATGTTTTTGTACTTCAACTTTCAAGGGACATCTAGCCCCAAGGAATATAACAGTGTCTGGGCTCCACTTTCTTAAATCCTCCAAAATCCTCCGCCAAATCCAAGAGGATTTGGAAGGGTTTGAAAAGAATGAGGACAGGCTGTCGGGCTTCATCAGAGGAAAAAAAAAACACGTACCGATTTCAGTGTCGGGGAGTTGCAGGGGAGACTGTCGAAATCTGCATGGATTTCTGAATCCTGAGGATTGCCTGACGGCTGACAGGAAGAACCGTCCTTCACGGACAATCTGTTGTTGCTACAATGACAAAACAAATTTGGAAAAAGGGTTCCTTTCATGAAGCTGTTTGACCACAAGCAGAATAAAATGTTAGCTACAGAGGAGAAACATGACATATCATCAAATCTTGCAATGTGTGCAATGCGTGCATTTTAACAGGGTTTTATGCTACATAAACAACACAGAACTTTCCTAACATCCATGAGTTTTGTCAACAAATATACTTCAATATTTACCGTACAGACATCGGTTTTGGCGATTGAGACTTTGGAGATTTAGACCTGGGTGACCTTGACTTGGGGGAATCCGAATTGGGTGAATACGTTTTGGGTGAATTTGATCGTGGCGAATTGGACTTGGGCGAGATTGACCTCGGGGAATTGGACCTTGGGGAGTATGACCTCGGCGACTTGGACCTCGGTGATCCAGAGACTGACCCTGGTGACCCCGACTCTTGCGGCCTTTTCTCCTGACCCTTGGACTTGAGTAGGTGGGCCTTCCCCCGTGAGGGCCGCGTGGGGGGCTCAGGGGCTTTTTTCCTTGACAGCGGGCTGCAACTGTTGGTTTGGTCCCTCCTGGGGTCGTCAATTATGAGAGGAATTGCTGAAGAAGTGCTCTGTTTCTTTTTTGTCACAAAAACTTCACTCTGGGAATAGACAAAAGAATACGAAGCAAAAGATGACATCAGAAAAACTATCCTTGTAACAAGTTCCATATCAAGTTGGAAAAAACAAAGAATACAGAGTATGAAACCAATTTGCTGTCAGAGAGACTGGAAAGTTCTTACTCTGTTCTTCAATAAGGTTACTTTTACCATAAGCAAATAAGATAACTGTCAGAGACAGGAAGGAATGGACTTACCGGTCCGGGACCAATTACTATTCCCTGAGTTTCAAACACTTCAAATGCTTTTGAAGATGGCTGATGTTTCCGCTTGACTTTAGGTGAGCTCTCAGGGGATTTGTTATCAGGAGCCGAGGAAGAAAATGATCGGATACGGTCTTGGATTGAGGGGCAGATTTCCTCGACAGAAGACGTGCTCTGACCGTCAGGGGAATCGACGCCATTACTGGAATGATGAAATCATTGGAATCTTGAGATAAAACAAGGTTTTTATATAAAATAGGTCAGACTGATAAATTCACAGTGAAGAATATTGTATACAAATACCCTGGCCTGTGAACCCAAGCCAACATCAACCTTTGCTTACTTGGTGTCTTTATTCTCTCTGTCTTGTTCTTGTCTCTTCTGCCATCTCCGTCGTGGTGAAGGCACTGGCACTGAACAATGTAAAATCAAAATGATTACAATCAAGGATTTCACCTTCACTTCTGAGCCAAGTTTGCGACCTTGAACCCTTCCTGATTCTTCCAAAATGTCCTTCACTGAGCAGAAAAATCAATAGCTCAGTTTGTGCACCTGAACAATTGTGGGCCACCTTGGGTGTACATTGGGTATAGAATTGGATGAAGTTCAGATTAGTGAGGAAGATAAGAGAAATTACAAAAGTATTCAAAATAGTGTATTCCAATACTATATATAGATTTTCTGGAACAAGGCTTTAAGAAGTCTTTCTGACTTGGACAAATTTTGAAATATCTCAACCTTTTTTTCTTTATGCATATGACAAAGTCTGACAATATCTATCATGATCCTGACCTTCTGGTGATGGTGTAGTGAGGGTTTCCTCTCTGTCCGGTGAAGGGCTCTGACCAAACAGATGCTCTGAGACAGTCTCCTGAATGGTCTTTTCCACAAGCCTGAATAGAAATGTAACCACAGCAACCAATGGAAAACTATCAGAACCAGTGGAAAACTATCAGAAACCAGCAACTGATTTCCGTTTAATTTGAAGAGTTGGCACTCCGATACACAAAACGCAGTTGTTCTGCTGCACTACAAAACTTAACAGTGAGCAGCAAAACAGATTTGAACTTCCTCTGTCCTTCCGGGAAAATTTCAAGCCCTTTAATTTAGTCCAAAGTCTCTAGTTTAAAATTACTTCCACTACAAAGGAAATCTTGAGGTGACGGCTGCTCCAGCATGTACCGAAGAGCACAATGACTTACTCTGACGTTATATCATTTATGACAGGTGAGGGCGCTGTACTGGTTCCCGTCTCACTATCTAAGTTGAAAGGAGAGAAGGCTCTTTCTTCAACACCAACATCCCTCGGGCTGCAAAATACAATCAATTTTCACATCATCTTGAGCAGAATTTTGGCCAAATTATATAATGACTGGTTAATAGACTTCAACACGACATATCTGTTCAGCTCTGGACTGGAAATACAGGAAAAACTGCCTGTCAGCAAAGAGTGAGTCTAATACAACATCGTTTGCCTGAGCAAAATAGGATAAAAATTGACAGACTGGTCAACATCTGATGGTCTAGAAGCAAGTGTCTTGTAGAAGTAATCCCGAAGTTTGCAAGCAAATCACAGAGGTCTGTTGTACAAGCACCTGTCTAGATCTAGATGTTGGCATACCTGAGAAGACCACCTGCTGGTGAATCACAATCTCGACAATCCTCAACTTTCTTCATTTCTTCCCTGTTGGTATCGGTGTATGAGTTACTGTTGTAGTCCCGCTGCTCATCAGAATCCTTCTTCTGCAACCAGGCCCAGAATTAATCGCAAGGAAAAAGAATTAATTATTTCTGATGTAAACAGACTTCTTGAAAGCTTGGATTTATAATACTCTGGCTGTCTTGAAGTTATTTTCATGGATCCTAAACTCAGCAATAAGTGCTGTTTAAATTGAACCTGTGACATAATGGTCATAACTTGTTAAAGATTTCCAGTAAAATCATGGAAAGTATCCCTTTTGAAGTTGAGTGAACAACAAATGGGTTAAAGGTACTCAAAACCACAAATCGTTTTGATCGGTTCAGTCTTATTATCTTCTAAAAAGATTTATTTGTCCATTTCTTACTTGAAACTTGAGTTACCTTTTTAGCTTCCTTCTGTCTGATGTAGTCTTGATAAGGCATTGGTTTGACTGGAGGTGACTTCTTAGAGGTCGTTGACTGCACCTGGATGCACTTTGACCCTGGTGGCTGGGCAGGGGGAGGGGAAATCTCCTCCTTCTCTTCATTCTTGAAGATGGCCTCGTAGTCGTCGATCAACATCCGGACAATGATGTTTGTGATGCCTTGCTCTCGTAGGCCATCCAGTCCTGCGCTACACCTAGAGTGCATAATGGAGACAGTTTAGGTTGTACAATGGATCCGTCAAAACAACGAACGAAGTACTCCACAATGCAGTGCGCCACCACAAGTTTTTCATGGAGAGGCCTTTTAACAGTGCATTATGGGATAAATAGTGGACAAAGTCTCACTCACTAACTGCACTACGTGCAGGAAACTTGATTTTTTTTCCCGAATGTTTTGTTAAAACTCTTAGTGGCACTCTGTATTATGAATCGCCCATATTACTTCACAAGTCTTTCTTTACAAGTTCATCCACGACATGACAGGTACCAAAGTCTCGGCAAAAACAATCCCTTCTTATTTTGGCAATTACTATCTGAAGGGAAATTTACTTGAAAGGAACAGTTGAAAATGCCAGAGATAAACTTGTGAAACTTCCAACTACAACAATTAGTCAGAATGATCACTGACGTTTCCAAGCTGACAGAAATTTGAACATTTTTCTAATCTACTGCATGCTTTACATTTCCAGAATTGATGCCAACTTTAATGTACATATATATGAGTTTACCTGAAGAGGTTTGGGCCAAACACAATGGCCAATGCCATGGAGTTCATCTTATTGGTGTTTTCATATTGCGATACCATGACCAAGAATCGGATCAGGTAACGCAAGACAATGTAATGCTCCTCAGGAAGCTGCTGTAAGAGAGCCTTGAGCTGCTTGATGCAATCATCAGGATTGGATTGATTGGCTGTCAAGAGAAGAACGCAAGGTTTTTGCTAGTAAATTAGATGGGTTTGCAGTAGCACCGTGGATATGTCTCTTTCTTGGGTATGAGGGGTTTTGAAAAGAACTGGTGGTACTCATCGTTTTGGACAGTATGCTCTGTCCGTCGTCAGGAGACAGCATACTGTCTGAAATGTTGAGTACCACCGGTTCTTTTCAGAACCAAACATACTAAAAAAAAAAGACACAAATCCATGATGCTACCGCAAACCTATCTAGTTTACTTGCTACCTCCACCGTGAAAAGCTTCAAATCTCAAGTTTGTTTCTAAAAAAAACTTGGACTGGAAACAAGTTCTTTATTTTCTACAAATGTATGTTTTGGAGGCCGAGACCAAATAAATTGTCCACCATTTTGCTCTGTGAATTAGGCTGTATCGGCCATGGCTGGAAAAGAAGTGCCACGGAAGTCACAACTTTAAGTACTGTAGCTTGAAGCTTTGCCCTTAGTCACATGTGTCAATCAACTCCCTCGTCAAGCTCACGTGATTTGGACACAGACAAATGAACTGTGCGTGGACAATAGAGGGCGCTTTGTTACTATAAAGCAACACGGATGACTAAAGGTCACTCACACTTACATCATGTACATGTACTCAACCATGTGTCCTGCACAATGTCAAGGATACAAATGTATTTTCAAAAATCCGTGTAGCAAAATGTTATCGTGATTTTCAACAACTTTTTCATGTTTTCACTGTAAACAAATGTCTGTTTCCCGCATCAAGGAATCCTGACTGGGTTCAATCCATATGGCTACTGTACATGCATAAAGTGTGTGCATTCTGCTTACCATTGACAAATTTACTTATGTATCGGATTCCTCAATGTTGGATACATGAATGGTCTGTGTCATCTTACCTAGTTGGGTATTAATGAACTTAAGATGCAATGCTTCAGTCATGATGGGATCCGGTAATTCCCTGAGGAAGAGCTTGAGGAGACTCGCTACGGCCATCACGTCTCCCGCTTCCTCCAAATCTGCATCCCCCATCTTGTCAATCATGGCCTTCATCTTATCCACCACCCGGGTGCTACCGTTGATGCGGAAGATTCCCTCGTGCCCGATACCTGTCAGCCCCCACGGCAGGGAGAATATAAACGTGCTGTTAGGTGTGTGTGACCCAGAGTGACAGGTGCAAGTGTAATGGATGGATGCATTCGGCAATTACGACAGACTGCTGTTTAAATATACAATGCCTACAAAAACCAATATCCAAGGCTTATAGCAGTTAATATAAATTGGACATTTAATGTTGTGGGATCACTTTCAACACCTGCGCACAATTCAAAGAGTCTGGCCTCGGACCTCTCAAATACAGCACCAATCAATTCATATCTACCACCTTCCAACAGTCTGGCTCTAATTTGAATGACTTTGCATACACTGATTATCAGATTTTTATATGGGCTTAATATGTTTTTCTTTAAATCTGACAGCTGTTACAAAATACTAATTAAATGATAGACTAAATTTTGTAAGAATTTTTTTTTAAATGGAATTTTGGATTTACTTCCAAAATATACTTTACGTGAATATACTGAATCAAAAAGGGTATAACAAATTCTAATAATTCCCAATGTTTTCAATTTATTCATGTTGAAAAAGGTCCTTTGGCTACAAGAAATCTAACACCTTTGACCCACCATGCATTTGAATGAACTCGCATATCTTCTTGATGAAGACTGGTACCCTGACTCCCGTAGGGCCTCTAGCCAGCTCTTTCAGGGGGACACCAAAGGTCTTGCTGTTGATCTTCTTCTTCATGGTCACAGGAGACCGAAGAATCTTCTGCATGGTGTTGTCCTCGCCCCCGGACTCTAACCCCTGCGATGCCAAAACAAATTTTTAGTTGAAAAAAATATCACCATATATAAACAACCTTTCAGTCCAATTCCCAGACATTGTTGCTAGCAACAAACCTGACCACAACCCAACACAACAATGTATGCAGAAACTCAATGGCATTTTTGATGCATACGGTGACGTGAAACAAGACTGCATTTAACATGAATAGACATGACGACCATACAGCTCATGCATGTGCAGTGCATGTGCACTGCACCACAAAGCAAAGATTTGCTCTCTGTAAAGATTCCTAGACTGGCAGCTCATTGCAAATATTCTCATTCCTGTCCCCCTTGGAAAAAACTCCCACATCCCAACATGGCAATGACAAGCAAATGTGGAATGCTACACACCATGGACAGGGCAGCTACTCTTACAACAAATTAAAGGACTAACTGAACTGAACTGTACATGTACATTTTAGAATTTACACATACCTTTGAAACAATGATAGAACCTTTTGAATCTTAAATCCTACTTCACATGTACACTGTATCCCGTACTCACCATGTTCCAGTACACACCTCTACTCACTTGGGAAGGTTAGAAACAAATTACATTTCACACATCACTTTAGTCGATCAACAAAAAACTGCACATGCACTGCATACGTGCCAATACGTGACCATGCGCGGACACACATCTCTGACATAGCAGTCCCTTTAAGAGAGTGCACATTGACACTGAAGTTCAAGTTTGCAGGAACTATTTGGCACTAGGCCCGGGGGCCAAGACTGAGCTAAAAATACCCCTATCTCTGCGGTAAGAATGCAGTACCTAATGCCTGGGTGCACCATCATGTATGGGAACATAATGTACATTGTGCATATACATGTACAGTCTCTCTGTGTAAATGTGCCAATGTACCATACATGTACGTACATGTACACGTACGTGTTCATTTGCTGTCACTCTTCGCCTAGTCATACACACCTTGAGTCCATGATGTGGAAACGTTTGTTTACACAAGGCCCAACTTGCACCTACTAAATAGCAGAGTAGATTTCCTCTCCTTTGCATTTTACGTGAGATGAATGTCTTACATGTAAGCTTTCCTCGACCTAAGAATATGACAGGTCCACACAAGACACTGGCTACTGGTAAGGATCTCCAGGCAAAGTATTCATTTAATTTAAAAATAAAAATACTGAGTATGTGTTAACTTTCGGCAAGACACTTAGCGGTATCTTTCGTACCTGTATATTCAGTGCAAATGTATGCAGGCCCTAACAATGAATATGCTTTTAAATTTTACGGAACACCTCGTCCGAAAGTTTTTTTTTACACGGAAAGTAACAAATGAAAGAAAATGTAAACTGGCATGAAGTACTTTGATGAAATTTAATGTTCATTTGATAAACCCGTTTATTTCTCCAAGCTTAAACTTCCATTGCATACCGCTAGATTTCAAATAAAAATTTAGCAACCAAATGACCAAAGAACTAAATAACTAACACTGAATGAACCTGCCATGTGTGTACATTACACTGCATCCATTAACCAACCAACAAACACAGACAATGAACAAGTCAACATCTTGCATATTTTACCCCAAATATTCTGTCACATTTTCTAGGTTTGCCATTTTGTTCAAATATCTTTCAGACAGATTTTCTTGGAAGTGCACTGCATTAAATTCTACTAATGAAATTGAAGGACTTTTCACAATCACAACAGACAGCCACACACATCCTGACACGACAGAAATATCTTCCTTTTCTCTATCCATTCATTCTTTTTGTCGTCTTGTCTATTTTACCAGGGCCCTTCACCATGGCAACCACAGATTACCGCTTGTGCCATGCACTGATTTGGGGAAGCTGCGACAATGAAATAAAAATTTGAGTTTTGATATGAAGGACTGGGCACAATGTGATTGTACAGTGTGTGGAAAAATGTGGGATAAAAATCTCAAGAATGCCCAAAATACAAATATGGCAGGCCTCAGGCACCAACAGGTCCTACAATTGTATGAGGAAAAAGATTTGATCAGTTTCCTTCAGAAAAAAGACAAAAGAGTGTTTGACAAAACAAGAATCCTTAAGCTGCCCCAAAATTGCATGAAGTACCGTTACATGTACATGTACATGTATGCACATACATGTACACTAAACATGGTCCATGGGGTTTATGATACTCTCTGGGCCAAATGGTACCCTCAGTTTCACACCAGCACAATTTTTAAAACATACCTTGGGTGTAATTAAAATGCCATGGATCATTGTGGGAGACGCTGAATATATAGTACCTGTATAGTGCAAACATGTTAACTTCATGTACATGTAGGCCTATCTCCCTGATACACAAGGCCGGTTATAATACATGTACATGCAAGTCAATTTATTGCCTAACAGGGCAAACAAATTCGCCCACACACCACGGTACATGTGAAATTGTAAATGTCAACACTGTACACATATTTCTGACCTTAAATATCCTGAAACAAAATATGATAATCTACCTTGTAACTAGTCCTTCCTGCTGCCGTAATAGTTTGAATAAATAATAAATATTTAATGATATCAGTGCATGCATTATGGAATTGTTAATTATAAACTGTAACAAGTGCATGGATGTGAAATGTCCTTTGTTGTCCTACAGGTAATTCACATTGAGGCCTTGGTATGAAAGTGCCATTAGGCAATGCACAGAATGTCCACAGAGGATAAGAAATAATGAAGCTTGTCTTGAGCCAATGTAAATACCCACATGGCTGATAAGGTTATTGATTTTTTTCTGGTTCAGTTAATGAAATGACTGAGTGTACTTCCATTTCTCCCCTGGATTGGATGCCAGCCCATATCAGGTTGCTCCCAAGCTACAGTAGTGGGTAATGCCAGTTCCTGGGTGAAGAGGAGCAAATTGAGGCAAAGTAGCTTGCCCAAGGACACAGAGCAAGACCAACAGCTGGATTTGACCCTACAAAGTACATCCCCCAAAAAGCACGATGAAATTTCACTTTGTAATGTACATGTACATGAACAGCACCCTGATTTGCCTCAAAAGTTCAATGAACTGGCATGTTTGTAAACATAATTTCATAAGCTGACCCAAATGGAACCAATGTGGACACATAAAAAGAAATCAGCAACAAAACTTTGTAAATCCCTGAAAGAAAACGCATGCACTTACATGTACACCATGCACAACAGGGTGATTTGCATGACAATCACGAGTTCTGTGTAAACATGGCACAATGTCAGTCCTTCACGGCACACCGATGAGTTGAAAACTGTTTCCACAAACTGGGGAAATCTCCTTAGATCAAATGGGGAGTTTTCTGTTTTCTACTTGTAACATGACAACGAGCTCCATCTTACAATGTACATCAGACACTCAATGCTTCAAGCATTGTTGAAACACGCAGCAGTACAATGTAACTAAAATCACGTATGCAAAACAAACAAGCCAAAGTCTACATGTCAGCTCACTAGACTTGCTGTTCCAGAGTCATGCACAATGTGGCATTTACAAAAGCCATTCACTTGCGGTGTTTGCAATGAAATTGGTTTTTAAATCTATAAATCGTGTCATTGACACTAAAATATGACCTCTGTCACATGTAAGAGTGCATGTAGGCGGCCAGTCACAAAGTGTGTTTGGTTTTTTGTTTTCATAATAAAATGCAGAGATTTCCCTTCAAGTTCAACTGGAATTATTTATTCTAATACTTGCCATGGTACATGTACGCATTGATTGTTTTCATATTTTTGCTAAATTAGTTCTGATAAAACATATACGTGTACATAGACAAATAATCTTTTTCCTACCGATATATATGGGTATAGCAAGGTCAGGTTTAAAGCAATATTTACTGTGCCAAACATGTACATGTAAGTGTAACACAAAAGGGGTCCTGGTAGCAGGTGCATGCATGAAAGTGAAACTGATATTAGCTGACAGCAAGTACCAAGAGATACTTGTAAACTTACCTCTTCCTGGTGAACTGAAAAGAACTCACTGCTCAGTTTTGGTCAGCAGTGAGGAAAAGACAAGTGAAAAGAATGTAGGGCAACTGTTGTGAAATCAATGCCTTATAAGGGCACATTTTTGCTATAGCAACACCTGTCATTTTTAAGGCATATGGGGATCTCTGTGTGTGCACTGTCTACAGAGGATGTTGTTTAGCCTCTTTACTTAACATGGAGAGCGAAGAAAGACTAGTTCTGGGTCCTTTCATTGGGTCTACTGGGTACATGTAAGATTTCAAAAGGAAGGAGACTAGGAACTCCACACATGTACTATGCAGCCTGGAGTTACCAGTGACTCACACCACAAGCACTACCACTATATGTACTGTATGTCCAAGTAAGAACTGTGTACAGAACACCTTGAATGGCAAAGTCAATACATGTGTGTTGGGCAGGTGTTAATGGGAAATTACTAATGCTCAATATTGACTGATGTGGTGGAGCAAAAGTAATTAAGATCAAGTTGTTGAAAGGAAATCTGTCAACAAATATGGACTTGGAGTAATCTAATCTACATGTAATTGGTTGATGAACTTAAGCACAATTGATTGGCACAGACAGAATTAATGCAGGGTAGGGGAGGGTACAGTCCAGGGAGAAAAAAATGTTTCACAGGAACAATAAATGTTACCACCATACTGAACCAAGTTTGAGCTGCACAGCAGGTGTCCAAGGACTGGACTTGTGAATAAAATTATGGACAATGCAACATAGTGTATTGCCCAATGTTGAGGTTGCTGTAGGAGGGGGGGTATTACATTGTAGGAATAGCCTAACTGTTCGATTGACTGTGGCAATGTGCATTCGCATACATGCAAGCATCATGAATAAATTTAATGTGAGTATTCCTCAGCACAAATCAATAAACCCGTCACATGTTCAATCTGCACCTGTGCACTGTGTAAACACCCATACAGCCACGTTTCTTACACTGTCATCAATTTTTATTCAGATTGCTCATCCCCAGCGAATCAGTTTGATCGAGGACACGCTCAGCACAGCCTGGCAGAATAAGGAAGTGAGCGTTCATTATGACTCAAACCAGCACCCACAACCAAATGAAAATCAGATAAAAAGTGACAAGTGCGTCTCGGCTGATTAGTTAAACATTTTTAACATTTTAAAAGCCTTGTGGAGACAGAAGACGGACAGAGCAAAACCTCCCCCTGGCATTCAAAGAGCAGGCATAAAGCAGCGGGTACATGTACAATGTACATGTAGGCAGTATATTGGCATGTTGGCGCTACATGCACTGCTCAATTCCAATTCCAGAGTGTTAATCAATAGCGACAAATGTGACCAGTGCTATTAGAAATTACCACTTTTCTTTTTATCCTTGTTCTACCTGAAGAGAACTTCGTAGGACATTAAGAGATCCCTAATTCCTTTTAAGCAGGTATACCACACACGTACAGGACCGGCACCCATCTTAAATCTTCTAATTTCCATTGTCCCTTTTGCCTAAATTTTCAAGGGGCATCAAGCCCCTTATAAAAGTGAGTCTGGGTTCTACCATCTCAAATCTTACAAAACTCCTCTACATGTCAAACATTCCACAAGGATGGAAGATCAGGTTGAAGTTAGAACAGAAAAAAAGCATATTAAACGTACTACAGTTATATGCTTATACTTGCAAAAAATGAGAGAAAATCCAGGTACCTGTAAGGGAGTGTTAGGGTCCACGATATTTGTTGCTCCACATAAAACAGGCCGCATCACTGGCATGAGCTGCAGGGTAAACGTACACGATCAAAGTTGATCTAGGAGAAGTACTGGCAGCCCTCACCTGCTGAAAAATAATAAAGCATGAGAAAATTACCAGCCACAAAATGAGCCAGATTCACCACAAAGGCTAACAAAAACAAGTTCTTGTTTTACACGTAACATGAATGTGGTGATAAAAATCTCTGCACACAGGTGGACCACATTCACAATTCCAATATCCAAAAAGATGTCATACAGTACTCCCAATCCTAGCACAAATTACAGTATCAGAGACGAAATATGTTGCACTGAAGTACATACGTATACCAATATATACAGTGTACGAGTACATGCAGAAAGCTCAAGTTGAGGAAATCAAAGGGTAAACGCGCTGTTTGACATAGAGAAGGGGTGGGCATGCTGCTTGAAGAAATGGCATATCGGTACATGTACACTGTCAATAACACCTGTACACTCATCACATCAGTACTGTACCTACGGTACATTGTACATGTGTGCATACATGTATGTACAAGTGCATGAGAACATCAGAGACAACAATACCAAAAGAAGCTACATGTACATCGATGAGAAGGGTTACTTCCTACACTAGATGAGTAGGGCTTTGTTGATGAGAAATGAGAAATGAGAATTCCAGATGTCTGCTCAACATGAGTAAACGCCAGTGCTATACCACGATGTTACGATGAAGTCAACAAGCATGGGTGAAAAAAAACCATGCATAGGAAGGAGGAAATGCAGGGTAATTCTGAACATGTTCTGTACACAATCACGGGGCACTTTCTGTTTCAACACAATCACACCCCAATTCATGGCCGACGGCCGATGCAGATAACCAGAGGCCTGTGGGGGTGCATTGTACATGTACTCCAGTAACCCCTGAGGTCATTCCATTGGCTCTCAGACTTGAGTGAGTTAAGTCTGCGCCTACGATACATGAAGCACTATGCACGTGCAAGACTACAAGGGTCTATCATCGTTCTGGGAATTCCTGTGATTGTCAACACGCCAAGTTCTTTGCATCTGGTTGGATTCTAAACTCCCATCATCATGGGTCATTGTATTATGATCAAATATTTGGACAGTGTCTGATACTGGAGAGCTAGTTTTTCCAGGAAGCCTCGAGGGCTTACGTGTGTTTATTTCAGAGTGTGGTGCATTGTATGGTAAACAAAACGGCAACAGACTTGGTGAGTGCTGGAGCACAGTGACAAGGTTTCCAGACCACTGGGAATAAAATTAGCAGGTTAATGCACTGGGCAAGACAAATATCAGAATAAGCTCAGGAAAACCACATTCATTTCTCTACAAATGACTTGGTACCATACGTATACTGTACATGAACACATACAAAACCATCCCTTCACACACAGCTGTACACGCAAGAATGGTACAAACAAAACAAACCCAGCCAAAAACAAAACGTGTCAAGATTCAGACAGTGAGCAGATCAAAATCTGAAATTTGGAAGGGGGGGGGAGAAATTCTGGAAAACGTCATTCACAAAATCAACCAGGTACATGTAGTTGACGGTTATAACTTATGCTCATACACACTGAACAATCTCTATTAGCAATTCAATTCAATGTAAATACCGGTACATGTAGGCCTACTAGAATGTACATGTGCAAATGAAGGTCAACCACTGATTGTTAATAACTTCAATAAGTCTAACATATAATTATTCACCAAAACAATAATGAACACACATCAGACAATATCCAACCAAGTACATACATGTACAGTAGTCAGATACATGTACATGTACGGTACATGTACCGTAGATTGCATAGGTATAGTATTGTACGTACATGTACAGTACATACGTACTGGTATATGTTCAAAGTACCTGTTCGATTCCGTGTTAAATAACATTCTTAAAAGGGATGCATGTAGGTTTTTTGGCATCTTCTTACTTACAGTAAGGAGTACAAATACATCATTACATGTACATGTACGTGTATGCACACAGTACACTTGCTTCAATTAAGACTCCCCGGCAATGTGGAAGATGACTCACTCTGAAAAATGTATGGCCCATCACTCGCAATGGGGACAACTTAATAATGTATTAAGCAACTTGAATTATTGGGAAAAAATAACAGAAATTTACTATAGTTAATACACGAGACAGACCATGAAGTCTGCATAAATAATTTCACATGGACTGTAGGGTTATCATAAATCAGAAGTCCCATGTCACCTGTGCATATCAAGCTAACAACTGCACCATGATGGGTCATTAGTTTGCATATGAGTAGTTCCTAGCAAAGGTCTTTTGTATTAGCAAGGCGCCATGAATTTGGTGAGTCATATAATAGGCACCATCTGCACGTTGACATATTTAATTTGCATTGTCAATAAACATGTGGAAATGATTTTTCAAGGATATAAGTCAATAACAAATTCACCTTCTGTGTGATTGCCGGCACTGGGGTTAAATGGTAAGACATTGTAAAATATCTACAGTACCAAGCAGCAGCACCTTTCAGAAAAGATACCATTTTGACTACATGTACATGTACAAGTGAGAACAACTTCTTTTTGAGCCTTCGAGCATTGAGTGTACACCCACATCATGTCTGTACATGTACATGATATGTAGGCACTGAACATACCGCTACACGTACATGTACAACAAATGATTTACAGTTTGGGTGCATTTTCAGTTTCGAGATATCAATCTTCAGCAATTATAAACTCTGTTTCAACCATAAACAACTGTCCCAAATGATGTTTCACTATCACATTAGACACCAGGAGTTGCAAAGTCAATTGGTAAACCTCGACTGAAGCAGTTCAAGTTTTCTTGCAAGCACACTTGCTGACAAGTATTTAAGCACACAGTGGCATACAACAAAAAGGTGGGCATTATGCTAAAAAAAAGGTAACAAAATTACCAATGTTCTAAACAAGTTTGTAAACTTATTATCCTATTGGCTTTGAGCATGATGCTGGACTGGTGCTAGGACCTCCACCGGCACATTTCATTACTTATATTAACATTAACAGTCCTCAATCCTCCGCTTTCAGAATAGATTACACATGTACATGTACATATACACCTACACCCTAGGGATTAGGGTTCAAGGAAATTGTGGTATGGTCTCATGAAACCAAAATTTGTCAAGTACTGATAAAGGCAGCTTCTCAGGTACATGTCCATACAAGTTTTATCCAAAGAGTAAATACTGTATGCAGGTTGTGAACAATGTACTGGTACAATAGTAAACTTCAAAGCCCCAAACTAGACAAGGTCACTTGGCATGTACATGTACAAGAAATAAGCAAACACAAACTGTGTTCAAATTCTTTATCAGCAGTAGGGGGGGGTTGGAAACGACAAAAAAACAGAGTTTGCACTTTTTGGAAGAGGATCAGGGTCAACTCTGAGGGAATATCACTCTTCGGGATAGTCTATACCCAGCAAGAAATGAGACCGAGGGGTACCCCCCCAACATGTCCGATCCCTATACACATTCCAGACTATTGTTACTTAACACATCCCCCCCAAGATGTCTGAAAGGAATTCCCCAGATTCCTGCGAGAAAATGACCAACACAAAGCAGGGGGGGTTCTCTCCGTCTCATACCTTGCTGCATATGGGATAGTCACATACATGAACATACACCTGTAGTTACATCAACATGTAAAATGTCCTACAGTGGTAAATTTTTGCAGATGTTTTCACCAAACTCCATTTATCCTGCCAAACGTTGGAGCCTGAATACTACCATGAGCAAAGAGGACATACATGTACCGGTACATAAATCAAAGAGAGGGGAAAACGAAAGACATGCGAGTGCATACATGTAAATAAACAGCCCCTTTTGCACATTGAAACAAGGGCTTCATCCTTCATAATATCTTTTAATAGTCACTGTTCTACTCAACATATGTACAGTGTATGTGCCAAGTCAAAAATGCTACATTTTTTTCAATGACTTTGTTTTTCGGGAAATTGTTGTCACAAAAGTGAGCAAGTGTTGCCAACAGTAAAATTGCCTGCACATTGAATGCAAACAAAAGTATCATACAATCTCTTCCTTTTCAGTTTTCCTCTTTCTACTGCATAAAAATCTTACTGCACACATGTACACATAACAGCACATGTATCATCATTCCAAGAGAGGAACTCTACGATAGGTCCTACACATGAACTACAAGAGGGCTCTTTGGCCTCCCAGAGATTTGACCAGAGCAAGGCACTGTTCATTCCACTTTAATAACCAGTGATGTCACAGGAAGTTTTTACAAATTACATGTACCTCTTCTGACCTCGATTCTCTTTGCGGTTTGCCCCAGTTGTCCACCAGCTGAACTTGAAGAGGCAAGCAATTTTTGGCAACATTTACCAAGAATTCCAGTTAATGACAGGTTTGAATACTACCCATGGATGCCACTGAAAGTTGAGCTTCCTGAAGGATGTGCAAACGGAAATGCTTCCTACCCACATTTTGTGCTTGTGCTCAAGGGCCTACCTGGCAAATTTCATGCCCAGACATAAACATATTTTGTGGGAATATCCTTGGCTCTGCAATATCTGACAAGAGTGAGACACCCTTTTTGGATTTTATTGAGTTAATTACTTCATCGTGCTTTCATCATCTACAGTCACTTGCAAAAGTTTAAGACTACCTGGGATTTTATTGGTCTTTCTGTCACTGGGCCTGCATTACAAGTCTCATTGAAGGATTACTTATTGTGGTGCATAACATGAGTGTGGTGTTACGTACTCATTGGAATGGCATTATTTGTAAAGGCTGGTCTTATACGTGTATGACATTTTGTCTGCAAGGCAGCATGGGTAGCAAAGCCAATCTAAGTAATCAGAAATAAAGGAGGGCACACTACGGTAAATACACACATGTATTAGACTGTCAACATTTTAAATTATGGAAATGCAGTCAAATATCTGTTTAACCAAGATACTAAGGTTACATATTGAAAACAAACATAAGTTGCTATGATTAATTAAAGTTTGGTTTTTCTTCAGGTTAATGAATTTTGTATAGGTCGGGTTGTCCTAATCTTTTACAAATGACTGTATATGTACACGTACTGAACTCTACATCTGCAAAGCACGTGTACATTTCCTTCCATCTGAGAAAACTGTTATTGTTATACCATATTAATTAAAGGACTTGCTGAATAGGGTACTGGAAAAGTTTAGGACGAATCAATTATGAACTTAACGTTCATATGATACATTTCAGCACCAATAAAATTGACCTGAAACATGACGCTGAATTCTGTTTACATGTGCTTCTCTCCATGGATCATGTCATGCCCCACCTCAATTCCACACATGAAGGAAAAACTATATGTACTTGCATAAAAAAAACCAGACCTTTGCAAAACAAAACCTTCATCTATTTGGAATTAAACAACTTTGACCACAGTTCCTGCCAAGCACAACATCGCTCTTTTGTTCATTTGTATAAAAGGCATTGGTGTACATGTTTTTGCCAAACATTTCCGTATCATAAGGTTGCTGTTAAAATTCAACACATGTATGCATAAAAATCATCAAAATTCAAAGCACATGTAATTTATATTAATATGCTGCAGAATACTTCATTTAGGCCTACACACGTACATAAAGATCAATGCTAGTTCATGTACCGCTCCCTTGGATGCTGAGATTTATTATTTTGGGTACAGACTCTTTGTGCCAATTATGGGCGATTTCTAGTTCAACCTGAAAGAAAGATCCATACATTTGGGATTGGCTAAGATTTGGCACAGGAGAAAACAAAATGGCAAACCAATGTTTGCAAACAGTCAAAACAATTTTGGAGCAGGGAGATAGTTTTTTTGAGGTTAAACAACTGATCCAATCTCCTTACCTGATGACAAAGGGCTTCCTTGTGACTGCTCTTCTTTCGGGAATGTTATAGTCTCAGTGATGCAGCAGGCCTCAAATTAAATTACACGTACTTCAACTTGTTCCAGTTAACTATGACTCATAGAACGTACTGGCAATCCAATGCTGTTCACTTAAGCACCTTGCGTCAACCACACTCTGACCTGCTGCAGTACTAGTACAAATCCCACAGACAAGGGATAGATGGTGTTGAACCTCTCCACAGTTTCTTTCAAGCTGCCCTGCAGGGCTTCAAAGCTTCAAGGCTGTGGTGGTCATTAACAGGGCCCAGTGGGGATGGTCAGTACTGGCCAGACAAACACTGACCTTCAGTTCTGTTTTCAAGTTTGTGGATTGTGAGCATCAATGATTTAACATTCAGCAATATGATTATTTTCATCGCTATGATTAGGTGACAAGGCACAGGCCGGGTAGAAACTCATCTGTCTCTAGTATTTAAAAAAAGAACTCCCGTCTTCACAAAATGTTCAATTATTCCATTGGGTGTCCTAGAAAAATCCATCAGGCAGATCCAATTTCCAAATCTAAGGCTGCTTTAAGGTTTTGCACACCAGTAAGCGGAGACCCATGATGAAAGCTGACAGACTTTAACCTTGCTTGTTTACCATGCTGCACCCCCGCTGTCTACAATGTCCTTGCCCAGTATTTGCTTTCCCAGTCTCAAATCTTATCCTTGTGTCTGGGCACTGAAAATAAACAGAGAAATGTGTTTTAAGTTCCACTGTGGAATGATTAAAATCAGCTATTACAGCTAAGTACATGTAGGTACTCGGGATGTGCTCTTTCTGACAAGTCCATTTTTGGTGGGTGGGATTTATAGTTCTGGACTGCAAAAGGTGTTTGTGCAGGCAAGTTGAACATACATGTACAATGTACATGTACATACCGTACATGTAATGCCTACAGTGTTTTTGTATACACATTAATGGTCAAGGTCAATGAGTTTTGGTTTGAGCAGAGGATCGTTGGTTTGAGGTTTAATACATGTGCATGTAATGTTGGCCTACATGTACCTGTATCACTTAAATTAATCCAATATTTAGTTTTTCATGTCAAGATACATGTTTGTGTTTGTGTATAGCTTTGGATTGTTTCTAGTATTTGATTTATTTGAAGCAAACACCCATGAAAACCTGACAAGTTTGCAATTAGAACATGCTTACAAGAATCCTACTGGCAATATGCACGTCGTGTTCTAGCACTTTTTGCACCAATAGTGTTGAATTTTGTTTTCAATTTCAAAACAGGAATAAAGTTAATTGCATACATAAGACTACATGTGAATGTACCCACATTATTTTGTTAGTTTGAGAGCAACAGATGTGCGTGTATGACTGGTTAACAGCATTGCAGGTTTATTTCCATGTACATGATACCTCAATCCATGCTTTATGTTAATGTACGTATGAAAAATACGTTTTGTTGAAAATGAAATAAGAGTTTCTGTTACTATAAACAGAAACAATGGACAGCTGGTCTGGCCATCAATGCACATGTATATGGTGCCGTTAACTTACATGTACAATGCACAGTGTATGCTTTACACATACACTGTACATGTAATTTTCACAATCATATCTAGAATTTATTATCAAACTTCCTTTTAAATTAATTCCTGTTTTAAGGAAAAGTTTTGTTTTGGTTGAGTTATGGTTGGTTTGTTGTAAAATTACAGAAATTAAAAAAAAACTGCCTACAGTACCGGTATGTGTAAATGCACTTTACACATACCAGTACATAGTCTGATTTTTAAGACAAAAGTCATGTATTTCGGATTCAATATTCATGTATTTTGGTTTCACAAAGTGAAAAAATGAAGAATATTAATTGATTGCCATTTAACACTAGTCATTTTGGGGAACAAAAAGATTTGTTTCAGATCTGTTTAATTCTTTCTTTCTTGCAGATTTTATTGAGGAAATTGGGTGAACTTTTGTTTTTTTGTTTTAAAACAGCAGCTGCCAAAAAACCCAAACCTTGTTTTCAAAGTGCATATTCCCCAAAAAGTGTATATAATCTGCAGATCGTGCAAAATAATGAAACAGCGCAAATAAACTGATATGGAGAACACAACGTACTCTGACATTAACATGAAACGTACACGTACGTACATGTATGCCTCTGCATAATACCGACACTGTTGATCAAGGATAGTTTGTTAGAGAGGAAGCATCCCCACAGAATCTGCTATCCAGGGTTCAGCTTAACCTTTGACATTTCACCTGGAGGGCCCAGGTGGCTGTGTAAAAGGCTTCTTCTAATACCCAAGACTCTTCAGTTGGCAGTAATGACGATGGCGGCGTCAAGGCTCAGAATATCGGGAGACACGATACTGTGCGCGGTACATGTATATAACAAAATATAATCACTTAAAGCTCTTCTGGCTTGACAGAAATGTTCCTAAATGTTCCATTCCTCCACTGTGCCACAAACCAATAGCACATTCTTCTTTTATCATGCACTGGCAAGAATATATTTCATTACTTGAGGTGTCTCAAAACAGAGCTTTGGCCTACATTGTACATATTTTTAGGACGTTTAACCCTCCTATGCCGAAGTCACTCTTTGGGTCACTTGGTAAACACCTCACAGAAGCACAGCTGTGTGGTGTTGTGCACTGCACCAACAGTCCCTCACAGGAATATCTGATTGCACTTTTGTGCTGCCCAACAACTGTGCTTCACTGTTTCATGTGCATAATTGTGCAGTAAACCAAATGCAGTGAAGAGGACTGCACAAAAGACCCTGGGTCATTTTGTGCTGGCAACCAACTGTGTACACACTGAACCTGTGCATGTTTGAGTTCCATATAGAAAATACATGCTCACCAGTGACTGTGGGTATTTGTGCACATTTGTGCTGTAAAACCAAAGAAGGGTTAATACATGTTTAGGCCCATCCCTGGGCTAAAAACTTTCTCCCACAAATGAGGATAG
Source organism: Acanthaster planci (assembly GCF_054643075.1). Taxonomy (NCBI): domain Eukaryota; kingdom Metazoa; phylum Echinodermata; class Asteroidea; order Valvatida; family Acanthasteridae; genus Acanthaster; species Acanthaster planci. The sequence goes on from NC_141795.1 coordinate 4,802,661, forward strand.
TATATTCGGCCAACAGCAAAGGATTAGGCCTCTCAGGGTAGACACAACTTTATGTTCACATGGGAGTTTTCGCAACCGGAGGTCACAGTGAGGTGAAAGCACTATTGACTTGTCTCAATGTAAGCCTAAGCCCTAGCATTTTTTTCTTCACTGCAAAAGGCAAAAAGTACAAAGACATTTCACCAACATGAGAGTTCCTTCCATACATGAAACAAAATGCGTTGGGACATTGCAGTTTTTGCTAAACCTTCACTGCAGTGATTTTTGCAGTTGAGTAAAAATGTGGGTTTGACAAGTCAGAGTTCCATAGGCCTCCAGACATCACTAATTTTTATAAATAGTACAGTCGTATAGGCCTAGGCCTCTCAGGGAAGTGATCATGGTGATTATGGACATAAACGTGCGTGACTGTCTAGTCGCCAGGTCCTTAATTTGGCCTCGTCCGTAATTTCACCACCTATTACCAAGTCTGAGTGGTTTTCACAGTAAGTGGCATAATGAGGGACCTGGCAATAATACGGTAATGCACGTCATATGTTCTAAAATGTCAAATTTTGTAGGAGAAATATTGGAGTATTTACTCAGAAAATTGGTCTAGGCCTTCTTATATGTACATAGGGTTTGTGCTCAGGGGTGACAGGGTGTCAAGTATAAGTGGTGTCCGTGCATAAGCCTTATCACTAATACTGCAAGTGTGATTTTGAACAATAGTATAAAAAAAAGGCATCATGGGAAGGAAAATGGGGCAAACATTGCTCCTTTTCCTTCCCCACAATGCCTTTCAGCAGTTGTGCCAAATCAGCCATGCAGTATATGCGATAAGGCTTATGGAACTCTTTCTAATGGAAGACAAAAGAGTTCCATATGCAGACACCAGTAATTACTCCCTACAGTGACCTATTAGCCATCAGAAAGCCAAAACATGTCAAGAAAAGTTCAATTTTGGAGGGAAAAAGGAAAATGTTTTATGGCCTACATAGAAAACGCTTTTAGCAGAGTCCCCTAACATGGCACATTTTAACTTTCATTTAAGTTTCCTCCCACAGCATTTGCCAAACCTTTGCATTGAAAAACTCCCAACTCATCTGGTTAAATATTGCTAGTACTATAACCCTCATGATAAATGTTGTTGAACATTTGTGAACAATTTCAGTGACCTGGAATTTCAACCGAAATCCAAAAATGTCGGCATGCAGAAATTGAGCTCGAATTCAGCTGAGTGTTCCCTAATGTGACGCACTTGAAAAAATCTCACAAAATCCCACATAGGCCTAAACACTTTCAAAATTCTTTTAAGTTGATAAATTCTTGTAAATTCCTGATGAACAGAAAATTTCATCAGAACTATATTTGCAGATACACAAAATTGAGATTTTATGAATCAGAATAGGAGTTTGATGAAGTTTTACTGATTGTGAAATCTGACTCAGATTCTGAGGTAAAAATATTACTCCGGTAAGACATGACGAGAGGCGAAATATGAAGATGTGATGTTAGGGGCCACGCCACGTTAGGGTAGGCATACATCACCTTTGGAATTTTTCAGACAAGTTTCAAAGGGTTTGTGCACAGGGTGTCAACATGGTTAAGTGGCGTCCATATACGAAACTCTTTTCCCTTTCCAAAATGTCAAACGTTCAAATTTAACGTGTCCGGATTTTGGGCACATTAATGCCATGGTTGGCATCGTATAAAATATTATCATGCATGTCACGAGTAAGCCCATTGTTACTAACGGCGTTAGCATGGACATGGTTAGGCCTACATTGATCACGTACACTTATCCTAATTCTGTGCCTACATCATCAACAAATCAATCATAATCGCCAACACTGACACGATTGAGCGGGGTCGGACGTCGGACAGTGTCGGACCCCATAGTTTTGGGTGTAAACATTGACCATCCATGCCAACGCAGTAAATGCTAAGATTCATTGTTTAATCATTAAAACGTGCATTCTGTCAAACACATTTCAATCACCAATCAAAATCACACTCACAGGGACGTGTATCGGCAGTAAAATGTCAAACACATCTAGCTATCGAGAATTAATTTCTTGGAAAAAAACAACCCACCTTCGTCTCACTCGCACCATTTCTACACATATCTTCGCGCAAAGTAATAAATATTACGGTTAGCCAATCAACGCGCTCAACTAGCTCACGTGATATACCTGCAGGAAGACATGCCCCAAAGCCAAAAAGAAACGCTCAAAGATAGTGAATTCGTGCAGCCCAAAGGTAAGTTTTCGAGTGTTTTTTTTTTCAAAACAAAACGAAAAAGATATGTTTGCATGATTTCCTGCTGGAGGATATTCTCTCACGTAAAGTTTTTTTTCTCTCTCTCTAGCAAATACCCTAAAAGTGAACAGCGCCCTGGCTTGGTGCTGGACTGGTTCCGTCCCCATCGCTCATCTCTCTGAACTGGAATGTAGTAGGTTTATTCGAGAGGCGGCAACCAGTCGAGCTCGGCGCTAAAGATTTGAGGGCGCACTGCAAGTTAAGTGGAGGCATGGTGACGCGGGACAGTCCACCAATTCAAGCCCCAATGCCCCAATGAATTAAAATAGTGTAAAATCAGTACTATTCAGCAAGGCCCAATAACATACACACCAACAACGCCCCTTAGATTTCTTAAACACAAATGAAATTATTGTCTGGCCCCTAGTATTTCCATTTCTTTTCAATTTCCTTTGTGTTAACCAAATACATTTTTAATTATTCCCACAAAACCAAATCACCCCCCCGAAAAGTGATTTATCCGAAGCCTGATTGCAGCAATTTTTCAAGTGGCAACCCTCAAATTTCTGGGGCACTAATTAGGACCATTTTTCAACCGTAGTTTTTAGCCATTCTGCTCTCATATAAAATCTCAAAGACCCATGGCACTGATCCCGGCAACGATTTACACAATCTTACAATTTTGGGGGCCAAACAATCTTCTTTTTCAAAAGATACTATGGGGGGGGCACTTTTAATGCTGATGAGCTAGCAAGAAATTTTCACCTGAATTTGTGGACTGCACCGAAAAGTAGAAATTAATATTATGTAGGCCCCCTTTTATGTACTTTATTGTGAGGAAAATTACAGATTGAAATCGAACGCCCAAAACTATGTCCACAAGTCCAATCAAGTTCTGTAAGCCTACATGTGTGTATGTTTTGTTGGTTTGCAAGCTGTAGTTAAATGACTTAAGTTAAACATAACCTCTCGTAATTTCGACGTCGCTGTGCGTGCTGTGGTTTCTGTGGGCTGAACTTATATTTCTAAAATCGTGTTTCTGTTTGTTTGGTTGTTTGTTTGTTGGGGTGTTTGTTTTGTTTATTCGGATTATGCGTACGTTCAGTCCTACCTCTTGAAACTCAGTAGTCATAGGAGATTTGATAAGCATCAAGTCAGAATGTTTACTTGATGCTATAAATGAAATTTGCCTGCAAGTTTCTTCTGGTGAACGCCCTTCGGGGGTGCATTCCACCAAATCGTTGAATTTCTGAGCGCCAGCTCATTAATATTTTGTGATCCCACGGGATTTTTACATGCCATAAACAGGAGGGATCGAAAACATAATTCTATAAATCCCGAATTTGGACTGGTAGTTTCCAGTTCGGGCTATTTCACAAAAAGCCCCAACCTTTATTTTGGATAGAGGCGGGCGGCTACATTCAGAGCTGAACACATAGTTTTACTACTATGGGGGGGGGTATCTTCAGGGAAAGGCGAATAAAAAAATTCACGAGCTAACCCTCACAAAATTGACACAAAAAGTGAGATTTTGGCCATAATCTTTAATTTCCAGTGAAAAAACGGAGGCAAACCTCTTCCTGAGAGTCAACGGGCGGCGCAATTTTGGTCTGATTTGGCACTGTTTTCTATGCGCGCGTGAATGGTGTGGTGCATGTGAAGCGCCCTCAGTCGTTGTAATCGAGGTGCATTGCCGTTGAACCGGAGCAAAGACTGAGGTCCGTACGTGCAGAAGAAGACGGACACTGAGGTAACTATCCACTCATTTTGTCTAAAGGTCTGTTTCCATTAGTGCATACTTTCCTGATGATATAAACCGAGTACGTAACAACAGGCTGTCCATTTTGAAACAGCGTGCCACGTTTCTCAATTCGGTGGATTAGTTTTTGTTCCCTCCATCTATTTTAGAGTTCTGGCCATGGGAAAAATAATGTTTAGCTTTTATGAAGAAATATCAGGGGAAAAATGGGCACATCAAGAAGACAAATCCAGGAAAGGTTGGACTAAACCAAATTATGTGATTCCATCCAGTAAATATAAAATGCGCAAGTATACACCGCTTGGAGTGCTTTGCCTCACTGACCTTACCACCCACCGTTTGTCACGTCCAAGTAAAGTCCTCACATTGAAAGAGTTAACGAAGTTGTGCATTTGGCATTCAGTCGTGCATTCTCTATCAACAGTGTTTCCCCTCATAGAACCACCGAGTGCAATCATTTTGCAATCAGCGAGTAGCTTTACAAGAAAGCAGGTAAATATGACTTTTTCCACGCAGTATTCGTCTTTAGGCAAGCCTCACCCCATTATGTAGAATTCTAATAAGCGACCGCAGGGTCTTTATTCACCAATTTCAAAACAGCTATTTTGTAAGCAACAAATACTGCAGATCCGACAACAAACATTACCGAAACCTTCTGCCACAGGGTACAGGTCTTTAGCTAAACTAACCGAAAAGGCTTCAGGGCGCTTCACACTAACAAGACAAAAAGATTTTGAATTAACGATTAAATCTGACAGGAACATTGTATTGGGCACTTATTTGGCAGACGGTGCTAGCATTAATGATGGTTCCAGGGAAAATGTTGTCGCTCCAGGGAAAAACACCGTTCGTTTGTCCTTGATCCTTGTGAAAACAGCCTGGAAGTTTTGAGGAACTTAATCTATTGTGCAGGATTTAGCCAGCGGATGGCGTGTTTTTGCGAGATACAGTAGAAACGACACGTACATGACTTACAGGTACTTTGGTATAAAGAAAATAGCAATTCTGATTGGTTCAGAGATGGCTACATGCCGTCCTGCGCATGGCTTTAAATCTGTAAACACTCATCAACGTCACCTAATGTTTTGATTTTGTCTTTGATAAAACTTACATCAGTTTTTTCAATTGTCACAACAATAGCAATGCATTGAGAAAAGACAACTTACTTTTAATTGTGATCACCATTTCTTTTTTTCTCAAAGTAAAAGGTTACAAATAAACACAAGTAGGGAATAGACGACCATACGGATTTGGAAACGGGTCTGGGATGACTTTAAGTTAGTGCAATGCGGGCGCACGTTCGGAGCCTAATTCAGGATCTACCACTCAATCATAAAACCTAGCAGATCTCATGTCCCCTCGGCATTAGCAGTGCGTACGTTAGTCTTGAGTTTTACATACGTACATTGTGTCACCCATCCAGTGCGCACGACGCAGTGCATTGAACTTCCATCCCAAATACCCGACACCGGTCTTATTACTATGGTGGCCCTGGAGGGACATCGCCAATCGTCAATATTAACGTCAATAATTTGCAACCAAATTTACGACCCGCTCTTCAGTCGCGAATATTGAAGCCCTGATGGTCCGCTTCTGGAACCCTTGGATAGGAAAAATAACCTGCAAAGATTTTAGAATTTGTGATATTTTTCGTTCAGTTATTTCTATAAAAAGCCAACTTAGAAAAAGGGCTTTGGAAAATATTTGCTAGTACATCAATTTATAGAAACTGAAAAATTGTCGGACCTAAAAGAAAAATATCCTGCCAAAAATTGATCCATCACTTCCAAAATCTAAAATACATGAAGAACAGTCTAATGTGGCGGTCTCGTACGCAGATGAACATATTACGGTTTGAAATTTTATTGTAGTCCGTCGGTAAAAGCCGAAATAAAAACAGATCACTGTATTTCACAACCTAGTTTGATTTATAAGGTAATCTTAAAGCTATAATCTACTTTTACGGAAGATTCTAATATTTTATTTGGCTGACAACAACTGTGTTATGTCAAATCAATGGAACATAGAACCAATCGACTACAGGTATATAAATCTCTGCAACGTTTTACAATCTGGTTTTCACGTAAACACGGCGAGTGAAAACAAACGTGCATGAACAAGGAGACCTTGGTACGATTTCGCCGGACGTGAAAGGTCGTTGATGAAATTCGTTTTTTACCCATCTCCAGGTGACCTTTCCTTAATATTAGTTTGGGAACACAAAGATACAATTCCAACATGAGTGTTTCATCATGGGATGGTTTCAGTTAGGAATTATTCTTCCCAATATTATCGATCGTGATTGGACGGCCCAATGTAAAATCCCCATAGGCGGACCGAACAAGGGTTCCGGAAGCTTGTGCGTGACCTTTTACTTTCTGGCTCTGTATTCACGACCAAATTCACAACTCGCATATTCGGTCACAAATATTGCAGTGAATTTTTCTCCAGCAAGCTAGGCGGAAATGAAGTGTTCAAGCGCATGCGCAATGACCTACAAGTCGATATTCGGCTGGGCACAACGTTAGAAAGCAATTGCTGTGTCTATAGCCGAGCAACTTCTCTCTCTAGTATACCTGGCTTGCAGGAACAAAATTCGTGGCAATACTTGCGACCGGATACCGGAGATACAACGAGGCGTGACTTTGGTCTCAAATATTGGCGTCAATATTTGCGAATGAAGAGCAAGTCGTAAATTTGGTCGCAAATATTGAAGATTGACGATGTCCCTCCACGGCCACCATAATGTTGCCGACAACCTTGTTTTGCGTGAACCATTGCCACATGCCACATTGTGGTGCTTCCGCCATTCAGCCACTTCAATAACCTGTATTGCTGGAGTCCCGTCTCCTGACGCCAAACCTTTTACATATTTCAACTTGCCCCCGAGTTCCCCCGAGGCGGGTAACAGACCAAGTTTCTGATTTCCTGTTCGTGATCAACCTGTGGCTTCTTGACAATAGGACTGTCGTAAGATCAGAGGTGTCACCCTGACTATGGCTGGTGGCCCAACTAGATCCGCATCATGTGCAATCTTGTACAGCTTCTTGGTGAAAAATAATCTTTGCAGGCTGAAGGATTTCGTTTCATGTCATTCTCCCGATGGACTGACATCCTTGCATGCCCCCGGTGCATTTAAGTTATTAGCTCGGTGATCCAGATCTAGCTAAAACGTCTTGAATGAGGCTGGGTACTTGTTGCGAATTTGTGTCTTAACTAATAAGACTTGAAAAGTAAGAGTTTATCTTGAATAACTGGTTACCAGTAAAATACCTTGGCCTATTAACCATTTTTCATAATTATATTTTTGTCATTTGAATATTGTAGAACAGGCAGGATATGCATCCTATATATTAACATAGGACGTTTCTGACAGCACTAATGATGTATTCCAAGAAATACGTAGGGGGGTTGTATTATTTTTTATCCTTTATGGGGAAGATTTCTGGCTGATATAAGCTGCTTCGCTAGATTCATATCATACATCGTGCAGTGGTTGTTTGATCGAATGGTACCCAAAAGATCTTATTGTACGGAATACAAATCCCCGCTTGTGTGTGGTGGACACTGTACACGAAAAAAGGGTTACAGTTTGTTGTCTTGAGCGAGAACTGATGCTTTGGTTTTCACTATGATTATACCGGCTAAACATTTTGAGGTTGTTTACAGCAGTCCCGTCCAAACTCCACTCAACACAAAGATTTGCCAAATAATTTTTCTCATTCCCTCAACATGCAGTTTATTGCTATCAAAAATAACCCATGCCAGAAAAGCCTTACTCCATGTAGGTCCCTGTCGTCTTGTTTCATTCCGCCTGTAATTAACAAATACGTTTTCCAGGCTCTTCGCAGTTATATCAATAAACAAGTCACTTCTGTACATCTGTTTTTTTCACCTCGTCTCCCAGACCAAAAAGTCGCTTTCCTCTCACTCTGTAAACACGTTTTTGCAATGATCTTTTTGGGGGGCGTGGCCCACGTTAGTCCCTCCCACCCAAACTGCCAGTGAGTATAGGTTTACCCCAGACAAGATATCAGCGAAGTTTCGAAAAGGCCAGTCAATTCTTTTGATGAACGCGAAAGCGAGTTATGTCGCGAAATACTTTTATACAGGGAAATTCGCGTAAGTTAAAACGTGTTCTAATTCTGCGAATTCACTGTGCAAATATTTGATCCGACGTCACGATTACGCGTTTTGCTTTCGCGCCAAGATGTAAACCGGCCTCGAGGGATTTGGTAAATGGTGCATTTTATTACGTGGGCGATTTTTGTACGTGTACCGAGGGGGAAAAGATCTCCTTCCCACGTCCACGTGGGCGTTTATACTTGACTAAACAGTTCCCTTGATATGTACTATCTAAAACCTTGAGTTTGTCGGTGTTTTTGTAATGTTACGTCTTTGCCTACAAGAATAAGTCCTTTTGGCAGATTTCTCTCTGTTATCGAAATACTGAGGAAAACTCTTTGAACAAAAGAAGCCGATGATGCGCTTTTTCACATTGAAAGAAGGAATAATGTTTCGTTATTTCTTTTTATGCAAGGAAATTGTGCTGAATTTTTACCAAGAATGAAATATATGTTCATTAGCGCTCTCGGAGGAGACAATATTAAAACAAAATGTTATCTGTGGCTTAGTTTGGGCTTCTTGGTGATTGTATCATAATTGCTGAGCATTGTGTCGGCTGCGAAGAATGAACGAGAGAGACTGCTGTTTATAGGGCTAGATGTGTGCAAAGTTTAAAGGCATATTAGCCGCATTGAATTTTTCTTAGACAACTTTTCTGCAACTTTGAGCTTTCCTGTAGTGTAACACTCTTTTACACACCCATTCGGTTGAATGCACTGACAAGTGCCCTTTTTCGAACACTTAAAATTAGCCATGCTTTCCTTGACAACTGAGGGCGCTGTTGCTGGACGTCATCCAGGAAAAATAGTCTATTGTACATGTTTTCTATTAGAATTGTGAATTCAGAATTTTTTTACTGGACACATTTCCGAGAAAAGCATTGGTGCTCACTTATTGCTGTGCACATACTCAAAAATGAATCAGCGAAGAAGAGAAAATTTAGTCCAGCCAAGTCTATGCGTGACGTGTACAAACATTATGTAATATTAAGCTTTCTCCCTGGGATGACATAACAGTTTTGCTCATGAATACGGAAATATTCATTAACATATAAAAGGAAAAAGGCAGCAAAATACCCTTTTAAATAGTGAAACAAAGTTGAAACTAAGGTGCATTGACACAAAGGTGGATTTGAAGGTTAATTTATTTTAAAATAAATTCATTTGCAGCTACCTTTTAAAGAAGGCTCAAAAGCCACTGACTTTAATAATTGTAACTCAGTGTGAATTGCAAAATCCAACTCTTTTATCATCATTTTCATTGTGTACTTTCGAAATGATAAAAATCGGATTTGTAAGTGAAGTACACCCTTATTGTAATTACCTTGTGTGGGTGATCAAGAAAGTTGAGTCTGTTTATTTCTCCTTCATGTCATCATACATTAGCCTGCCCTTTGATCCGAAGCTGGACCTTCTGCAGAGGGATTAATTCTGAGGCCAGTGTTGGCCTAGGTCAGGTTTTTATTCATGGAGTCCGTTCTCTCCGCTCACAAGATGATGCCGCGGTTATCTGGGCCAGGATATATCGGTTAATCTTGAGATGCATCCAAACGGGTCGTTCCAACGCCAACACACCGGTCTATCTGCATTACTTAAGGATTCTTGATGTCCAGTGAGATAGAGTAGACATATGCCTTGCCTGGGGCCTTGTATCACTCGACTTGAGTATGGAACTCCTGTCTCCCCGGGGGAACTGCCACCGACAAGAAGCCCGTCGACAAGAACCCGAGACCTGTGTTTGCTGCTTTTTTTCCTGGGTGTGTAGGGTCCGGAGCCTCGGCGTCCACATGCCGGTGACTCTACTTACAGCACCCACGAGGTCTCCTCCATGCAGAGTGGGCGATTCCCCTTTCTCCTCTCAATCTCATCCCTCGCCTTCAGAGAGGCGATAGGAGGCCAACGTTATTGACACACCTGCCCATTACTGCGGACACCGTGGCCTCCATCCTCCACGCCACAACGGGCATGGGAATAAAAGAACTGTATATCTAGTAGCCCAAGGGGAAGATAACCCCCATTTTCATTACTGTAGATTTTCACGTGGATATAGTTTCATGGTTTTGCAACGGTGCTGAATCGATTGGTTTAAGTATTTTACCCTATATTTTCGCCAGTGAACCACCCTGGACTATGGGGGATTATCCGCAACAACTATAATGTCGCCTCCAATTGTCATTAATGCAGAAACGACTTGTGGCTATGAAGTCCCTCTGCCCGATGCTGGACAGAACTCCGCGTTCAGCAGTTTGCAAATTTCTTGTCTGACCAAAAGCTCATCCACCTTGAATATACAGCAATGAAAGTGACTTGTTTGCACACGGCAGTTGAGAAATATTGAGAAATATTCAGCGCATTAGTCTACGCGGTCCGTAGATCCCGTCTGATAGATGAGTGAAGGCACTTTACGCGTGTCAAGCTAGAACATAAAATGCACGCAGACGAAGAACAACTTTAAATGTGTTTTCGGGGGGGGTGTTGTCTGATATTAGTTTTATTCTAATAGGCGGCATCACACAATGAGATATTCAGTTTTGAAGCAGTACGGCACAAACATTTTCCCCTAATAAGCCCATTACCTTTTACAGCACCCTCAAGGTTTGTGGGTGAATGAAAATATACCTCAGATAGATTGTTTTCATCCCAATGTACCGGGTACCACATGCTTTGGAAGTTTGAAGACCAATTAAGGCGGTGAATATTAGCCAGCCACGAATTCACGTTCAGAATGACAGGAATACGCGAATGATACACAGATCCTACCCAAATCGTGTATAAATGAATTGAGGCATATGAAAGTGTTATTTATTTACATGAGATGTTCGCAACTGAGAATTGCGTGAATGTAAAAGTGTAATATGTGAACAAAATAACACTCAGTTTTGAAAATGTTTTGAAAACTCAGCTTTAAATGGAGCCAGGTCATGCGTAAGGGAGCCAGCGAGACACCGTTTCTCTTTATCTGCCTCCCGTCTCTCGGTCCTTTGTAAATACAGGAAGGTTTGGCCTCCCTCTGGTGTTGCTTTTCTAGGTAAAACCTTATTTGGCATGCCTGGTATGTATTCACGAATGTAAAGATAGGTTCAAATGAGAGCCATTTATGATCGTCGGGTCGGTTTTGCATGGTACCCAGGATGATTGCGCGCAGGTCAGGGTAAGCGACCAACGGTGGACAAACGATGAACTGGGCTCTTGAAGATCTCGTTGCTATGTTACGGTAGCAGTAGAGACCACGAAACCTTAAACTTCGCTTAGTAGATATGAATGGCATGTTCTCAGGAAAGAAAATAAGTCGTGAATCATTCACAAATAATGATAAATCGTCCAAATATTAACTGGTAGTCAGCCTGCGCCGCAATTGTTTGTTGTGCTAAGCTAGTTACCAGCTTCATGAAATTGAAAGGGAAGGCGTTTGGCAAGTATGTTCACTCTACAAGTGGCTAGAAGTTGAAATAATGTATTGACACAGTTGGCACTTTTTCACTTTAAGTGGACGCGAGCATTGTCATTTAATGAATAAGTTTAGAACAACAGATTGTGAAGCTTTGTTAAATTGCTTTTGGATGTTGCACAGTTGTATCAGCGTCGAATTAAAACATGCAGATCGAGAAGGTCTGGTAGAAGGGCTGGATGGAATGCTCAGAGTGTGAGTTCGACTGATATTTGATGGTGAGAAAAACTGTCTTGAATTTGAATAAAAAGTATTCAAAGAATATTAAATCTGCTGACATTTGAGGATCTCATATCACATGAATAGTTGACGTTTAATTTGACATTTATATAGCTTGGAATTTTATTCAAAGTAAATTATGTCGGGTGTGCTGTGTGACGTTGCATTTCCAAAAAAAAATACTTTCTACTTGATGTCCCTATTTAAAGTTAATTGTCACCAACCTAAGTAATTTATTTTTAAACTCAAGAGCCTTTTGACGTTCCTAATTCTTAAGCACATGAAAACAGCGTTCTTTTGGAAGAAACGGAGTATCAAATGTAATATAATTACTCGCATTTATAACAAAAATATACCTTATTTCAAGGTGATTTTCTTCAAAATAGCATGGATTAAATTAATTTCATTGGCTTCACTTCAATACCACTATAGCTACGATTACTATTCGGTCTTTCTTCAGTTCTCGAAGGTATGAATTCCTTAGATCACAAAGTTTGCAATTTGCTTTGCTTTTTACTTTTGGAAAGGAATTTCATACCAGCAAGCTTTAAAATCATCCCTCTCGTTTTGATGGAATCGTAATTGAAATTTCAACCCCCTTCGCGTCGCCCACGGCAGATCAATCTCGTGCTTTGTTTTGGTATGTTTTGCACGTGCCTCATTAGAGACTGAACCTCAGAAGAAGCGTGGAGGAGTCTTCCAGCCGGCCGAGTCGACCTCGGGCCGGAGGAGAGAGTTACGCAAATTGCCGTATGCCTCACGACGTCCTAATGTGCTGTTTTCCCGCTAGGCACGGACGGGGCGTGTAATGTCTATGAAAATGGCGCGTTGACCTGGTAATAAGCCAAGTGAGAAATTACCTGGCTACGACCGGCAGGAACACACGATTCCCCTTGAATTTTTACCTCAACAGCCGTTAGCCATTGACCTCCACAAGCAATCATGTTCAGCCCTTACCTAGAGACGCAGCCGTAAAGGCTACCTTTCTTGGAGAGGAGACTGCGTCACCGATTTCCGTTTGGAAATTGCTGGGCATTAAGACTGAAGCATCTGAATACACGTTCAGTTATGGTAAAATATAGTGTTTTCAAAAAGAGTGGTTGCCACTGGTCATAAAAACGTTTGATCAAAAAGTTTTTCAGTAAGTGTCTGTGAACCAGCAAATGAGATACTTTATGCAAAGCCAGTAACTGCTATAGTATAGGTCAGTTGTACATGTTTCCCCACCCTGGACAGAGAGGGAGGGGGACCAACGTTTTGGAATGCACGCGTTTCCCGCGTGCGGCTGACACCCACCTGAACACCATCATGGGGTTGCACGGAAGCGCCCCCTCTCAATCATGCACATTGTCAGAAAAGGTAATTCGCTCGTCGCCCAGCGCCGAACAGGGCGTTGGGAATTGAAGGGCTGATGGCTCTGCACTGTGACTGATTACTATGTGCATGACCTCCGACCGCGAGGTTATCACTCCCTGTTAGCAAAGCGTTATTTGAAGTTTTTGGTTAGCCTATGGCGCTTTTCGATCTTTGATGACAATGCTTGGACACAGGTATGAAAAAAGAGTCGGCTTGTATCATGAAAACATGGTCTTGGTACAATCACGGTTTGGGCGCTGGTCAACGAGCCAAAAAAAGGTAAATGCTAGTATTTATCCATACAAAAGTTGGATTAAAGAGAAGACCAACCTGTCGATTGCAATGGATAATAACGTCTTTTTATTTGGCAACACCAATGTTACACGTTATAGTAAAGTGGTTGATTTAATATTGTTGATCTGTAGATTCCATGTGTATAAAATGAAAATGAACGAAAAACGACCCTCACTTTCTGTCTTAAAAAAGGATGTGAAGAATTATTATTTGATGCAAAACTTCATGTTTTATGGAACTGGAATTAGCTCCCAATTTCACAAGTAATGGGACCAATTAGCCATATTAGGCCAAGGCTACCAGGTTTTTAATATTGTTGAAATATACAAATCTGTATTTCTTATTTTATAAATTGTTAGCATGGATGTTTAAAAGGACACAGTGAACAATAAAGGAGAATCCCAGAAAACAAATGCTAGTATTTAACGATAGAGGGTGCTCTAGATCGTGAAGAGCCTGAACATAACGTCAGTATGGCTATGACTGAACAACTTGGCTAAGCGGCAATAACAAACAACATGGCATAGGCCTCTTTGACAAGGATGTTCGAGCTCCCGGCTTAGCCCGTGGGGGCGCATGTAATTTCCAACTGCGATTAAATCCAACACGGCCTAACAAAAGCCCATAGCTTTTGGTGAGGTTATGGAGTTTTCATTTAATTGTTCACTGCTAGGAAAGGGCAATGAGCCACGTGTGTTCACCCACCGCTGAGTTAATACACGGGTTTATATGAGGTCGCTCATGATGGGCAAGTCGCGTTCTGGTCGCGTCTCCAACGACTACAGCTTCGAATTTTAATCAAATGGTGAAGAACCATAGCCAGTGTTTGATACTTGCGGATGTTGTAGTCTCACATGGAGAGGCTACCCGGCGCGTTGCCAAGATAGCATGCATAGGAGATATGCCCAGCATATATACAAAGGACATTAGTCAAGATATACACAATAAAGCGAAAAGTACAACTTTAAAAAAAGTGATATTGAGTCATTTTATGCAACGTCGTCCTTTGGTGTCCACAGAAGCCAGTATCGATCCTTGATATATCATAAAGCAATTTTTATCGATACCATTTAACCCTTCTAAATTCTGTAATATTCGAATGTCAACTGGACTTTCGCTTAGGTAATGACTGGCTGTAACATAATAAAATAACCTGAACCAAATTTAAGTTCTCGAATCTGGCTTTAAAAAGGTCTAGCAAGCTAATTAGCATCCGGATGGCCTTTAGTTCAGCGCTGACTTCACCTTTATGTGTTTCAACTTCTCGGGAAAACTCCGAATGCAAGAATATCGTGATTTTTACAAGAACTGAGGAAATCAACGAATTTCACGGCTCGAAAAAGACCACTGCTGCATTAGAGACTGAATAACAAAAGAATTACATCAGACATCTCGTTTCCATCATAAAAGCTCAGTGTTCAGCCCCGAACGATAAGTAAAACTATGTGAACGGCGGAAACACACGTAGAGCACACCTGAACGCCAAGTCATTCAGCATACGGGAAATGTTGTATGAGCGACACACATGCACGTACAACAGCATCATAGCACGTCAAGAATGTGTAAGAAATCATTGCAAAGGCGCAAGGACATGACCAATTATAAGCTACAATATCCAACAATGAGCCATTTCTGTATTCCAACCGCGCATGCCCAAATTGAATCCACCGAGGTCATTTTCCAAGCATACCTTAAGCGCTCAAATTACCATGAATAATTGCTCATGCGCACTGCCGAAAACTACAGTCGGTATGGCGCGCGGTCTTCGGCAGTACATTGCGTACGGTGTTATTATTCATGAGCTTGAGCGCGTGAGGTATGCTCGGAATTTTTTGGTTAAGCCTGCCAGATTCGACGAGACTGGTTTTCTGGCACATATGAAGCAAACTATGGGGGACAGAGAGAACCGTCCCTCCCCCCCGCCTTTGGTGTTGCTCATTGTGATACTGGTATCTCAGGAATTCGTTTTAAACTTCTAGGGGGATGTGTTAAGTGACAATAGGCTGGGGTGTGTATTGGCAATTGGACTTTTTGGGGGGTACCCCTCTGTCCCATTTCGTGCCTGGTATATTCTGGCAGGTCGTCTCTTGTGGATATAGCGCCCTCTACTAGTAGTGTTATTCGGCTATGCTCGCCAGCTCATGTCGCCTGCACGGTGCACGGGCCAAACAGTAAAATAGTCTTTGGGCAAGACTAAGGTCATTTGGGGACAGCAGCACACGCGCACGATTGTCTACCGTTTGAGCAAAGCCCATACGCCGTTTCACAGGCACGTTTTGTCCCCTGCAAGACCTGGCCTTTTTGAAATACCCAACTGGCTCATAATTGTGGTGAAAGTGCTGACTGTACTCAAGCTTTAAATTTTTGCTACTGGTGGTCGTCCGACTCCTTAGGGAGAAAGTTTACTGAACCCTCAACAACTTGAAAGTCACAATGTGCCTTTTAAAAAACCTCCACAGAGAGCAAAAATGCATCATTCCAAATGGTCTTTATATTCTGCTAGCATTTGCACCTAATTTTCAGAATTTTCCCTCTCTTTCACGTCCATTTCACTACAAGTAAAATAAACCCCAATTTCATTTCAACAAGTCTGGTTTCCTTTGATTTTGGCCCTGAGTTACAGAACAGTCTTAAGAATGCAAAACACAGAAAGTGAAAAGGCTAAGTTCTGGGAAAATTACTCGCTGTGTTATGTTATTGTAGAAAGGAAATTACTTTGAGGGTGTGTTTTTATCTGCTTGTTTCTTGAACGAATCGCCTGTAGCATATCTTTTTGTAATCCAAATCTAACTTTCTGATCAATAGACCTACTGCGTTCAGCATTGTACGGAGTTTCTAAATTGTTACTTTTGTTTAGATTCTAGTCCTTGTTTGTCTCGTGATGACGGTTCTAAACTGACAAGTCTAGAAGTCTTATTGAAGGACAACAATGTCGTAAACAGGTCACATCTGAGTATAAACACAGTCGAATTAAAAGCTGGTACAGACTGACCTATGTTGGTCTTTGATGCTCGGCCCTAACTCCCTAGGATGTATGTGAAATCATATTAAAATTGGAGGATTTGGGACTGTTAGGGTTAAGGGTTTGAACATTATCTGCAGATATATATCGTCTTCCTGTCATGAAAGTATCTCTAAATTTTAATTTGCTAACATGTGTACTGACGTCTTAAGATTTGTGTTCTTTTAAATTGCAGACATCAAGCTTTTTCACTGCTAGCTGTTGATAATGTCAATCTGAATGTTGTTGGCATTACTGTTTTTCATGAGAGCCAGTGCACACGTGACCATTAAGCAAGAGACAATCGCTGAAACAAATCTGAAACATAAGCGCAACTGTGGTGTAAATATGTGGAATAGACATTCACCTTTAAGCATTACCTTCTGACCTAATTGATGTCTCAGCTACCCACAGCTCATTGCAAAGATGTGTTAGGCCGTCACCTCAAGTCTCTCCTTAACTCACGACATTTAACGGCCATAGTCCTTCCTTTGATATATAAAGCTGGGGGATTTCAATGGATTCTCTGACACTTTCTTCGATCACAAACCTGTTTGATCCCAGTTCGAATCCCATTGAAACCGACATATGAGGATGGATTGTGGATACATGGCTCATATACCTGATTGTGGATATTCTTGAACAGATTTCTCCCGACAATTCTGGAGTCAGAATATTGGCCACACTGTATATGAAAGTCTTCACCCCCAGGGGCGAAGCACCCAGGGGAACGACAAAGATGCAGTTAATATTAAAATTACGTGGATTTAACCATAATTTATATGTACATGTACAATGTTATTCCATTGCCTGAATGGATAATACATATATTCCAAATGAAAACCTGTCGAGGCTATGTAGAGGGCTTGTGGCAACACAATGATGTTGTTTAGAACCAATGCCCACACTTTTCCTGAAACTTGATAAGATTTTGGAAAGATTAAATGACACTTGAGGTGGGCTTTAATTTCATAGAAAATCGTTCAAAACATGTCCACCAATGTGAACAATCATATATTATCTACTTATCTGCTGTATACTGTGTTCACTTTTAGTCATAATTGAGGTAATGATGGAACCCCTGTGCACATTCAAGCACTGTTATACCTCATTTGGATGATAGATGTATAGCTGTTTATTTCCCTACATTTTTTCCCTCGGCGAAAAAAATGATTACATTATCTCCCTCCCCGTGACGTCACCATCCTTAACTGGATAAGAAATGGTTAATGCCGCCGTAATTGGCTTGCAGGGGAAACTTACGAGGGGAGGTCCCCAAAGGAACAGTGCAGCTAACGAGCTGATGGTGGCGGATGCTCCTGGGTCTGGCCAACTCTGTCGGCGAGCACTCCCTCGCCTCCAGACACCATTTGCATTTTTGGTTTTATTGGATTTGCCGAGGTTTTGCCGTTTTCCTTGCATGACGAATCCGCGCCCCATGCGAGACAGTCCTGTTTGACATTCACACCGTATAACCAGCTGCAAGTACATTGCACACGACCTGTGCTCGGCCTTTACATTTTTTTCCTCAGGAAGTGCCAGGAAGTGCAGAGAGAAATGCAAGACAGTACGAAAGCAACTTCAACATTCGTTTCATTGCGTCAATCTGCGTGTCTGGTTTCAAGGGGAGCGGTGATAACGCCGTTCAGTGACCGCGATCTAGGGCTGATCAAGAATCAATCTTCACCTTTTGTTGCAACGTGGAAAAATAATTTTCCTACTGCCTGATTATCCACGTTTGGTGGTGTGAAAATCTTGATGAAACTGCAGTGCAGCGACCGCTCAATTGAATGTCAATTGACTCATCGTTTATAACGAAGAAAAATGCATCAAAGAATGTGTCAGATGAACCAAAGCCGTGCTTATTCAGTCTAAAAACTGTCTTTGAATTTACTTTAAAGGCAAATTTGTTTCCTCATCTGCTACCACCTTTCCACTTCAATTGCGAAGCAAGTGGTAATCATTGTTATCTATGGAAGATATATGCTACGAATTAATTAAAGATAACTATGCTATTGCCAGTTTGTTGATGTAGTTATTCATCGGTATTCATCGGAAGGAGATTATGTACAGTGCAAAGAATGTATATTTATTTTTATTCGGAGATTCATTAAAATTTACATCATTCTAAAGATCGTCCGCCCTTTCATCTTATGAAAACCTTGACTTTTTCACGTTTTTGGTAATTGTTCTCAGGTTTAATCAGTCGAAAGACGGAACCGGGTTGCTCATTAATTAATGCACAACCAGCAGGAGCCTGGGAGGCTACACGTCCATACGGAAATGAAGAACACATTTTCATGGGATTTAAGATATCACGTGACACCAATAAGTTGGTTGATACGGAGACAAAGGTAGGGGTCTCCATTGGAAAAGACAGATAAATTGGGACTGATTGCATTGAATGGCTCTCAAGCTTTAAAACCCACTAAAGTTAGCATAGACGAACACATAATCCCCCAAAGGCCTTCAGTAATGGTGGACACATATATTGTTCGTCTATGGTTCACTAAACTGAGCATGTAGGGGACGTAATAGCTGAATTGCCCTCGGTAGTGACAGAAGCTTGGCTCAGCTATTCTTCACTAAACTTAGCATATAGGCGGTTCATTTAATTGTTGAAAAGTCATAGTAATGACAGAGGCTTACTGTATTACCTATTTACAAAAAAGTAAGTAATTTTTTGGAACTGCTTTCTTAGGTTTTCCCTGAGTGTAGACTGATTCTTCATGCATTCACCTCCACCTCACTTAGCTTCTGAGAGAGCCAGACATTCTGTGGAAGAAATCTCCTCTTATATACTGAGGCTGAATTGAAAAAAAGTGAGATAATTTTATTCACCAGAACATTTTCCGCACTGTGGGATGAAGATGAAAGCGTGCTCAATGGTCAGAAAGTGACAAGCATACATGTATCGATACAATGCACTACTGACGGAGCATTAGCCCGCATGCACGTCTGCACAGCACCTGCAGAGCACAGAGCCTAGGACGGAGGTAAGTACATGTACATATAAGAAAGAAAAAGAGAAGAAAGGAAACGTGATCAGGAAGAACAAATACGCCGCCGGAGCAGGCATGGCACCAGGAGTGGGCGCCAATCGCGGGCCGGGCCTAATGGGACCTGGGAGCAGAAATCTTGAGTGACATTCTGTGAGCCTTGTGTGGGTGCGCGTGTGCTGCCTGGAGTCGCTTGGCGCAAGTGAACGGGAGGTATCGTTCACGCCTCGTCCATGTAGGTCCACGTAGCGAATCATTTCCGTGCCTGTACTTTCTCTTACCCGGATGTGACACATCAAGACTGTCATGCTTTCGATAGCTGAAACAATAATAACTTTTGAGGAAGATCTGGGGTTCAGCAATTCAGCAAAGCTAGTCAGCAATTCAGCACTATTCAGCGAGTTTTCTTTTCAGCAAGTGTTGCAACTGCATGTAATGACAGGTGAGAGACGTTCTTTCCACGGATACTTGAATCCGCAAGGCTATAGTCGTTGCAGAGACTCGTGTATCTGACGAATGTTTGGCCAACTCGCATCCCTTAACTCCTAATATTTCCACTTATTCCTATTAAGTGAAATTTTAATCCATTTTACGCTTTCAATGTCGATTTTTTTCAAATTCTTTTTATCTAACTTTGGTTTAATCTTCACTCTTAATCGTCTGCCTCCCATTTTCAGTATGGACGACAAGTAAAATTTCTCTCTAAATGTGTCATTCATCATTCCGTTAACATAACGATACTTCTCTGCAACTACTGGACATTTGAAGAACAAAAAGAGAAAAAAATAAAAAAAAATGTTAGTAAGTACCAATATTTTTAAATGCTATAAGAACTAATCAGGCTGGTAGAGTGAAGTCTACACGAATACGTGGGTCATTATGCAACCATCGAATTTTAAGCGATATATTGCGTCGGACGTGGTATTTCCTCATTTTTTTCCATAGATAAAATGTAGAAATGGTTAGCAACCTCGCATGCCTGCTGCTGTTTAAGTATCAGCTGAAATAACAACGAATCTTGCATTCATGGGAATGAAAGAAAGTTAACTCCATACGCTGTTGTTTCGTAAGAATGAATCTGTTTCAAAGGAAACGTTTTGAGTCTTTACTTTCGTTTATAACTATAACTTACAACATTTATAATGCACTTTCTACAATGTTTCAAAGCGCCAAGTTGAAAGTACAAGTATAAAAATCAATTTATTGATTAAAGGCTTGTGAGAAAACATGCTTTACGCAGTAAGTTTGACAAGTTTGAATCCTTTAATGGAAAATTTTCAAGGACATGAGTATCTCTTTTTCTGTCATTAACATTTAGTTCCAAGCATTCAGTTCGTTTGATATTGTAAACATCTAGCTGACATACATGTCTTTTCAAACATCAAGTTATCTACTGTGTTTCCGGACAAGACTCCCTGGTGAGGTAAACATGGCTAGCAGCTAAATGATCCTTGCCTATGCGAAACGCATCCCCGCTAAGTCACCGGATGAGAACATGGTGAACGCAACATCGATATGTCACTTTGTGAAAATCGTTATCAAAATGCACGAACATCGATCCCATTTGGCTTAGATACGATGCTCAGTCCTGACATTCTCCTTTTTGAAGGAGAGTTTCGAATCTTTCTAATTTCATTGGTTCCTTTTTCGGAATTCTATACGTATTCGGTGAATCTGGGAGTAAACTTAGCTGTTTTAAATTGATTTTTTTACAACCAACAAGTTAAAGTTCTCTTTTCTTTAAATCTAATATGCCTTCATTATCAAGTACCAAGAAAATTGGGAGATTTGTTGATTGATAAAATCGGCGCACGCATTTTCTTCGAAAATGATCGATTTCTGGGCCGCTGCATCCCGTAAACAGTCCAGCTCGGGATCGTTCCAAACGCATTTTGGGGATATTTGGTGGGGCCC
Organism: Acanthaster planci; assembly: GCF_054643075.1. Taxonomy (NCBI): domain Eukaryota; kingdom Metazoa; phylum Echinodermata; class Asteroidea; order Valvatida; family Acanthasteridae; genus Acanthaster; species Acanthaster planci. The sequence continues at coordinate 4,824,016 of NC_141795.1, forward strand.
GGAGTCCACACATGTTACCGAGCAAATTAAATTTCGTCGAAGTGCGACGTCAGTTGAAAGCGCGCGGTAGACTTCAGATATGATGTGCAATAACAAAGCAACTGAAGGACGTGCTGTAGGCTTGTCATGTTGTGGAGCAGGCTCTGGTAATCTTTGAAAAGAGCTCACAATCAAAAGGAATAGGGGACCTTCTGTTGTAATTATCAAACTGCAGTAGGTCACGACTAAAGTTCATGTATTTTAGTGTATTTATCAATAGGATATCTTGAGACATGGAACATTGAATATAATATCTTAACCCTTTGAGGTCACGACGCGGTCCCTGCCTACACACGTCATTCGCACAAGTCCGTCTTAGCTTACACACTATAAATTATCACTGTAAACTGGCAGCATATTAAATTGTCAAATGAAATTAACTTCGCGTTCTAATTTGTTTTTACTGTTGAATTACGTCGTCGAGTAGCTGTTTTAGAACTTATGTTCAAACAGCCAGAAAAGGAACTGGATAACCCGGAGTTGTCCATAATGAAATTCTGTCATTTTCTCTTTGATCAATCAAGCTTTCCTTCTCACTCCTTTGATGTCAATCGAATTTGTGCGTGGAAAGTTCTACTTCCTGTGTGTGTCCTACGCTATTAGCCTGTAATTGAAGATATGAACAAACCAAAGCTGACGTGCAGGCAGTGCCTATTTGGTAAAAATGGATTTTGCTCTATGTCCATTACAAATTATATGCTTTTGGGCTGGAAACACGAGGTGTGTACCAAACAATTGAAAATGTCAATTTTCCTTGACATATTTATTTTTGTCTGTAATGCTGAGTAACATAAACCTCCAACAAAGCATCCGTTGGCTATAAACCTGACGCAGTAACAATAAACATCCATTACGCTGTCACTAATCGACACTATTGTCATTCTTAAATTTCCTTGAGTTGCTACAGGCTTCATCTGCCGAATGCAATTTTGAAAGAACATGGTTTTGTCAACAGTCGTGACTTCCGGGCACGGGGTCTTCCCTAGGCTAACGTAAGACACATGGGACCTTTTAGTGATGTTAGTCATGGAGAATATAAAACCATAAGGGAACAAACCCGGGGAACACTGAAAAAAATGCGTACGTGCCGTAAACAGGATTTTCGGGCACTGTGCGTCAGCACTCACGATCGCTAATTGCAAGATGTTTGCAATTGCAGTGCACTGTGTAGCTGTGAGATCATCTTCATGGTCAGATTTCTCCCGCCTATTTTTCGTTTTCCAGTTTGGAGGAATCAAGTTAAGTTGGTTCCACTCTATCAGTATTTCCCAATGCATGAAGGAGGCCTGTCTGTTGAATCCTTCCCATTTGTAGTCTGGTTTGATTTAATTGGCTCAGATTAAGTATGCAATATTCCTTCGACCTTTGTACATGGAGTACAGATCGTGAGTTTACATTCAAAACTTGTCATTACAAGTGTCTACTGTCCAATGTGAGGGAATACTTGAGGAAAACAAGAAGACACGTGGTTCGTCAGTTTTTCTGGACTTTAGCATGTTGAAGCTTATGAATAAGAAATGCTAGAGATGCAAGAGATACAGTATTTTTTTAATGCACCAAAATTCAGTTTTGCATCAAAACTGTTTCCAGAACAATATCCTCCTCACACGTGCTAGCCTATACCGAAGCAGTCGTTTACGTCAAGTAACTCGCGTACATGCTTTGTAATGCCTCGTTTATGCGAGCTATAAGCCTGACGCAAGAGATGAAGTCGTCCGTACTTTTCATCGATGTATTTTCAGTGCGTCTCGTGGCCGTTTGCGTTAAGTTGCCGAAGGTGTTTATTGAAACTGTACAGGAGGAAAACATGGTTAACGAATGCGGATACCGAACGGCCTATACAGGTTAGTAAATAGTATGACACGGATTTTTCAACATGTCCCTAAAAATACAGTTTTGTAGTACACTTGACATTTTGAAACATTTCCAGTGTCTGATTTCAGTTCTTTTGTGATCAGTTGTAAGAACATTTTCATTATCCTCTTATAAGAGAGAAACCTAAAGCCAGCGTGCAACAATTGCACGCTATTAGAACAAGTGAACTACGTGTATATGTCTGTGTTGTAATGTTGGACGTAACTCAGTGACACATTGGTGAAATGCACCGTATGCGTGGAAAGCAGGTTTAAAATTATGTGCTGATCTTGAAGATGATTTCTGTTTACTGGTTAATGTGTGACCCCAGTTGATAGGCCAGTGACATCACAATTATTGTATTGTCAGCTGTACAACCATGTAAACTTTCCAGTAAGAGCTTATCGTGGCGGGAACGGTTTTCCAAATCACTTTCAATTCCAAAATCAAATCTGTGAGTTCAGTCATAGAAACAAAATAAGATTATAGCCGATACTTGTTTGGTTAAATCAGGTATACTTAGTTGAAATGTACAAGTAGACACATTATTATCATATTCTGTGTTCGAGGATTACTGCTTCGTACGAAACGATTCCCTCAACAATTGCCGTGCATGCGCAGTGAAACTTTATGTTTACCATAGCGTAAAGGGGGCGGATGGCACCTCACGCTTGTTTTTTTACTGCGATGAGTCGGGATTCATTTACACGCTAGGATGGACATGTTTAGCTTGTAATCGAAGTTGTTGCATTGCCTTGTCTAGCTTGCCTCGAGCGCGTGGGTGTAGAGTATGGTTTCAGATGAGAGGTGAAACCGAATGTACATTTAGTGTCCCTATCATGCGTGGGAACGTATTTAGGCTGATAGTACTTGTTAGATATCCATCACTTCTCTCGTAAAGAAGGATACCAAAGGAAACTTAAAATCGTAGATGTAAATTAACCAGAAGGTAGTTATTAAGATGGCCTGAGGAGAGTGCAATTTGTATAGATGATCAGTAATTTACAGCACATAAAGGGAAACCGTTTCCTCGGTCATGATATAGAATGTCTTTTTTTTTCATTTCTGACTGAGAAGACGATAAGGTTACTGATGCTAACACAATTTTTTTGTGCTGGTCTTATTCAGAGTGACAAAAATTATTTGAAGGGACTGTCCAGAGTTGCTTTCAGTCAAATTAATGATCAACTTAACGATGACCCGACTTGCTACAGTCCAAATCAGATGCCCTATCGATGTCACCTTTTGTAAGCTTCCCACAATCAAGGTCGTTATTGAAACAACTTGAACGATCTTGAAAACGCGTCTTTAAGTTCCTTGTGAGAATGATTTCGTCCCGTGGGCAGATCGGTTGACTTGAAACGCGACTAAATGTTGTAGTACGCGGTTGAATCTACTCAAGCCATGCTGATTAATTTGCGCATTTTAAATCGGGCAAACCTTTCAAGAGAGATACCTTACGGAACGGACACCGGTTGTCGATACTTAGTGGTAGAATCCAAGAGATATTTATTCCACATCACAGGAATGATTGAGTGCTTTTTCTTTCCAAGTTGATATCTGGTTATCCAAGGCCCCAAGGGGTCGGGCGCGGCGAGGAAGAAGCCGTGAAATTGTTAATTATTTCATCCCAGGAAAGAAGTTTTAGCCTTTTGGTTAGGTTATAAGCACGTGCGCCGAACGGCTCTAATGGTGTCCTAGGGCAATAGCTCCATCAAGCCTAGATGAGCCTTAATGCCAGCAATGATAAGATATAAATGAACCATTGAATGTCATTCGAGAGACAGACCGCACTTCCCTCTTGTCATTTACTGTTGGTCCTGTTTCGGCAATAAATTGTCACAACGGAATATATTTTACCGTGCGGCGTGTAGCAAAAACTGTGTAATTTATTTTTGTTTCAGGTGGAAGTGCCAAATATACAGTGGTCCTATTTGATCGGTGGCACGGTAAGTGCACCACATTTCAACAATCAATGAAACATAGAACACGGGACACTTTCTACGGTCGGTCAGATTTAGAAACACATTATTACTTTGAGGTGTGTAGATAAAAATTGTTTGTATAAGGGTAAATTCTTACGTTACAGTCAAGAAGAAGCCAGAAGTGTCCATCCCAGGAAGATTTGCCCACGGGGTCATAATTTCTCTTCGATTGTGGTCCCGGATGTTGTTTATTCATTTTACACTTTTGAATTGAATGGTGCCAGACTATCAATCTATATTACCAAATTGATCGCGTCTTCATTATCTAGTCGGCTTTCGTCTTTTGAAAAGTATCTGCAAAGCTGCCTCGTTTTCGAATCAAAATGACTGACTTATTGAGCACATAATTCACAATTAGTAAGAACGACAAAATTCTTGGGGACTCAAAGCTGAATACACTGGTATAAGTAATAAAAATTTGGGATACCAAGCACATTTCAAGTTACATTTCAAGACTGCTAATATGACGTGTAGTACGGAAAGAGTTCTTTATATCAGATTTCCAAATCCGTTCACAGTCCAGTTGTTATTTTATACCCATGTTCTGCCAGATGTAAACTGTGTCAAGTTGAAATACCCTTTTAGATCAATTTAAAAACTCGAAGAAAAATTTAAAAACCTGAAGAAATTTCGCTGTGGGAAAACCGGAAAGGCCGGATGTTTTCGTCTCCAAGCTCGGACAGAAAACCCATGGTATGCCTTTTTCTTCTGAGAAAGTGTTTTTTCTTATATTTCCCTGGCTGGCCTTTTTCTTGTTTGTTTTAGGTCACAGTACTGGTCATCGACTATGGGTGATTGTCGCGGTTGGTTGGACAGGCTGACGCGGGCAAGCGTACTCCCCGTACCCTCGAGAATGTATCCATTCCACGCCGTCGTTTCTTGAGGGGGAGGGGCAAGACAGTTGGTCAGGAATTCCTGTGTCAATATTCAGCTTGAATTTGTCTTCTTTGTGCCAAGGAATCTATCTCCTCGAGAGGTGCGCCAAAAAATTCCCCGGAGCACAAGCCACGGATCACGCTACTTCGCCTAACTACTCACTTTACCGCTCACTGTATCGATCCGCTGCTGACCGCCTCTTTAGTACTGCGTTTCTAATTCATATCTGTGTTTTGTGTAGGGTTAGCTGATATTAAGAAATCGATACGCAGGAGAAAGCAAAGGAAGGTATCGGATTATGATAACACGATCGTCGACAAAGTGAACAATAACCTAACTACAGGTACTTTCTTAATCCTAGGGGAATAAACGACCATTGCGAGTTTATTCGAGAGCACAGATTCCAGTAGAACTTGTCAGGATTTCCTTCCGTCAGCTGTGGATATTGTTTCCTTGTCCATTGAAGGAGTAAGAGTTTAACGTTCAAACGAGGACATTGACGGAGGTCACGTGATTTTCTTTGCACAAATCTCCCAGTATCGAGGGGTTCCACTTCAGCTTTCTGTGCGTGACGTCACTTCAAAGTTGTCCAATCTAATCAAAGAGAGTGCCGTAGTAGACCTGACGTAGGAGGGATTTTTTAATATGCTATGGAGAATTCGATCGCCTGATATTTCACTTTGGATTATGGACCAGAATTGTCAAGGGAAATTCAGTGCAATACACCAAGAATAACTAGAACAACTTTATAAAAAGGCAGGAGCCAAGCTTGTCAAAACAGTTTATTCGCGGACAGTGGGGTGAACGTATCAAGAGTGTTTCCAAGGAAGCGGGTTAGTGTTTGCTGATATTAGATTATTGCGTGACATTTACGTTTATGGTTTGCAATAAAAAAAATACAACGGCTTGACCACTGCCGCGAAGAGCAGACGCAGTGGACAGCTAGGAATAGATGATTAGAGGATACTTCTGAAACAAACAACTTCTGTGGACTGCAGGTCGATTGTGACGCAAAAGCAGGCCTTAGTGCCTGTGGAGTTTTGAGGAAGGATTGAGTATACGTGTCGTTTGTTATTTATTTGTCGTATACCGGAAGAGATTGTCCCCTGGAATTATGGGAGGTCAAAATAGTGGGGGAATTCAGGACAATAACCCGGTCAACTTTACTTTTGTTCACAACTTGGATAATGAGTCACGCGTTTGGTGGACCGTCGTGTGCACTGCCATAATGGTCATCGCTGCAGGGGGTAACCTCATCGTGATATGGATCGTAGCCACCAACCCCCGAATGCGAACCGTGACCAATTACTTCCTGTTGAACTTGGCCGTGGCGGATGCCTTAATTGCTACCTTAAGCATGCCCTTTCAGGCCAGCTACATCGTCACCCAGGACTGGGCCCTGGGCTCGGCCATGTGCAAAGTGGCCCGCTTCTTCGGTACCGTATCTGTGGCGGCCAGTGTGTTGTCTCTCGTGGCTGTCTCCGTGGATCGCTATCGAGCCATCGTCCACCCGCTCTTACCTCGACTGTCCAAGTCCTACATCGTCTGCATGATTGTGGTCATCTGGGGAGGCTCGGCCGTTTTCGCCAGCCCGTTCTTGTTCTATTCAAGGATCATTTCTTTCACATACCTCGGTGATGTGACTAAGCGACAGTGCTTGGTAATCTGGCCGGATGGAATACTCAACCATATCGACTTTACGTAAGTTTGTATTGTTTCTTTATTCTTTTCATCATTCTCCAATTTTGAGCCAACAACCAGTCCATGGCTTACACTTAAATGAAGGAAACACAACACATCAGTCACAGAGTACGTAACGTTTCTGTGATTCGTCGCGTTTGTTTTGTTGGACGGCTGTGCTTGCAAACCAGTTCGATATTTCAAACGGCAAGGTCATTCGAGAACAAACCACGCGAGCGCCTTAGCTGGCATTAGACACCGGCCTAATGGATGGCATGAACCAGCGTTTGGACTACACGATCGAGATCCAGATCCATGGGAAACAAACAGGGCTGTCACAGATCTGATTAAGCCGACCTCCCACGCGCGCATATTGCTATTCCCAAGTGACCCCCGACGCGCTTCATGCATTTTGGCATGCTCTGTTGAAAATGCCGATGTGGCACATTGTATAGCTTATGGGGCCTGTTTGTTTCACGCAGAACTTGATCTTAAACCCATCGCCGTTCCTCTCAATCCAGGCTCTGGTGTCAGTGAACCAACGATGAATTGAGGATCGCGATTCGGATCCGTGTAGAACAGGCCCCATAAACAAGATCCTTGCTTGATCTTGATACAACAGGTATCAAGATACCTGAATTTTATCTGGCTGTGGCTGAAACTGCACATGCGCCTATGGAAGCCGTCAGTTAGCCGGTATATCCGTTCTGCGTGGACTAGCGTGTTCTTCCCAGTCATTGCATGGGTAATTCGGACACGGCTTAATATCAGTATTATAATTACATGTACACTATGGCGGTTGCACTAAGTTGTATTGCATCAGTCTTACTTAAAGGTAACGCCCAGGCTACCGCTAGGGTGTCGAAACAAAGGTGGGCATGGCTTAAGTAGTGATGTTAACTAATGATAGCGCCTCTGTACTGTGGAGGACGGGCCAACTGGATTTTTAGTACGTCATTCCTTGTGAAATTAGATCGTCAGTGCTTCAGTGATGAACCTATCCGGTTCGTAAGCGCGACGTCACTTCAGTTTAAACCACGCCCACTGCACATGCACTGCACAGAGTTACATGCACCGATCGCCGCTTACATGGAACCATGGAACCGGACGTTAACGCGCAACTTCAGCGATCGTCCAATGGGAGCCCGCAAATCGTGGCGCGTCCGCCTTTGTGACGAAGTCACTTACCAACCGGATGGCGATAAATGGTACCAACGCTGGGAACGCTGAGTACGGGCATTGAATTTAAACTGTCTTTGCGTGTGCGCCGAACGCGTGCAGAAACCAGTTGGAAAACTTCGTACCAGCCTGTCTTTCTTTCGCCGTTGAGTGTGCACTTCAATTCAGGGCGGATACAGAGAGCATTATATTATTTAAGCTCTTTTTTTACTTGGAGCAATTCGTCTGGTGATGCTTCATGTCGCGGAATGAACTACTGGAAAGTCTTGGAACCAAGACTAATCATACTGCAATACATACTGCACATGTAAAATAATGGTTGAGTTCTTCAAATTGAAAATGGTTTGTGCGCAGATGTCGACCTTTTTAGAATGTGCTTGGAAAAAACAGTTTTTACCTCAGTATGTGCTTTTGATGGTAAACTGTATTGTGAATCGCTCATAATTTAATATACATTTATGGTCAGTGGTAAGAATGTGTGCATTGCCGGGTGCCCCCCGGAAATTTAGAGTAGTTACGCCACTGTCTTTGATAAACACTAATCAGAGAAGACGCCGTAGTCTCGTTCTGAAGTTTGACGAGCGCCTGCATTTGACAAGTCTTTGCCATCTAGTGGTTGAGGAGACCTTTAACGGGCGCGTACCACTTGACCACGAGCGTTGTGCTACCGCGGTAAGGGCTAGTTGCAATTCTGCTCGCCAAAACGAACTGCCTACCACTTATTACAAGCGTTCATCCTCGTTGGCAACATGTCTACATGTGCGTTGGTGTTGTTGTGCTATAACATGTTGTGCAGCCTATTTTTTTCAAATAACAGTGGCGTGATCGATAATCATTTATGTTTTACAGGTACAACGTCATCACATTCGTGCTGCTGTATTGTCTGCCATTAGCTACGTTGGCTGCTTGTTACACGGTCATCGGCGTCAAGCTGTGGCATGGTGATGTACTGGGCGAGTATATACCCAACCGCGCCAGACAGCTCAAGGCAAAGCGGAAGGTAAAGGATGGGAGGGAGGACTTGTTGACCGTGGAGATAAGATGCAGAGTGAGAGAAAGGAGGGATTGCCAAGGAGGGGGGTAGGATCGAGTTGGGTGACATGTTTCTTTGACCTGACCTTATTCAACATTGGCCTTTAAAGGTACCATCCGGGACCGATGATGTGACTGCGTTGCGAAGCTCACTAAATTTGCTGAGTTCAATTATCGGCCAAAAAAGTTATCGGTGAACGTGCCATGTCCGATGCTTTGTTGCTCATTGTTTCCTAATAACACAGGGTTACCAGCGGACATGTCATGTCTTACGGTTCCGTGTAATTCTTGTGAAAAGCTCTCTACTGATTTTCCCAAAGCTCGTTTGTAAATCGAATAAATTTTCAGTAGTTCATCGGAAGTGGTCTATCCCCGATCCTGACCCAAAGTGACTACCAGTCAGACATTCCCTTGAAAGAATGTTGAAAACGGCCTGCAGCGCATCAGAAGAGGCTGCTCACGTTACGTCTCTAGTGATTCTAGTCTCGTGTCAAGTGTTTTCCCCTAGATCTACTAACGAGGCTTGAAAGAGTGAATAAAATGAGAGACACTTGCATTTTTATTAGGAAAAAAAAGAGAAGTACTGGAATAACATTTATAGGCCGACAATGTTGAATGTATTGAAGATATTCTACAGTGTACCTAGCTCAATCTTTATACGATTAATAGTTGGTTTGGAAGTTTTGGGAAATCTTGCGGGTAAAATTCGTATTTTGTGGTTAGGAAGAATTTAGACAAGGCTTTTGCATCACCCCTTTGGCACAGTTTAAACAGGACGCCCAACCAACGCCTGCTGACTAAGTCCACTCGGCTCTATGGTACACAATGATTGACCAGGGGCGTAATGGAAGCCAAAGAAAACATCCGTCTTGCAAAAACACATTCCTCATTTTTGCAAGCCCGTCTGACAAATGTACACTGAAGTCTAAAACAATACCAAGAAGGGAAATCAAACTAGCCAGTACTGTATGGAGACGGTAATGTTGGTAACGATGGCACCTGCATACTTTGTTTATAAGCATTTCAAATTTGTCTGTCAAAACAGGCAAATTCAATCAAGCGATCCACATGGTTTGTGTATCTGCTGTGCTTGGCGGCAGTGTGTCGAGATAAAACCACGATGACAGAGATTTCTACTTTGCTTACCCTTTTTATTCTGGGCGGTACAATCGCAATAAGCTCTTCCATTTGGAATTGCATTTGATGTGGATGCGCTGTGACAAATAGTTGCCGAAGAGGCTTCCAATCGGAAATATGCCCTGCAATATCGAAGGTAATATCGAGGGCAATATCGAGCTCATAAGAGCATAAAATGCGCGCCGACATTCCCTTTTGCCTCGTAAAGTACATGAATGATTTGCCATAAATGGAGGGAAGTGCATCAATACGCGGACGAGTTGACAATGCTTTTCCGCGTCAATTCACCAAACCCTGTTGAGTTTACTCTACTTTTTCTTTGAGAAAATGGACACGATATAAACGAACTGAGGACTTAAAATTTCAATTGTCAATAAATTGGAGGCATTTTATGACTGTAGACGTTTTCGAAATTTCTTAAAGCTGTATGTCATGATTTATTGTATACGTTTGAGCATTTCAACGGAACAACGATTTTCCAGATATTGCAGCGTCGTTATCTCAAAGATATTACACCTGTTATTTGTGATATTTTATGGTGTGTTATTCAGGTTGTGAAGATGATTGTGCTTGTTATAGCTGTATTTGCCGTGTGCTGGTTCCCGCTTCACGTCTACCAGTTCCTTGCCTTTCTCCACGATGACATCTACATGAAGCCTTACGCTGTTCACATTTACCTCTCCATTTGGACGATCGCCATGAGCTGTTCCATGTACAATCCATTCATCTACTGCTGGCTTAATGATAGGTTTGTTGTGTACAAAAACATTTCCACGTAATTGATGCAGGTGATAGTTATACAGGGGCATCAAAGGAGCCCTTCCATAGTCGCCTAATTGTCCGATCTAATCACAAATGCAGGATTGCGACAAAGGGGGTTTACGGCAGCATAATCAGTTTTATTTCCAGGAACACTGGGCCGTTTTCCAATACTCAACTTCGTCTCCGTCTCAGGCTTCGTTCCCAAAACCAATCCCCAATTGTGGGCCTGAAAGGTTTAAATTACATTGGATTGCTGTACTTTTTGGCTTTCCTGCATCTTATTTGATGTTTCGTGGCACTATTAGACTGATTACTGCGCTTACAGGTTCAAAGTCAGCAAGTAAAAAAACAGATGAAGCCTCAGACGTAGCCAAAGTTGAGCATTGGAAAACGGCCCTGATAAGATAGTCATCAGTTGTCTCTAAAGCTGTAGCCCCTGACTTGAACATGTTTCTATTATCATTTTCAGGGAAAATGCATACTTATTTCCTTCGTTTGTCTCGATTCCAGATTCCGAGCTGGTTTCAAGCGTGTGTTTCGTTGCCTCGTTCCCAAGAGTAAGAGCTCAAGCGACGGCAAGGGCCTGGGGAGAAGAATCCCACTAACACCCACTGCTTCCAGCGCCGCGGCAACCTCGACCACAGGCGTCAATCGCAATATCGCGAATGGCAAGCCCGCCCTCTTGTGCCGAACAAGTATAATGGGGATCAGCGTAGTAGACTCAACAGATGATATTTTCTAGACTGTAGCTTTAACTGTTCTTACCATTTTCAAACCCAATCTACACAAGCACTTTTGGACACAAGTTCCTTGAAAATGGCTTCTCTTTGTGTGCACAGGTTGGATTCACGAGGAGTGTGGGAGTCCTCAGCGTTCCTGGATCAAGTTAGTTATACTGTGATTTGTGACAAACCTTTCGACTGCGTAAAATGTACTTTTATTGCAAATTTAACGGCCGGCAAAACCGTGCATAATATGGGGACTTGATGTAGCCGGGAGTTTACGGCTTCCGGTGGGGGTGCGTAGTATTTCTAGCCGTAGCCAAGAAATGTTGACGTGGCCATGAGTGTACATTTTCTACGACTACACGCTGTGACCCATCACGCAACGAATCTGCACGCTATTTCCAGTGCATGGTGCTACTTAATACCAACAGTTTGATGCGAATTGAAGGGTTAGGGTATTTTGGAAGGTACAAATTTCAGGCGGTTGGCAAAATTAGTTACAGCCGGCTTCACATACTCACTTTAGGTGATGACTTTGAATTGCCACACCAAACCTTTCCTGAATCATGTAGTGCAATGAGTGTCAGGTGCAACTTCAAAAATAAGACTAGCTCATTGGGTCAAAGTTGTTAACATTCTTAATATGCTAATTTCTTGCTCTCATGTTTTTGCTGTTGCACCAAATAAAATTACACAGCTTCACTTTTCGTGGAGCTTTGTAAGTTGGCCATTTATGCACAACCTGACTATCTTACCTTTTACATTTACTGCCTCAGCCTTGGCACTTCAGCGGGGACGTTGTAAATGTCATGTCTACTGAATTGAATTTAATTAACGGAATCCACAGTGAAATATCCCTGAAACAAGATAGCATAACTGCCAGAAAAACTTTTACAGAGTAACCAAAGAGATGGCAATGTTAGGAAGGAGGCAGAACGGCAGACTGCTATTTAAAGGCCAAAGACTTCAGATTATTTATGTATGAAATAACTTGAGACTGGAAACAAGCAACGTTAGGTCCAGCGATCCTTTCAAAGCATGCCTTCCATTACTTAGACCGCGCGCACTTGGTGTTGCTTTTCACATGGGCAAAATTGTTTGACAAATCACGCCCACGTACAGAAACATTTATCGGAACCTTTAGTGTACCTTGAATTCTGACAATGCTTTGAATGTCTATGGAGTATGAGTACCTAAGTTGGTTTGTTTCGAGGTTGTTCTCCAGATAACAACTACATTCAGATTTCTTTTTTTCTGTTCAGTGCCTTCACCGGTATATATTGTCAATATTTTGATATAATATCAGGATTTACAAAAAGCTATCTTCAATGCGTGTGGTCTCTTATTTAAAATTTCAGTAACAACCCATTTTTGGTATTCAGGCTCCCAGTAACTCATTCACAGATACTGATTGAAAGTTAAAAAATCGATTGTATACCCTGTCTTTAATTCTCAAAGATTTTTAAATGCTGTTTGCATTTTTTCCATTTAAGTGTAAAAATCTTTTTATGATGAATGTAACTTCACCGCCTCGCTCTCCAGCTAACTTCTGATTGACCAAATAACCGTGGTTATGTATATAGTGTAACTTCGCTGTATAAATACAAAATACACAAAATATTTATATCAACCTGTGTAGTTAATTAAATTAATAAAATGAGCTGTTAAACAAAACTGAGTTTTGTCTCTTTTGTTCTTGTGAGGAAGTGGGTTTTTTCAACGCTTTTAAGAAAGGGCAGTGACAAGTTACATGACAAGTTAATCTAGGCGTAACTTTAGACGGAGTCTTGTTAAAAGTCAAAGTTGCACTTAGCCAGGATATGTTACCAGTATCCATAAGTAATGCCTTTTAGCCCACTCTAGCTCTCAAATTTCTGCAAGTATCCCCCAATGGTTAACGCACAACATACCTGTGGAAAAATATAATACCTTGATTGCTTTAGCTGTACTGTAAGAATGAAGTCGTGCAATTAAATTCGAGTAAGGAGTGCGATGTCCATATTCTCAAACCTAAATTCTGATAATTTTGATTTCTTTATTGAAATGAACTCTGCGAGTCCTGTAGTGGGTTGTTTCCCTTTGAGAGAAAAGCGCGCCCTCATCAGTCACCTTCTCCCAGTTACGGTAGTTCCTGAGCAGTTGGCAAGGTCCAGCCGTCCGTTTACGGTCACCGTCTGTATCGGGCCATGCGTAGAACTTCGCTTTGGCCACCTCCATCCGCCTTGTAGCCTCCGTGGCGCGCTGGAGCAGCTCGTTCTGCGCGTCCCACAGGACCTGGGATCGACGCACGGCCAGAGGGAAATCCTGCGGCAGCAGAGGCTTCAAGTAATCTCGCGGGAAAAGGGCGGGATTTCGATCCGAGATGGCGGACTCTGTGACGTCCTGGTCACTGCTCTTTCTATAGTGCAGCATCGTGCCTGAAGTGGGCGTTCGAAAATGTGTTGAGGAAAAACACCACTGCAGTTTCATTACTTCCGTCATAGATTATGTAGCTAACTTAGCGTCCAAAACATTTTTTTCTGTAAGCGGTTCCGTGTCAAAAACGTAGGCTAGCCCTTGACATCCAATTCGATTTTTAATGTTCCGCGGAAGACCATTCGAGGAAAACTGTTACGCAGAACACTTTTACGCTCTCACTTGGGCTACCGTGCCAACCTCAGTGTCACTCAATCACCTTGAAAGAATATTTCTCTGATGGTATAGGAAATAAGCAAATTAGTTCTACGGATTAGGCCTATACGCATAAAAGGCTTACCTGATATCATCCGCCGTTTCTCTTTATATTTAGTTTTAAATGCCATCTATGACAGTTTGCTTTCTCCGCCTTCATTAAGCATGTGTTTATTCGCCTTGTGCATCCTACCTATAATACTTCACTGTGTTACTCTCGTTTCCAAACAAAACGTCATAATGCTGAATGAGCGCGCTTGTACTGCACATGCGTCAGACATGTGTGCCTCGGTTTTTTTTATCACCATTGACGCGCACGCATCACTGATAACCCATGTAAATGCTCCCCTTTGTAGTAACCTACTTACTTGCCCTTACCATACATACTATGCAGAATACCTATATTCTTAAGACAAACATCTCCACAGCTTACTTAGAGAGTACCCAATGTAAATTTGGGAAATAAAATGTGATGCAACATAGCATATCACACTGGAGGGCGCTGTCACTTTGACCTTTTGGTCTTAGCAGTATTCTCAAAGGTAATTACAATGCGATGAAGTCGATGTGAGTTTGCTGACCTGGGTTAACTTAATCCAGAGAGGAATTCAGTTTGCCTTAGGCTAATCAATGTGTCTATATGGCTTTTACAAATTAACACACTAGAGGACAAACTTCCTGAAATCTGTGGTTTAAGAGGAGGTTTTACTGTATCTTCATCATGGAAAGGGCCAGTGCATAATGAACGTCAATATTCGCCTGGATTTCTCAAAAATGTTTGCAAGAGAGATGAGCGACCCCTCCGCACGATCGGCATTACAGTTGTAAAGTTTATACCAGGGCTTGGAGAAGTTGTTTGTAAGGTAAGTTCCATGGACTAGTGGGAAGACATAATGTATTAAGAATCCACTGTATAATTGTGTGTGCAAACTGTACAGGAAGCAGGATTACCTCCTGCGAATACCTCGAGCGAATCAGCAAGCAAAATGCATATGTGGCTGAGGCTGATTTTTCTCTCAGTTATTGCCCTTTTTATGAGCTTGAGTTTTACATGTTGAACGAGAGCACTGAGAGTGTCTGTTCTTCCCGCGTATAATTTGTGCGAGTAGTTCGGCAATCTGGTCTTCCATTTGGTATACAGACTTCGCGTTTTACCTGATGCGAGAATTGTGTTTTGTTGGTTGAATGGTCCACTTTTCAAACAAAGCTAGACAATTGTTACGTAACACTTAATTGTGAGCTAATGTTCGATTATTCGCTCCGCGTAGTTGGAATTACTCCAACATGCCTTATGCGCAGTTACTGAAGTAGGGGCTGCACGTCTTCAAAGGCAAGGCTGTATTGTTTGTTTTTCTTTTTTTTCGTCCCAGTTCCTGTACATCCAAAGCTGAGCAGCAGAATAGAAACATCGGTCAAATTAATGGAAATTCATACATGCACAATATTTCTGCTTGATTCTCTGTCGGTGAAATTTATGTTAAATGACTTTGACTCTAGTATAAATTGTGAGAGTTCCTGTCCACCTCCAAACTCAAAACAAATGATACAGTACATTTGAATGAGAGACAAAGGTCGAAGTCGCATCATTTGAAATATGGCGTCTTTTAGACACGGAGACAGTGAACAGGAAATCTCCCGTAAAGCCTCTGTTTAAAAAGTAAGGACTGCACTCTCCGGACCAGCTGGTCACATTCTCAAAACGCGTATTTCAAATTTTCAAAAGGCCGTAGGCCTATTAATTTGGATAAGGTAGTGTTTCTCAAAGTATAAGCCGGGCAGCAAGAATTCTTGTTGTCATAGAAGTAGGTTTTGGAGGGATGGTGGAACAGATATCAATATGAATCTGACGTAGCATTAACATCCATTTCAACACTGTTGAGTGAGATTTAATTTACATTGCTTGAATTACCCCTTCAAACATAATTGGCATTACCGTTAAGCGGTAAACTAACATGAGTAACTTTGACACAATTTTTGGAGATCTTTTACAGTACATTTTCAGTCACATTCTGATAGATTCGTAAAATTGAATTTTATGTCAAATTACCGGAACGTCATTTTTGTTAAATGTTCTCGAAATGTGCATTGATTGAAAAAGTGGAGAGCAAACAAAAGGGATGGATTATACATGATTGATTACCACTGTAAGCACACAAACATCATCAGAAAACACAATTATTCAAAAAAAGACAAATAGATAAAAGCCCACTGCCACCAACAGATGGCCAAACTGGAGTCCACGGACTACCAATATGTAAAATACACCTAAAAAGTTTACTGCACTTAATATAGTGACATTAAAATAGTACTGTACACACCAGGTTGGAAAACGGGGTAAATGCATCATACTTAAATTCTATTCTTAAGCCTTACTTTGAACAAGAGGAACATCTGTTTCTACTCGGAAGAATTCTAATAATCAGTGGGAAAGACATACACATATGTGAAAGTAATCTCTTGGCTTTTAATTCCTTTCATAGTGTGTCGGTTATTGGTGTATGGTTAAACTATTACCTCCAGTGGTAATCCTGAAACAGTCAGCTTTGCGTGACATCTTGACGCAGAAGTGATTACATATAAACGAAATGTTGAGACCCATATCCTGGGTTTTACCAGACCTGCGCTGATTACTTGACCGAAAGGCTCCAGAACGCATAGAATGATGTCACATGAGCTCCACAGTAATAATCGTGTGAAATGCTCACCACTATTATGTCACAGTTCTAAGGTTTCAGCCTGCCATCCCCCCAAAACGTAAAGTTTTGCTCCATAATTGGCAAACTCTGCAATAAGTAGGGAACTATGTCATTGCAACTGAAAAGGCAGAACAGTTAAAGAAGGTGAATTGAAAAATTTGAAACAACCATGGACGTGTTTCAGTAAGATAGAGAAAAAATTATAGCACCCA
This sequence comes from Acanthaster planci, assembly GCF_054643075.1. NCBI lineage: Eukaryota > Metazoa > Echinodermata > Asteroidea > Valvatida > Acanthasteridae > Acanthaster > Acanthaster planci. The sequence goes on from NC_141795.1 coordinate 4,840,863, forward strand.
TTCCATAAGGTAAGCCACATTGCTTGTTTACTAGACCCACACATCACTGAACCTCTCGCGTTAACTTGTTTCAAACACTTTACACATCAGATCACTTCACGGCTATCTATTACTTAAACTTTCTCGCGAATGCACCTTCTAGTTTTAAACTTCTCAACTAACCGCAACTCACCTACTCGACTCGTCTGAAGTTGACCTGTCCAGTGAAGTCAACTTTAAGGAGCCTCTACTGAACCACACACCCTACACCTCGTCAAGTACAACTTATCAACCCAAGAACGGCAAGACACACTCTGCCTCAAACCGCGAGTCAACCTCGCCACACCCCAAGTAAACCCCAGTGCTCCATTTTAAAACCCAATGTTCATCAAGTTAAGAACATGTATACTCACTAATAACGCCATTCGTCCACCAGCTGTTTCTCTATCAAAAGTTTAGTAAACCCATGCTGCTAAAGTTCTCACCGTTTTTTCCCAAAATCTGCGTTTGCCCTCCTGACCTCACGTGCTCATCTCTTAAGCTGTATGAACGCAGCGTTTCATATTATCTCGTTGAATGAAACAGGCGTATTTCACGTGATGCTATTTCACTAACATTATTGGTTTTACAAGCATTGGCTTGGGATTTAAAAACAGTCGCACTGCTCATCAACATTCCTTTACGTGCATTGAATGGTGATTACTGCCGTTTGAACTTATGTAGGGGTCTCTTCCTGCCAGTGGAATGTTCATTACTGGAATATCAGCAATCCTGAGGCCAATTTAAGAGCAGACGCTCTTCTGGTTATACGCAGGTTTTAATACAAGTATGGACAGTCATTTGTACTGTGTCACTTGACGCCAGTATCATTTGCCAATGTGCAGAGAGTCTGAGTGGTATGGTGGCATAGCTTTAAACATTTATAGCTTATAATTCCGAAAGTCTGCCACATCTTGGTGAATTCCAGGAGAAGCGGCATATGGTTCGCGTGATACGCTTGGGGCCAAGTGAATTTTCATCCTCTGCACATATAGTTTCCTGATTCACATAGTGTGGATTTTTTTGCTCAATTTGATTATATACAATAAAGACAAAATATACCATTATTTCAGCTGCACGTACTCTCGGGTGCTTTATTAACGTAAAAACGGTTTGGTCTGATTGCGCACACACAAGACATGTACGTGATCAGTGTGTTTTCCCTGCAGCCTGGTTTTCCTCACAATGCAAACAGCGCCCTCATACAGTTTCCTGCACTCAATCCGTTACGTCTACGTCCACTCACGACCCCTCACGCTATCTTTTGTCATGCTTTTCAGAACTTTCAGTGTGATTCTGCACTCATACCTTTTACATTGCGAGGTGGCACATGGAATAAAGAATGGCGTCTTAGGTTTACGTTTGTGCCAATCTTCTTATTTACACTAACGGCGCATTAAAGACAGACGTAATTGACAAAACTTAGTATCTTTTCTCAAACAAAGTTTCATTACAGTATACTTTTATCTAAAACCTTTTACCTGCACAGTCAGGAGCGGTCTAAGAAAAGCAAAGCAACCAGAAGTGCGCAACCAGCTTACCGTATACAGGCCCTTTTTACAGTTCATTGCGGGAGAATTACACGAGTAATGATATTTTGGATTTGGGCAAATTCAACAGAGAACAATATGAAAATTTTACTTCGAGTAACATTAAAGGCTGGATCTCCAATTGCATTATAAAGTTTACAAGATGTCGACTGCTAGGTTGGAAGAAAATAGCCAGTTCGAGGAAAACATTTTGTAGCACACTGTAATGTGAACGGATCTATTTCAATCAAGAGGCCTAAAACCTCTCTCCAAAAGGTCATCACAACACTGCACTTCCTCAGGGAAGTTCAGATTTACAATCTTTCATTAAACAAGTCTGCTGTATACTAAGATTTAAATTGTACCCAGATATGGTTTTACTCACAAAAAAAGTGCTTTACCACACGATCACAAAAAACAAGAAATATCAAGACGGCATCCAGATTTTCCTGATCGATCGTTTTTCACAGTCAATTTTGAGAAAATTCCAGCCTATCACAGTCAAGTTTGAAGTAAAAAAACTCCACGTGGTTCGCGCTCAGCACGTGTCTTCCATTGAATCGACCACACTTGCAGTCACCAGACTATTCTTGGCAGCTAACATCTGCTTACCGTTGGCGGCGCGCTGATAACTACTGGTTGACGACATCAAATGTTGGCTTGTGGGAGACATCGGAGTGGCGCTCGGTTGTTGGCCGTTGTTGTCGTCCAGACTCGTTACACCGCAACGAAACACACGCTTAAACCCTGCACGAAACCTGTGAATTTTAAGCAACATTAAAAAACTTGCTCCTGGAGAAAAGTTAAATTATTGGCTATACTTTAATTAAATGGTCCCCTTTCTACACCATCTCACTTCAGCTTTCACATTACAATCCTACAAATTACATCATGTGGGATTGAATTGTTATGGTAACGTACGTTATAGCATTACATATATCATACATATTCCTACGCTGAAAGCGCATTATTCCAAAATGGCTTCCATTAATTATGACAGATCCTCACAACTTTGATAACTTCTCTCTCCACGTGTCCCATTTGGTCACGAGGACGCAGGAGGCACTTTGTGAATCTTCAGGTAGCCTACAACTATAGCTTAATTGCAATTTTAGAGTGCTGCTAAGCGCTTTTCTAACCTTTAACTTTCTGATTTTGTTCTCATTCGTTTACTTTTCCCCTCCAACGGTTTGTGCTTGTGAATTGATTTTGTGGGCAAATCCTTAGAGACTGACGATTATTTGTAATGGCCCTCACCATGTAAAGTTGGACGCTACTGACGAGAAACATTTAGTATCATTGAGCATTGCCATCATTGGTTTTCTAAAGTGACTTCCCTGTTCCAAAGGTAAAACAGCAGAATGATCAGCGACATATCAAGATGACGATTGCCCGGACAATTGGCCCCTGAGGGGGTAACAATCCCAGATGGCATTGACAAGTGTACAGCACTAGCTTGTTTGCGTAGGAGCGCACTCTTAGTTTTGCCTACATCATAAGAGCTAATGCGGAATGCGTACTATCATTTGTCACCGTAGACATGAACGTAGTTAGCGTAGTAGTCTAGTAAATTGGCCTTTCGTGTCTGCATGGCAAAAATGTCTCCGTGTGTGCCTACTATTAAATCTCCCAAAGAAGAAAGATGTCCGGAAAAGTCTTCTTTTTTATCAACAACGCATCGTGGTGGTTTTTCTTTAAATCTCAAAATATGTGGTTTGTGCTTCATGTGGGTTTTCAATTTAGAATTGCTCCGGATTGAATTTCTCCATCGAAAGTGATCAGCAGAACCTTAGAAAATACGTTTTAGACAGTGATAGGTTGAGCCTCCGAGTTAAGAAACTTGCCAGCGGCGTACGGCAATTGCTGAGCATTCAGTGAACGGAAATTTGATACAGTACCCCCTATTGTTCGACGGGCGCAGATTCATTCTCACGGAAATATAGTCGATATATAGATGCTTTGATTTCCGTTCTCATATGGACCAAAATCCGGAAAGTATCTCAACTGCTGGAACACGACATCAGAAATCGGGAAGTAGGACGACACAGTATCTCTTTTATTAGCTTGGTCATCTAAATTTAAATATTCCTGACAAAGGAGGCCACATTTTGCGGCAACGTCATCTTGAAAATTTGACCAATCAGACTACAAGGACAGGAAAATGCCCCAAGCAATCAACCAATGAAATTTCAGACCTCGAAGTCGTTGCCTGTCTTCACATATTTCAGGCGCCAGTCTACAAGACCAAACTCTCACCTCTCGTTCAGCCAGCAATAGATAAACGGGTTGTACATTGAGCTGCTCATAGCCAGCGTCCAGATAGCCAAGTAGACGTGTAGCGAATAGGACCTTTGGTAGGCAGCATCATTCATGTAGGGTAAAAGCTGGTAGACGTGAAGAGGCAACCAACACGTTGCAAACACAGCGATTACAACAATAATCATCTTAACTACCTGAGGGAGTCAACAGAAATGAAGGCTGTTAAGGCACTGTTATCATCACCACTCTCACAACTTCATGCTTAACTTGTTTAATAGGCACTCATACAGGGTGGAGTGTTGCATAGTGAAGTGTTTGAACATTTTTCAGGCAACATGGAGGGTTGAAGAGTATGCATCAGAGGATAGCAGATAATAGGATAGAGCATGTTATACGAACTCTATCTTCCGTTTCATAAATTAACCTCCAAGCTACTAAAATTATTCGCGTCAAAAAGTATTTGCGACTAGTAGTTAATTATCACTATTGGTCGTGTAAAAATTAAAGGCGTGGCAACATATTCAAGAATAAATTCACCAAGTCGTAACGACGGTATAATCACAAATGGTTACGTCCTGTCGGGTCCCCCATAGGTTATCGTACGAGCTCGCTCAGATTTGTACGGCTTGAAAATTTGCGTTTTGCTCACTTCATGCAGTCTTTTGACTCTGTATGCTCTACTCTCCACACCCTCTGATGGGGAATCATGGGAAGTTTTGAGATAACAATATGTGTGTGATACTGTCGATTCCGTCTGTGTAAACGATATTTTTTATTTAAACTGAGTGTTGCAGTCACGTCACTGTGGTTCTTGTTTGGACAATCCAAGCCTAGCCACCCTTTGCCGTCTGGAAAAGGACAGAAAGAGGTGTCAGCGGCTGTTTTGACCACAGACGTAACGAAGGGGCAAAGCTTTTTAATTGTGGTCAACCATCTCTCAAGAGCGTGGGCGACGGTCATGCGCAAACACAGGACCACACCACGTGCGCGGGATAATCCAATAAGGGTCGAGGTTGTGTGGTTGGTATTCCGATTTCGCAAAATACATGTGCAACCACGCCAGCAAGTAGTCGATATGCTTAAGCATGGTTTTGCGTAGCGTGCAGTTTGTTCAATTGTGTCCCGTGCATGACGTCACGTTATGTTGTCTTTTGAGTATTACTTCATGTTGGTCTTGTTTCTTGCCCTAGTCCACTATCCATGAAGTTTGTCGTGAGCTCGAAGTCGCAATATCGTTACGAGGCCTAATGCTTTTATAAATCACCAACCTTTCTTTTGGCTTTGATGTGCCTGGCGCGGCTAGGAATGTATTCACCCAAAACGCCGCTTCGCCAAAGCTTCACACCAATCACCGTATAGCACATGGCTAGTATGGACAAGGGAACGCAGTATACCACGGTGAAAGTTGCTACATTGTACCTATTCAAATAACAACAAATAACAGAGATTATTATCGTCAGACCAAATGAACAATCTCAAGTGGAAAATAGTCTGAGTTGGACCGTTCGTGAGACATGTGCAAATTTAATTAAAACACGACTCGATAGACTCGCCATGGGACGGTGTATATTTTCACGTCCAGCACAGGGACTACAGGTATATCGTGTCATTTATTATGCTGTATGACTCTGTTGACAGGCGTACGCTGTGCATACATCTATAGGACGTTGATTTGAACTGACGTATACATGGACCAGCACATGAGGTATTGTCATGTCTAGACGGTATGATAGTGTTATTACATTATGCCCCTGTCAGTGGATTTGACAAATAAACAGCCTTCAGACTAGCCGTGTTCATGCTTGGGGGAGCATTGACTTCAGAGCTTCCTTGTCAACGCCCAAGATAAACCAAAAAGAAAAAGCAACACCAAATAATTCTAACCATTCATTCGATTTACAACTTCAGGTGGCTTTCCATATTGCAGAATTATTTTGAAAGTGAATTTGCCAACATTTTAAAAATTAACCACAGTGAAACAAACCGCACCGACACGCTACGGGATCATACACACAGTATTACTTCTGGCGTATGAGATTTTTCACTTTGCAAAATGTACACTCCACGTAATTGCATCTTCTTCAAAGTTTTATTAGCTATTAATTCTTTGTAACATTCTGATAATCGTCTTGAGGAGAACCGATATTATGACTATATGTGTACACAATCCAAGCTATATCCAACTAGGCCTATATAATTAGCCTTAAAAGCTTCATTTACGGCTTTCTGGAGTATGCTGAATCGACGTTGATATGTTTTGCCTCGTTTTCTTAATAGATCAATTTCTATCTCATTATTTCGCTTACATATATCATGACTAGTATGATGATTATTTTACTAACTTTCACACCTGCTGCAGATGTCTTTATATACGCTTATATATCTCCAAGCCTCTACAATGTCTTTAATGTCTTGAGATTTTCAGAAATGTAGGTTATTTTGTTTTTCCACGATTAGACGTTCTCATTTAGGATACGTGTTGCCATTTTGAGACGCCACAACATAGAACATAGATTACATTAAGCCGCGATTTTTTTCTTTAAAAGATCATCCGGAAATGTCAGGGCTTCATAAATATGCCTTTGATAGATCATAACAGAGCTCGCAAAAGAGGATAGCCGATGAGTTCGTTTCTAGGTATTTGCTCGGCAAATGGGAAAGCACGTCCAGTGCCATTTTGCAGTCGGCAAAATGGAGACGGTTTAATTTGACACCTAGCATTATCGAATGAAAAGATCACCAAAGCCCCTCGGAGTGAGCTGTTCACGTGTTTGAGCGCCTGCCATTCAGCCTTTTTGAATGTTTTGGCAAGGCGGCAGCGCGTTTTTCGCAGTTCTGTCCTTTGATAAATCAAGTGCCTGCTCGGCAGCCGTGAGAGAAAATAACAGCGCGACACCTGGTTTAATTTGAAGGGAAAAATATTCCTCTTGGTTTTGTTAGAAATAAAATTAGGTCTTTGAACTATGGCAGTGGGCTCGTGAAAATGAAGAAAAATAACGAGTTTGGTTTTTCAAGTTGCAGCAAACAAACACACGTTACATCGCCATTAACATAACTAAGTGGCTTTTTCCGATTAAATGGGACTTAATGACCAAAAAATTCAATAGCTTAATAATAACAAAGCACTTACAAGGCGCGCGTAATCTGTAAAACATTCAAAGGCGCCGGTCTACGTTGGAAAACGAAAACTTAATTTTGTATCCACGATGAAAAAGCTAGTGAGGAAACGAATGTTTTGAAAGGCTGCTGAAAATGTTTGATGTCATATTCTTGTCTTAAATGATCAGTAAGCGAGTT